>NW_028187626.1:0-614776 GCF_964204655.1 Triturus cristatus | reverse complement strand
TGACATTTTCAATCAATTTTTCTACAGTCCAAAAAATCAATTTTCTGATGAAAAACGATGACCCGTGACCTATCGAACTTCCTCCAAATGGTCAGAAATGGTAATTTTTTAATGTTTTATTTTTTGACTGTAAATGACTATTGCATGTGAATTAGAACTCTTGGAACTAAAATAAGTGTGTTTATAGTCATTTTAATGCCTGAAATTGGTCGAAATAGAAGCTTCTGAGTAGGAGAAAAAGTCCGTAAAAATGGCATTTTTGGTCACATTGAGGCTTCAAAAAGTAGTTATTCAACATGAGGCACAATCCAAATGACATTTTGAATGAATTTTTCTACAGTCCAAAAAATCAATTTTTCTGATGAAAAACGATGACCCGTGACCTGTCGAACTTCCTCCAAATGGTCAGAAATTGAAATTTTTTAATGTTTTGTTTTTTGACTGTAAATGACTTTTGCATGTGAATTAGAACTCTTGGAACTAAAATAAGTGTGTTTAGAGTCATTATAATGCCTGAAATTGGTCGAAATAGAAGCTTCTGGGTAGGATAAAAAGTCTGTAAAAATGACAATTTTGGTCACATTGAGGCTTTGAAAAGTAGTTATTCAACATGAGGCACAATCCAAATGACATTTTGAATCAATTTTTCTACAGTCCAAAAAATCAATTTTTTGATGAAAAACGATGACCCGTGACCTGTCGAATTTTCTCCAGATGGTCAGAAATCGTAATATTTTAATGTTTAATTTTTTTAATGTAAATGACTATTGCATGTGAATTATCACTTGGAACTAAAATAAGTGTGTTTAGAGTCATTTTAATGACTGAAATTGGTCAAAATAGAAGCTTCTGAGTAGGATAAAAAGTCTGTAAAAATGGCAATTTTGGTCACATTGAGGCTTCGAAAAGTAGTTATTCAACATGAGGCTCAATCCAAATGACATTTTGAATCAATTTTTCTACCGACCAAAAAATCAATTTTCTGATGAAAAACGATGACCCGTGACCTGTCGAACTTCCTCCAAATGGTCAGAAATTGAAATTTTTTAATGTTTTGTTTTTTGAATGTAAATGACTATTGCATGTGAATTAGAAATCTTGAGACTAAAATTAGTGTGTTTAGAGTCATTGTAATGCCTGAAATTGGTCGAAATAGAAGCTTCTGAGTAGGAGAAAAAGTTTGTAAAAATTGCAATTTTGGTCACATTGAAGCTTCAAAAAGTAGTTATTCAACATGAGGCACAATCCAAATGTCATTTTGAATCAAAATTTCTAAAGTCCAAAAAATTAATTTTCTGATGAAATACGATGACCCGTGACCTGTCGAATTTTCTTCAGATGGTCAGAAATGGTAATTTTTTAATGTTTAATTTTTTGACTGTAAATGACTTTTGCATGTGAATAAGAACTCTTGGAACTAAAATAAGTGTGTTTAGAGTAGGCCTGGGCAAAAATTTTGTTCTGTTCGCGGAAATTGCGATAATTTGACATTTTTGCGTTCCGCGGAGAGCGCGAAAATGTCAAAAATTCCGGTTTCCGCAGCTTGGCGATAATTTGTTTCTTGGTCGCGCTGTAAAATAATACATTCTCGCGCGAGCGCGATCGCCTTACCTGAATCCCTGCGTTCGCCGACAAGTTTTCTTGATCCGGTCGCGTTCTCCATGAGATGTTGTATTGTTTTTAGCCATTTGCGCTGTCTCGCGACAGTTCGCGCCCGCAGTGACGTCATGCGTCGCGCGATCACGTCTTTCTTCTCGCGATCATGCACCGCGAGAACAACTCAAATCAAGATGGCCGCGCCCGCAAGCAACCACATGGGTAAGTTGGCGACCCGCAACCATGCAGAAAATCTCGCGAACATGCCGGAAAAAAACTTCCGCATCTTCGCGATATTTCTGCTTGTTTGCGATAATTTTAAACATTCTCGCGATAATTTGCGAAGGTTAATTCCGCAAATTCCGCCCACCCCTAGTTTAGAGTCATTATAATGCCTGAAATTGGTCGAAATAGAAGCTTCTGAGTAGGATAAAAAGTCTGTAAAAATGACAATTTTGGTCACATTGAGGCTTTGAAAAGTAGTTATTCAACATGAGGCACAATCCAAATGACATTTTGAATCAATTTTTCTACAGTCCAAAAAATCAATTTTTTGATGAAAAACGATGACCCGTGACCTGTCGAATTTTCTTCAGATGGTCAGAAATCGTAATATTTTAATGTTTAATTTTTTGAATGTAAATGACTATTGCATGTGAATTATCACTTTTGAAACTAAAATAGGTGTGTTTAGAGTCATTTTAATGCCTGAAATTGGTCAAAATAGAAGCTTCTGAGTAGGAGAAAAAGTCCGTAAAAATGGAATTTTTGGTCACATTGAGGCTTCAAAAAGTAGTTATCCAACATGAGGCACAATCCAAATGACATTTTGAATCAATTTTTCTACAGTCCAAAAAATCTATTTTTTGATGAAAAACGATGACCCGTGACCTGTCGAATTTTCACCAGATGGTCAGAAATCGTAATATTTTAATGTTTAATTTTTTTAATGTAAATGACTATTGCATGTGAATTATCACTTGGAACTAAAATAAGTGTGTTTAGAGTCATTATAATGCCTGAAATTGGTCGAAATAGAAGCTTCTGGGTAGGATAAAAAGTCTGTAAAAATGACAATTTTGGTCACATTGAGGCTTTGAAAAGTAGTTATTCAACATGAGGCACAATCCAAATGACATTTTGAATCAATTTTTCTACAGTCCAAAAAATCAATTTTTTGATGAAAAACGATGACCCGTGACCTGTCGAATTTTCTCCAGATGGTCAGAAATCGTAATATTTTAATGTTTAATTTTTTTTATGTAAATGACTATTGCATGTGAATTATCACTTGGAACTAAAATAAGTGTGTTTAGAGTCATTTTAATGACTGAAATTGGTCAAAATAGAAGCTTCTGAGTAGGATAAAAAGTCTGTAAAAATGGCAATTTTGGTCACATTGAGGCTTCGAAAAGTAGTTATTCGACATGAGGCTCAATCCAAATGACATTTTGAATCAATTTTTCTACCGACCAAAAAATCAATTTTCTGATGAAAAACGATGACCCGTGACCTGTCGAACTTCCTCCAAATGGTCAGAAATTGAAATTTTTTAATGTTTTGTTTTTTGAATGTAAATGACTATTGCATGTGAATTAGAAATCTTGGAACTAAAATTAGTGTGTTTAGAGTCATTGTAATGCCTGAAATTGGTCGAAATAGAAGCTTCTGAGTAGGAGAAAAAGTCTGTAAAAATTGCAATTTTGGTCACATTGAAGCTTCAAAAAGTAGTTATTCAACATGAGGCACAATCCAAATGTCATTTTGAATCAAAATTTCTAAAGTCCAAAAAATTAATTTTCTGATGAAATACGATGACCCGTGACCTGTCGAATTTTCTTCAGATGGTCAGAAATCGTAATATTTTAATGTTTAATTTTTTGAATGTAAATGACTATTGCATGTGAATTATCACTTTTGAAACTAAAATAGGTGTGTTTAGAGTCATTTTAATGCCTGAAATTGGTCAAAATAGAAGCTTCTGAGTAGGAGAAAAAGTCCGTAAAAATTGAATTTTTGGTCACATTGAGGCTTCAAAAAGTAGTTATCCAACATGAGGCACAATCCAAATGACATTTTCAATCAATTTTTCTACAGTCCAAAAAATCAATTTTCTGATGAAAAACGATGACCCGTGACCTATCGAACTTCCTCCAAATGGTCAGAAATGGTAATTTTTTAATGTTTAATTTTTTTACTGTAAATGACTATTGCATGTGAATTAGAACTCTTGGAACTAAAATAAGTGTGTTTATAGTCATTTTAATGCCTGAAATTGGTCGAAATAGAAGCTTCGGAGTAGGAGAAAACGTCTGTAGAAATGGCAATTTTGGTCACATTGCGGCTTCAAAAAGTAGTTATTTAACATGAGGCACAATCCAAATGACATTTGGAATCAAATTATCTATAGTCCAAAAAATCAATTTTCTGATGAAAAACGATGACCCGTGACCTGTCGAACTTTCTCCAGATGGTCAAAAATGGGAATTTTTTAATGTTTTGTTTTTTGACTGTAAATGACTATTGCATGTGAACTAGAACTCTTGGAACTAAAATAAGTGTGTTTATAGTCATTTTAATGCCTGAAATTGGTCGAAATAGAAGCTTCTGAGTAGGAGAAAAAGTCTGTAAAAATGGCAATTTTGGTCACATTGAGGCTTCGAAAAGTAGTTATTCAACATGAGTCACAATCCAAATGACATTTTGAATCAATTTTTCTACAGTCCAAAAAAATAAATTTTCTGATGAAAAACGATGACCCGTGACCTGTCGAACTTCCTCCAAATGGTCAGAAATTTAAATTTTTTTAATGTTTTGTTTTTTGACTGTAAATGACTATTGCATGTGAATTAGAACTCTTGGAACTAAAATAAGTGTGTTTAGAGTCATTTTAATGCCTGAAATTGGTCGAAATAGAAGCTTCTGAGTAGGATAAAAAGTCTGTAAAAATGGCAATTCTGGTCACATTGAGGATTCGAAAAGTAGTTATTCAACATGAGGCGCAATCCAAATGACATTTTGAATCAATTTTTCTACAGTCCAATAAATCAATTTTCTGATGAAAAACGATGACCCGTGACCTGTCGAACTTTCTCCAGATGGTCAGAAATGGGAATTTTTTAATGTTTTGTTTTTTGACTGTAAATGACTATTGCATGTGAACTGGAACTCTTGGAACTAAACTAAGTGTGTTTAGAGTCATTTTAATGCCTGAAATTGGTCGAAATAGAAGCTTCTGAGTAGGATAAAAAGTCTGTAAAAATGGCAATTTTAGTCACAGTGAGGGTTCGAAAAGTAGTTATTCAACATGAGGCACAATCCAAATGACATTTTGAATCAATTTTTTACAGTCCAAAAAATCAATTTTCTGATGAAAACGATGACCCGTGACCTGTCGAATTTTCTTCAGATGGTCAGAAATCGTAATATTTTAATGTTTAATTTTTTTAATGTAATGACTATTGCATGTGAATTATCACTTTTGAAACTAAAATAGGTGTGTTTAGGTCATTTTAATGCCTGAAATTGGTCAAAATAGAAGCTTCTGAGTAGGAGAAAAAGTCCGTAAAAATGGCATTTTTGGTCACATTGAGGCTTCAAAAAGTAGTTATTCAACATGAGGCACAATCCAAATGGCATTTTGAATCAATTTTTCTACAGTCCAAAAAATGAATTTTCTAATGAAAATCGATGACCCGTGACCTGTCGAACTTCCTCCAAATGGTCAGAAATGGAAATTTTTTGATGTTTTGTTTTTTTACTGTAAATGACTATTGCATGTGAATTAGAACTAGTGGAACTAAAATAAGTGTGTATAGAGTCATTTTAATGCCTGAAATTGGTCGAAAAAGAAGCTTCTGAGTAGGATAAAAAGTCTATAAAAATGGCAATTTTGGTCACATTGAGGCTATGAAAAGTAGTTATTCAACATGAGGCACAATCCAAATGACATTTTGAATCAATTTTTCTACAGTCCAAAAAATCAATTTTTTGATGAAAAACGATGACCCGTGACCTGTCGAATTTTCTCCAGATGGTCAGAAATGGTAATATTTTAATGTTTAATTTTTTTTATGTAAATGACTATTGCATGTGAATTATCACTTTTGGAACTAAAAATAAGTGTGTTTAGAGTCATTTTAATGCCTTAAATTGGTCGAAATAGAAGCTTCTGAGATGAAGAAGAAGTCTGTAAAAATGGCAATTTTGTTCACATTGCGCCTTCAAAAAGTAGTTATTTAACATGAGGCACAATCCAAATGACATTTTGAATCAATTTTTTACAGTCCAAAAAATCAATTTTCTGATTAAAAACGATGACCCGTGACCTGTCGAACTTCCTGCAAATGGTCAGAAATTGAAATTTTTTGATGTTTTGTTTTTTGACTGTAAATGACTATTGCATGTGAATTAGAACTATTGGATCTAAAATAAGTGTGTATAGAGTCATTATAATGCCTGAAATTGGTCAAAATAGAAGCTTCTGAGTAGGATAAAAAGTCTGTAAAAATGGCAATTTTGGTCACATTGAGGCTTCGAAAAGTAGTTATTCAACATGAGGCACAATCCAAATGACATTTTGAATCAATTTTTCTACAGACCAAAAAATCTATTTTCTGATGAAAAACGATGACCCGTGACCTGTCGAACTTCCTCCAAATGGTCAGAAATTTAAATTTTTTAATGTTTTGTTTTTTGACTGTAAATGACTATTGCATGTGAATTAGAAATCTTGGAACTAAAATTAGTGTGTTTAGAGTCATTTTATTGCCTGAAATTGGTCGACATAGAAGCTTCTGAGTAGGAGAAAAGTCTGTAAAATTTGCAATTTTGGTCACATTGAGGCTTCAAAAAGTAGTTATTCAACATGAGGCACAATCCAAATGATATTTTGAATCAATTTTTCTACAGTCCAAAAAATCAATTTTCTGATGAAAAACGATGACCCGTGACCTGTCGAACTTCCTCCAAATGGTCAGAAATTGAAATTTTTTAATGTTTTGTTTTTTGACTGTAAATGACTTTTGCATGTGAATTAGAACTCTTGGAACTAAAATAAGTGTGTTTAGAGTCATTATAATGCCTGAAATTGGTCGAAATAGAAGCTTCTGAGTAGGATAAAAAGTCTGTAAAAATGACAATTTTGGTCACATTGAGGCTTCAAAAAGTAGTTATCCAACATGAGGCACAATCCAAATGACATTTTCAATCAATTTTTCTACAGTCCAAAAAATCAATTTTCTGATGAAAAACGATGACCCGTGACCTATCGAACTTCCTCCAAATGGTCAGAAATGGTAATTTTTTAATGTTTAATTTTTTGACTGTAAATTACTGTTGCATGTGAATTAGAACTCTTGGAACTAAAATAAGTGTGTTTATAGTCATTTTAATGCCTGAAATTGGTCGAAATAGAAGCTTCTGAGTAGGAGAAAAAGTCCGTAAAAATTGCATTTTTGGTCACATTGAGGCTTCAAAAAGTAGTTATTCAACATGAGGCACAATCCAAATGACATTTTGAATCAATTTTTCTACAGTCCAAAAAATCAATTTTTTAATGAAAATCGATGACCCGTAACCTGTCGAACTTCCTCCAAATGGTCAGAAATGGAAATGTTTTGATGTTTTGTTTTTTTACTGTAAATGACTATTGCATGTGAATTAGAACTATTGGAACTAAAATAAGTGTGTATAGAGTCATTTTAATGCCTGAAATTTGTCGAAAAAGAAGCTTCTGAGTAGGATAAAAAGTCTATAAAAATGGCAATTTTGGTCACATTGAGGCTTTGAAAAGTAGTTATTCAACATGAGGCACAATCCAAATGACATTTTGAATCAATTTTTCTACAGTCCAAAAAATCAATTTTCTGATGAAAAACGATGACCCGTGACCTGTCGAATTTTCTCCAGATGGTCAGAAATGGTAATATTTTAATGTTTAATTTTTTTTATGTAAATGACTATTGCATGTGAATTATCACTTTTGGAACTAAAAATAAGTGTGTTTAGAGTCATTGTAATGCCTGAAATTGGTCGAAATAGAAGCTTCTGAGTAGGAGAAAAAGTCTGTAAAAATTGCAATTTTGGTCACATTGAGGCTTCAAAAAGTAGTTATTCAACATGAGGCACAATCAAAATGACATTTTGAATCAAAATTTCTAAAGTCCAAAAAATCAATTTTCTGATGAAATACGATGACCCGTGACCTGTCGAACTTTCTCCAGATGGTCAGAAATGGGAATTTTTTAATGTTTTGTTTTTTGACTGTAAATGACTATTGCATGTGAACTAGAACTCTTGGAACTAAAATAAGTGTGTTTATAGTCATTTTAATGCCTGAAATTGGTCGAAATAGAAGCTTCTGAGTAGGAGAAAAAGTCTGTAAAATTGGCGATTTTGGTCACATTGCGGCTTCAAAAAGTAGTTATTTAACATGAGGCACAATCCAAATTACATTTTACCATCAAATTTTATACAGTCCAAAAAAAATCAATTTTCCGATGAAAAACGATGACCCCTGTCGAATTTTCTCCAGATGCTCAGAAATTGTAATTTTTTTAATGTTTAATTTTTTGAATGTAAATGACTATTGCATTTAAATTAGAACTCTTGGAACTAAAATAAGTGTGTTTAGAGTCATTTTAATGCCTGAAATTGGTCGAAATAGAAGCTTCTGAGTAGGATAAAAAGTCTGTAAAAATGGCAATTTTGGTCACATTGAGGGTTCGAAAAGTAGTTATTCAACATGAGGCACAATCCAAATGACATTTTGAATCAATTTTTCTACAGACCAAACAATCAATTTTCTGATGAAAAACGATGACCCGTGACCTGTCGAACTTCCTCCAAATGGTCAGAAATTTAAATTTTTTTAATGTTTTGTTTTTTGACTGTAAATGACTATTGCATGTGAATTAGAAATCTTGGAACTAAAATTAGTGTGTTTAGAGTCATTTTATTGCCTGAAATTGGTCGACATAGAAGCTTCTGAGTAGGAGAAAGGTCTGTAAAAATTGCAATTTTGGTCACATTGAGGCTTCAAAAAGTAGTTATTCAACATGAGGCACCATCCAAATGATATTTTGAATCAATTTTTCTACAGTCCAAAAAATCAATTTTCTGATGAAAAACGATGACCCGTGACCTGTCGAACTTCCTCCAAATGGTCAGAAATGGAAAATTTTTTATGTTTTGTTTTTTGACTGTAAATGACTATTGCATGTGAATTAGAACTATTGCACATAAAATAAGTGTGTTTAGAGTCATTTTAATGCCTGTAATTGGTCGAAATAGAAGCTTCTGAGTAGGATAAAAAGTCTGTAAAAATGGCAATTTTGGTCACATTGAGGGTTCGAAAAGTAGTTATTCAACATGAGTCACAATCCAAATGACATTTTGAATCAATTTTTTACAGTCCAAAAAATCAATTTTCTGATGAAAAACGATGAGCCGTAACCTGTCGAATTTTCTCCAGATGGTCAGAAATCGTAATATTTTAATGTTTAATTTTTTGAATGTAAATGACTATTGCATGTGAATAATCACTTTTGGAACTAAAATAAGTGTGTTTAGAGTCATTGTAATGCCTGAAATTGGTCGAAATAGAAGCTTCTGAGTAGGAGAAAAAGTCTGTAAAAATTGCAATTTTGGTCACATTGAGGCTTCAAAAAGTAGTTATTCAACATGAGGCACAATCCAAATGACATTTTGAATCAAAATTTCTAAAGTCCAAAAAATCAATTTTCTGATGAAATACGATGACCCGTGACCTGTCGAACTTTCTCCAGATGGTCAGAAATGGGAATTTTTTAATGTTTTGTTTTTTGACTGTAAATGACTATTGCATGTGAACTAGAACTCTTGGAACTAAAATAAGTGTGTTTATAGTCATTTTAATGCCTGAAATTGGTCGAAATAGAAGCTTCTGAGTAGGAGAAAAAGTCTGTAAAATTGGCGATTTTGGTCACATTGCGGCTTCAAAAAGTAGTTATTTAACATGAGGCACAATCCAAATGACATTTTGAATCAAAATTTCTAAAGTCCAAAAAATCAATTTTCCGATGAAAAACGATGACCCCTGTCGAATTTTCTCCAGATGGTCAGAAATGGTAATTTTTTTAATGTTTAATTTTTTGAATGTAAATGACTATTACATTTAAATTAGAACTCTTGGAACTAAAATAAGTGTGTTTAGAGTCATTTTAATGCCTGAAATTGGTCGAAATAGAAGCTTCTGAGTAGGATAAAAAGTCTGTAAAAATGGCAATTTTGGTCACATTGAGGGTTCGAAAAGTAGTTATTCAACATGAGGCACAATCCAAATGACATTTTGAATCAATTTTTTAGTGCAAAAAATCAATTTTCTGATTAAAAACGATGAGCCGGCCCGTGACCTGTCGAACTTCCTCCAAATGGTCAGAAATTGAAATTTTTTAATGTTTTGTTTTTTGACTGTAAATGACTATTGCATGTGAATTAGAACTATTGGAACTAAAATAAGTGTGTATAGAGTCATTATAATGCCTGAAATTGGTCAAAATAGAAGCTTCTGAGTAGGATAAAAAGTCTGTAAAAATGGCAATTTTGGTCACATTGAGGCTTCGAAAAGTAGTTATTCAACATGAGGCACAATCCAAATGACATTTTGAATCAATTTTTCTACAGTCCAAAAAATCAATTTTTTGATGAAAAACGATGACCCGTGACCTGTCGAATTTTCTCCAGATGGTCAGAAATCGTAATATTGTAATGTTTAATTTTTTTAATGTAAATGACTATTTTATGTGAATTATCACTTGGAACTAAAATAAGTGTGTTTAGAGTCATTGTAATGCCTGAAATTGGTCGAAATAGAAGCTTCTGAGTAGGAGAAAAAGTCTGTAAAAATTGCAATTTTGGTCACATTGAGGCTTCAAAAAGTAGTTATTCAACATGAGGCACAATCCAAATGTCATTTTGAATCAAAATTTCTAAAGTCCAAAAAATCAATTTTCTGATGAAATACGATGACCCGTGACCTGTCGAATTTTCTCCAGATGGTCAGAAATAGTAATTTTTTAATGTTTAATTTTTTGAATGTAAATGACTATTGCATTTGAATTAGAACTCTTGGAACTAAAATAAGTGTGTTTAGAGTCATTTTAATGCCTGAAATTGGTCGAAATAGAAGCTTCGGAGTAGGAGAAAACGTCTGTAAAAATGGCAATTTTGGTCACATTGCGGCTTCAAAAAGTAGTTATTTAACATGAGGCACAATCCAAATGACATTTTGAATCAATTTTTCTACAGACCAGAAAATCAATTTTCTGATGAAAAACGATGACCCGTGACCTGTCGAACTTCCTCCAAATGGTCAGAAATTGAAATGTTTTAATGTTTTGTTTTTTGATTGTAAATGACTGTTGCATGTTAATTAGAACTCTTGAAACTAAAATAAGTGTGTTTAGAGTCATTGTAATGCCTGAAATTGGTCGAAATAGAAGCTTCTGAGTAGGACAAAAAGTCTGTAAAAATTGCAATTTTGGTCACATTGAGGCTTCAAAAAGTAGTTATTCAACATGAGGCACAATCCAAATGACATTTTGAATCAATTTTTTACAGTCCAAAAAATCAATTTTCTGATTAAAAACGATGAGCCGTGACCTGTCGAACTTCCTCCAAATGGTCAGAAATTGAAATTTTTTAATGTTTTGTTTTTTGACTTTAAATGACTATTGCATGTGAATTAGAACTATTGGAACTAAAATAAGTGTGTATAGAGTCATTATAATGCCTGAAATTGGTCAAAATAGAAGCTTCTGAGTAGGATAAAAAGTCTGTAAAAATGGCAATTTTGGTCACATTGAGGCTTCAAAAAGTAGTTATTCAACATGAGGCACAATCCAAATGATATTTTGAATCAATTTTTCTACAGTCCAAAAAATCAATTTTTTGATGAAAAACGATGACCCGTGACCTGTCGAACTTCCTCCAAATGGTCAGAAATGGAAATTTTTTTATGTTTTGTTTTTTGACTGTAAATGACTATTGCATGTGAATTAGAACTATTGCAACTAAAATAAGTGTGTTTAGAGTCATTTTAATGCCTGTAATTGGTCGAAATAGAAGCTTCTGAGTAGGATAAAAAGTCTGTAAAAATGGCAATTTTGGTCACATTGAGGCTTCAAAAAGTAGTTATCCAACATGAGGCACAATCCACATGACAATTTCAATCAATTTTTCTACAGTCCAAAAAATCAATTTTCTGATGAAAAACGATGACCCGTGACCTATCGAACTTCCTCCAAATGGTCAGAAATGGTAATTTTTTAATGTTTAATTTTTTGACTGTAAATGACTAGTGCATTTGAATTAGAACTCTTGGAACTAAAATAAGTGTGTTTAGAGTCATTTTAATGCCTGAAATTGGTGGAAATAGAAGCTTGAGTAGGATAAAAAGTCTGTAAAAATGGCAATTTTGGTCACATTGAGGCTTCAAAAAGTAGTTATTCAACATGAGGCACAATCCAAATGACATTTTGAATCAATTTTTCTACAGTCCAAAAAATCAATTTTCTGATGAAAAACGATGACCCGTGACCTGTCGAATTTCCTCCAAATGGTCAGAAATTGAAATTTTGTAATGTTTTGTTTTTTGACTGTAAATGACTTTTGCATGTGAATTAGAACTCTTGGAACTAAAATAAGTGTGTTTAGAGTCATTTTAATGCCTGAAATTGGTCGAAATAGAAGCTTCTGAGTAGGATAAAAAGTCTGAAAAAATGGCAATTTTGGTCACATTGAGGGTTTGAAAAGTAGTTATTCAACATGAGGCACAATCCAAATGACATTTTGAACCAATTTTTCTACAGTCCAAAAAATCAATTTTCTGATGAAAAACGATGACCCGTGACCTGTCGAACTTCCTCCAAATAGTCAGAAATTGAAATTTTTTAATGTTTTGTTTTTTGACTGTAAATGACTATTGCATGTGAATTAGAACTCTTGGAACTAAAATAAGTGTGTTTAGAGTCATTTTATTGCCTGAAATTGGTCGACATAGAAGCTTCTGAGTAGGAAAAAAGTCTGTAAAAAATTGCAATTTTGGTCACATTGAGGCTTCAAAAAGTAGTTATTCTACATGAGGCACAATCCAAATGATATTTTGAATCAATTTTTCTACAGTCCAAAAAATCAATTTTCTGATGAAAAACGATGACCCGTGACCTGTCGAACTTCCTCCAAATGGTCAGAAATTGAAATTTTTTAATGTTTTGTTTTTTGACTGTAAATGACTATTGCATGTTAATTAGAACTCTTGGAACTAAAATAAGTGTGTTTAGAGTCATTGTAATGCCTGAAATTGGTTGAAATAGAAGCTTCTGAGTAGGATAAAAAGTCTGTAAAAATGACAATTTTGGTCACATTGAGGCTTTGAAAAGTAGTTATTCAACATGAGGCACAATCCAAATGACATTTTGAATCAATTTTTCTACAGTCCAAAAAATCAATTTTTTGATGAAAAACGATGACCCGTGACCTGTCGAGTTTTCTTCAGATGGTCAGAAATCGTAATATTTTAATGTTTAATTTTTTGAATGTAAATGACTATTGCATGTGAATTATCACTTTTGGAACTAAAATAGGTGTGTTTAGAGTCATTTTAATGCCTGAAATTGGTCAAAATAGAAGCTTCTGAGTAGGAGAAAAAGTGCATAAAAATGGCATTTTTGGTCACATTGAGGCTTCAAAAAGTAGTTATCCAACATGAGGCACAATCCAAATGACATTTTGAATCAATTTTTTACAGTCCAAAAAATCAATTTTCTGATTAAAAACGATGAGCCGCGACCTGTCGAACTTCCTCCAAATGGTCAGAAATTGAAATTTTTTGATGTTTTGTTTTTTGACTGTAAATGACTATTGCATGTGAATTAGAACTATTGGAACTAAAATAAGTGTGTATAGAGTCATTATAATGCCTGAAATTGGTCAAAATAGAAGCTTCTTAGTAGGATAAAAAGTCTGTAAAATGGCAATTTTGGTCACATTGAGGCTTCGAAAAGTAGTTATTCAACATGAGGCACAATCCAAATGACATTTTGGATCAATTTTTCTACAGACCAAAAAATCAATTTTCTGATGAAAAACGATGACCCGTGACCTGTCGAACCTCCTCCAAATGGTCAGAAATTGAAATTTTTTAATGTTTTGTTTTTTGACTGTAAATGACTATTGCATGTGAATTAGAAATCTTGGAACTAAAATTAGTGTGTTTAGAGTCATTTTATTGCCTGAAATTGGTCGACATAGAAGCTTCTGAGTAGGAAAAAAGTCTGTAAAAAATTGCAATTTTGGTCACATTGAGGCTTCGAAAAGTAGTTATTCAACATGAGGCACAATCCAAATGACATTTTGAATCAATTTTTCTACAGACCAAAAAATCAATTTTCTGATGAAAAACGATGACCCGTGACCTGTCGAACTTCCTCCAAATGGTCAGAAATGGAAATTTTTTGATGTTTTGTTTTTTGACTGTAAATGAATATTGCATGTGAATTAGAAATCTTGGAACTAAAATAAGTGTGTTTAGAGTCATTTTAATGCCTGAAATTGGTCGAAATAGAAGCTTCTGAGTAGGATAAAAAGTCTGTAAAAATGGCAATTTTGGTCACATTGAGGGTTCGAAAAGTAGTTATTCAACATGAGGCACAATCCAAATGACATTTTGAATCAATTTTTTACAGTCCAAAAAATCAATTTTCTGATGAAAAACGATGAGCCGTGACCTGTCGAACTTCCTCCAAATGGTCAGAAATTGAAATTTTTTAATGTTTTGTTTTTTGACTGTAAATGACTATTGCATGTGAATTAGAACTCTTGGAACTAAAATAAGTGTGTTTAGAGTCATTATAATGCCTGAAATTGGTCGAAATAGAAGCTTCTGAGTAGGATAAAAAGTCTGTAAAAATGGCAATTTTGGTCACATTGAGGCTTCAAAAAGTAGTTATTCAACATGAGGCACAATCCAAATGACATTTTGAATCAATTTTTCTACAGTCCAAAAAATCAATTTTCTGATGAAAAACGATGACCCGTGACCTGTCGAACTTCCTCCAAATGGTCAGAAATTGAAATTTTTGAATGTTTTGTTTTTTGACTGTAAATGACTATTGCATGTGAATTAGAACTCTTGGAACTAAAATAAGTGTGTTTAGAGTCATTGTAATGCCTGAAATTGGTCAAAATAGAAGCTTCTGAGTAGGAGAAAAGTCTGTAAAAATTGCAATTTTGGTCACATTGAGGCTTCAAAAAGTAGTTATTCAACATGAGGCACAATCCAAATGACATTTTGAATCAATTTTTCTACAGTCCAAAAAATCAATTTTCTGATGAAAAACGATGACCCGTGACCTGTCGAACTTCCTCCAAATGGTCAGAAATTGAAATTTTTGAATGTTTTGTTTTTTGATTGTAAATGACTTTTGCATGTGCATTAGAACTCTTGGAACTAAAATAAGTGGTCAGAAATGGTAATATTTTAATGTTTAATTTTTTTTATGTAAATGACTATTGCATGTGAATTATCACTTTTGGAACTAAAAAGAAGTGTGTTTAGAGTCATTTTAATGTCTGAAATTGGTCGAAATAGAAGCTTCTGAGTAGGAGAAGAGGTCTGTAAAAATGGCAATTTTGGTCACATTGAGGATTCGAAAAGTAGTTATTCAACATGAGGCACAATCCAAATGACATTTTGAAGCAATTTTTCTACAGTCCAAAAAATAAATTTTCTGATGAAAAACGATGACCCGTGACCTGTCGAACTTCCTCCAAATGGTCAGAAATTGAATTTTTTTTTTTTTTTTTTTGTTTTTTTTTTTTATTCCCAATCTTTATTGAGGAATTTTCTTAATACAACACAAAAACCCACCTGAAGACCCACCCCCCACCCCCAGCTCAGATTCTGTTGCATTGAAAAGAAAGAAAAAACGACATGAAAAACAACAGTTATGATCAATAAACAGCATACCATTTTACGGAACTAACAATAGTCTAACAAAAAAAAAGAAAAAAAAAAAAAATAAGTATGGCTTACGAATTACCCCGTTATTTCTGAGACCATTGCAACACGGGATCCCAAATTGCCAGCCCTAACTTACGCTTACGCAAGCCCTTTCTTCGGTAGATAGCTACTTCTAAACTACAGGTGGCCAACAGGCGTGATCTCCATTGTTGAAAACTTGGCGCATTTGTATCAAGCCAAGCTGACGCAATACATAATCTAAAGACAGCCATGGCCACAAAAACCAGACCTTGCATATATTTCGGTCTTGAGATATTAGCAACACCTAACATAATCTCTTCAACATAAATCTCTAGTATTAAAAACTTCCGAGAGAAATGTTGAAATATCGGCCACTACTGAAGTTAGTGCCGTACAGGTAGCAAAAATATGTATACTATCGGCTTCAACTAGATCACATCTAGGACATGTAGTTCCCTTCCCGGTCCCCCATTTAGCGATCTTATAGGGAGTATAATATAAAAAGAAAAAAGTTTTGTAAAACTGGGCCTGCAGCTTGGTAGACATTAAAATAGACTGATATAGTAAGAGAGATTGATGAACAGTTTCCCCGGACACACCAAGCTTAAGCTGCCATTTACTTAAGTATTTATCAAGATCATCAGTTTGTCGCAGAAGCAGTTGTTCATAAATCTCTCCTATTTTGAGATTATTTCTCGAAGCCATATTCTCCATTAACTGCACCTTTTGAAACGACGCGTCCCCTCCTCCTCTTTTTAATAAAAAATCCCGGATTTGCAAAAATTTTAAAAAAATCCCGTTGCTCTAAATTATACTCCAGCTGTAAGTCGCCAAAAGATTTAATACCTAATGAAGTATAAAAACACCCAAGATGCGTAATCCCATTCAAAAACCATCTTTCCATGCATAAATCATTGAAGATCCCAGGGAGATGGCTATTTTTAAGGATTAGGGTGTAGAAAGATAGTTGTCCAATATTAGTAAGTTTTCTAACGGAATTCCAGGTCTTATAAATACCAAATATGGACTTAAATTTAACTTTTTTAAAATAGCTATCGTTAAGATGACGCCACAGGCAACCTCTGGATTCATTACCTAATAGCAGCTCTTGTGGAGTTGGAATATCCCTTTCGCTGCTAGATGCAAACGTGAATAAAAGCTTATTGCAGTATTTTAAGATAGTAGCCCAGTAATATAGCTTAAAGTTGGGCAATCCCATGCCCCCTCTATCTTTAGGGAAAGTAAAGGTTCGCAAGGCTCTACGGGATTTTTTGTACCCCCAGATAAAACTAGAAAACATACTATCCAAATCTTTAAATACTTGCGAAGGAAATTCTAGACAGATTGATCTAAAAAAATAAAGAAATCTTGGAAGGAAAAGCATTTTAATCAAATTACACCGACCCACAATGGATAAGTGAAGATTGTTACTCTTAATCAAATCCTTTTTTGTACGTTGAATTAATGGATCAATATTATCGGAAACTAAATTCCCTATTTTGGCCGTAATACTTACTCCAAGATATATAGCTTTCTCGATGACCCGTGTATCCATCATCTCAATTTTACTGTTAAGGATAATCTGAGTTTTTGATTGGTTGAGTTTATAGCCCGATATATGGCCAAAAATGTTAGCTTCCTCTTCAATCACCGCAGCCGAAATCGCTGGGTCACTGGTAACCAGCGCGATATCGTCCGCGTATGCCAATGTTTTGGTGGCCTGATCTCTTATCCAAATGGATGGTATCAATGCGTTGTTATCTAATCTTCGGATAAATGGGTCAATATATATAGCAAATAAGAGGGGTGAGCAAGGACACCCCTGTCTTGTACCTCTAGTAATAGAGAATGGTGCTGTAACTGACCCATTCACCATAACACCGGCAGACGGGTTGCTGTGCAACATTTTTACCGCTGTAATAAAGGGATCTCCAATGCCACATCTAGCCATCGCAATCCAGAGATATTTCCAGGAGACCCTATCGAAGGCTTTTTCGGCATCTAAAAGTATAAGTGCCATAGGGTCTCCTGAAACTTCGCACCAATCAAACAATGAGATGACTCTCTGGATATGGTCTGTGGTATCTCTACCCGGGATGAACCCGTGTTGTCGAGCCGATACGATTTTGTGTATATTGAGAGCTAATCGTGCAGCGAGTAACTTAGCGTATATTTTAGAGTCACTGGTTATTAAAGTAATTGGGCGATACGACCCAAGTTCTGTAGGGTCTTTATGTTTTTTTGGAAATACTATAATTTTGGCCCTTGACCATGACTCTGGGGGTCGCCCCCCTAGGAATATATGTGCAAAAAGTGTTGTTAGTATATTCTTAACTTGGGGAAAGAATTGGATATAAAATTCAGTGGGAATCCCATCCATACCCGCCGCTTTGCCTGAAGCAAGACTTTTTAATGCGAGAAGAATTTCCTCCCCTTGCGGGATAACATCCATATCTTCTGAATCATTACTTTCTAATCTCGATGGACTATCTTGATTAATGTAATCATTGATTGCATCTATTTGTATATTAATATCATTATCCCTATATAGAGCCTGATAAAATTTATAGAAGGCAGTTCTAATTGCATCCGAATCTGTAATTAGCCCTACTTCTGGATCTCGAATCATCTTAACGGAATTAACGGAATTGAGTTCACGGGCGCGTACCGCTAACTGATGTCCAACTTGTTCACTCAGTTCGTAAATAGTTTCCTTATATGCGGTTGCTTTATTAATAGCTTTTGTGGTTAGTATATCTATGACACTGTTTTTAGCAAGTGAGATCTGTCTTAACTCATTTTCCGTGTCTCTTCCCTCCTGAATGGCTTTAATTAGCCCTCCTTCAGCGATTGCGATGTTACCCTGAAGTGTTTTCATCACTTGTTTAGCTTTTTTATTAGCATTCAATGAAAATCGAAGTGTTTCCCCTCTGATTCCAGCTTTGAGAGTGTCCCAAACGATCTCAATTGGTGCACTACCTATATTTTCTTCTAGGAATCTGGGGATCCACTGTCGCATGCATTGACAGTAAACCTCGTTTAGTAATAATGCTCTTTCAAACGTCCATATTCTATTGCTCCGTTTTTGCGTACCAATTTCCATAGTTAAAAGAAGGGCATTATGGTCTGAAAGAACCCTTGGTAATTTTTCGATGAAACAACTAGTAGATAGGATACTAGAGACCAAGAAGTAATCCAACCTTGCATGGAGTGTATGTGGATGCGAGTAATATGTAAACCCCTGATCGTTTGGGTATTGCGCCTGCCAACTGTCTATGAGACCGTGAGTTAAGCAAAGATTTTTGAGGGCTTGGAAAACTTTAGGCTTTCTGCCTTTATATTGGAACCCAGACTCCTCTGACCAATTACTAGGTAGATTTATGTTAAAATCCCCGCAGATTATTACTGGAAGTGGCCAATGGACCAGTTTGTTAGATATGTGATCCAAAACTACGGGGTCATCATTAATATTACTATAGATTGTACAAATTGTCATTCTATCTCCGTTAGACATCTGACACTCCGTAATAGCCCAACGACCATATTTATCGGAGATTGAGCGAGTGAACTGTGCCATATTCGCTCTCCCCAAAATAGCAACACCCTTTGTCCTGGTCCCTTGTGTAGTAGCGGTAATAAGCTTAAAACCCAGTTGATTCAGCAAATGAATTTGTGACCCCTCAATATGTGTTTCTTGAACACAGAGAATGTTCGCTCCGGATACTTGAAGCCCAATGGCCACTCTTTGTCTTTTTTTTTCATCATTGAGGCCACAAATGTTAATCGATAATATTTTTAGTTTATCCATACTGTTATTTTCCTTGCTCTAAAGAAATAAAAAAGTTTACTTAGTTCCTCAGTATTAATCTTTTTTCTACATTTGCTACCGTTAGTGCCATTTTCTATATTAGACATAAGATTTTGCAAAAATATTAAGGACCCAGAACTGAGCTTTAACCCCCCTACCCCCCCCCTCCCCCACCACTATGTAGGCAATCAGGCTCAAACCTGAGCCTGTTATGATGGCGCCTGGTTACATCCTCACCCCAACCCCACGGCTCTCTATTTTCCTAAACCTTTTTTTTTTTTTGTATCCCACCCCCTTTTTTTTTTTTTTAGCATTTGAAGAATTTTGGCCACAATCACTTCGTCCCCTCTCTCTTTTATCTCTTTGTTTCCCCTCCTTTTCTCCCCTTTTCTTTCCCCCCTTCGCCCCCCCCTCCTCACACTACAGCTTTCTCCTTCCACAACCAAAAAGAAGGAAAACAAACAAAAAAAAAAAAGAAAAAAAAAAAAAAAAGAGAGATTACCCACGAGCATAACTATAGGGCGAGTCACTAGGAATAAATGTTACCCATCTTAATTTCTACAGCTACTTCTCATCGCACCCTTTTCTATCTCCTTTTGTAATCTCCTCTAGTAATTTCTGCGCTTGAATTTCTGAGGTAAAGTAGCGGTACTGTCCTTGGACATTAACTTTTAGTTTAGCAGGGTTTTGTAGGAAAACGGTAGCCCCAGCTTTCTGAAAAGGTGCAATCAACTGTCTAAGTCGCCATCTTCTCTCAACTGTAGCGTGTGCAAAATCTGGGCGAACAAAATATGAAAAGCTCTCCCAATTCCTTTTCTTGTCAGGTCTTGCGAGTTCAAAGACGGATTGTCGCAAAAGAAAATTTCCAAAGAAAATCAATATTGCTCTTGGGTATTGTTGATCATTTGGGCGTCGTCTTGAGATATTGAGGGGAAATCTATGCACTCGCTGGATCTCTCTATCCCACTCCCAATGATTTAGTTCAGGTAAAGAGTTCTTTAACAAATTGATAGTGAACCCTCTGATGTCCTCTCCTTCGCTATTCTCCGGAACCCCGAGAAGTCGCAGGTTATTGCGACGCTGCCGATTTTCAGCCTCCTCTAGCTTCCACATGACGTCGTTCAAAGTACTTTCCTGAAGAGTGGTGTTCTTTTTTAAGGTATCCACCGTGGTCTCCAACAGCTCGGTGCGATTCTCCAGAAGACTTAGCCTGTCCACAATCTCCGTGCAGGTCTTCCCCACTTTCCGGATTGAAGCTTGAATTTGTTTTGAAGCTACGCGAGCTTGTCGGCTCTCCTGCTTAGATTCGTCTTGAAACGATTTGAGGGACTGCAGGATTGTGGATAGAGATGGTTCCAGGGAGAGATCAGAATCCTTCTGTGCAGTCAATCTCACTGATTGTTTTCCGGGAGCTTTCCCACTCCCATCAGGCAATACCTGTGTATCAGAATAATCCCATCTCAGCTCTTCTGATCTCTCCTCTTTTTCATCTGTAACCTTGCGTCTCTGGGGACCTTTTCTCCCGTCTGAGGGCCTCTTGCTTTTCCTGGGTATTTTCTTTTCTGACTCATGTTGGCTGCAATTGCTTGTAGAAGTATCCTCGTCTCGCTACCCATCACTGTTAGAGCTTAATGACATACTTTCTGACTCTCCAGACTCCTCGTTAACAAAATAGAAATTTTCCTGAGGATCAGGGGATAAGTAGCCTGCTTCCTGGTTAATTTCCCCTAGTGTCTTATTCGCTTCTTTAGCGGAAAGAGGGGAGGGAGCAGAGAGGGGAGCCTCTAAATCCATACCTGTGTTCTTCTCCATAGTGACCATGTCAACAATGTCCTTTAGTTGCTCGTCCAGCCCTGGCATATCTAGGACCGTTGTTTCCCCGGTGGACCCCCATGAAGTCCGCACATTGTTACTCTCTGGAAGTTTAGCTACAGAACTATTAGAGCCATAAGCATCCGTATCAACTATCACAGGATTAGAGGGGGTAGGATTAGCTATTAGCTTGTCAGAAAGTCCATCTGAATCTTTTGAGTAGGCTTGTCCTTTTGTAGGGTCTAATATATTTTTAGCAGGGAACAAACTCGTTATGGCCAATTGTTTTTTGTTCTGATCCCCAGGGCAGCAGGATTTAGGCCCGGAATTCTTATTACCTTCTTGCTTACCGGCTTTCGCAGTTGAGCAATCTTGTTTAGGCTTGATACATTCAGTTTTCTTTTTTAACTCAGGCTGTGCCACATTGGGGTTTACAGGTACCGTCGAGCGGGTCTTACTCCTTGCTCCGCGGGTAGCCATTACACCAACACCAACTACCTGCTCTCCCAGAGCACCTGGCGTCCTGGCGTCCATGTTGCCTAGCAGCGCCGCTCCCACGTCCGAAATCCCACAACCGGCCGCCGCCGTCAGGAGAAGCCGTGCGAGAGACTCCCAGCGTTTCCACCGCTCCGCGCACTGCACTCTCCCCGTCAGCGATCGTCGGGTTGAAAGAAGGCAGCCTCTGCACCATCCGCCCAGAGTGGGCCAGTCAGAACCTCCTCCTCGCATCCCAGGTACGGAAAACTTATTCGCGTTCCGGGGGGGTCACAGGTAGAGAGCTACGGGGTTGAGCCTGCGAAGAACTTCACTCAGTCGCCATCTTGCCTCGAAATTTTTTAATGTTTTGTTTTTTGACTGTAAATGACTATTGCATGTGAATTAGAACTCTTGGAACTAAAATAAGTGTGTTTAGAGTCATTTTAATGCCTGAAATTCGTCGAAATAGAAGCTTCTGAGTAGGATAAAAAGTAAGGGTGTGCGTAGTTCGCGAAGTAGCACTTCGCGAAGCTACGCAAAGTGAAGTTCGCACTACGCGAGCTACGCGTAGCACTTCGCGAACTGCGTAGTAACATGTTCGCACTGTGCAAGATGTTGTTTTCAATGATTGCACAGTGCGGACAAGCAACCGGCACTGTGCAATCATTGAAAATGGCATCTTGCACAGTGCGAGCTGTAGTTTTCTGCTGCTCGAGTAGATTTTTACTCGAGCGGCAGCTTTGTCAACGCGAACTGGTAGTTTCTCATCGCGAGCGGTCGCGAGCATACGCGACCCCTCGCAATGAGAAACCTGACCTCCTCGCGTTGGGAATCTCGCCGGGAGGTTTATTTTCCATGCTCGCGATCGCGAACAAGGAAAAAGTCTCGCCAGGATGTCATTTTGCTTGCTCGCGGTCGCCAACTTGACGTTGAGGACCGCGAGCAAGCAAAAAATGACCGCAGCACTACGCAACACTACGCTACGCGTGTTCGCACTGTGCTACGTGCAGTTCGCGTAGTGCGAAGTAGCGCGAACTTCGCAAACTACGCGGGCGTAGAGTAGTGCTTCGCCCAGGCCTAATAAAAAGTCTGTAAAAATGGCAATTTTGGTCCCATTGAGGCTATGAAAAGTAGTTATTCAACATGAGGCACAATCCAAATGACATTTTGAATCAATTTTTCTACAGTCCAAAAAATCAATTTTTTGATGAAAAACGATGACCCGTGACTTGTCGAATTTTCTCCAGATGGTCAGAAATGGTTATATTTTAAAGATTAATTTTTTTAATGTAAATGACTGTTGCATGTGAATTATCACTTTTGGAACTAAAAATAAGTGTGTTTAGAGTCATTTTAATGCCTGAAATTGGTCGAAATAGAAGCTTCTGAGTAGGAGAAGAAGTCTGTAAAAATGGCAATTTTGGTCACATTGCGGCTTCAAAAAGTAGTTATTTAACATGAGGCACAATCCAAATGACATTTTAAATCAAATTATCTATAGTCCAAAAAATCCATTTTCTGATGAAAAACGATGACCCGTGACCTGTCGAACTTTCTCCAGATGGTCAAAAATGGGAATTTTTTAATGTTTTGTTTTTTGACTGTAAATGACTATTGCATGTGAACTAGAACTCTTGGAACTAAAATAAGTGTGTTTATAGTCATTTTAATGCCTGAAATTGGTCGAAATAGAAGCTTCTGAGTAGGAGAAAAAGTCTGTAAAATTGGCGATTTTGGTCACATTGCGGCTTCAAAAAGTAGTTATTTAACATGAGGCACAATCCAAATTACATTTTACCATCAAATTTTATACAGTCCAAAAAAAATCAATTTTCCGATGAAAAATGATGACCCCTGTCGAATTTTCTCCAGATGGTCAGAAATGGTAATTTTTTTAATGTTTAATTTTTTGAATGTAAATGACTATTGCATTTAAATTAGAACTCTTGGAACTAAAATAAGTGTGTTTAGAGTCATTTTAATGCCTGAAATTGGTCGAAATAGAAGCTTCTGAGTAGGATAAAACGTCTGTAAAAATGGCAAGTTTGGTCACATTGAGGGTTCGAAAAGTAGTTATTCAACATGAGGCACAATCCAAATGACATTTTGAATCAATTTTTTACAGTCCAAAAAATCAATTTTCTGATGAAAAACGATGAGCCGTGACCTGTCGAACTTCCTCCAAATGGTCAGAAATTGAAATTTTTTAATGTTTTGTTTTTTGAATGTAAATGACTATTGCATGTGAATTAGAACTCTTGGAACTAAAATAAGTGTGTTTAGAGTCATTATAATGCCTGAAATTGGTAGAAATAGAAGCTTCTGAATAGGATAAAAAGTCTGTAAAAATGACAATTTTGGTCACATTGAGGCTTTGAAAAGTAGTTATTCAACATGAGGCACAATCCAAATGACATTTTGAATCAATTTTTCTACAGTCCAAAAAATCAATTTTTTGATGAAAAACGATGACCCGTGACCTGTCGAATTTTCTCCAGATGGTCACAAATCGTAATATTTTAATGTTTAATTTTTTGAATGTAAATGACTATTGCATGTGAATTATCACTTGGAACTAAAATAAGTGTGTTTAGAGTCATTTTAATGCCTGAAATTGGTCAAAATAGAAGCTTCTGAGTAGGATAAAAAGTCTGTAAAAATGGCAATTTTGGTCACATTGAGGCTTCAAAAAGTAGTTATTCAACATGAGGCACAATCCAAATGACATTTTGAATCAATTTTTCTACAGTCCAAAAAATCAATTTTCTGATGAAAAACGATGACCCGTGACCTGTCGAACTTCCTCCAAATGGTCAGAAATTGAAATTTTTGAATGTTTTGTTTTTTGACTGTAAATGACTATTGCATGTGAATTAGAACTCTTGGAACTAAAATAAGTGTGTTTAGAGTCATTGTAATGCCTGAAATTGGTCGAAATAGAAGCTTCTGAGTAGGAGAAAAGTCTGTAAAAATTGCAATTTTGGTCACATTGAGGCTTCAAAAAGTAGTTATTCAACATGAGGCACAATCCAAATGACATTTTGAATCAATTTTTCTATAGTCCAAAAAATCAATTTTCTGATGAAAAACGATGACCCGTGACCTGTCGAACTTCCTCCAAATGGTCAGAAATTGAAATTTTTGAATGTTTTGTTTTTTGACTGTAAATGACTTTTGCATGTGCATTAGAACTCTTGGAACTAAAATAAGTGGTCAGAAATGGTAATATTTTAATGTTTAATTTTTTTAATGTAAATGACTATTGCATGTGAATTATCACTTTTGGAACTAAAAAGAAGTATGTTTAGAGTCATTTTAATCTCTGAAATTGGTCGAAATAGAAGCTTCTGAGTAGGAGAAGAAGTCTGTAAAAATGGCAATTTTGGTCACATTGAGGATTCGAAAAGTAGTTATTCAACATGAGGCACAATCCAAATGACATTTTGAAGCAATTTTTCTACAGTCCAAAAAATAAATTTTCTGATGAAAAACGATGACCCGTGACCTGTCGAACTTCCTCCAAATGGTCAGAAATTGAATTTTTTTTTTTTTTTTTTTTTTTTTTTTTTTCCCAATCTTTATTGAGGAATTTTCTTAATACAACACAAAAACCCACCTGAAGACCCACCCCCCACCCCCAGCTCAGATTCTGTTGCATTGAAAAGAAAGAAAAAACGACATGAAAAACAACAGTTATGATCAATAAACAGCATACCATTTTACGGAACTAACAATAGTCTAACAAAAAAAAAGAAAAAAAAAAAAAAAAACAAGTATGGCTTACGAATTACCCCGTTATTTCTGAGACCATTGCAACACGGGATCCCAAATTGCCAGCCCTAACTTACGCTTACGCAAGCCCTTTCTTCGGTAGATAGCTACTTCTAAACTACAGGTGGCCAACAGGCGTGATCTCCATTGTTGAAAACTTGGCGCATTTGTATCAAGCCAAGCTGACGCAATACATAATCTAAAGACAGCCATGGCCACAAAAACCAGACCTTGCATATATTTCGGTCTTGAGATATTAGCAACACCTAACATAATCTCTTCAACATAAATCTCTATTCTTGTATTAAAAACTTCCGAGAGAAATGTTGAAATATCGGCCACTACTGAAGTTAGTGCCGTACAGGTAGCAAAAATATGTATACTATCGGCTTCAACTAGATCACATCTAGGACATGTAGTTCCCTTCCCGGTCCCCCATTTAGCGATCTTATAGGGAGTATAATATAAAAAGAAAAAAGTTTTGTAAAACTGGGCCTGCAGCTTGGTAGACATTAAAATAGACTGATATAGTAAGAGAGATTGATGAACAGTTTCCCCAGACACACCAAGCTTAAGCTGCCATTTACTTAAGTATTTATCAAGATCATCAGTTTGTCGCAGAAGCAGTTGTTCATAAATCTCTCCTATTTTGAGATTATTTCTCGAAGCCATATTCTCCATTAACTGCACCTTTTGAAACGACGCGTCCCCTCCTCCTCTTTTTAATAAAAAATCCCGGATTTGCAAAAATTTAAAAAAATCCCGTTGCTCTAAATTATACTCCAGCTGTAAGTCGCCAAAAGATTTAATACCTAATGAAGTATAAAAACACCCAAGATGCGTAATCCCATTCAAAAACCATCTTTCCATGCATAAATCATTGAAGATCCCAGGGAGATGGCTATTTTTAAGGATTAGGGTGTAGAAAGATAGTTGTCCAATATTAGTAAGTTTTCTAACGGAATTCCAGGTCTTATAAATACCAAATATGGACTTAAATTTAACTTTTTTAAAATAGCTATCGTTAAGATGACGCCACAGGCAACCTCTGGATTCATTACCTAATAGCAGCTCTTGTGGAGTTGGAATATCCCTTTCGCTGCTAGATGCAAACGTGAATAAAAGCTTATTGCAGTATTTTAAGATAGTAGCCCAGTAATATAGCTTAAAGTTGGGCAATCCCATGCCCCCTCTATCTTTAGGGAAAGTAAAGGTTCGCAAGGCTCTACGGGATTTTTTGTACCCCCAGATAAAACTAGAAAACATACTATCCAACTCTTTAAATACTTGCGAAGGAAATTCTAGACAGATTGATCTAAAAAATAAAGAAATCTTGGAAGGAAAAGCATTTTAATCAAATTACACCGACCCACAATGGATAAGTGAAGATTGTTACTCTTAATCAAATCCTTTTTTGTACGTTGAATTAATGGATCAATATTATCGGAAACTAAATTCCCTATTTTGGCCGTAATACTCACTCCAAGATATATAGCTTTCTCGATGACCCGTGTATCCATCATCTCAATTTTACTGTTAAGGATAATCTGAGTTTTTGATTGGTTGAGTTTATAGCCCGATATATGGCCAAAAATGTTAGCTTCCTCTTCAATCACCGCAGCCGAAATCGCTGGGTCACTGGTAACCAGCGCGATATCGTCCGCGTATGCCAATGTTTTGGTGGCCTGATCTCTTATCCAAATGGATGGTATCAATGCGTTGTTATCTAATCTTCGGATAAATGGGTCAATATATATAGCAAATAAGAGGGGTGAGCAAGGACACCCCTGTCTTGTACCTCTAGTAATAGAGAATGGTGCTGTAACTGACCCATTCACCATAGCACCGGCAGACGGGTTGCTGTGCAACATTTTTACCGCTGTAATAAAGGGATCTCCAATGCCACATCTAGCCATCGCAATCCAGAGATATTTCCAGGAGACCCTATCGAAGGCTTTTTCGGCATCTAAAAGTATAAGTGCCATAGGGTCTCCTGAAACTTCGCACCAATCAAACAATGAGATGACTCTCTGGATATGGTCTGTGGTATCTCTACCCGGGATGAACCCGTGTTGTCGAGCCGATACGATTTTGTGTATATTGAGAGCTAATCGTGCAGCGAGTAACTTAGCGTATATTTTAGAGTCACTGGTTATTAAAGTAATTGGGCGATACCACCCAAGTTCTGTAGGGTCTTTATGTTTTTTTAGAAATACTATAATTTTGGCCCTTGACCATGACTCTGGGGGTCGCCCCCCTAGGAATATATGTGCAAAAAGTGTTGTTAGTATATTCTTAACTTGGGGAAAGAATTGGATATAAAATTCAGTGGGAATCCCATCCATACCCGCCGCTTTGCCTGAAGCAAGACTTTTTAATGCGAGAAGAATTTCCTCCCCTTGCGGGATAACATCCATATCTTCTGAATCATTACTTTCTAATCTCGATGGACTATCTTGATTAATGTAATCATTGATTGCATCTATTTGTATATTAATATCATTATCCCTATATAGAGCCTGATAAAATTTATAGAAGGCAGTTCTAATTGCATCCGAATCTGTAATTAGCCCTACTTCTGGATCTCGAATCATCTTAACGGAATTAACGGAATTGAGTTCACGGGCGCGTACCGCTAACTGATGTCCAACTTGTTCACTCAGTTCGTAAATAGTTTCCTTATATGCAGTTGCTTTATTAATAGCTTTTGTGGTTAGTATATCTATGACACTGTTTTTAGCAAGTGAGATCTGTCTTAACTCATTTTCCGTGTCTCTTCCCTCCTGAATGGCTTTAATTAGCCCTCCTTCAGCGATTGCGATGTTACCCTGAAGTGTTTTCATCAATTGTTTAGCTTTTTTATTAGCATTCAATGAAAATCGAAGTGTTTCCCCTCTGATTCCAGCTTTGAGAGTGTCCCAAACGATCTCAATTGGTGCACTACCTATATTATCTTCTAGGAATCTGGGGATCCACTGTCGCATGCATTGACAGTAAACCTCGTTTAGTAATAATGCTCTTTCAAACATCCATATTCTATTGCTCCGTTTTTGCGTACCAATTTCCATAGTTAAAAGAAGGGCATTATGGTCTGAAAGAACCCTTGGTAATTTTTCGATGAAACAACTAGTAGATAGGATACTAGAGACCAAGAAGTAATCCAACCTTGCATGGAGTGTATGTGGATGCGAGTAATATGTAAACCCCTGATCGTTTGGGTATTGCGCCTGCCAACTGTCTATGAGACCGTGAGTTAAGCAAAGATTTTTGAGGGCTTGGAAAACTTTAGGCTTTCTGCCTTTATATTGGAACCCAGACTCCTCTGACCAATTACTAGGTAGATTTATGTTAAAATCCCCGCAGATTATTACTGGAAGTGGCCAATGGACCAGTTTGTTAGATATGTGATCCAAAACTACGGGGTCATCATTAATATTACTATAGATTGTACAAATTGTCATTCTATCTCCGTTAGACATCTGACACTCCGTAATAGCCCAACGACCATATTTATCGGAGATTGAGCGAGTGAACTGTGCCATATTCGCTCTCCCCAAAATAGCAACACCCTTTGTCCTGGTCCCTTGTGTAGTAGCGGTAATAAGCTTAAAACCCAGTTGATTCAGCAAATGAATTTGTGACCCCTCAATATGTGTTTCTTGAACACAGAGAATGTTCGCTCCGGATACTTGAAGCCCAATGGCCACTCTTTGTCTTTTTTTTTCATCATTGAGGCCACAAATGTTAATCGATAATATTTTTAGTTTATCCATACTGTTATTTTCCTTGCTCTAAAGAAATAAAAAAGTTTACTTAGTTCCTCAGTATTAATCTTTTTTCTACATTTGCTACCGTTAGTGCCATTTTCTATATTAGACATAAGATTTTGCAAAAATATTAAGGACCCAGAACTGAGCTTTAACCCCCCTACCCCCCCCTCCCCCCACCACTATGTAGGCAATCAGGCTCAAACCTGAGCCTGTTATGATGGCGCCTGGTTACATCCTCACCCCAACCCCACGGCTCTCTATTTTCCTAATACTTTTTTTTTTTTTTGTATCCCACCCCCTTTTTTTTTTTTTTTAGCATTTGAAGAATTTTGGCCACAATCACTTCGTCCCCTCTCTCATTTATCTCTTTGTTTCCCCTCCTTTTCTCCCCTTTTCTTTCCCCCCTTCGCCCCCCCTCCTCACACTACAGCTTTCTCCTTCCACAACCAAAAAGAAGGAAAACAAACAAAAAAAAAAAGAAAAAAAAAAAAAAAGAGAGATTACCCACGAGCATAACTATAGGGCGAGTCACTAGGAATAAATGTTACCCATCTTAATTTCTACAGCTACTTCTCATCGCACCCTTTTCTATCTCCTTTTGTAATCTCCTCTAGTAATTTCTGCGCTTGAATTTCTGAGGTAAAGTAGCGGTACTGTCCTTGGACATTAACTTTTAGTTTAGCAGGGTTTTGTAGGAAAACGGTAGCCCCAGCTTTCTGAAAAGGTGCAATCAACTGTCTAAGTCGCCATCTTCTCTCAACTGTAGCGTGTGCAAAATCTGGGCGAACAAAATATGAAAAGCTCTCCCAATTCCTTTTCTTGTCAGGTCTTGCGAGTTCAAAGACGGATTGTCGCAAAAGAAAATTTCCAAAGAAAATCAATATTGCTCTTGGGTATTGTTGATCATTTGGGCGTCGTCTTGAGATATTGAGGGGAAATCTATGCACTCGCTGGATCTCTCTATCCCACTCCCAATGATTTAGTTCAGGTAAAGAGTTCTTTAACAAATTGATAGTGAACCCTCTGATGTCCTCTCCTTCGCTATTCTCCGGAACCCCGAGAAGTCGCAGGTTATTGCGACGCTGCCGATTTTCAGCCTCCTCTAGCTTCCACATGACGTCGTTCAAAGTACTTTCCTGAAGAGTGGTGTTCTTTTTTAAGGTATCCACCGTGGTCTCCAACAGCTCGGTGCGATTCTCCAGAAGACTTAGCCTGTCCACAATCTCCGTGCAGGTCTTCCCCACTTTCCGGATTGAAGCTTGAATTTGTTTTGAAGCTACGCGAGCTTGTCGGCTCTCCTGCTTAGATTCGTCTTGAAACGATTTGAGGGACTGCAGGATTGTGGATAGAGATGGTTCCAGGGAGAGATCAGAATCCTTCTGTGCAGTCAATCTCACTGATTGTTTTCCGGGAGCTTTCCCACTCCCATCAGGCAATACCTGTGTATCAGAATAATCCCATCTCAGCTCTTCTGATCTCTCCTCTTTTTCATCTGTAACCTTGCGTCTCTGGGGACCTTTTCTCCCGTCTGAGGGCCTCTTGCTTTTCCTGGGTATTTTCTTTTCTGACTCATGTTGGCTGCAATTGCTTGTAGAAGTATCCTCGTCTCGCTCCCCATCACTGTTAGAGCTTAATGACATACTTTCTGACTCTCCAGACTCCTCGTTAACAAAATAGAAATTTTCCTGAGGATCAGGGGATAAGTAGCCTGCTTCCTGGTTAATTTCCCCTAGTGTCTTATTCGCTTCTTTAGCGGAAAGAGGGGAGGGAGCAGAGAGGGGAGCCTCTAAATCCATACCTGTGTTCTTCTCCATAGTGACCATGTCAACAATGTCCTTTAGTTGCTCGTCCAGCCCTGGCATATCTAGGACCGTTGTTTCCCCGGTGGACCCCCATGAAGTCCGCACATTGTTACTCTCTGGAAGTTTAGCTACAGAACTATTAGAGCCATAAGCATCCGTATCAACTATCACAGGATTAGAGGGGGTAGGATTAGCTATTAGCTTGTCAGAAAGTCCATCTGAATCTTTTGAGTAGGCTTGTCCTTTTGTAGGGTCTAATATATTTTTAGCAGGGAACAAACTCGTTATGGCCAATTGTTTTTTGTTCTGATCCCCAGGGCAGCAGGATTTAGGCCCGGAATTCTTATTACCTTCTTGCTTACCGGCTTTCGCAGTTGAGCAATCTTGTTTAGGCTTGATACATTCAGTTTTCTTTTTTAACTCAGGCTGTGCCACATTGGGGTTTACAGGTACCGTCGAGCGGGTCTTACTCCTTGCTCCGCGGGTAGCCATTACACCAACACCAACTACCTGCTCTCCCAGAGCACCTGGCGTCCTGGCGTCCATGTTGCCTAGCAGCGCCGCTCCCACGTCCGAAATCCCACAACCGGCCGCCGCCGTCAGGAGAAGCCGTGCGAGAGACTCCCAGCGTTTCCACCGCTCCGCGCACTGCACTCTCCCCGTCAGCGATCGTCGGGTTGAATGAAGGCAGCCTCTGCACCATCCGCCCAGAGTGGGCCAGTCAGAACCTCCTCCTCGCATCCCAGGTACGGAAAACTTATTCGCGTTCCGGGGGGGTCACAGGTAGAGAGCTACGGGGTTGAGCCTGCGAAGAACTTCACTCAGTCGCCATCTTGCCTCGAAATTTTTTAATGTTTTGTTTTTTGACTGTAAATGACTATTGCATTTGAATTAGAACTCTTGGAACTAAAATAAGTGTGTTTAGAGTCATTTTAATGCCTGAAATTCGTCGAAATAGAAGCTTCTGAGTAGGATAAAAAGTAAGGGTGTGCGTAGTTCGCGAAGTAGCACTTCGCGAAGCTACGCAAAGTGAAGTTCGCACTACGCGAGCTACGCGTAGCACTTCGCGAACTGCGTAGTAACATGTTCGCACTGTGCAAGATGTTGTTTTCAATGATTGCACAGTGCGGACAAGCAACCGGCACTGTGCAATCATTGAAAATGGCATCTTGCACAGTGCGAGCTGTAGTTTTCTGCTGCTCGAGTAGATTTTTACTCGAGCGGCAGCTTTGTCAACGCGAACTGGTAGTTTCTCATCGCGAGCGGTCGCGAGCATACGCGACCCCTCGCAATGAGAAACCTGACCTCCTCGCGTTGGGAATCTCGCCGGGAGGTTTATTTTCCATGCTCGCGATCGCGAACAAGGAAAAAGTCTCGCCAGGATGTCATTTTGCTTGCTCGCGGTCGCCAACTTGACGTTGAGGACCGCGAGCAAGCAAAAAATGACCGCAGCACTACGCAACACTACGCTACGCGTGTTCGCACTGTGCTACGTGCAGTTCGCGTAGTGCGAAGTAGCGCGAACTTCGCAAACTACGCGGGCGTAGAGTAGTGCTTCGCCCAGGCCTAATAAAAAGTCTGTAAAAATGGCAATTTTGGTCCCATTGAGGCTATGAAAAGTAGTTATTCAACATGAGGCACAATCCAAATGACATTTTGAATCAATTTTTCTACAGTCCAAAAAATCAATTTTTTGATGAAAAACGATGACCCGTGACTTGTCGAATTTTCTCCAGATGGTCAGAAATGGTTATATTTTAAAGATTAATTTTTTTAATGTAAATGACTGTTGCATGTGAATTATCACTTTTGGAACTAAAAATAAGTGTGTTTAGAGTCATTTTAATGCCTGAAATTGGTCGAAATAGAAGCTTCTGAGTAGGAGAAGAAGTCTGTAAAAATGGCAATTTTGGTCACATTGCGGCTTCAAAAAGTAGTTATTTAACATGAGGCACAATCCAAATGACATTTTAAATCAAATTATCTATAGTCCAAAAAATCCATTTTCTGATGAAAAACGATGACCCGTGACCTGTCGAACTTTCTCCAGATGGTCAAAAATGGGAATTTTTTAATGTTTTGTTTTTTGACTGTAAATGACTATTGCATGTGAACTAGAACTCTTGGAACTAAAATAAGTGTGTTTATAGTCATTTTAATGCCTGAAATTGGTCGAAATAGAAGCTTCTGAGTAGGAGAAAAAGTCTGTAAAATTGGCGATTTTGGTCACATTGCGGCTTCAAAAAGTAGTTATTTAACATGAGGCACAATCCAAATTACATTTTACCATCAAATTTTATACAGTCCAAAAAAAATCAATTTTCCGATGAAAAATGATGACCCCTGTCGAATTTTCTCCAGATGGTCAGAAATGGTAATTTTTTTAATGTTTAATTTTTTGAATGTAAATGACTATTGCATTTAAATTAGAACTCTTGGAACTAAAATAAGTGTGTTTAGAGTCATTTTAATGCCTGAAATTGGTCGAAATAGAAGCTTCTGAGTAGGATAAAACGTCTGTAAAAATGGCAAGTTTGGTCACATTGAGGGTTCGAAAAGTAGTTATTCAACATGAGGCACAATCCAAATGACATTTTGAATCAATTTTTTACAGTCCAAAAAATCAATTTTCTGATGAAAAACGATGAGCCGTGACCTGTCGAACTTCCTCCAAATGGTCAGAAATTGAAATTTTTTAATGTTTTGTTTTTTGAATGTAAATGACTATTGCATGTGAATTAGAACTCTTGGAACTAAAATAAGTGTGTTTAGAGTCATTATAATGCCTGAAATTGGTAGAAATAGAAGCTTCTGAATAGGATAAAAAGTCTGTAAAAATGACAATTTTGGTCACATTGAGGCTTTGAAAAGTAGTTATTCAACATGAGGCACAATCCAAATGACATTTTGAATCAATTTTTCTACAGTCCAAAAAATCAATTTTTTGATGAAAAACGATGACCCGTGACCTGTCGAATTTTCTCCAGATGGTCACAAATCGTAATATTTTAATGTTTAATTTTTTGAATGTAAATGACTATTGCATGTGAATTATCACTTGGAACTAAAATAAGTGTGTTTAGAGTCATTTTAATGCCTGAAATTGGTCAAAATAGAAGCTTCTGAGTAGGATAAAAAGTCTGTAAAAATGGCAATTTTGGTCACATTGAGGCTTCAAAAAGTAGTTATTCAACATGAGGCACAATCCAAATGACATTTTGAATCAATTTTTCTACAGTCCAAAAAATCAATTTTCTGATGAAAAACGATGACCCGTGACCTGTCGAACTTCCTCCAAATGGTCAGAAATTGAAATTTTTGAATGTTTTGTTTTTTGACTGTAAATGACTATTGCATGTGAATTAGAACTCTTGGAACTAAAATAAGTGTGTTTAGAGTCATTGTAATGCCTGAAATTGGTCGAAATAGAAGCTTCTGAGTAGGAGAAAAGTCTGTAAAAATTGCAATTTTGGTCACATTGAGGCTTCAAAAAGTAGTTATTCAACATGAGGCACAATCCAAATGACATTTTGAATCAATTTTTCTATAGTCCAAAAAATCAATTTTCTGATGAAAAACGATGACCCGTGACCTGTCGAACTTCCTCCAAATGGTCAGAAATTGAAATTTTTGAATGTTTTGTTTTTTGACTGTAAATGACTTTTGCATGTGCATTAGAACTCTTGGAACTAAAATAAGTGGTCAGAAATGGTAATATTTTAATGTTTAATTTTTTTAATGTAAATGACTATTGCATATCAATTATCACTTTTGGAACTAAAAAGAAGTGTGTTTAGAGTCATTTTAATCTCTGAAATTGGTCGAAATAGAAGCTTCTGAGTAGGAGAAGAAGTCTGTAAAAATGGCAATTTTGGTCACATTGAGGATTCGAAAAGTAGTTATTCAACATGAGGCACAATCCAAATGACATTTTGAAGCAATTTTTCTACAGTCCAAAAAATAAATTTTCTGATGAAAAACGATGACCCGTGACCTGTCGAACTTCCTCCAAATGGTCAGAAATTGAATTTTTTTTTTTTTTTTTTTTTTTTTTTTTCCCAATCTTTATTGAGGAATTTTCTTAATACAACACAAAAACCCACCTGAAGACCCACCCCCCACCCCCAGCTCAGATTCTGTTGCATTGAAAAGAAAGAAAAAACGACATGAAAAACAACAGTTATGATCAATAAACAGCATACCATTTTACGGAACTAACAATAGTCTAACAAAAAAAAACAAAAAAAAAAAAAAAAACAAGTATGGCTTACGAATTACCCCGTTATTTCTGAGACCATTGCAACACGGGATCCCAAATTGCCAGCCCTAACTTACGCTTACGCAAGCCCTTTCTTCGGTAGATAGCTACTTCTAAACTACAGGTGGCCAACAGGCGTGATCTCCATTGTTGAAAACTTGGCGCATTTGTATCAAGCCAAGCTGACGCAATACATAATCTAAAGACAGCCATGGCCACAAAAACCAGACCTTGCATATATTTCGGTCTTGAGATATTAGCAACACCTAACATAATCTCTTCAACATAAATCTCTATTCTTGTATTAAAAACTTCCGAGAGAAATGTTGAAATATCGGCCACTACTGAAGTTAGTGCCGTACAGGTAGCAAAAATATGTATACTATCGGCTTCAACTAGATCACATCTAGGACATGTAGTTCCCTTCCCGGTCCCCCATTTAGCGATCTTATAGGGAGTATAATATAAAAAGAAAAAAGTTTTGTAAAACTGGGCCTGCAGCTTGGTAGACATTAAAATAGACTGATATAGTAAGAGAGATTGATGAACAGTTTCCCCAGACACACCAAGCTTAAGCTGCCATTTACTTAAGTATTTATCAAGATCATCAGTTTGTCGCAGAAGCAGTTGTTCATAAATCTCTCCTATTTTGAGATTATTTCTCGAAGCCATATTCTCCATTAACTGCACCTTTTGAAACGACGCGTCCCCTCCTCCTCTTTTTAATAAAAAATCCCGGATTTGCAAAAATTTAAAAAAATCCCGTTGCTCTAAATTATACTCCAGCTGTAAGTCGCCAAAAGATTTAATACCTAATGAAGTATAAAAACACCCAAGATGCGTAATCCCATTCAAAAACCATCTTTCCATGCATAAATCATTGAAGATCCCAGGGAGATGGCTATTTTTAAGGATTAGGGTGTAGAAAGATAGTTGTCCAATATTAGTAAGTTTTCTAACGGAATTCCAGGTCTTATAAATACCAAATATGGACTTAAATTTAACTTTTTTAAAATAGCTATCGTTAAGATGACGCCACAGGCAACCTCTGGATTCATTACCTAATAGCAGCTCTTGTGGAGTTGGAATATCCCTTTCGCTGCTAGATGCAAACGTGAATAAAAGCTTATTGCAGTATTTTAAGATAGTAGCCCAGTAATATAGCTTAAAGTTGGGCAATCCCATGCCCCCTCTATCTTTAGGGAAAGTAAAGGTTCGCAAGGCTCTACGGGATTTTTTGTACCCCCAGATAAAACTAGAAAACATACTATCCAAATCTTTAAATACTTGCGAAGGAAATTCTAGACAGATTGATCTAAAAAATAAAGAAATCTTGGAAGGAAAAGCATTTTAATCAAATTACACCGACCCACAATGGATAAGTGAAGATTGTTACTCTTAATCAAATCCTTTTTTGTACGTTGAATTAATGGATCAATATTATCGGAAACTAAATTCCCTATTTTGGCCGTAATACTCACTCCAAGATATATAGCTTTCTCGATGACCCGTGTATCCATCATCTCAATTTTACTGTTAAGGATAATCTGAGTTTTTGATTGGTTGAGTTTATAGCCCGATATATGGCCAAAAATGTTAGCTTCCTCTTCAATCACCGCAGCCGAAATCGCTGGGTCACTGGTAACCAGCGCGATATCGTCCGCGTATGCCAATGTTTTGGTGGCCTGATCTCTTATCCAAATGGATGGTATCAATGCGTTGTTATCTAATCTTCGGATAAATGGGTCAATATATATAGCAAATAAGAGGGGTGAGCAAGGACACCCCTGTCTTGTACCTCTAGTAATAGAGAATGGTGCTGTAACTGACCCATTCACCATAGCACCGGCAGACGGGTTGCTGTGCAACATTTTTACCGCTGTAATAAAGGGATCTCCAATGCCACATCTAGCCATCGCAATCCAGAGATATTTCCAGGAGACCCTATCGAAGGCTTTTTCGGCATCTAAAAGTATAAGTGCCATAGGGTCTCCTGAAACTTCGCACCAATCAAACAATGAGATGACTCTCTGGATATGGTCTGTGGTATCTCTACCCGGGATGAACCCGTGTTGTCGAGCCGATACGATTTTGTGTATATTGAGAGCTAATCGTGCAGCGAGTAACTTAGCGTATATTTTAGAGTCACTGGTTATTAAAGTAATTGGGCGATACGACCCAAGTTCTGTAGGGTCTTTATGTTTTTTTAGAAATACTATAATTTTGGCCCTTGACCATGACTCTGGGGGTCGCCCCCCTAGGAATATATGTGCAAAAAGTGTTGTTAGTATATTCTTAACTTGGGGAAAGAATTGGATATAAAATTCAGTGGGAATCCCATCCATACCCGCCGCTTTGCCTGAAGCAAGACTTTTTAATGCGAGAAGAATTTCCTCCCCTTGCGGGATAACATCCATATCTTCTGAATCATTACTTTCTAATCTCGATGGACTATCTTGATTAATGTAATCATTGATTGCATCTATTTGTATATTAATATCATTATCCCTATATAGAGCCTGATAAAATTTATAGAAGGCAGTTCTAATTGCATCCGAATCTGTAATTAGCCCTACTTCTGGATCTCGAATCATCTTAACGGAATTAACGGAATTGAGTTCACGGGCGCGTACCGCTAACTGATGTCCAACTTGTTCACTCAGTTCGTAAATAGTTTCCTTATATGCAGTTGCTTTATTAATAGCTTTTGTGGTTAGTATATCTATGACACTGTTTTTAGCAAGTGAGATCTGTCTTAACTCATTTTCCGTGTCTCTTCCCTCCTGAATGGCTTTAATTAGCCCTCCTTCAGCGATTGCGATGTTACCCTGAAGTGTTTTCATCAATTGTTTAGCTTTTTTATTAGCATTCAATGAAAATCGAAGTGTTTCCCCTCTGATTCCAGCTTTGAGAGTGTCCCAAACGATCTCAATTGGTGCACTACCTATATTATCTTCTAGGAATCTGGGGATCCACTGTCGCATGCATTGACAGTAAACCTCGTTTAGTAATAATGCTCTTTCAAACATCCATATTCTATTGCTCCGTTTTTGCGTACCAATTTCCATAGTTAAAAGAAGGGCATTATGGTCTGAAAGAACCCTTGGTAATTTTTCGATGAAACAACTAGTAGATAGGATACTAGAGACCAAGAAGTAATCCAACCTTGCATGGAGTGTATGTGGATGCGAGTAATATGTAAACCCCTGATCGTTTGGGTATTGCGCCTGCCAACTGTCTATGAGACCGTGAGTTAAGCAAAGATTTTTGAGGGCTTGGAAAACTTTAGGCTTTCTGCCTTTATATTGGAACCCAGACTCCTCTGACCAATTACTAGGTAGATTTATGTTAAAATCCCCGCAGATTATTACTGGAAGTGGCCAATGGACCAGTTTGTTAGATATGTGATCCAAAACTACGGGGTCATCATTAATATTACTATAGATTGTACAAATTGTCATTCTATCTCCGTTAAGCATCTGACACTCCGTAATAGCCCAACGACCATATTTATCGGAGATTGAGCGAGTGAACTGTGCCATATTCGCTCTCCCCAAAATAGCAACACCCTTTGTCCTGGTCCCTTGTGTAGTAGCGGTAATAAGCTTAAAACCCAGTTGATTCAGCAAATGAATTTGTGACCCCTCAATATGTGTTTCTTGAACACAGAGAATGTTCGCTCCGGATACTTGAAGCCCAATGGCCACTCTTTGTCTTTTTTTTTCATCATTGAGGCCACAAATGTTAATCGATAATATTTTTAGTTTATCCATACTGTTATTTTCCTTGCTCTAAAGAAATAAAAAAGTTTACTTAGTTCCTCAGTATTAATCTTTTTTCTACATTTGCTACCGTTAGTGCCATTTTCTATATTAGACATAAGATTTTGCAAAAATATTAAGGACCCAGAACTGAGCTTTAACCCCCCTACCCCCCCCTCCCCCCACCACTATGTAGGCAATCAGGCTCAAACCTGAGCCTGTTATGATGGCGCCTGGTTACATCCTCACCCCAACCCCACGGCTCTCTATTTTCCTAATACTTTTTTTTTTTTTTGTATCCCACCCCCTTTTTTTTTTTTTTTAGCATTTGAAGAATTTTGGCCACAATCACTTCGTCCCCTCTCTCTTTTATCTCTTTGTTTCCCCTCCTTTTCTCCCCTTTTCTTTCCCCCCTTCGCCCCCCCCTCCTCACACTACAGCTTTCTCCTTCCACAACCAAAAAGAAGGAAAACAAACAAAAAAAAAAAGAAAAAAAAAAAAAAAAGAGAGATTACCCACGAGCATAACTATAGGGCGAGTCACTAGGAATAAATGTTACCCATCTTAATTTCTACAGCTACTTCTCATCGCACCCTTTTCTATCTCCTTTTGTAATCTCCTCTAGTAATTTCTGCGCTTGAATTTCTGAGGTAAAGTAGCGGTACTGTCCTTGGACATTAACTTTTAGTTTAGCAGGGTTTTGTAGGAAAACGGTAGCCCCAGCTTTCTGAAAAGGTGCAATCAACTGTCTAAGTCGCCATCTTCTCTCAACTGTAGCGTGTGCAAAATCTGGGCGAACAAAATATGAAAAGCTCTCCCAATTCCTTTTCTTGTCAGGTCTTGCGAGTTCAAAGACGGATTGTCGCAAAAGAAAATTTCCAAAGAAAATCAATATTGCTCTTGGGTATTGTTGATCATTTGGGCGTCGTCTTGAGATATTGAGGGGAAATCTATGCACTCGCTGGATCTCTCTATCCCACTCCCAATGATTTAGTTCAGGTAAAGAGTTCTTTAACAAATTGATAGTGAACCCTCTGATGTCCTCTCCTTCGCTATTCTCCGGAACCCCGAGAAGTCGCAGGTTATTGCGACGCTGCCGATTTTCAGCCTCCTCTAGCTTCCACATGACGTCGTTCAAAGTACTTTCCTGAAGAGTGGTGTTCTTTTTTAAGGTATCCACCGTGGTCTCCAACAGCTCGGTGCGATTCTCCAGAAGACTTAGCCTGTCCACAATCTCCGTGCAGGTCTTCCCCACTTTCCGGATTGAAGCTTGAATTTTTTTTGAAGCTACGCGAGCTTGTCGGCTCTCCTGCTTAGATTCGTCTTGAAACGATTTGAGGGACTGCAGGATTGTGGATAGAGATGGTTCCAGGGAGAGATCAGAATCCTTCTGTGCAGTTAATCTCACTGATTGTTTTCCGGGAGCTTTCCCACTCCCATCAGGCAATACCTGTGTTTCAGAATAATCCCATCTCAGCTCTTCTGATCTCTCCTCTTTTTCATCTGTAACCTTGCGTCTCTGGGGACCTTTTCTCCCGTCTGAGGGCCTCTTGCTTTTCCTGGGTATTTTCTTTTCTGACTCATGTTGGCTGCAATTGCTTGTAGAAGTATCCTCGTCTCGCTCCCCATCACTGTTAGAGCTTAATGACATACTTTCTGACTCTCCAGACTCCTCGTTAACAAAATAGAAATTTTCCTGAGGATCAGGGGATAAGTAGCCTGCTTCCTGGTTAATTTCCCCTAGTGTCTTATTCGCTTCTTTAGCGGAAAGAGGGGAGGGAGCAGAGAGGGGAGCCTCTAAATCCATACCTGTGTTCTTCTCCATAGTGACCATGTCAACAATGTCCTTTAGTTGCTCGTCCAGCCCTGGCATATCTAGGACCGTTGTTTCCCCGGTGGACCCCCGTGAAGTCCGCACATTGTTACTCTCTGGAAGTTTAGCTACAGAACTATTAGAGCCATAAGCATCCGTATCAACTATCACAGGATTAGAGGGGGTAGGATTAGCTATTAGCTTGTCAGAAAGTCCATCTGAATCTTTTGAGTAGGCTTGTCCTTTTGTAGGGTCTAATATATTTTTAGCAGGGAACAAACTCGTTATGGCCAATTGTTTTTTGTTCTGATCCCCAGGGCAGCAGGATTTAGGCCCGGAATTCTTATTACCTTCTTGCTTACCGGCTTTCGCAGTTGAGCAATCTTGTTTAGGCTTGATACATTCAGTTTTCTTTTTTAACTCAGGCTGTGCCACATTGGGGTTTACAGGTACAGTCGAGCGGGTCTTACTCCTTGCTCCGCGGGTAGCCATTACACCAACACCAACTACCTGCTCTCCCAGAGCACCCGGCGTCCTGGCGTCCATGTTGCCTAGCAGCGCCGCTCCCACGTCCGAAATCCCACAACCGCCCGCCGCCGTCAGGAGAAGCCGTGCGAGAGACTCCCAGCGTTTCCACCACTCCGCGCACTGCACTCTCCCCGTCAGCGATCGTCGGGTTGAATGAAGGCAGCCTCTGCACCATCCGCCCAGAGTGGGCCAGTCAGAACCTCCTCCTCGCATCCCAGGTACGGGAAACTTATTCGCGTTCCGGGGGGGTCACAGGTAGAGAGCTACGGGGTTGAGCCTGCGAAGAACTTCACTCAGTCGCCATCTTGCCTCAAAATTTTTTAATGTTTTGTTTTTTGACTGTAAATGACTATTGCATGTGAATTAGAACTCTTGGAACTAAAATAAGTGTGTTTAGAGTCATTTTAATGCCTGAAATTCGTCGAAATAGAAGCTTCTGAGTAGGATAAAAAGTAAGGGTGGGCGTAGTTCGCGAAGTAGCACTTCGCGAAGCTACGCAAAGTGAAGTTCGCACTACGCGAGCTACGCGTAGCACTTCGCGAACTGCGTAGTAACATGTTCGCACTGTGCAAGATGTTGTTTTCAATGATTGCACAGTGCGGACAAGCAACCGGCACTGTGCAATCATTGAAAATGGCATCTTGCACAGTGCGAGCTGTAGTTTTCTGCTGCTCGAGTAGATTTTTACTCGAGCGGCAGCTTTGTCAACGCGAACTGGTAGTTTCTCATCCCGAGCGGTCGCAAGCATACGCGACCCCTCGCAATGAGAAACCTGACCTCCTCGCGTTGGGAATCTCGCCGGGAGGTTTATTTTCCATGCTCGCGATCGCGAACAAGGAAAAAGTCTCGCCAGGATGTCATTTTGCTTGCTCGCGGTCGCCAACTTGACGTTGAGGACCGCGAGCAAGCAAAAAATGACCGCAGCACTACGCAACACTACGCTACGCGTGTTCGCACTGTGCTACGTGCAGTTCGCGTAGTGCGAAGTAGCGCGAACTTCGCAAACTACGCGGGCGTAGAGTAGTGCTTCGCCCAGGCCTAATAAAAAGTCTGTAAAAATGGCAATTTTGGTCCCATTGAGGCTATGAAAAGTAGTTATTCAACATGAGGCACAATCCAAATGACATTTTGAATCAATTTTTCTACAGTCCAAAAAATCAATTTTTTGATGAAAAACGATGACCCGTGACTTGTCGAATTTTCTCCAGATGGTCAGAAATGGTTATATTTTAATGTTTAATTTTTTTAATGTAAATGACTGTTGCATGTGAATTATCACTTTTGGAACTAAAAATAAGTGTGTTTAGAGTCATTTTAATGCCTGAAATTGGTCGAAATAGAAGCTTCTGAGTAGGAGAAGAAGTCTGTAAAAATGGCAATTTTGGTCACATTGCGGCTTCAAAAAGTAGTTATTTAACATGAGGCACAATCCAAATGACATTTTAAATCAAATTATCTATAGTCCAAAAAATCAATTTTCTGATGAAAAACGATGACCCGTGACCTGTCGAACTTTCTCCAGATGGTCAAAAATGGGAATTTTTTAATGTTTTGTTTTTTGACTGTAAATGACTATTGCATGTGAACTAGAACTCTTGGAACTAAAATAAGTGTGTTTATAGTCATTTTAATGCCTGAAATTGGTCGAAATAGAAGCTTCTGAGTAGGAGAAAAAGTCTGTAAAATTGGCGATTTTGGTCACATTGCGGCTTCAAAAAGTAGTTATTTAACATGAGGCACAATCCAAATTACATTTTACCATCAAATTTTATACAGTCCCAAAAAAATCAATTTTCCGATGAAAAATGATGACCCCTGTCGAATTTTCTCCAGATGGTCAGAAATGATAATTTTTTTAATGTTTAATTTTTTGAATGTAAATGACTATTGCATTTAAATTAGAACTCTTGGAACTAAAATAAGTGTGTTTAGAGTCATTTTAATGCCTGAAATTGGTCGAAATAGAAGCTTCTGAGTAGGATAAAAAGTCTGTAAAAATGGCAATTTTGGTCAAATTGAGGGTTCGAAAAGTAGTTATTCAACATGAGGCACAATCCAAATGACATTTTGAATCAATTTTTTACAGTCCAAAAAATCAATTTTCTGATGAAAAACGATGAGCCGTGACCTGTCGAACTTCCTCCAAATGGTCAGAAATTGAAATTTTTTAATGTTTTGTTTTTTGAATGTAAATGACTATTGCATGTGAATTAGAACTCTTGGAACTAAAATAAGTGTGTTTAGAGTCATTATAATGCCTGAAATTGGTAGAAATAGAAGTTTCTGAATAGGATAAAAAGTCTGTAAGAATGACAATTTTGGTCACATTGAGGCTTTGAAAAGTAGTTATTCAACATGAGGCACAATCCAAATGACATTTTGAATCAATTTTTCTACAGTCCAAAAAATCAATTTTTTGATGAAAAACGATGACCCGTGACCTGTCGAATTTTCTCCAGATGGTCAGAAATCGTAATATTTTAATGTTTAATTTTTTGAATGTAAATGACTATTGCATGTGAATTATCACTTGGAACTAAAATAAGTGTGTTTAGAGTCATTTTAATGCCTGAAATTGGTCAAAATAGAAGCTTCTGAGTAGGATAAAAAGTCTGTAAAAACGGCAATTTTGGTCACATTGAGGCTTCGAAAAGTAGTTATTCAACATGAGGCACAATCCAAATGATATTTTGAATCAATTTTTCTACAGTCCAAAAAAATCAATTTTCTGATGAAAAACGATGACCCGTGACCTGTCGAACTTCCTCCAAATGGTCAGAAATGAAATTTTTTTGATGTTTTGTTTTTTGACTGTAAATGACTATTGCATGTGAATTAGAACTATTGCAACTAAAATAAGTGTGTTTAGAGTCATTTTAATGCCTGAAATTGGTCGAAATAGAAGCTTCTGAGTAGGATAAAAAGTCTGTAAAAATGGCAATTTTGGTCACATTGAGGGTTCGAAAAGTAGTTATTCAACATGAGGCACAATCCAAATGACATTTTGAATCAATTTTTCTACAGTCCAAAAAATCAATTTTTTGATGAAAAACGATGACCCGTGACTTGTCGAATTTTCTCCAGATGGTCAGAAATGGTTATATTTTAATGTTTAATTTTTTTAATGTAAATGACTGTTGCATGTGAATTATCACTTTTGGAACTAAAAATAAGTGTGTTTAGAGTCATTTTAATGCCTGAAATTGGTCGAAATAGAAGCTTCTGAGTAGGAGAAGAAGTCTGTAAAAATGGCAATTTTGGTCACATTGCGGCTTCAAAAAGTAGTTATTTAACATGAGGCACAATCCAAATGACATTTTAAATCAAATTATCTATAGTCCAAAAAATCCATTTTCTGATGAAAAACAATGACCCGTGACCTGTCGAACTTTCTCCAGATGGTCAAAAATGGGAATTTTTTAATGTTTTGTTTTTTGACTGTAAATGACTATTGCATGTGAACTAGAACTCTTGGAACTAAAATAAGTGTGTTTATAGTCATTTTAATGCCTGAAATTGGTCGAAATAGAAGCTTCTGAGTAGGAGAAAAAGTCTGTAAAATTGGCGATTTTGGTCACATTGCGGCTTCAAAAAGTAGTTATTTAACATGAGGCACAATCCAAATTACATTTTACCATCAAATTTTATACAGTCCAAAAAAAATCAATTTTCCGATGAAAAATGATGACCCCTGTCGAATTTTCTCCAGATGGTCAGAAATGGTAATTTTTTTAATGTTTAATTTTTTGAATGTAAATGACTATTGCATTTAAATTAGAACTCTTGGAACTAAAATAAGTGTGTTTAGAGTCATTTTAATGCCTGAAATTGGTCGAAATAGAAGCTTCTGAGTAGGATAAAAAGTCTGTAAAAATGGCAATTTTGGTCACATTGAGGGTTCGAAAAGTAGTTATTCAACATGAGGCACAATCCAAATGACATTTTGAATCAATTTTTTATAGTCCAAAAAATCAATTTTCTGATGAAAAACGATGAGCCGTGACCTGTCGAACTTCCTCCAAATGGTCAGAAATTGAAATTTTTTAATGTTTTGTTTTTTGAATGTAAATGACTATTGCATGTGAATTAGAACTATTGGATCTAAAATAAGTGTGTTTAGAGTCATTTTAATGCCTGAAATTGGTAGAAATAGAAGTTTCTGAATAGGATAAAAAGTTTGTAAGAATGACAATTTTGGTCACATTGAGGCTTTGAAAAGTAGTTATTCAACATGAGGCACAATCCAAATGACATTTTGAATCAATTTTTCTACAGTCCAAAAAATCAATTTTTTGATGAAAAACGATGACCCGTGACCTGTCGAATTTTCTCCAGATGGTCAGAAATCGTAATATTTTAATGTTTAATTTTTTGAATGTAAATGACTATTGCATGTGAATTATCACTTGGAACTAAAATAAGTGTGTTTAGAGTCATTTTAATGCCTGAAATTGGTCAAAATAGAAGCTTCTGAGTAGGATAAAAAGTCTGTAAAAACGGCAATTTTGGTCACATTGAGGCTTCGAAAAGTAGTTATTCAACATGAGGCACAATCCAAATGATATTTTGAATCAATTTTTCTACAGTCCAAAAAAATCAATTTTCTGATGAAAAACGATGACCCGTGACCTGTCGAACTTCCTCCAAATGGTCAGAAATTAAATTTTTTTGATGTTTTGTTTTTTGACTGTAAATGACTATTGCATGTGAATTAGAACTATTGCAACTAAAATAAGTGTGTTTAGAGTCATTTTAATGCCTGAAATTGGTCGAAATAGAAGCTTCTGAGTAGGAGAAAAAGTCTGTAAAAATGGCAATTTTGGTCACATTGAGGGTTCGAAAAGTAGTTATTCAACATGAGGCCCAATCCAAGTGACATTTTGAATCAATTTTTTACAGTCCAAAAAATCAATTTTCTGATGAAATACGATGACCCGTGACCTGTCGAACTTTCTCCAGATGGTCAGAAATAGGAATTTTTTAAGTTTTTTGTTTTTTGACTTTAAATGACTATTGCATGTGAACTAGAACTCTTGGAACTAAAATAAGTGTGTTTATAGTCATTTTAATGCCTGAAATTGGTCGAAATAGAAGCTTCTGAGTAGGAGAAAAAGTCTGTAAAATTGGCGATTTTGGTCACATTGCGGCTTCAAAAAGTAGTTATTTAACATGAGGCACAATCCAAATTACATTTTACCATCAAATTTTATACAGTCCAAAAAAAATCAATTTTCCGATGAAAAACGATGACCCCTGTCGAATTTTCTCCAGATGGTCAGAAATAGTAATTTTTTTAATGTTTAATTTTTTGAATGTAAATGACTATTGCATTTAAATTAGAACTCTTGGAACTAAAATAAGTGTGTTTAGAGTCATTATAATGCCTGAAATTGGTCGAAATAGAAGCTTCTGAGTAGGATAAAAAGTCTGTAAAACTGACAATTTTGGTCACATTGAGGCTTTGAAAAGTAGTTATTCAACATGAGGCACAATCCAAATGACATTTTGAATCAATTTTTCTACAGACCAAAAAATCAATTTTCTGATGAAAAACGATGACCCGTGACCTGTCGAACTTCCTCCAAATGGTCAGAAATTGAAATTTTTTAATGTTTTGTTTTTTGACTGTAAATGACTATTGCATGTGAATTACAACTCTTGGAACTAAAATAAGTGTGTTTAGAGTCATTGTAATGCCTGAAATTGGTCGAAATAGAAGCTTCTGAGTAGGAGAAAAAGTATGTAAAAATTGCAATTTTGGTCACATTGAGGCTTCAAAAAGTAGTTATTCAACATGAGGCACAATCCAAATGTCATTTTGAATCAAAATTTCTAAAGTCCAAAAAATCAATTTTCTGATGAAATACGATGACCCGTGACCTGTCGAACTTTCTCCAGATGTTCAGAAATGGGAATTTTTTAATGTTTTGATTTTTGACTGTAAATGACTATTGCATGTGAATTAGAACTCTTGGAACTAAAATAAGTGTGTTTATAGTCATTTTAATGCCTGATATTGGTCGAAATAGAAGCTTCTGAGTAGGAGAAAAAGTGTGTAAAATTGGCGATTTTGGTCACATTGCGGCTTCAAAAAGTAGGTATTTAACATGAGGCACAATCCAAATTACATTTTACCATCAAATTTTATACAGTCCAAAAAAAATAAATTTTCCGATGAAAAACGATGACCCGTGACCTGTCGAATTTTCTCCAGATGGTCAGAAATGGTAATTTTTTAATGTTTAATTTTTTGAATGTAAATGACTATTGCATTTGAATTAGAACTCTTGGAACTAAAATAAGTGTGTTTAGAGTCATTTTAATGCCTGAAATTGGTCGAAAAAGAAATTTCTGAGTAGGATAAAAAGTCTGTAAAAATTGCAATTTTGGTCACATTGAGGCTTTGAAATGTAGTTATTCAACATGAGGCACAATCCAAATGACATTTTGAATCAATTTTCTACAGACCAAAAAATCAATTTTCTGATGAAAAACGATGACCCGTGACCTGTCGAACTTCCTCCAAATGGTCAGAAATTGAAATTTTTTAATGTTTTGTTTTTTGACTGTAAATAACTATTGCATGTGAATTACAACTCTTGGAACTAAAATAAGTGTGTTTAGAGTCATTGTAATGCCTGAAATTGGTCGAAATAGAAGCTTCTGAGTAGGAGAAAAAGTATGTAAAAATTGCAATTTTGGTCACATTGAGGCTTCAAAAAGTAGTTATTCAACATGAGGCACAATCCAAATGTCATTTTGAATCAAAATTTCTAAAGTCCAAAAAATCAATTTTCTGATGAAATACGATGACCCGTGACCTGTCGAACTTTCTCCAGATGTTCAGAAATGGGAATTTTTTAATGTTTTGATTTTTGACTGTAAATGACTATTGCATGTGAATTAGAACTCTTGGAACTAAAATAAGTGTGTTTATAGTCATTTTAATGCCTGATATTGGTCGAAATAGAAGCTTCTGAGTAGGAGAAAAAGTGTGTAAAATTGGCGATTTTGGTCACATTGCGGCTTCAAAAAGTAGTTATTTAACACGAGGCACAATCCAAATTACATTTTACCATCAAATTTTATACAGTTCAAAAAAAAAAAAATTTCCGATGAAAAACGATGACCCGTGACCTGTCGAATTTTCTCCAGATGGTCAGAAATGGTAATTTTTTAATGTTTAATTTTTTGAATGTAAATGACTATTGCATTTGAATTAGAACTCTTGGAACTAAAATAAGTGTGTTTAGAGTCATTTTAATGCCTGATATTGGTCAAAATAGAAGCTTCGGAGTAGGAGAAAAAGTCTGTAAAAATGGCAATTTTGGTCACATTGAGGCTTCAAAAAGTAGTTATTCAACATGAGGCACAATCCAAATGACATTTTGAATCAATTTTTCTACAGTCCAAAAAATCAATTTTCTGATGAAAAACGATGACCCGTGACCTGTCGAATTTTCTCCAGATGGTCAGAAATGGTAATATTTTAATGTTGAACTTTTTTTTATGTAAATGACTATTGCATGTAAATTATCACTTTTGGAACTAAAAAAAAGTGTGTTTAGAGTCATTTTAAAGCCTGAAATTGGTTGAAATAGAAGCTTCTGAGTAGGATAAAAAGTCTGTAAAAATGGCAATTCTGGTCACATTGAGGCTTCGAAAAGTAGTTATTCAACATGAGGCGCAATCCAAATGACATTTTGAATCAATTTTTCTACAGTCCAATAAATCAATTTTCTGATGAAAAACGATGACCCGTGACCTGTCGAACTTCCTCCAAATGGTCAGAAATTGTAATTTTTTAATGTTACATTTTTTGACTGTAAATGACTATTGCATGTGAATTAGAACTCTTGGAACTAAAATAAGTGTGTTTATAGTCATTTTAATGCCTGAAATTGGTCGAAATATAAGCTTCTGAGTAGGAGAAAAAGTCTGTAAAATTGGCAATTTTGGTCACATTGCGGCTTCAAAAAGTAGTTATTTAACATGAGGCACAATCCAAATTACATTTTACCATCAAATTTATACAGTCCAAAAAAAATCAATTTTCCGATGAAAAACGATGACCCGTGAACTGTCGAATTTTCTCCAGATGGTCAGAAATGGTAATTCTTTAATGTTTAATTTTTTGAATGTAAATGACTATTGCATTTGAATTAGAACTCTTGGAACTAAAATAAGTGTGTTTAGAGTCATTTTAATGCCTGAACTTGGTCGAAGTAAAAGCTTCGGAGTAGGAGAAAAAGTCTGTAAAAATGGCAATTTTGGACACATTGAGGCTTCAAAAAGTAGTTATTCAACATGAGGCACAATCCAAATGACATTTTGAATCAATTTTTCTACAGTCCAAAAAATCCATTTTCTGATGAAAATCGATGACCTGTGACCTGTCGAATTTTCTCCAGATGGTCAGAAATGGTAATATTTTAATGTTGAACTTTTTTTATGTAAATGACTATTGCATGTGAATTAGAACTCTTGGAACTAAAATAAGTGTGTTTATAGTCATTTTAATGCCTGAAATTGGTCGAAATATAAGCTTCTGAGTAGGAGAAAAAGTCTGTAAAATTGGCAATTTTGGTCACATTGCGGCTTCAAAAAGTAGTTATTTAACATGAGGCACAATCCAAATTACATTTTACCATCAAATTTATACAGTCCAAAAAAAATCAATTTTCCGATGAAAAACGATGACCCGTGACCTGTCGAATTTTCTCCAGATGGTCAGAAATGGTAATTCTTTAATGTTTAATTTTTTGAATGTAAATGAATATTGCATTTGAATTAGAACTCTTGGAACTAAAATAAGTGTGTTTAGAGTCATTTTAATGCCTGAAATTGGTCGAAGTAAAAGCATCGGAGTAGGAGAAAAAGTCTGTTAAAATGGCAATTTTGGACACATTGAGGCTTCAAAAAGTACTTATTCAACATGAGGCACAATCCAAATGACATTTTGAATCAATTTTTCTACAGTCCAAAAAATCCATTTTCTGATGAAAATTGATGACCCGTGACCTGTCGAACTTCCTCCAAATGGTCAGAAATGGAAATATTTTGATGTTTTTTTTTTTACTGTAAATGACTATTGCACGTGAATTAGAACTATTGGAACTAAAATAAGTGTGTATAGAGTCATTTTAATGCCTGAAATTGGTTGAAATAGAAGCTTCTGAGTAGGATAAAAAGTCTGTAAAAATGGCAATTTTGGTCACATTGAGGATTCGAAAAGTAGTTATTCAACATGAGGCACAATCCAAATGACATTTTGAATCAAAATTTCTAAAGTCCAAAAAATCAATTTTCTGATGAAATACGAAGATCCGTGACCTGTCGAACTTTCTCCAGATGGTCAGAAATGGGAATTTTTAATGTTTTGTTTTTTGACTGTAAATGACTATTGCATGTGAATTTGAACTCTTGGAACTAAAATAAGTGTGTTTATAGTCATTTTAATGCCTGAAATTCGTCGAAATAGAAGCTTCTGAGTAGGAGAAAAAGTCTGTAAAATTGGCGATTTTGGTCACATTGCGCCTTCAAAAAGTAGTTATTTAACATGAGGTACAATCCAAATTACATTTTACCATCAAATTGTATACAGTCCAAAAAAAATCAATTTTCTGATGAAAAACGATGACCCGTGACCTGTCTAATTTTCTCCAGATGGTCAGAAATGGTAATTTTTTAATGTTTAATTTTTTGACTGTAAATGACTATTGCATTTGAATTAGAACTCTTGGAACTAAAATAAGTGTGTTTAGAGTCATTATAATGCCTGAAATTGGTCAAAATAGAAGCTTCTGAGTAGGATAAAAAGTCTGTAAAAATGGCAATTTTGTTTACATGGAGGCTTCGAAAAGTAGTTATTCAACATGAGGCACAATCCAAATGATATTTTTAATCAATTTTTCTACAGACCAAAAAATCAATTTTCTGATGAAAAACGATGACCCGTGACCTGTCGAACTTCCTCCAAATGGTCAGAAATGGAAATTTTTTGATGTTTTGTTTTTTTACAGTAAATGAGTATTGCATGTGAATTAGAACTATTGGAACTAAAATAAGTGTGTATAGAGTCATTTTAATGCCTGAAATTGGTCAAAATAGAAGCTTCTGAGTAGGATAAAAAGTCTGTAAAAAATGGCAATTTTGGTCACATTGAGGCTTCGAAAAGTAGTTATTCAACATGAGGCGCAATCCAAATGACATTTTGAATCAATTTTTCTACAGTCCAAAAAATCAATTTTCTGATGAAAAACGATGACCCGTGACCTGTCGAACTTCCTCCAAATGGTCAGAAATGGTAATTTTTTAATGTTAAATTTTTTGACTGTAAATGACTATTGCATGTGAATTAGAACTCTTGGAACTAAAATAAGTGTGTTTATAGTCATTTTAATGCCTGAAATTGGTCGAAATAGAAGCTTCTGAGTAGGAGAAAAAGTCTGTAAAATTGGCAATTTTGGTCACATTGCGGCTTCAAAAAGTAGTTATTTAACATGAGGCACAATCCAAATTACATTTTACCATCAAATTTATACAGTCCAAAAAAAATCAATTTTCCGATGAAAAACGATGACCCGTGACCTGTCGAATTTTCTCCAGATGGTCAGAAATGGTAATTCTTTAATGTTTAATTTTTTTAATGTAATTGACTATTGCATTTGAATTGGAACTCTTGGAACTAAAATAAGTGTGTTTAGAGTCATTTTAATGCCTGAAATTGGTCGAAGTAGAAGCTTCGGAGTAGGAGAGAAAGTCTGTAAAAATGGCAATTTTGGACACATTGAGGCTTCAAAAAGTAGTTATTCAACATGAGGCACAATCCAAATGACATTTTGAATCAATTTTTCTACAGTCCAAAAAATCAATTTTCTGATGAAAATCGATGACCCGTGACCTGTCGAACTTCCTCCAAATGGTCAGAAATGGATATTTTTTGATGTTTTTTTTTTACTGTAAATGACTATTGCATGTGAATTAGAACTATTGGAACTAAAATAAGTGTGTATAGAGTCATTTTAATGCCTGAAATTGGTTGAAATAGAAGCTTCAAAGTAGGATAAAAAGTCTGTAAAAATGGCAATTTTGGTCACATTGAGGATTCGAAAAGTAGTTATTCAACATGAGGCACAATCCAAATGACATTGTGAATCAATTTTTCTACAGTCCAAAAAATCAATTTTCTGATGAAAAACGATGACCCGTGACCTGTCGAACTTCCTCCAAATGGTCAGAAATTGAAATTTTTTAATGTTTTGTTTTTTGACTGAAAATGACTATTGCATGTGAATTAGAACTCTTGGAACTAAAATAAGTGTGTTTAGAGTCATTTTAATGCCTGAAATTGGTCGAAATAGAAGCTTCTGAGTAGGAGAAAAAGTCTGTAAAAATTGCAATTTTCGTCACATTGAGGCTTCAAAAAGTAGTTATTCAACATGAGGCACAATCCAAATGACATTTTGAATCAAAATTTCTAAAGTCCAAAAAATCAATTTTCTGATGAAAAATGATGACCCGTGACCTGTCGAACTTCCTCCAAATGGTCAGAAATGGATATTTTTTGATGTTTTGTTTTTTTACTGTAAATGACTATTGCATGTGAATTAGAACTATTGGAACTAAAATAAGTGTGTATAGAGTCATTTTAATGCCTGAAAACGGTCGAAATAGAAGCTTCTGAGTAGGATAAAAAGTCTGCAAAAATGGCAATTTTGGTCACATTGAGGCTTTGAAAAGTAGTTATTCAACATGAGGCACAATCCAAATGACATTTTGAATCAATTTTTCTACAGTCCAAAAAATCAATTTTTTGATGAAAAACGATGACCCGTGACCTGTCGAATTTTCACCAGATGGTCAGAAATGGTAATATTTTAATGTTTAATTTTTTTTATGTAAATGACTATTGCATGTGTATTATCACTTTTGGAACTAAAAATAAGTGTGTTTAGAGTCATTTTAATGCCTGAAATTGGTCAACATAGAAGCTTCTGAGTAGGATAAAAAGTCTGTAAAAATGGCAATTTTGGTCACATTGAGGCTTTGAAAAGTAGTTATTCAACATGAGGCACAATCCAAATGACATTTTGAATCAATTTTTCTACAGACCAAAAAATCAATTTTCTGATGAAAAACGATGACCCGTGACCTGTCGAACTTCCTCCAAATGGCCAGAAATTGAAATTTTTTAATGTTTTGTTTTTTGACTGTAAATGACTATTGCATGTGAATTAGAAATCTTGGAACTAAAATTAGTGTGTTTAGAGTCATTTTATTGCCTGAAATTGGTCGAAATAGAAGCTTCTGAGTAGAAGAAGAAGTCTGTAAAAATGGCAATTTTGGTCACATTGCGCCTTCAAAAAGTAGTTATTTAACATAAGGCACAATCCAAATGACATTTTGAATCAATTTTTCTACAGTCCAAAAAATCAATTTTCTGATGAAAAACGATGACCCGTGACATGTCGAACTTCCTCCAAATGGTCATAAATGGACATTTTTTAATGTTTTGTTTTTTGACTGTAAATGACTATTGCATGTGAATTAGAACTCTTGGAACTAAAATAAGTGTGTTTATAGTCATTTTAATGCCTGAAATTGGTTGAAATAGAAGCTTCTGAGTAGGAGAAAAAGTCTGTAAAATTGGCGATTTTAGTCACATTGCAGCTTCAAAAATTAGTTATGTAACATGAGGCACAATCGAAATTACATTTTACCATCAAATTTATACAGTCCAAAAAAAATCAATTTTCCGATGAAAAACGATGACCCGTGACCTGTCTAATTTTCTCCAGATGGTCAGAAATGGTAATTCTTTAATGTTTAATTTTTTGAATGTAAATGACTATTGCATTTGAATTAGAACTCTTGGAACTAAAATAAGTGTGTTTAGAGTCATTTTAATGCCTGAAATTGGTCGAAGTAGAAGCTTCGGAGTAGGAGAAAAAGTCTGTAAAAATGGCAATTTTGGTCACATTGAGGCTTCAAAAAGTAGTTATTCAACATGAGGCACAATCCAAATGACATTTTGAATCAATTTTTCTACAGTCCAAAAAATCAATTTTCTGATGAAAAACGATGACCCGTGACCTGTCGAACTTCCTCCAAATGGTCAGAAATTGGAATTTTTTGATGTTTTGTTTTTTGACTGTAGAGGACTATTGCATGTGAATTAGAACTCTTGGAACTCAAATAAGTGTGTTTAGAGTCATTGTAATGCCTGAAATTGGTCGAAATAGAAGCTTCTGAGTAGGATAAAAAGTCTGTAAAATGGCAATTTTGTTCACATGGAGGCTTCGAAAAGTAATTATTCAACATGAGGCACAATCCAAATGACATTTTGAATCAATTTTTCTACAGTCCAAAAAATCAATTTTCCGATGAAAAACGATGACCCGTGACCTGTCGAATTTTCTCCAGATGGTCAGAAATGGTAATTCTTTAATGTTTAATTTTTTTAATGTAATTGACTATTGCATTTGAATTGGAACTCTTGGAACTAAAATAAGTGTGTTTAGAGTCATTTTAATGCCTGAAATTGGTCGAAGTAGAAGCTTCGGAGTAGGAGAGAAAGTCTGTAAAAATGGCAATTTTGGACACATTGAGGCTTCAAAAAGTAGTTATTCAACATGAGGCACAATCCAAATGACATTTTGAATCAATTTTTCTACAGTCCAAAAAATCAATTTTCTGATGAAAATCGATGACCCGTGACCTGTCGAACTTCCTCCAAATGGTCAGAAATGGATATTTTTTGATGTTTTTTTTTTACTGTAAATGACTATTGCATGTGAATTAGAACTATTGGAACTAAAATAAGTGTGTATAGAGTCATTTTAATGCCTGAAATTGGTTGAAATAGAAGCTTCAAAGTAGGATAAAAAGTCTGTAAAAATGGCAATTTTGGTCACATTGAGGATTCGAAAAGTAGTTATTCAACATGAGGCACAATCCAAATGACATTGTGAATCAATTTTTCTACAGTCCAAAAAATCAATTTTCTGATGAAAAACGATGACCCGTGACCTGTCGAACTTCCTCCAAATGGTCAGAAATTGAAATTTTTTAATGTTTTGTTTTTTGACTAAAAATGACTATTGCATGTGAATTATAACTCTTGGAACTAAAATAAGTGTGTTTAGAGTCATTTTAATGCCTGAAATTGGTCGAAATAGAAGCTTCTGAGTAGGAGAAAAAGTCTGTAAAAATTGCAATTTTCGTCACATTGAGGCTTCAAAAAGTAGTTATTCAACATGAGGCACAATCCAAATGACATTTTGAATCAAAATTTCTAAAGTCCAAAAAATCAATTTTCTGATGAAAAATGATGACCCGTGACCTGTCGAACTTCCTCCAAATGGTCAGAAATGGATATTTTTTGATGTTTTGTTTTTTTACTGTAAATGACTATTGCATGTGAATTAGAACTATTGGAACTAAAATAAGTGTGTATAGAGTCATTTTAATGCCTGAAAACGGTCGAAATAGAAGCTTCTGAGTAGGATAAAAAGTCTGTAAAAATGGCAATTTTGGTCACATTGAGGATTCGAAAAGTAGTTATTCAACATGAGGCACAATCCAAATGACATTTTGAATCAATTTTTCTACAGTCCCAAAAAATCAATTTTCTGATGAAAAACGATGACCCGTGACCTGTCCAACTTCCTCCAAATGGTCAGAAAGTGAAATTTTGTAATGTTTTGTTTTTTGACTGTAAATGACTATTGCATGTGAATTAGAACTCTTGGAACTAAAATAAGTGTGTTTAGAGTCATTTTAATGCCTGAAATTGGTCGAAAAAGAAGCTTCTGAGTGGGATAAAAAGTCTGCAAAAATGGCAATTTTGGTCACATTGAGGCTTTGAAAAGTAGTTATTCAACATGAGGCACAATCCAAATGACATTTTGAATCAATTTTTCTACAGTCCAAAAAATCAATTTTTTGATGAAAAACGATGACCCGTGACCTGTCGAATTTTCACCAGATGGTCAGAAATGGTAATATTTTAATGTTTAATTTTTTTTATGTAAATGACTATTGCATGTGTATTATCACTTTTGGAACTAAAAATAAGTGTGTTTAGAGTCATTTTAATGCCTGAAATTGGTCAACATAGAAGCTTCTGAGTAGGATAAAAAGTCTGTAAAAATGGCAATTTTGGTCACATTGAGGCTTCGAAAATTAGTTATGTAACATGAGGCACAATCGAAATTACATTTTACCATCAAATTTATACAGTCCAAAAAAAATCAATTTTCCGATGAAAAACGATGACCCGTGACCTGTCGTACTTCGTCCAAATGGTCAGAAATAGTAATTTTTTAATATTTATTTTTTTACTGTAAATTACTATTGCATGTGAATTATCACTCTTGGAACTAAAATAAGTGTGTTTAGAGTCATTTTAATGTCTGATATTGGTGAAAATAGAAGCTTCTGAGTAGGATAAAAAGTCTGTAAAAATGGCAATTTTGGTCACATTGAGGCTTCAAAAAATAGTTATTCATCATGAGGCACAATCCAAATGACATTTTGAATCAATTTTTCTACAGTCCAAAAAATCAATTTTCTGATGAAAAATGATGACCCGTGACCTGTCGAACGTCCTCCAAATGGTCAGAAATGGAAATTTTCTAATGTATTGTTTTTTGACTGTAAATGACTATTGCATGTGAATTAGAAATCTTGGAACTAAAATTAGTGTGTTTAGAGTCATTATAATGCCTGAAATTGGTCGAAATAAAAGCTTCTGAGAAGGATAAAAAGTCTGTAAAAATGACAATTTTGGTCACATTGAGGCTTTGAAAAGTAGTTATTCAACATGAGGCACAATCCAAATGACATTTTGAATCAATTTTTCTACAGTCCAAAAAATCAATTTTTTGATGAAAAACGATGACCCGTGACCTGTCGAATTTCCTCCAAATGGTCAGAAATTGACATTTTTTAATGTTTTGTTTTTTGACTGTAAATGACTATTGCATGTGAATTAGAACTCTTGGAACTAAAATAAGTGTGTTTATAGTCATTTTAATGCCTGAAATTGGTTGAAATAGAAGCTTCTGAGTAGGAGAAAAAGTCTGTAAAATTGGCGATTTTGGTCACATTGCGGCTTCAAAAAGTAGTTATGTAACATGAGGCACAATCCAAATTACATTTTACCATCAAATTTATACAGTCCAAAAAAAATCAATTTTCCGATGAAAAACGATGACCCGTGACCTGTCGAATTTTCTCCCGATGGTCAGAAATGGTAATTCTTTAATGTTTAATTTTTTGAATGTAAATGACTATTGCATTTGAATTAGAACTCTTGGAACTAAAATAAGTGTGTTTAGAGTCATTTTAATGCCTGAAATTGGTCGAAGTAGAAGCTTCGGAGTAGGAGAAAAAGTCTGTAAAAATGGCAATTTTGGTCACATTGAGGCTTCAAAAAGTAGTTATTCAACATGAGGCACAATCCAAATGACATTTTGAATCAATTTTTCTACAGTCCAAAAAATCAATTTTCTGATGAAAAACGATGACCCGTGACCTGTCGAACTTCCTCCAAATGGTCAGAAATTGGAATTTTTTGATGTTTTGTTTTTTGACTGTAAAGGACTATTGCATGTGAATTAGAACTCTTGGAACTAAAATAAGTGTGTTTATAGTCATTTTAATGCCTGAAATTAGTCGAAATAGAAGCTTCTGAGTAGGAGAAAAAGTCTGTAAAATTGGCGATTTTGTTCACATTGCGGCTTCAAAAAGTAGTTATTTAACATGAGGCACAATCCAAATTACATTTTACATCAAATTTTCTACAGTCCAAAAAAATTAATTTTCTGATGAAAAACGATGACCCGTGACCTGTCGAACTTCCTCCAAATGGTCAGAAATTGTAATTTTTTAATGTTACATTTTTTGACTGTAAATGACTATTGCATGTGAATTAGAACTCTTGGAACTAAAATTTGTGTGTTTAGTGTCATTTTAATGCCTGAAATTGGTCGAAATAGAAGCTTCTGAGTAGGAGAAAAAGTCTGTAAAAATTGCAATTTTGGTCACATTGAGGCTTCAAAAAGTAGTTATTCAACATGAGGCACAATCCAAATGACATTTTAAATCAAATTATCTATAGTCCAAAAAATCAATTTTCTGATGAAAAACGATGAACTGTGACCTGTCGAACTTCCTGCAAATGGTCAGAAATGGAAATTTTTTAATGTTTTGTTTTTCGACTGTAAATGACTATTGCATGTGAATTAGAACTATTGGAACTAAAATAAGTGTGTTTAGAGTCATTTTAATGCCTGAAATTGGTCGAAATAGAAGCTTCTGAGTAGGAGAAAAAGTCCGTAAAAATGGCATTTTTGGTCACATTGAGGCTTCAAAAAGTAGTTATTCAACATGAGGCACAATCCAAATGACATTTTGAATCAATTTTTCTACAGTCCAAACAAATAAATTTTCTGATGAAAAACGATGACCCATGACCTGTCGAACTTTCTCCAGATGGTCAGAAATGGGAATTTTTTATTGTTTTGTATTTTTACTGTAAATGGCTATTGCATTTGAATTAGAACTCTTGGAACTAAAATAAGTTTGTTTAGAGTAATTTTAATGCCTGAAATTGGTCGAAATAGAAGCTTCTGAGTAGGAGAAAAAGTCTGTAAAAATGGCAATTTTGGTCACATTGCGGCTTCAAAAAGTAGTTATTTAACATGAGGCACAATCCAAATGACTTTTTAAATCAAATTATCTACAGTCCAAAAATTAAATTTTTTGATGAAAAACGATGACCCGTGACCTGTTGAACTTCCTGCAAATAGTCAGAAATGGAAATTTTTGAATGTTTTGTTTTTTGACTGTAAATGACTATTGCATGTGAATTAGAAATCTTGGAACTAAAATTATTGTGTTTAGAGTCATTTTATTGCCTGAAATTGGTCGAAATAGAAGCTTCTGAGTAGGAGAAAAGTGTGTAAAAATGGCAATTTTGTTCACATTGAGGCTTCATAAAGTAGTTATTCAACATAAGGCACAATCCAAATGACATTTTGAATCAAAATTTCTACAGTCCAAAAAATCAATTTTCTGATGAAAAACGATGAACCGTGACCTGTCGAACTTTCTCCTGATGGTCAGAAATGGGAATTTTTTAATGTTTTGTTTTTTTACTGTAAATGACTATTGCATTTGAATTATCACTCTTGGAACTAAAATAAGTGTGTTTAGAGTCATTTTAATGCCTGACATTTGTCAAAATAGAAGCTTTTGAGTAGGCAAAAAAGTCTGTAAAAATGGCAATTTTGGTCTCATTGAGGCTTCAAAAATTAGTTATTCAACATGAGTCACAATCCAAATGACATTTTTATCAATTTTTCTAGAGTCCAAAAAAATAAATTTTCTGATGAAAAACGATGACCCGTGACCTGTCGAACTTCCTCCAAATGGTCAGAAATGGTAATTTTTTAATGTTAAATTTTTTGACTGTAAATGACTATTGCATGTGAATTAGAACTCTTGGAACTAAAACAAGTGTGTTTATAGTCATTTTAATGCCTGAAATTGGTCGAAATAGAAGCTTCTGAGTAGGAGAAAAAGTCTGTAAAATTGGCAATTTTGGTCACATTGCGGCTTCAAAAAGTAGTTATTTAACATGAGGCACAATCCAAATTACATTTTACATCAAACTTTCTACAGTCCAAAAAATCAATTTTCTGATGAAAAACGATGACCCACCTGTCGAATTTTCCCCAAATGGTCAGAAATTGACATTTTTTAATGTTTTGTTTTTTGACTGTAAATGACTATTGCATGTGAATTAGAACTCTTGGAACTAAGATAAGTTTGTTTAGAGTCATTTTCATGCCTGAAATTGGTCGAAATAGAAGCTTCTGAGTAGGAGAAAAAGTCTGTAAAAATTGCAATTTTGGTCACATTGAGGCTTCAAAAAGTAGTTATTTAACATGAGGCACAATCCGAATGACATTTAGAATCAATTTTTCTACAGCCCAAAAAATCAATTTTCTGATGAAAAACGATGACCCGTGACCTGTCGAACTTCCTCCAAATGGTCAGAAATGGAAATTTTTTGATGTTTTGTTTTTTGACTGTAAATGACTATTGCATGTGAATTAGAACTATTGGAACTAAAATAAGCGTGTTTAGAGTCATTTTAATGCCTGAAATTGGTTGAAATAGAAGCTTCTGAGTAGGAGAAAAGTCTGTAAAAATTGCAATTTTGATCACATTGAGGCTTCAAAAAGTAGTTATTCAACATGAGGAACAATCCAAATGATATTTTGAATCAATTTTTCTACAGTCCAAAAAATCAATTTTCTGATGAAAAACGATGACCCGTGCGTGACCTGTCGAACTTCCTCCAAATGGTCAGAAATGGAAATTTTTTGATGTTTTGTTTTTTGACTGTAAATGACTATTGCATGTGAATTAGAAATCTTGGAACTAAAATAAGTGTGCTTAGAGTCATTTTAATGCCTGAAATTGGTCAAAATAGAAGCTTCTGAGTAGGAGAAAAGTCTGTAAAAATTGCAATTTTGATCACATTGAGGCTTCAAAAAGTAGTTATTCAACATGAGGAACAATCCAAATGATATTTTGAATCAATTTTTCTACAGTCCAAAAAATCAATTTTCTAATGAAAAACGGTGACCTGTGACCTGTGACCTGTCAAACTTCCTCCAAATGGTCAGAAATGGAAATTTTTTGATGTTTTGTTTTTTGACTGTAAATGAATATTGCATGTGAATTAGAAATCTTGGAACTAAAATAAGTGTGTTTAGAGTCATTTTAATGCCTGAAATTGGTCGAAATAGAAGCTTTTGAGTAGGAGAAAAAGTCTGTATAAATGGCAATTTTGGTCTCATTGAGGCTTCAAAAAGTAGTTATTCAACTCGAGTCACATTCCAAATGACATTTTGAATCAATTTTTCTACAGTCCAAAAAAATTAATTTTCTGATGAAAAACGATGACCCCGTGACCTGTCGAACTTCCTCCAAATGGTCAGAAATTGAAATTTTTTAATGTTTTGTTTTTTGACTGTAAATGACTATTGCATGTGAATTAGAACTCTTGGAACTAAAATAAGTGTGTTTAGAGTCATTTTAATGCCTGAAATTGGTCGAAATAGAAGCTTCTGAGTAGGATTAAAAGTCTGTAAAAATGGCAATTTTGGTCACATTGCGGCTTCAAAAAGTAGTTATTTAACATGAGGCACAATCCAAATGACATTTTACATTAAACTTTCTACAGTCCAAAAAATCAATTTTCTGATGAAAAACGATGACCCACCTGTCGAATTTTCCCCAAATGGTCAGAAATTGACATTTTTTAATGTTTTGTTTTTTGACTGTAAATGACTATTGCATGTGAATTAGAACTCTTGGAACTAGGATAAGTTTGTTTAGAGTCATTTTCATGCCTGAAATTGGTCGAAATAGAAGCTTCTGAGTAGGAGAAAAAGTCTGTAAAAATGGCAATTTTGGTCTCATTGAGGCTTCAAAAAGTAGTTATTCAACATGAGTCACAATCCAAATGACATTTTGAATCAATTTTTCTACAGTCCAAAAAAATAAATTTTCTGATGAAAAACGATGACCCGTGACCTGTCGAACTTCCTCCAAATGGTCAGAAATTGAAATTTTTTAATGTTTTGTTTTTTCACTGTAAATGACTATTGCATGTGAATTAGAACTCTTGGAACTAAAATAAGTGTGTTTAGAGTCATTTTAATGCCTGAAATTGGTCGAAATAGAAGCTTCTGAGTAGGATAAAAAGTCTGTAAAAATGGCAATTTTGGTCACATTGCGGCTTCAAAAAGTAGTTATTTAACATGAGGCACAATCCAAATGACATTTTACATCAAACTTTCTACAGTCCAAAAAATCAATTTTCTGATGAAAAACGATGACCCACCTGTCGAATTTTCCCCAAATGGTCAGAAATTGACACTTTTTAATGTTTTGTTTTTTGACTGTAAATGACTATTGCATGTGAATTAGAACTCTTGGAACTAAGATAAGTTTGTTTAGAGTCATTTTCATGCCTGAAATTGGTCGAAATAGAAGCTTCTGAGTAGGAGAAAAAGTCTGTAAAAATGGCAATTTTGGTCTCATTGAGGCTTCAAAAAGTAGTTATTCAACATGAGTCACAATCCAAATGACATTTTGAATCAATTTTTCTACAGTCCAAAAAAATTAATTTTCTGATGAAAAACGATGACCCGTGAGCTGTCGAACTTCCTCCAAATGGTCAGAAATTGAAATTTTTTAATGTTTTGTTTTTTCACTGTAAATGACTATTGCATGTGAATTAGAACTCTTGGAACTAAAATAAGTGTGTTTAGAGTCATTTTAATGCCTAAATTGGTCGAAATAGAAGCTTCTGAGTAGGATAAAAAGTCTGTAAAAATTGCAATTTTGATCACATTGAGGCTTCAAAAAGTAGTTATTCAACATGAGGAACAATCCAAATGACATTTTACATCAAACTTTCTACAGTCCAAAAAATCAATTTTCTGATGAAAAACGATGACCCGTGACCTGTCGAATTTTCCCCAAATGGTCAGAAATTGACATTTTTTAATGTTTTGTTTTTTGACTGTAAATGACTATTGCATGTGAATTAGAACTCTTGGAACTAAGATAAGTTTGGTTAGAGTCATTTTCATGCCTGAAATTGGTCGAAATAGAAGCTTCTGAGTAGGAGAAAAAGTCTGTAAAAATGGCAATTTTGGTCTCATTGAGGCTTCAAAAAGTAGTTATTCAACATGAGTCACAATCCAAATGACATTTTGAATCAATTTTTCTACAGTCCAAAAAAATTAATTTTCTGATGAAAAACGATGACCCGTGAGCTGTCGAACTTCCTCCAAATGGTCAGAAATTGAATTTTTTTAATGTTTTGTTTTTTCACTGTAAATGACTATTGCATGTGAATTAGAACTCTTGGAACTAAAATAAGTGTGTTTAGAGTCATTTTAATGCCTGAAATTGGTCGAAATAGAAGCTTCTGAGTAGGATAAAAAGTCTGTAAAAATTGCAATTTTGATCACATTGAGGCTTCAAAAAGTAGTTATTCAACATGAGGAACAATCCAAATGACATTTTACATCAAACTTTCTACAGTCCAAAAAATCAATTTTCTGATGAAAAACGATGACCCGTGACCTGTCGAATTTTCCCCAAATGGTCAGAAATTGACATTTTTTAATGTTTTGTTTTTTGACTGTAAATGACTATTGCATGTGAATTAGAACTCTTGGAACTAAGATAAATTTGTTTAGAGTCATTTTCATGCCTGAAATTGGTTGAAATAGAAGCTTCTGAGTAGGAGAAAAAGTCTGTAAAAATTGCAATATTGGTCACATTGAGGCTTCAAAAAGTAGTTATTTAACATAAGGCACAATCCGAATGACATTTAGAATCAATTTTTCTACAGCCCAAAAAATCAATTTTCTGATGAAAAACGATGACCCGTGACCTGTCGAACTTCCTCCAAATGGTCAGAAATGGAAATTTTTTGATGTTTTGTTTTTTGACTGTAAATGACTATTGCATGTGAATTAGAAATCTTGGAACTAAAATAAGTGTGCTTAGAGTCATTTTAATGCCTGAAATTGGTCAAAATAGAAGCTTCTGAGTAGGAGAAAAGTCTGTAAAAATTGCAATTTTGATCACATTGAGGCTTCAAAAAGTAGTTATTCAACATGAGGAACAATCCAAATGATATTTTGAATCAATTTTTCTACAGTCCAAAAAATCAATTTTCTGATGAAAAACGTTGACCCGTGACCTGTCAAACTTCCTCCAAATGGTCAGAAATGGAAATTGTTTGATGTTTTGTTTTTTGACTGTAAATGACTATTGCATGTGAATTAGAAATCTTGGAACTAAAATAAGTGTGTTTAGAGTCATTTTAATGCCTGAAATTGGTCGAAATAGAAGCTTTTGAGTAGGAGAAAAAGTCTGTAAAAATGGCAATTTTGGTCTCACTGAGGATTCAAAAAGTAGTTATTCAACATGAGTCACATTCCAAATGACATTTTGAATCAATTTTTCTACAGTCCAAAAAAATAAATTTTCTGATGAAAAACGATGACCCACCTGTCGAATTTTCCCCAAATGGTCAGAAATTGACATTTTTTAATGTTTTGTTTTTTGACTGTAAATGACTATTGCATGTGAATTAGAACTCTTGGAACTAAGATAAGTTTGTTTAGAGTCATTTTCATGCCTGAAATTGGTCGAAATAGAAGCTTCTGAGTAGGAGAAAAAGTCTGTAAAAATGGCAATTTTGGTCTCATTGAGGCTTCAAAAAGTAGTTATTCAACATGAGCCACAATCCAAATGACATTTTGAATCAATTTTTCTACAGTCCAAAAAAATAAATTTTCTGATGAAAAACGATGACCCGTGACCTGTCGAACTTCCTCCAAATGGTCAGAAATATAAATTTTTTAATGTTTTGTTTTTTCACTGTAAATGACTATTGCATGTGAATTAGAACTCTTGGAACTAAAATAAGTGTGTTTAGAGTCATTTTAATGCCTGAAATTGGTCGAAATAGAAGCTTCTGAGTAGGATAAAAAGTCTGTAAAAATGGCAATTTTGGTCACATTGCGGCTTCAAAAAGTAGTTATTTAACATGAGGCACAATCCAAATGACATTTTAAATCAAATTATCTACAGTCAAAAAAATCAATTTTCAGATGAAAAACGATGACCCGTGACCTGTCGAACTTTCTCCAGATGGTCAGAAATGGAAATTTTTTAATATTTAATTTTTTGACTATAATTGACTATTGCATGTGAATTATCACTCTTGGAACTAAAATAAGTGTGTTTAGAGTCATTTTAATGCCTGAAATTGGTCGAAATAGAAGCTTCTGAGTAGGAGAAAAAGTCTGTAAAAATTGCAATATTGGTCACATTGAGGCTTCAAAAAGTAGTTATTTAACATGAGGCACAATCCGAATGACATTTAGAATCAATTTTTCTACAGCCCAAAAAATCAATTTTCTGATGAAAAACGATGACCCGTGACCTGTCGAACTTCCTCCAAATGGTCCGAAATGGAAATTTTTTGATGTTTTGTTTTTTGACTGTAAATGACTATTGCATGTGAATTAAAACTATTGGAACTAAAATAAGCGTGTTTAGAGTCATTTTAATGCCTGAAATTGGTCGAAATAGAAGCTTCTGAGTAGGAGAAAAGTCTGTAAAAATTGCAATTTTGATCACATTGAGGCTTCAAAAAGTAGTTATTCAACATGAGGAACAATCCAAATGATATTTTGAATCAATTTTTCTACAGTCCAAAAAATCAATTTTCTGATGAAAAACAATGACCCGTGACCTGTTGAACTTCCTGCAAATGGTCAGAAATGGAAATGTTTTAATGTTTTGTTTTTTGACTGTAAATGACTATTGCATGTGAATTAGAAATCTTGGAACTAAAATTAGTGTGTGTTCTGCTTGGGTTTTCGGATCAGATAGAACTCGCTCATCAGAGCCTCACTAACCCAGCCAGAACGTTACCCCCTCCCTAGAACCTATTTATAATCCTACAACCACATAAATCTATCACCTAAGGACAGGGGATTCCTACTATGCATACCAAGATCTCACAATCGGCGGCCTCGCGATCCCATACGGATCCAGACCTTTCTGCCCATACGACAGTATCACAAGTGGCGGCCTCGCGGTCCCATACGAACCCAGACCTCTCTGCCCATACGACAGTATCAGCACAATCGGCGGCCTCGCGATCCCCTACGAATCCAGACCTCTCTGCCCATACGACAGTATCACAAGTGGCGGCCTCGCGGTCCCATACGAACCCAGACCTCTCTGCCCATACGACAGTATCAGCACAATCGGCGGCCTCGCGATCCCCTACGAATCCAGACCTCTCTGCCCATACGACAGTATCACAAGTGGCGGCCTCGCGGTCCCATACGAACCCAGACCTCTCTGCCCATACGACAGTATCACAAGTGGCGGCCTCGTGGTCCCATACGAACCCAGACCTCTCTACCCAGACGGCAGTCTCAGCACAATTGGCGGCCTCGCGATCCCCTACGAATCCAGACCTCTCTACCTAGACGGCAGTCTCATATGACAGTTCATCCTATGATCACCATAACATACAAAAAGGGAATCAGTCTCACTATTCATCAGATCACACAAGGATTGCCAGTTCGGGCATAGCCTGTTCTCAGGTTTGAGGGGCTCCTCTTTCCCTTATTCAGTTACCACTTACCTGATCAGGGTTAACATCTGTTCATGTAGCCGCAGCTGACTAGAAGAATAGGCTACCCTCTTATACAAGAACACACAGCACATGTTGGTTCACTACAAACTGGATACTTTATTACTCATTGCATATACAATCACATAACATTACGATATAACACATAACCTGCAAAGAAAAGTGAAAGATTAAGTTGTACACTCTAATAAGAAAGGGTCGACATCACCTTAGTAGTATGTAGCCTGCACTCAGTGGTCATCTAGGCTCCCTTCTCGTCTGTGCCTCGGCTCGCCTGGAATCACCCTTCTCCGAGTCACTGGGACCTCTTCCTTATCGGCTACTCTCTCCTCTCTGGCTATTCTGTTAAGAAAGCATCTGTCTCTCAGTTCTTCTCCGCCTTCAAGATGGCGTCTGTCTTCCCTGGAATAAGTAGTAGCTTTACTGCTAACGGCTAGATGCCGCCTACGGACTGAACATGTAACTGCCTCAGACTTTCACTAATATAGAGGTGCATTTCCTCATGGAAAATTCCGGCCCGTAACCTGCCGCCCACCAAATTCTTGTACCTCCCCGTACCAAGGACACGTTCCCAGCCGGCCGGCCTGATGTAGTGTCTTCAGCATGAAGAAAAATACAATCCTTCGATAAGGGCCGGCCTGAACCGGTTCTCTCCAAGCGAATAACACCTCATAACTAAAACATTACTCTTGGCCTAGAAGCATCCCAAGCTGCCGAAGCAGAAAGAAAGATGGAGTCTCTCCCGTTTGAGGCCTACCAGGCCTGAATTCAGCACAGCTCCATGAAATACCCTCACTACAGGACAGGTTATCCCTAATACTAACGAATCTATCCCCTAGGCTATGTGTGCAAGCCCTGATCTATGGGGAAGAGCACAGAATCATGTCGAAGTGCCTAGTAAATAGGCTCCATTCACTACTCTAACCCTTAGGCTTGAATGGTAAGAGACTGAAGTCACATTCAATCACTTGTTAACACAAGAAGGCCAGGAAAATCGAGCAGAACATTTCACCCTTGACTTCAGTCTATTATACATTCATTAAACAGAACTAACATCTGTGGAAGAATAATATGAAACAAAACTAACTGATCTATGTCTAGTACCAGGTGTGCAGAATTGAAGTAGTGAAGGAATACACTGAATAAAGCAACAGATGGAAATCAAAATGGCGATAGTAATCAGAATACCTCCTAATATTTGACGTAACAAATGCAAATCAGGTAACCAATTAAAGAGCCAGTCAAACCAGCCCTGATCAATGTGTTTTCTAACTTCTTCTGTCAAGTCATGTAGCTTATTAATGTGAGCTCGAATGGATTGTGTATGATCAGACAAGTTAAAACAACAAAGACCCTCAAAATCAGAACAATCGTTTCCATGTTTAAGCAAAAGATAATCAATGGCCGCTCGATTTTGCAAGATAGCCCTTCGTTCACCCTGGGCGTCTAATAGCATGTCCGACAGGACTGTAGAAGTATTATTAATGGATTTCACCATCCAGCAGGCCATTTTCTCAATAGATTTGGCATTATACACTGCCAAAGCAGGAACACCAATAATTGAAATAGCCAGGCTAAGGTATTCGGACTTAGAATATAAATGCAAAGATGAGTCACAATCCTCCTGTAACCTCACTGTATCTCGAATCACACGAGAGTTGGCATTCGGATGTGAGGAAAACATCAATAAACTCAACCTAGTAATGGCACAAGGGCCTCCAGAAATATTTGCGGGGACATATGGCCAGGAAGTATTACAACATGAGAAAAGCCATCCGGCAGGTAGTAACATCGTGCGATAATGACTGGGGGCAACTACCATACTCTTGCAAGTCATGTTATTCGGAACAGAAGTACATATTTTCGGCGTCCTTTGAAGGCACAAAGTTCGTTCATGAGCGGTGAATGAGGTGGCCCCTTTCAATTTTAAACGCATACATTCCGAAATTGCACTAGGATTACACGTAAGGAAGAAACACAAATCACCTTGTGTGATATTATAGGTAACTATTTGGGACTGGATGGGGGGTATCGGGTCTGACAGTTCAGTACACAAGGGGCAATACTCGTGGGTAGCGAAATCGCCCAGAAGAACATTGGGGCGAGCAGTTGATATATTGAAAATATGAGTCAGAGTTTCCAACGAAGCAGGGACAGCAACCAAACAAGTTGCCAAAATGTCATTCACTGATCTCATCGGTGTCAAGCAGAAATGAGGGGCGTTAGTCACCCGTTTCGCTAGTGAAATCCAAAAGTTCGACGACGAATCCCACGCAGCGAAGGAACGCGACACTCGGGTTCTCAACTCATCCCGGGTTGATGGGATCCCTCCTCTCTCGTCGTACCAGCCCAAAAACAGTCCAACGCCGACACATCCTGCAGCAACAGTCCAAAGAATGATCTGAAAGAGAATCAAATACAGGCATTATTCATTCTCGTAAGTAACATTTGTCAGCCGGGACTGCTTCCCAGCTATCTTTCCCTGGTCTCATAACTAAAATGGTATTATCTTGACCGGTTGCAATGACCTCTGCTTGTTCAGGGGGATTCTTAGGCGACTGCACCCAAACTCTGGCCCCAGGATTATCTGTGGAGCCAAAACCTTTCTGGCCTCGTACAGTTAGCAACGTTGGGGCAGTGCCTTTTGCCATCTCACCACTGAAGACAGGCATTATTAGCAATTGAGCCACTCGGTCAGTTTTATGTATCAGTAAGTCAACCTCACTGCTATTGAGCAGGAGCACCTTAATCTCTCCCTGATAATCACTATCAATGATTCCTCCAAGCACCTGAATACCTTTTACAGCCAGCCCCGATCTAGGGGCAATTAATCCGAAATTTCCAGGTGGTATCTGAACACCAACACCTGTTTCAATGATGACTCGGTCTTTACTTTTTATAATGGTGTCATCCATGGCATGCAAGTCTAAACCTGCCGACCCTGGGGTCGCTCTGCATGGAGCCAAAGCTCCGGGAGTAATCTCCCAGTACATCACAGTCTCTCTGATCTCATTAGGTTTAGCATCAACATTCGGAGGAAACAAACGCATAAGTGGGGATTCAGCATTTAGAAAAGGACGGTTATTCAAAATCAATAGCGCTTGAGGCAAAAAATCTCGCCAATTCTTATACTTGTCATCTGTTAATTTGCGAAGTTGGTCTTTTAGCAGGCCATTCAACCTCTCCACAAGACCCGAGGCCTGTGGATAATATGGTATATGAAATACCCATTCAATATTGTTTTCCACACAGAATTCCTGTACCAATCTTCCACGAAAATGGGATGCATTATCAGATTGAATTTGGAATGGCACACCATAATACATCATAATCAATTCCAATGTTTTAATAGTATTCAATTGGGTAGCTTGCTTACAGGGAAGGGCCACCAACAGGCCACTGTATGTATCAACAATAGTGCAAACATATTGACAATTCCTACTCATAGGAAGTGGACCAATGTAATCAATCTGCCAAATTTGAGCGGGCAATTTCCCGCGATGTAAATGACCTTTAACAATTTGGGGCACTTTGCGCTGCCTGATATGCTGACAAATGGGCAATGTAGAATAACATTTTTAATTAAATCTAGGGGAATATAAATTCCACGATCAGCAGCCCACCTGCTAGTGGCTTTTTCTCCAAAGTGTCCTGCTTTCTGGTGGGCCCATTTCGCCAATCCCGCAATATCAGAATCTTGCGTGTCCACCACTGCCTCAGCAATTTTAGATTTCTCATCTGCAATGTTATGAAAGAATTTGTCAAGAGAGTCTATCGGGGTATGAGCATCCACATGGAAGATTGTAACAGTACTCTGTGGGAGCATTTCCCAAATCTCCTGCCATAATTCTTTTCCCCACAATTCTTTGGAATGGATTTTCCAACTATGGGAATGCCAAGTCGGTAACCAAACTGCCAGTCCATTGGCAGTAGACCAAGAATCGGTGAAAATATGACATGTGCCAGGTAACTCTTGTTTCAGAACTTGATAAACAGCATAGAGTTCAGCAAATTGACTGCTCTTACCCTCACCAGTTGTACTCAGCAATTTTTGTGTGATCGGATTATAGGACACTGCCTTCCAATGCCGTTTCGTCCCTATGAACCTTGCTGAACCATCCGTAAACCAGACATGGTTGCTGTCCTCTGCGGACAGATCATCAAAAGGTTTACCCCACTTAACAGGAGATTCCTGTACTAAAGGTACGGAACATTCACTCTCAGTTTCAGTTGATGGCGCCCGTGCCACCTGCTTATGCAAAGATGCAACTCCTTTTTGTCCCACACGTGCCCTGTCTTGTATATACCATTTCCATTTAATCACACTTGCCTCTTGAGCGTGTCCAATCCGGTGAGTTTTCGGCGAACTCATAACCCACTGCATGATAGGAATTTCAGGTCGCAAAACTATATCATGTCCCAAAGTCAATTGCTCGGTATCCACCAGAGCCCAATAACATGCAAGTAACTGTTTCTCAAAAGGTGTATAACGCTCACCAGCATCAGGTAACTTTTTGGTCCAGAAACCTAACGGTACTCTACTCTTGCCTTGTTTCTGCCACAAACTCCAATTCGCATAAAGGCCTTGTACAGACACATTCAAATCCACATCACCATCACATACAGGCCATAAATCCAGAGCATGCTGAATTGCTTCTTTTGCCAGACTGAACGCATCTTGCTGTGGTTTACCCCATTCAAATGCATTCTTTTTACGAGTGACCTGGTACAAAGGGGCCAATATTTGACTCAAATGAGGAATATGCTGGCGCCAAAATCCAAACAAACCAATGAAGCTTTGGGCTTCTTTCCTATTTCTCGGAACTGCAAAATCAAGAATTTTCTGTTAAACCTGAGGGATCACTTCTCGGTGCCCTTCATGCCAATTAATACCCAAAAATTTCACAGCCTGGGACGGACCTTGTAATTTATCCGGGTTGATTTCCCAACCTTTCTCACGCAAGCACTCAATGACTCTATCCAATTGGGTCTGAACTTCCTCTTGTGATTCACCTTGGATCAAAATATCATCAATATAGTGACATATCTGAATTTGTGGATGAACTGGTACCTCAGCCAGATGCTCTGCCACCAGCCGGTGACATATTGTAGGACTATGCACATAGCCCTGAGGAAGACTTCTAAACGTCATCTGACGCCCGTTCCACGTAAAACTGAATTGTTCCTGACACTCAGGGGCAATCGGAATCGAAAAGAAAGCATTAGCAATATCAATGGACGCATACCATGTACCTGGATGTTTCTGGATTCTTTCAATTAGGGTAATAACATCCGGTACTGCAACAGTCAAAGGGGGTGTGTGTCTATTCAATTCTCGATAATCAACAGTCATGCGCCAAGAATTATCACTCTTACGTACAGGCCAAACAGGATTATTCCAAGCAGAAGTAACTGGGGTTATAACTCCTGCATCCACCAACTCCTGAATAGTGGTACTAATCTCTTCATGACCACCTGGAATACGATACTGCTTCTGACGAACCACTTTTGTCGCCTGGGGGACTTTTATGGGGGCATTCTTAAACGACCAACCCGTACAGGCCTGGACGATATATAATGTTTAGTTCCAAATTGATAACATCCATCATCTAAGTGCAAAGTCATTCCTTTCAAAATATCAATTCCAATTATGAATTCTAAGAGTGGCACCACTAATACAGAGTATTCTTTTCTAGGAATTCTACCTATTCTCATTTCAAGTAAGGTTTGAACTGCGGGAGTTTCCTTTCCACCTAATCCGGTAATTGTAAAAGGCTGACCTTTAAACTTCTTTGATTTTCCATGAATAAGAGTGGCCTCCGCTCCTGTATCTACCAATGCTCGGGCCCTTTGGATATTACGATGTCTCCAATAAATATCAATATCTACATAGGGTCTATTATCTCTGTGAGCCCATCTGTGTACTGGAGCTTGACCTATTTCCTAGTCCTTTTTATTGTGTTCTGTGTACCAGGATAAATCAGGATAAAGACTCTCACGGTTCCTAGGTATCGATACCTCCTGTTCATATCCATCTCCATTACGAAATGGATTACTGTTCCCTGCATTGTACTGCGGGTTTCGATCGGCCAATATGTGTCGATCCTCTCTCCTTCTCAACTCAGGGGATTGATCCCTATCATCTCTACATCTGCTGTTAACATAATCATCTCTCCCCCTCTCTCTTTCCCCCTCTCTCTCCCTGTCTCTCTCATGACGGGGGGACAAATCACGCGCATAACGTCGATCATCACGAGGATCAGAGCGCCCACGGCGGTCGTCATCACCGCTACCGTCAGAAAAACCACGATCATACTCAGTTGTCCGAACACGCCGGGCACCCTCCTTTCGATCCAAGCCACGTTTGCGAAACATTTCCCACAAACGAGAAGTAGTCTCACCATCAATGTCCTCCTTCCGCACACCATCGGCCATAAGACCAAAAAACATATCACGTCTAGTAAGTTTATTGTCACCAGGAGTACGAGTGTCAGGCCGGGACTGCCGTTCAGGTTTAAACCACTCACCCAACTCACGAGTTGGCGTACCGATTCCAGCACCACAGATAACATGTTACCAGTCTGATTAATCAATAAAGTCATCATGACCTGCTTATAAGCAACAGGGGAAGAACGAATAATATGATTCCGCACAGAAGATGTTAAGAAACCATCAAGCAACCGGTCAGCAGTATTCAGAAAAATTGCCGTTTTCATCACCTCCTCTTTGAGACGTTGCGCAGCATCGCGCAAAGTATACCACGGTTTGTCATTCAGAGGCCAGTCAGACTCAGTAGGATATTTTTGATTACAACCCTCAGTCGCCAATTGAAGCAAAGAAATTTGACCACCACCATTAAAGTTACCAAAATGATCCTGCACAGTAGAATCCGAACTCAAGGAACAAAACTTCAAACAATCGCCAGCATCCAGCATAATGCCAGCAGCGCCCAGTTCATAAAGGCGCACCATCCATGTGAGCAAGGGCTCACCAACTCGCTGTCGAAATCGCTGCAAAATATCACTAATTTCTTGTTGAGTAAAATCCTCCAAAGAGTCTAAAGCAATACCATTCGGAGCACCGGGAGCCTGCTGTACCTTCCGTCGAAAAACTGGATGCGCCGAGACCGCGGGATGAGCATCACAAGGAGCTCGACCAGTACACGTAGAGGAACAATCAGTGGAAGAAGCAACGACCCCGCTCGAAGGACGAGCGCAATCACGGGGTGCACCATCAGAGGCGCAAGAAGCAGATTTACAAGCACGGCCGGAGCGAGAGGACTCGCGCTTGGCAGACTCCTCACCCGAGGAAGGAGAATCACTTGAGTTCCAGATATTACCATCCCATTCATCAGGATTCCAATCCAGTCCGGCTTTCGCCACGACCAGACGCACCTTCCACGTCGAAACCCGACCACGCCGATTCTTGTATTTATAACGAGCAATTCGCACAGCCGCCCTCTCGGCAATAGTTTGGTACGTCTCAAGTTTGTCAGCAAGCAACTTATTTTGACACCGCAACAAAGTATGAGCATTCTGAATCTCAACAAAGTTCGCTTCCAAATCCTTATGCAAGTTCTGCAACTTCAACAACCTCTCATGGAGAATCCTGTACGCAGACAGAACAATCCAACCTCTGCGCCCTAAAACGGGAAGCTCATCACCCTTAGATACCGGATCCTTCTGTAAACAAGTAATCACATTAGCCGGCTCCGCCAGCTCCAAAAAAGAATTCCAATTCTCACTCAAACCAGTAGAATCAGCCCACTCACGGGCTAAGGCTTCATAAGGCGTTGAATCCCAGCCGGGAATATCAACGGGCAACTTAAAAGTAGATTTCGACTTTCTAGAAAACATTTTCGAAAAGAAAGAAAAAGAGAAAAAGAAAAAGAAGAAAGAGAAAAGAAAACTACACGCAGGTAGATACAAATAATATACAAACAAAACCACGCATGCGCCGAAGGCAAACACAATACAACCACAACGCACACAGGTTTCGTAAACGGTTCGTGACGCCAAATGTTCTGCTTGGGTTTTCGGATCTGATAGAACTCGCTCATCAGAGCCTCACTAACCCAGCCAGAACGTTACCCCCTCCCTAGAACCTATTTACAATCCTACAACCACATAAATCTATCACCTAAGGACAGGGGATTCCTACTATGCATACCAAGATCTCACAATCGGCGGCCTCGCGATCCCATACGGATCCAGACCTTTCTGCCCATACGACAGTATCACAAGTGGCGGCCTCGCGGTCCCATACGAACCCAGACCTCTCTGCCCATACGACAGTATCACAAATGGCGGCCTCGCGGTCCCATAGGAACCCAGACCTCTCTGCCCATACGACAGTATCAGCACAATCGGCGGCCTCGCGATCCCCTACGAATCCAGACCTCTCTGCCCATACGACAGTATCACAAGTGGCGGCCTCGCGGTCCCATACGAACCCAGACCTCTCTGCCCATACGACAGTATCAAGAGTTAAGCACACAGGGGTAACCCTATAACCCAAGGAACCTGGGCCTCGTAAATATATATGAACAATGGTTCCGTAGGGAAAATTATTATTTACAATTAAGATAAATCAATTAAACATGAACACAGCATTCGATGATCTAGCAAGCAATTAATCTTAAAGAATGAATAATATTTCAAAAAACGTAACAATTTATTTTTTAGTATTTCATCTGAATTTTAAATCATTCATCAACTCCTTTAGATATGTACAAAAATGAAAACGGGCTGTATATACAATAATATTTACAAAACAACGACGCAGTGACAAAGTGAATAGGGTGACTCTGTGTGATAGTGAGGAAGTGAATATTTACAATGTTATGTGCGTGATTATCAATAAAATACACAGGAAGTTTTTTACACAAAAAGTCCTCAGCTGAATTATGGATAGGTAATGACCCTTGTATGGCACAAGTCCTGATTTATCTGTGTATACAAGGAATTCCAGTTAGTGCAGGACTGTGGAACCGTCAACGTTTCGACCCTATATCGACCAGTTGTTCTATACAGTCATATCGGGTCTTCTTCAGGACACGGGGGGTGTATAACAGCCTGCATAAAATAGATATAGATCAATATCTCTCCTGTGTTAAAGGTATAAAAACAGGGAAGGTATAAGTTTCCCATAAACTCACCCAATTATAGGTGATAGGACCGATGTCCAACAGTATGACGTGATTGCTGCTCAGTGCCAGTCAGAGGAGAATACCTATTGACATGTGTGCACATTAGTAAGCAAATATTGGATGCAAGTCTTAATTAAACAGCATAGGGGACGTGTAAAAATAATAATTTTTACCAGTATCGTAGAAGGTCTAGATTCTTCTTCGTCTATTTATTTACTCTTTTTCTTCTTTTGTCATTCAGATTAGCGTGCCCGCTGTGAGTCACTGCAGACATGAACGCAGATAAGGGTATTCAGAATAATAACCATAAAGCCCAAATTGGGTACCATTAAAGCTTAGTGGTCCATGTGATGGCTCACCTGACTTCAGGATAAATATTTTGTACTGCCGGAGACACGGTCATCAGGATACCACTCCGACTAGAAGAAACCATAAATCAACCCTCATTAAATACTACTAGACTAGTATGGTCTGTAAACATTTCAAGACTTCTAAACTATTGGCTCATAGTATGCTCTGGTTCATTCAAAAAGCGATCCTATCGGAGCGAGAATCCTATGATAGCGATGAGTCATAAATGAACCCTCATAAAAGCAAGTGTGGTCTGTAGGTATTTCAAAGAATGTCATAATTTCCCTCATTAACACTACAACATGCGACCCAATTAAAGAGAGATTATTGAAGTGGCGGCGAATCAATACAAGAGTAGCAGACAGTGTATAATTGACCTTCAAAAACATTTCTACTGGTTACAGTTACTATACGCCAAATACACTAATCAGCTGTTTTTAAGACAATAGTTACTTCGCGCACCACGAGCGTCACGCAAGACATCATGGAGATTTAGCCTACGCCAAATAAACTAATCAGCTGTCATTAAAAATCGTTACTTCACGCGCTACGAGCGTCACGCAAGACATTATGGAGATTTCTCCTACCTGATGTATTTAGTGTATTCTCTTGGTCTCGGGGAGTCCGTCCGAAGCACGCCACCAGCCCGACTGCAGAGCGTGCAGCAGCTAAATAGTAGCTGCTCATAGATATAGAAACGGGACTGGTGTGGCTGTTTTTTATAAAAACGAACAACCCATTTTGGTTTATTAAATCTGGGATTGCCGAATTGCTTACGATGTTAGTTTTAATAACGTATTTAGGCGGGTGATACAATTGCTCAACCTCACAGTTCTACCTAGAACACCGTCGGGTAAAGGCATGATACGCTTAGGCAAAATGAAACAAAATGCTCGAACTAGCAAATCTAGCAAATCTGAACAGACCTGGCCGAATTGCTTACGATGTTAGTTTTAATAACGTGTTTAGGCGGGTGATACAATTGCTCAACCTCACAGTTCTACCTAGCACACCGACGGGCAAAAGCATGATACGCTTAGGCAGAATGAAACAAAATGCTCGAACTAGTAAATCTGAACAGACCTTGACCTACGGGCATTTCATTGCCATGTAGGTGAGTTCATCACAGTTAAAAACAAAAACACATCATGTTTTAAATGCTTAAGAACAATAGATCGATTAGACAACCAATACAATTATAGTTTTTTTAAGAAACAGGTTGCAATGCTCTGTGATCAAAGACAGTTGTTCCAAATGGTGTCAGAAGTCGTAGAAAAAGTTTTAACCTCAGCCATTTTTTGTGGACCAGTGTGAGCAAAGTATATATATATATATAATAGCATTTGGTGGCATTACGATGATTGTTACATACAGTGCGTTTCATGTAGCATGCAAGTGATATAGAAAGGCTGTCATTGTATATGCGTTTTTCACAACATTTCATCGCACCTTGGTGACAGGACAACAGAAGGTAGTCATGGCATGCACCTTTAGAGTATTGTCAAAGATCTAGCATGCTAATCGAAGAAAGCATGTCAATAAGATGGTTTAGACCTTACTGTGTACAGTGTGTTTCATATAGAGTAACCATAATGTGCAGATGATGTCATTACATGTGCATTTCAACAATTGTTCATCGAATCTTTACAGTGATCATGACCTGAAACTGTGGATTGTTATCAAAGTTCCAAAAAGCTTGTCGCAGACAGGTGAAGTGGTAATTTATAATTACCTAAAGCATAACATTCCCAGTTGTTTGTTAGTCTCCTCATTTTCGTTGAGCCCTGTCTTTACAGAATCTAGGGAGTGGATCCATCTACACTCCTTATAATTGAGCATGGAATGAATATTACCGCCTCTCGGGTGCAGCCGCACCCTCTCAATTACTGTCCATCTCATACTGTCTGGTGGATGGTTGAAGCTCAAGAAATGGTCAACTAGAGGTGCCCCTTGCGTTCTGCATTTGATCCTGCTCATATGTTGCAGAATTCTACACTTGATTTTTTGTGTAGTTTGCCCTACATATACTTTATCGCATGGGCAATAAATTGCATAAATAACGTTGTTACTGTTGCAATTAGTAAATGTAGGTCGTGTGAAGTTCTTTGTACCATACACAAATACCATACCCTCTATCGATGAAACACAAGCTTTACAGTTGCCACATTTTTTATGGCCCAAGATCGGTGGCAATGATAGTTGCGAGCGTAAGTCTGGTTTAGGGGGACCATGAAGGTAGGCACTGACCACTGTATCTTTTATACTCTTGCCATGTTTAAAGGCAAATAGTGGTAATTCCGTAGTTCCAATTTCTGTGGCTACCAGATTCCAATACTTAGCAATAGTTTTTTTGATGGATTGGCTGTCTGGGTTGAAGGTGGTGACACAGACTATTCTATCACTCGTCTTTTCACTTTTTTTAGTCTCTAATAGAGTCTCTCGTGGGCAGTACCAGGCTCTCTTTTTAGCCCGTTTCAGGAGGGTGTTAGGGTAACCTCTATCTCTTAGCCTTTTTGTGAGAACAGTTGCTTCAGCAAAGTAATCTGTTCTCTGTGTGCAGTTGCGACGCAGTCTAAGAAACTGCCCATAGGGCAGATTGTCTCGAAGACTGCGGGGATGGTTCGAATTATAGCTAAGAAGAGCGTTTCTCTCAATTGGTTTTCTGTACAATCCAGTATAGAGTACCCCCTCCGCCGTTTTCACATTAAGGTCTAAGAAGCTTATAGTTTCACTGTTTTCGCTCATTGTAAATTTTATGTCGTTGGATCTTCCATTTAACCAGTCAAAAAACGACTTGAGGGTCGTAGTTGAACCGGTCCAGATCATAAAGACATCATCAATATATCTTTTCCATATATCGATGCTGTCTCTATATGGATTACTCTCATCATAAAGAAAGGTCCACTCAAAATGGTTCATGTAAAGGTTTGCCAGGGACGGCGCATAGCTCGCGCCCATAGCAACGCCCTTGCATTGGAAAAAGTATTGATTTTGAAACACAAAGTAGTTTTTTGTCATTGCGATATCCAACATGGCTATTAAAAAATCCGTAGGGATTCTATGGGGAGCGGGTCTTGTATTAAGTACTTCTTGTACTACAGCCAATGCCTCTTGTTGTGGTATGCTCGTGTACAAGGAGGAAACATCTAAGGTTACTAAGAGTTGTTTCTCCTTATCAAATGGATGGTCCTCTATGAACTGGATCATTTGAGTTGAATCCCGAACATAGGATTTAGTGGCAATCACAAATGGCTGTAGAAAGTAATCAATGTATTGATTTAAAGGTTCCAGTATGGAGCCACAACCCGATACGATTGGGCGTCCCGGTGGTTTATCAAGGTTCTTATGGACTTTCGGCAGAGTATAAATTGTTGGAATTCTAGGGTTAGTTTGAGTGAGAAATTTAGACTCTGGGATACTCAGGAAACCTGAATCAAGTGCTTGTGTTAGTAAGGAGTCAATCAGAATTTTTATTTCGGGTGTAGGATCCTTTGTGATTGGTTGATAGCTATCACGGTCATTAAGTTGTCTTTGGATCTCATCTATGTAATCACTCCGATTTTGTATTATGATTGAACCCCCTTTATCAGCAGCTTTGATAATTATTTGGTCGTTGTTCTTTAAGGACTGTAGGGCCAATTTTTCTCTCAATGAGATGTTATAGGGGACAAATCTAGGTTTGTCCAATGTGGACAAAACTTCATGTGTAACGATTTGTTCAAAAGCTACAATTTTTTGGCTCATAGTCTGTATACCAGGTGTAAAAACAGAATTAGGTTTGAAAGGTGTTGCTGCAATAGATCGAACACAAGGTTCTCTTTGTGCAAAAAAATACTTTAGTCTGACCTTTCTGAAAAACTGCATCAATTCAAGTTTTACCATAAAGGGATCTGTTCTCTGAGTGGGCACAAAAGATAGCCCTTTTGATAGAATATTATTTTCTTCTTGCGATAAAGTATAGTTAGAGAGATTAATGATAGGATTGCTCTCGTTTACAGCCACCGGTTCAATTTGGATGTTATTGGGAGTGGGGGCATCTCTAGTGTCAACCTCTCTAGAAGGAACATTTGTCAGTAGTAAGGTCACATTTGAATTCTCAGTAATTAAGGTGTCAGACGTTGTATTAGGGGGAGTCGACGTTACCATCGGTATGTCTGGCGTCTTGTTGAAACGTTGACGGTTCCACAGTCCTGCACTAACTGGAATTCCTTGTATACACAGATAAATCAGGACTTGTGCCATACAAGGGTCATTACCTATCCATAATTCAGCTGAGGACTTTTTGTGTAAAAAACTTCCTGTGTATTTTATTGATAATCACGCACATAACATTGTAAATATTCACTTCCTCACTATCACACAGAGTCACCCTATTCACTTTGTCACTGCGTCGTTGTTTTGTAAATATTATTGTATATACAGCCCGTTTTCATTTTTGTACATATCTAAAGGAGTTGATGAATGATTTAAAATTCAGATGAAATACTAAAAAATAAATTGTTACGTTTTTTGAAATATTATTCATTCTTTAAGATTAATTGCTTGCTAGATCATCGAATGCTGTGTTCATGTTTAATTGATTTATCTTAATTGTAAATAATAATTTTCCCTACGGAACCATTGTTCATATATATTTACGAGGCCCAGGTTCCTTGGGTTATAGGGTTACCCCTGTGTGCTTAACTCTTGTCCTGTGCAAGCGCTGGCTTGCGAGGGTTTTTTCTGCAAATTCATTTAGAAACAAAATATGTCAGATACTCTTTCTTATACTGAAGAATATATAGCGAAACTAATAGCTGAACAAGGAGTATCAAATTCTTTTGGAGTAGAGTTATCAGCCATCAATACAACACTAAATGATAAATTGACAAAATTAGAACGTCTAGAAAAGAAGCTAGTACGAACTAGACTACATGGACATTTTCTGACTAAATACTTACAGGCCAATATTATTCCCAAAGGTCTCCAAGTCCGAAACGAACCCGCTATTTTCATTGATATTCCTAAATTTAGAGAAGGTTTTAGTTTTATTTCAAATAACTGTTCAAGATACTGGATGGTACTTGGAGTTGAAACGGCTTTGGAATATTCGAAAAAACTTATCCAAGAAATCAATGATCTTAAAAGAGAAATAGTGGGAGACAATACTCTAACAAACGCTAAAGAAGCATTGGAAAAGGCAGAGAAAACACTTGCCGAATTCCATACCTTCACACTACAAAGAAAGTCAGACAAATTACAGAAGGATATACAGAATTATGACAAAAAGATAACATATCCTTATATCTCAGACGATTATTACCAGCAGGATAATCAAGGCTTTTACACGAACCGCAGCAGACAGGGTCCAAGAAGGTTTACCACCTTGTCGAATTCCTCCTTTGGGAGTAATTCCGAAGGAGAAAGTGAGCAAGCTTCGACAAGCACAGCATCAAGACCACAAGGCCCTCAACAACAGTCTTTTTTAGGGGACGCGCCATGGAGTTCCAACAGAGGGAGAGGTTTTCAGAGACAGAGAGGTTGGTATCGCGGCAGGGGTGGGAACCAACAGGTCCACACCCAAAGGGGCAATCAGAATCCCCCACCCCAAAGAGGCAACCAACAAGTGAGATTCTACGACCAGGTGAATCATGGGGAAATTTCAACAAGACGCCAGACATACCGATGGTAACGTCGACTCCCCCTAATACAACGTCTGACACCTTAATTACTGAGAATTCAAATGTGACCTTACTACTGAAAAATGTTCCTTCTAGAGAGGTTGACACTAGAGATGCCCCCACTCCCAATAACATCCAAATTGAACCGGTGGCTGTAAACGAGAGCAATCCTATCATTAATCTCTCTAACTATACTTTATCGCAAGAAGAAAATAATATTCTATCAAAAGGGCTATCTTTTGTGCCCACTCAGAGAACAGATCCCTTTATGGTAAAACTTGAATTGATGCAGTTTTTCAGAAAGGTCAGACTAAAGTATTTTTTTGCACAAAGAGAACCTTGTGTTCGATCTATTGCAGCAACACCTTTCAAACCTAATTCTGTTTTTACACCTGGTATACAGACTATGAGCCAAAAAATTGTAGCTTTTGAACAAATCGTTACACATGAAGTTTTGTCCACATTGGACAAACCTAGATTTGTCCCCTATAACATCTCATTGAGAGAAAAATTGGCCCTACAGTCCTTAAAGAACAACGACCAAATAATTATCAAAGCTGCTGATAAAGGGGGTTCAATCATAATACAAAATCGGAGTGATTACATAGATGAGATCCAAAGACAACTTAATGACCGTGATAGCTATCAACCAATCACAAAGGATCCTACACCCGAAATAAAAATTCTGATTGACTCCTTACTAACACAAGCACTTGATTCAGGTTTCCTGAGTATCCCAGAGTCTAAATTTCTCACTCAAACTAACCCTAGAATTCCAACAATTTATACTCTGCCGAAAGTCCATAAGAACCTTGATAAACCACCGGGACGCCCAATCGTATCGGGTTGTGGCTCCATACTGGAACCTTTAAATCAATACATTGATTACTTTCTACAGCCATTTGTGATTGCCACTAAATCCTATGTTCGGGATTCAACTCAAATGATCCAGTTCATAGAGGACCATCCATTTGATAAGGAGAAACAACTCTTAGTAACCTTAGATGTTTCCTCCTTGTACACGAGCATACCACAACAAGAGGCATTGGCTGTAGTACAAGAAGTACTTAATACAAGACCCGCTCCCCATAGAATCCCTACGGATTTTTTAATAGCCATGTTGGATATCGCAATGACAAAAAACTACTTTGTGTTTCAAAATCAATACTTTTTCCAATGCAAGGGCATTGCTATGGGCGCGAGCTATGCGCCGTCCCTGGCAAACCTTTACATGAACCATTTTGAGTGGACCTTTCTTTATGATGAGAGTAATCCATATAGAGACAGCATCGATATATGGAAAAGATATATTGATGATGTCTTTATGATCTGGACCGGTTCAACTACGACCCTCAAGTCGTTTTTTGACTGGTTAAATGGAAGATCCAACGACATAAAATTTACAATGAGCGAAAACAGTGAAACTATAAGCTTCTTAGACCTTAATGTGAAAACGGCGGAGGGGGTACTCTATACTGGATTGTACAGAAAACCAATTGAGAGAAACGCTCTTCTTAGCTATAATTCGAACCATCCCCGCAGTCTTCGAGACAATCTGCCCTATGGGCAGTTTCTTAGACTGCGTCGCAACTGCACACAGAGAACAGATTACTTTGCTGAAGCAACTGTTCTCACAAAAAGGCTAAGAGATAGAGGTTACCCTAACACCCTCCTGAAACGGGCTAAAAAGAGAGCCTGGTACTGCCCACGAGAGACTCTATTAGAGACTAAAAAAAGTGAAAAGACGAGTGATAGAATAGTCTGTGTCACCACCTTCAACCCAGACAGCCAATCCATCAAAAAAACTATTGCTAAGTATTGGAATCTGGTAGCCACAGAAATTGGAACTACGGAATTACCACTATTTGCCTTTAAACGTGGCAAGAGTATAAAAGATACAGTGGTCAGTGCCTACCTTCATGGTCCCCCTAAACCAGACTTACGCTCGCAACTATCATTGCCACCGATCTTGGGCCATAAAAAATGTGGCAACTGTAAAGCTTGTGTTTCATCGATAGAGGGTATGGTATTTGTGTATGGTACAAAGAACTTCACACGACCTACATTTACTAATTGCAACAGTAACAACGTTATTTATGCAATTTATTGCCCATGCGATAAAGTATATGTAGGGCAAACTACACAAAAAATCAAGTGTAGAATTCTGCAACATATGAGCAGGATCAAATGCAGAACGCAAGGGGCACCTCTAGTTGACCATTTCTTGAGCTTCAACCATCCACCAGACAGTATGAGATGGACAGTAATTGAGAGGGTGCGGCTGCACCCGAGAGGCGGTAATATTCATTCCATGCTCAATTATAAGGAGTGTAGATGGATCCACTCCCTAGATTCTGTAAAGACAGGGCTCAACGAAAATGAGGAGACTAACAAACAACTGGGAATGTTATGCTTTAGGTAATTATAAATTACCACTTCACCTGTCTGCGACAAGCTTTTTGGAACTTTGATAACAATCCACAGTTTCAGGTCATGATCACTGTAAAGATTCGATGAACAATTGTTGAAATGCACATGTAATGACATCATCTGCACATTATGGTTACTCTATATGAAACACACTGTACACAGTAAGGTCTAAACCATCTTATTGACATGCTTTCTTCGATCAGCATGCTAGATCTTTGACAATACTCTAAAGGTGCATGCCATGACTACCTTCTGTTGTCCTGTCACCAAGGTGCGATGAAATGTTGTGAAAAACGCATATACAATGACAGCCTTTCTATATCACTTGCATGCTACATGAAACGCACTGTACGTAACAATCATCGTAATGCCACCAAATGCTAATATATATATATATATACTTTGCTCACACTGGTCCACAAAAAATGGCTGAGGTTAAAACTATATCTACGACTTCTGACACCATTTGGAACAACTGTCTTTGATCACAGAGCATTGCAACCTGTTTCTTAAAAAAACTATAATTGTATTGGTTGTCTAATCGATCTATTGTTCTTAAGCATTTAAAACATGATGTGTTTTTGTTTTTAACTGTGATGAACTCACCTACATGGCAATGAAATGCCCGTAGGTCAAGGTCTGTTCAGATTTACTAGTTCGAGCATTTTGTTTCATTCTGCCTAAGCGTATCATGCTTTTGCCCGTCAGTGTGCTAGGTAGAACTGTGAGGTTGAGCAATTGTATCACCCGCCTAAACACGTTATTAAAACTAACATCGTAAGCAATTCGGCCAGGTCTGTTCAGATTTGCTAGATTTGCTAGTTCGAGCATTTTGTTTCATTTTGCCTAAGCGTATCATGCCTTTACCCGACGGTGTTCTAGGTAGAACTGTGAGTTTGAGCAATTGTATCACCCGCCTAAATACGTTATTAAAACTAACATCGTAAGCAATTCGGCAATCCCAGATTTAATAAACCAAAATGGGTTGTTCGTTTTTATAAAAAACAGCCACACCAGTCCCGTTTCTATATCTATGAGCAGCTACTATTTAGCTGCTGCACGCTCTGCAGTCGGGCTGGTGGCGTGCTTCGGACGGACTCCCCGAGACCAAGAGAATACACTAAATACATCAGGTAGGAGAAATCTCCATAATGTCTTGCGTGACGCTCGTAGCGCGTGAAGTAACGATTTTTAATGACAGCTGATTAGTTTATTTGGCGTAGGCTAAATCTCCATGATGTCTTGCGTGACGCTCGTGGTGCGCGAAGTAACTATTGTCTTAAAAACAGCTGATTAGTTTATTTGGCGTATAGTAACTGTAACCAGTAGAAATGTTTTTGAAGGTCAATTATACACTGTCTGCTACTCTTGTATTGATTCGCCGCCACTTCAATAATCTCTCTTTAATTGGGTCGCATGTTGTAGTGTTAATGAGGGAAATCATGACATTCTTTGAAATACCTACAGACCACACTTGCTTTTATGAGGGTTCATTTATGACTCATCGCTATCATAGGATTCTCGCTCCGATAGGATCGCTTTTTGAATGAACCAGAGCATACTATGAGCCAATAGTTTAGAAGTCTTGAAATGTTTACAGACCATACTAGTCTAGTAGTATTTAATGAGGGTTGATTTATGGTTTCTTCTAGTCGAAGTGGTATCCTGATGACCGTGTCTCCGGCAGTACAAAATATTTATCCTGAAGTCAGGTGAGCCATCACATGGACCACTAAGCTTTAATGGTACCCAATTTGGGCTTTATGATTATTATTCTGAATACCCTTATCTGCGTTCATGTCTGCAGTGACTCACAGCGGGCACGCTAATCTGAATGACAAAAGAAGAAAAAGAGTAAATAAATAGACGAAGAAGAATCTAGACCTTCTACGATACTGGTAAAAATTATTATTTTTACACGTCCCCTATGCTGTTTAATTAAGACTTGCATCCAATATTTGCTTACTAATGTGCACACATGTCAATAGGTATTCTCCTCTGACTGGCACTGAGCAGCAATCACGTCATACTGTTGGACATCGGTCCTATCACCTATAATTGGGTGAGTTTATGGGAAACTTATACCTTCCCTGTTTTTATACCTTTAACACAGCAGAGATATTGATCTATATCTATTTTATGCAGGCTGTTATACACCCCCCGTGTCCTGAAGAAGACCCGATATGACTGTATAGAACAACTGGTCGATATAGGGTCGAAACGTTGACGGTTCCACAGTCCTGCACTAACTGGAATTCCTTGTATACACAGATAAATCAGGACTTGTGCCATACAAGGGTCATTACCTATCCATAATTCAGCTGAGGACTTTTTGTGTAAAAAACTTCCTGTGTATTTTATTGATAATCACGCACATAACATTGTAAATATTCACTTCCTCACTATCACACAGAGTCACCCTATTCACTTTGTCACTGCGTCGTTGTTTTGTAAATATTATTGTATATACAGCCCGTTTTCATTTTTGTACATATCTAAAGGAGTTGATGAATGATTTAAAATTCAGATGAAATACTAAAAAATAAATTATTACGTTTTTTGAAATATTATTCATTCTTTAAGATTAATTGCTTGCTAGATCATCGAATGCTGTGTTCATGTTTAATTGATTTATCTTAATTGTAAATAATAATTTTCTCTACGGAACCATTGTTCATATATACATACGACAGTATCAGCACAATCGGCGGCCTCGCGATCCCCTACGAATCCAGACCTCTCTGCCCATACGACAGTATCACAAGTGGCGGCCTCGCGGTCCCATACGAACCCAGACCTCTCTGCCCATACGACAGTATCACAAGTGGCGGCCTCGCGGTCCCATACGAACCCAGACCTCTCTACCCAGACGGCAGTCTCAGCACAATTGGCGGCCTCGCGATCCCCTACGAATCCAGACCTCTCTACCTAGACGGCAGTCTCATACGACAGTTCATCCTATGATCACCATAACATACAAAAAGGGAATCAGTCTCACTATTCATCAGATCACACAAGGATTGCCAGTTCGGGCATAGCCTGTTCTCAGGTTTGAGGGGCTCCTCTTTCCCTTATTCAGTTACCACTTACCTGATCAGGGTTAACATCTGTTCATGTAGCCGCAGCTGACTAGAAGAATAGGCTACCCTCTTATACAAGAACACACAGCACATGTTGGTTCACTACAAACTGGATACTTTATTACTCATTGCATATACAATCACATAACATTACGATATAACACATAACCTGCAAAGAAAAGTGAAAGATTAAGTTGTACACTCTAATAAGAAAGGGTCGACATCACCTTAGTAGTATGTAGCCTGCACTCAGTGGTCATCTAGGCTCCCTTCTCGTCTGTGCCTCGGCTCGCCTGGAATCACCCTTTTCCGAGTCACTGGGACCTCTTCCTTATCGGCTACTCTCTCCTGTCTGGCTATTCTGTTAAGAAAGCATCTGTCTCTCAGTTCTTCTCCGCCTTCAAGATGGCGTCTGTCTTCCCTGGAATAAGTAGTAGCTTTACTGCTAACGGCTAGATGCCGCCTACGGACTGAACATGTAACTGCCTCAGACTTTCACTAATATAGAGGTGCATTTCCTCATGGAAAATTCCGGCCCGTAACCTGCCGCCCACCAAATTCTTGTACCTCCCCGTACCAAGGACACGTTCCCAGCCGGCCGGCCTGATGTAGTGTCTTCGGCATGAAGAAAAATACAATCCTTCGATAAGGGCCGGCCTTAACCGGTTCTCTCCAAGCGAATAACACCTCATAACTAAAACATTACTCTTGGCCTAGAAGCATCCCAAGCTGCCGAAGCAGAAAGAAAGATGGAGTCTCTCCCGTTTGAGGCCTACCAGGCCTGAATTCAGCACAGCTCCATGAAATACCCTCACTACAGGACAGGTTATCCCTAATACTAACAAATCTATCCCCTAGGCTATGTGTGCAAGCCCTGATCTATGGGGAAGAGCACAGAATCATGTCGAAGTGCCTAGTAAATAGGCTCCATTCACTACTCTAACCGTTAGGCTTGAATGGTAAGAGACTGAAGTCACATTCAATCACTTGTTAACACAAGAAGGCCAGGAAAATCGAGCAGAACAGTGTGTTTAGAGTAATTTTATTGCCTGAAATTGGACAAAATAGAAGCTTTTGAGTAGGAGAAAATGTCTGTAAAAATGGCAATTTTGGTCTCATTGAGGCTTCAAAAAGTAGTTATTCAACATGAGTCACAATCCAAATGACATTTTGAATCAATTTTTCTACAGTCCAAAAAATAAATTTTCTGATGAAAAACGATGACCCGTGACCTGTCGAACTTCCTCCAAATGGTCAGAAATTGAAATTTTTTAATGTTTTGTTTTTTGACTGTAAATGACTATTGCATGTGAATTAGAACTCTTGGAACTAAAATAAGTGTGTTTAGAGTCATTTTAATGCCTGAAATTGGTCGAAATAGAAGCTTCTGAGTAGGATAAAAAGTCTGTAAAAATGGCAATTTTGGTCACATTACGGCTTCAAAAAGTAGTTATTTAACATGAGGCACAATCCAAATGACATTTTACATCAAACTTTCTACAGTCCAAAAAATCAATTTTCTGATGAAAAACGATGACCCACCTGCCAAATTTTCCCCAAATGGTCAGAAATTGACATTTTTTAATGTTTTGTTTTTTGACTGTAAATGACTATTGCATGTGAATTAGAACTCTTGGAACTAAGATAAGTTTGTTTAGAGTCATTTTCATGCCTGAAATTGGTCGAAATAGAAGCTTCTGAGTAGGAGAAAAAGTCTGTAAAAATTGCAATTTTGGTCACATTGAGGCTTCAAAAAGTGTTCTTTAACATGAGGCACAATCCGAATGACATTTAGAATCAATTTTTCTACAGCCCAAAAAATCAATTTTCTGATGAAAAACGATGACCTGTCGAACTTCCTCCAAATGGTCAGAATTGGAAATTTTTTGATGTTTTGTTTTTTGACTGTAAATGACTATTGCATGTGAATTAGAAATCTTGGAACTAAAATAAGTGTGTTTAGAGTCATTTTAATGCCTGAAATTGGTCGAAAAAGAAGCTTCTGAGTAGGATAAAAAGTCTGTAAAAATGGCAATTTTGGTCACATTGAGGCTTCGAAAAGTAGTAATTCAACATGAGGCACAATCCAAATGACATTTTACATCAAACTTTCTACAGTCCAAAAAAATCAATTTTCTGATGAAAAACGATGACCCACCTGTCGGATTTTCTCCAGATGGTCAGAAATGGTAATTTTTTAATGTTTAATTTTTTTAATGTAAATGACTATTGCATTTGAATTAGAAATCTTGGAACTAAAATTAGTGTGTTTAGAGTCATTTTATTGCCTGAAATTGGTCGAAATAGAAGCTTCTGAGAAAGAGAAAAGTCTGTAAAAATGGCAATTTTGGTCACATTGAGGCTTCAAAAAGTAGTTATTCAACATGAGGCATAATCCAAATGACATTTTGAATCAATTTTTCTACAGTCCAAAAAATCAATTTTCTGATGAAAAACGATGACCCGTGACCTGTCGAATTTTCTCCAGATGGTCAGAAATGGTAATTTTTTAATGTTTTGTTTTTTGACTGTAATTGACTATTGCATGTGAATTAGAACTCTTAGAACTAAAATAAGTGTGGTTATAGTCATTTTAATGCCTGAAATTGGTCGAAATAGAAGCTTATGAGTAGGAGAAAAAGTCTGTAAAATTGGCAATTTTGGTCACTTTGCGGCTTCAAAATGTAGTTATTTAACATGAGGCACAATCCAAATTACATTTTACATCAAATTTTCTACAGTCCAAAAAAATAAATTTTCTGATGGAAAACGATGACCCGTGACCTGTTGAACTTTCTCCAGATGGTCAGAAATGGGAATTTTTTATTGTTTTGTATTTTTACTGTAAATGACTATTGCATTTGAATTAGAACTCTTGGAACTAAAATAAGTTTGTTTAGAGTAATTTTAATGCCTGAAATTGGTCGAAATAGAAGCTTCTGAGTAGGAGAAAAAGTCTGTAAAAATGGCAATTTTGGTCACATTGCGGCTTCAAAAAGTAGTTATTTAACATGAGGCACAATCCAAATGACTTTTTAAATCAAATTATCTACAGTCCAAAAATTCAATTTTCTGATGAAAAACGATGACCCGTGACCTGTTGAACTTCCTGCAAATGGTCAGAAATGGAAATTTTTTAATGTTTTGTTTTTTGACTGTAAATGACTATTGCATGTGAATTAGAAATCTTGGAACTAAAATTAGTGTGTTTAGAGTCATTTTATTGCCTGAAATTGGTCGAAATAGAAGCTTCTGAGTAGGAGAAAAGTGTGTAAAAATGGCAATTTTGTTCACATTGAGGCTTCATAAAATAGTTATTCAACATAAGGCACAATCCAAACGACATTTTGAATCAAAATTTCTACAGTCCAAAAAATCAATTTTCTGATGAAAAACGATGAACCGTGACCTGTCGAACTTTCTCCTGATGGTCAGAAATGGGAATTTTTTAATGTTTTGTTTTTTTACTGTAAATGACTATTGCATTTGAATTATCACTCTTGGAACTAAAATAAGTGTGTTTAGAGTCATTTTAATGCCTGACATTTGTCAAAATAGAAGCTTTTGAGTAGGAGAAAAAGTCTGTAAAAATGGCAATTTTGGTCTCATTGAGGCTTCAAAAATTAGTTATTTAACATGAGGCACAATCCAAATGACATTTTACATCAAACTTTCTACAGTCCAAAAAAATAAATTTTCTGATGAAAAACGATGACCCGTGACCTGTCGAACTTCCTCCAAATGGTCAGAAATTGAAATTTTTTAATGTTTTGTTTTTTGACTTTAAATGACTAATTTATGTGAATTAGAACTCTTGGAACTAAAATAAGTGTGTTTAGAGTCATTTTAATGCCTGAAATTGGTCGAAATAGAAGCTTCTGAGTAGGATAAAAAGTCTGTAAAAATGGCAATTTTGGTCACATTGCGGCTTCAAAAAGTAGTTATTTAACATGAGGCACAATCCAAATGACATTTTACATCAAACTTTCTACAGTCCAAAAAATCAATTTTCTGATGAAAAACGATGACCCACCTGTCGAATTTTCCCCAAATGGTCAGAAATTGACATTTTTTAATGTTTTGTTTTTTGACTGTAAATGACTATTGCATGTGAATTAGAACTCTTGGAACTAAGATAAGTTTGTTTAGAGTCATTTTCATGCCTGAAATTGGTCGAAATAGAAGCTTCTGAGTAGGAGAAAAGTCTGTAAAAATTGCAATTTTGATCACATTGAGGCTTCAAAAAGTAGTTATTCAACATGAGGAACAATCCAAATGATATTTTGAATCAATTTTTCTACAGTCCAAAAAATCAATTTTCTGATGAAAAACGATGACCCGTGACCTGTTGAACTTCCTCCAAATGGTCAGAAATGGAAATTTTTTAATGTTTTGTTTTTTGACTGTAAATGACTATTGCATGTGAATTAGAAATCTTGGAACTAAAATTAGTGTGTTTAGAGTCATTTTATTGCCTGAAATTGGTCGAAATAGAAGCTTCTGAGTAGGAGAAAAGTGTGTAAAAATGGCAATTTTGTTCACATTGAGGCTTCATAAAGTAGTTATTCAACATAAGGCACAATCCAAATTACATTTTGAATCAAAATTTCTACAGTCCAAAAAATCAATTTTCTGATGAAAAACGATGAACCGTGACATGTCGAACTTTCTCCTGATGGTCAGAAATGGGAATTTTTTAATTTTTTGTTTTTTTACTGTAAATGACTATTGCATTTGAATTATCACTCTTGGAACTAAAATAAGTGTGTTTAGAGTCATTTTAATGCCTGAAATTGGTCAAAATAGAAGCTTTTGAGTAGGAGAAAATGTCTGTAAAAATGGCAATTTTGGTCTCATTGAGGCTTCAAAAAGTAGTTATTCAACATGAGTTACAATCCAAATGACATTTTGAATCAATTTTTCTACAGTCCAAAAAAATAAATTTTCTGATGAAAAACGATGACCCGTGACCTGTCGAACTTCCTCCAAATGGTCAGAAATTGAAATTTTTTAATGTTTTGTTTTTTGACTGTAAATGACTATTGCATGTGAATTAGAACTCTTGGAACTAAAATAAGTGTGTTTAGAGTCATTTTAATGCCTGAAATTGGTCGAAATAGAAGCTTCTGAGTAGGATAAAAAGTCTGTAAAAATGGCAATTTTGGTCACATTACGGCTTCAAAACGTAGTTATTTAACATGAGGCACAATCCAAATGACATTTTACATCAAACTTTCTACAGTCCAAAAAATCAATTTTCTGATGAAAAACGATGACCCACCTGCCGAATTTTCCCCAAATGGTCAGAAATTGACATTTTTTAATGTTTTGTTTTTTGACTGTAAATGACTATTGCATGTGAATTAGAAATCTTGGAACTAAAATAAGTGTGTTTAGAGTCATTTTAATGCCTGAAATTGGTCGAAAAAGAAGCTTCTGAGTAGGATAAAAAGTCTGTAAAAATGGCAATTTTGGTCACATTGAGGCTTCGAAAAGTAGTAATTCAACATGAGGCACAATCCAAATGACATTTTACATCAAACTTTTTACAGTCCAAAAAAATCAATTTTCTGATGAAAAACGATGACCCACCTGTCGAATTTTCTCCAGATGGTCAGAAATGGTAATTTTTTAATGTTTAATTTTTTTAATGTAAATGACTATTGCATTTGAATTAGAAATCTTGGAACTAAAATTAGTGTGTTTAGAGTCATTTTATTGCCTGAAATTGGTCGAAATAGAAGCTTCTGAGAAAGAGAGAAGTCTGTAAAAATGGCAATTTTGGTCACATTGAGGCTTCAAAAAGTAGTTATTCAACATGAGGCATAATCCAAATGACATTTTGAATCAATTTTTCTACAGTCCAAAAAATCAATTTTCTGATGAAAAACGATGACCCGTGACCTGTCGAATTTTCTCCAGATGGTCAGAAATGGTAATTTTTTAATGTTTTGTTTTTTGACTGTAATTGACTATTGCATGTGAATTAGAACTCTTAGAACTAAAATAAGTGTGGTTATAGTCATTTTAATGCCTGAAATTGGTCGAAATAGAAGCTTCTGAGTAGGAGAAAAAGTCTGTAAAATTGGCAATTTTGGTCACTTTGCGGCTTCAAAATGTAGTTATTTAACATGAGGCACAATCCAAATTACATTTTACATCAAATTTTCTACAGTCCAAAAAAATAAATTTTCTGATGGAAAACGATGACCCGTGACCTGTCGAACTTTCTCCAGATGGTCCGAAATGGGAATTTTTTATTGTTTTGTATTTTTACTGTAAATGACTATTGCATTTGAATTAGAACTCTTGGAACTAAAGCAAGTTTGTTTAGAGTAATTTTAATGCCTGAAATTGGTCGAAATAGAAGCTTCTGAGTAGGAGAAAAAGTCTGTAAAAATGGCAATTTTGGTCACATTGCGGCTTCAAAAAGTAGTTATTTAACATGAGGCACAATCCAAATGACTTTTTAAATCAAATTATCTACAGTCCAAAAATTCAATTTTCTGATGAAAAACGATGACCCGTGACCTGTTGAACTTCCTGCAAATGGTCAGAAATGGAAATTTTTTAATGTTTTGTTTTTTGACTGTAAATGGCTATTGCATGTGAATTAGAAATCTTGGAACTAAAATTAGTGTGTTTAGAGTCATTTTATTGCCTGAAATTGGTCGAAATAGAAGCTTCTGAGTAGGAGAAAAGTGTGTAAAAATGGCAATTTTGTTCACATTGAGGCTTCATAAAATAGTTATTCAACATAAGGCACAATCCAAACGACATTTTGAATCAAAATTTCTACAGTCCAAAAAATCAATTTTCTGATGAAAAACGATGAACCGTGACCTGTCGAACTTTCTCCTGATGGTCAGAAATGGGAATTTTTTAATGTTTTGTTTTTTTACTGTAAATGACTATTGCATTTGAGTTATCACTCTTGGAACTAAAATAAGTGTGTTTAGAGTCATTTTAATGCCTGACATTTGTCAAAATAGAAGCTTTTGAGTAGGAGAAAAAGTCTGTAAAAATGGCAATTTTGGTCTCATTGAGGCTTCAAAAATTAGTTATTTAACATGAGGCACAATCCAAATGACATTTATATCAAACTTTCTACAGTCCAAAAAAATAAATTTTCTGATGAAAAACGATGACCCGTGACCTGTCGATATTCCTCCAAATGGTCAGAAATTGAAATTTTTTAATGTTTTGTTTTTTTACTGTAAATGACTAATTTATGTGAATTAGAACTCTTGGAACTAAAATAAGTGTGTTTAGAGTCATTTTAATGCCTGAAATTGGTCAAAATAGAAGCTTCTGAGTAGGATAAAAAGTCTGTAAAAATGGCAATTTTGGTCACATTGAGGCTTAAAAAAGTAGTTATTCAACATGAGGAACAATCCAAATGATATTTTGAATCAATTTTACTACAGTCCAAAAAATCACTTCTCTGATGAAAAACGATGACCCGTGACCTGTTGAACTTCCTGCAAATGGTCAGAAATGGAAATTTTTTAATGTTTTGTTTTTTGACTGTAAATGACTATTGCATGTGAATTAGAAATCTTGGAACTAAAATTAGTGTGTTTAGAGTCATTTTATTGCTGAAATTGGTCGAAATAGAAGCTTCTGAGTAGGAGAAAAGTGTGTAAAAATGGCAATTTTGGTCACATTGAGGCTTCATAAAGTAGTTATTCAACATAAGGCACAATCCAAATGACATTTTGAATCAAAATTTCTACAGTCCAAAAAATCAATTTTCTGATGAAAAACGATGAACCGTGACCTGTCGAACTTTCTCTTGATGGTCAGAAATGGGAATTTTTTAATGTTTTGTTTTTTTACTGTAAATAACTATTGCATTTGAGTTATCACTCTTGGAACTAAAATAAGTGTGTTTAGAGTCATTTTAATGCCTGACATTTGTCAAAATAGAAGCTTTTGAGTAGGAGAAAAAGTCTGTAAAAATGGCAATTTTGGTCTCATTGAGGCTTCAAAAATTAGTTATTTAACATGAGGCACAATCCAAATGACATTTTACATCAAACTTTCTACAGTCCAAAAAAATAAATTTTCTGATGAAAAACGATGACCCGTGACCTGTCGAACTTCCTCCAAATGGTCAGAAATTGAAATTTTTTAATGTTTTGTTTTTTGACTGTAAATGACTAATTTATGTGAATTAGAACTCTTGGAACTAAAATAAGTGTGTTTAGAGTCATTTTAATGCCTGAAATTGGTCGAAATAGAAGCTTCTGAGTAGGATAAAAAGTCTATAAAAATGGCAATTTTGGTCACATTGCGGCTTCAAAAAGTAGTTATTTAACATGAGGCACAATCCAAATGACATTTTACATCAAACTTTCTACAGTCCAAAAAATCAATTTTCTGATGAAAAACGATGACCAACCTGTCGAATTTTCCCCAAATGGTCAGAAATTGAAATTTTTTAATGTTTTGTTTTTTGACTGTAAATGACTATTGCATGTGAATTAGAACTCTTGGAACTAAGATAAGTTTGTTTAGAGTCATTTTCATGCCTGAAATTGGTCGAAATAGAAGCTTCTGAGTAGGAGAAAAAGTCTGTAAAAATTGCAATTTTGGTCACATTGAGGCTTCAAAAAGTAGTTATTTAACATGAGGCACAATCAGAATTACATTTAGAATCAATTTTTCTACAGCCCAAAAAATCAATTTTCTGATGAAAAACGATGACCCGTGACCTGTCGAACTTCCTCCAAATGGTCCGAAATGGAAATTTTTTGATGTTTTGTTTTTTGACTGTAAATGACTATTGCATGTGAATTAGAATTCTTGGAACTAAAATTAGTGTGTTTAGAGTCATTTTATTGCTGAAATTGGTCAAAATGGAAGCTTTTGAGAAGGAGAAAATGTCTGTAAAAATGGCAATTTTGGTCTCATTGAGGCTTCAAAAAGTAGTTATTCAACATGAGTCACAATCCAAATGACATTTTGAATCAATTTTTCTACAGTCCAAAAAAATAAATTTTCTGATGAAAAACGATGACCCGTGACCTGTCGAACTTCCTCCAAATGGTCAGAAATTGAAATTTTTTAATGTTTTGTTTTGTGACTGTAAATGACTATTGCATGTGAATTAGAACTCTTGGAACTAAAATAAGTGTGTTTAGAGTCATTTTAATGCCTGAAATTGGTCGAAATAGAAGCTTCTGAGTAGGATAAAAAGTCTGTAAAAATGGCAATTTTGGTCACATTACGGCTTCAAAAAGTAGTTATTTAACATGAGGCACAATCCAAATGACATTTTACATCAAACTTTCTACAGTCCAAAAAATCAATTTTCTAATGAAAAACGATGACCCACCTGCCGAATTTTCCCCAAATGGTCAGAAATTGACATTTTTTAATGTTTTGTTTTTTGACTGTAAATGACTATTGCCTGTGAATTAGAACTCTTGGAACTAAGATAAGTTTGTTTAGAGTCATTTTCATGCCTGAAATTGGTCGAAATAGAAGCTTCTGAGTAGGAGAAAAACTCTGTAAAAATTGCAATTTTGGTCACATTGAGGCTTCAAAAAGTGTTATTTAACATGAGGCACAATCCGAATGACATTTAGAATCAATTTTTCTACAGCCCAAAAAATCAATTTTCTGATGAAAAACGATGACCTGTCGAACTTCCTCCAAATGGTCAGAAACGGACATTTTTTAATGTTTAATTTTTTTAATGTAAATGACTATTGCATTTGAATTAGAAATCTTGGAACTAAAATTAGTGTGTTTACAGTCATTTTATTGCCTGAAATTGGTCGAAATAGAAGCTTCTGAGAAAGAGAAAAGTCTGTAAAAATGGCAATTTTGGTCACATTGAGGCTTCAAAAAGTAGTTATTCAACATGAGGCATAATCCAAAGGACATTTTGAATCAATTTTTCTACAGTCCAAAAAATCAATTTTCTGATGAAAAACGATGACCCGTGACCTGTCGAATTTTCTCCAGATGGTCAGAAATGGTAATTTTTTAATGTTTTGTTTTTTGACTGTAATTGACTATTGCATGTGAATTAGAACTCTTAGAACTAAAATAAGTGTGGTTATAGTCATTTTAATGCCTGAAATTGGTCGAAATAGAAGCTTCTGAGTAGGAGAAAAAGTCTGTAAAATTGGCAATTTTGGTCACTTTGCGGCTTCAAAATGTAGTTATTTAACATGAGGCACAATCCAAATTACATTTTACATCAAATTTTCTACAGTCCAAAAAAATAAATTTTCTGATGGAAAACGATGACCCGTGACCTGTCGAACTTTCTCCAGATGGTCAGAAATGGGAATTTTTTATTGTTTTGTATTTTTACTGTAAATGACTATTGCATTTGAATTAGAACTCTTGGAACTAAAATAAGTTTGTTTAGAGTAATTTTAATGCCTGAAATTGGTCGAAATAGAAGCTTCTGAGTGGGAGAAAAAGTCTGTAAAAATGGCAATTTTTGTCACATTGCGGCTTCAAAAAGTAGTTATTTAACATGAGGCACAATCCAAATGACTTTTTAAATCAAATTATCTACAGTCCAAAAATTCTATTTTCTGATGAGAAACGATGACCCGTGACCTGTTGAACTTCCTGCAAATGGTCAGAAATGGAAATTTTTTAATGTTTTGTTTTTTGACTGTAAATGACTATTGCATGTGAATTAGAAATCTTGGAACTAAAATTAGTGTGTTTAGAGTCATTTTATTGCCTGAAATTGGTCGAAATAGAAGCTTCTGAGTAGGAGAAAAGTGTGTAAAAATGGCAATTTTGTTCACATTGAGGCTTCATAAAATAGTTATTCAACATAAGGCACAATCCAGATGACATTTTGAATCAAAATTTCTACAGTCCAAAAAATCAATTTTCTGATGAAAAACGATGAACCGTGACCTGTCGAACTTTCTCCTGATGGTCAGAAATGGGAATTTTTTAATGTTTTGTTTTTTTACTGTAAATGACTATTGCATTTGAATTATCACTCTTGGAACTAAAATAAGTGTGTTTAGAGTCATTTTAATGCCTGACATTTGTCAAAATAGAAGCTTTTGAGTAGGAGAAAAAGTCTGTAAAAATGGCAATTTTGGTGTCATTGAGGCTTCAAAAATTAGTTATTTAACATGAGGCACAATCCAAATGACATTTTACATCAAACTTTCTACAGTCCAAAAAAATAAATTTTCTGATGAAAAACGATGACCCGTGACCTGTCGAACTTCCTCCAAATGGTCAGAAATTGAAATTTTTTAATGTTTTGTTTTTTGACTGTAAATGACTATTGCATGTGAATTAGAACTCTTGGAACTAAGATAAGTTTGTTTAGAGTCATTTTCATGCCTGAAATTGGTCGAAATAGAAGCTTCTGAGAAGGAGAAAAAGTCTGTAAAAATTGCAATTTTGGTCACATGGAGGCTTCAAAAAGTAGTTATTTAACATGAGGCACAATCCGAATGACATTTAGAATCAATTTTTCTACAGCCCAAAAAATCAATTTTCTGATGAAAAACGATGACCCGTGACCTGTCGAACTTCCTCCAAATGGTCAGAAATGGAAATTTTTTGATGTTTTGTTTTTTGACTGTAAATGACTATTGCATGTGAATTAGAACTATTGGAACTAAAATAAGCGTGTTTAGAGTCATTTTAATGCCTGAAATTGGTCGAAATAGAAGCTTCTGAGTAGGAGAAAAGTCTGTAAAAATTGCAATTTTGATCACATTGAGGCTTCAAAAAGTAGTTATTCAACATGAGGAACAATCCAAATGATATTTTGAATACATTTTTCTACAGTCCAAAAAATCCATTTTCTGATGAAAAACGATGACCCGTGACCTGTCGAACTTCCTCCAAATGGTCAGAAATGGAAATTTTTTGATGTTTTGTTTTTTGACTGTAAATGACTATTGCATGTGAATTAGAAATCTTGGAACTAAAATAAGTGTGCTTAGAGTCATTTTAATGCCTGAAATTGGTCGAAATAGAAGCTTCTGAGTAGGAGAAAAGTCTGTAAAAATGGCAATTTTGATCACATTGAGGCTTCCAAAAGTAGTTATTCAACATGAGGAACAATCCAAATGATATTTTGAATCACTTTTTCTACAGTCCAAAAAATCAATTTTCTGATGAAAAACGATGACCTGTCGAACTTCCTCCAAATGGTCAGAAATGGACATTTTTTAATGTTTAATTTTTTTAATGTAAATGACTATTGCATTTGAATTAGAAATCTTGGAACTAAAATTAGTGTGTTTACAGTCATTTTATTGCCTGAAATTGGTCGAAATAGAAGCTTCTGAGAAAGAGAAAAGTCTGTAAAAATGGCAATTTTGGTCACATTGAGGCTTCAAAAAGTAGTTATTCAACATGAGGCATAATCCAAAGGACATTTTGAATCAATTTTTCTACAGTCCAAAAAATCAATTTTCTGATGAAAAACGATGACCCGTGACCTGTCGAATTTTCTCCAGATGGTCAGAAATGGTAATTTTTTAATGTTTTGTTTTTTGACTGTAATTGACTATTGCATGTGAATTAGAACTCTTAGAACTAAAATAAGTGTGGTTATAGTCATTTTAATGCCTGAAATTGGTCGAAATAGAAGCTTCTGAGTAGGAGAAAAAGTCTGTAAAATTGGCAATTTTGGTCACTTTGCGGCTTCAAAATGTAGTTATTTAACATGAGGCACAATCCAAATTACATTTTACATCAAATTTTCTACAGTCCAAAAAAATAAATTTTCTGATGGAAAACGATGACCCGTGACCTGTCGAACTTTCTCCAGATGGTCAGAAATGGGAATTTTTTATTGTTTTGTATTTTTACTGTAAATGACTATTGCATTTGAATTAGAACTCTTGGAACTAAAATAAGTTTGTTTAGAGTAATTTTAATGCCTGAAATTGGTCGAAATAGAAGCTTCTGAGTGGGAGAAAAAGTCTGTAAAAATGGCAATTTTTGTCACATTGCGGCTTCAAAAAGTAGTTATTTAACATGAGGCACAATCCAAATGACTTTTTAAATCAAATTATCTACAGTCCAAAAATTCTATTTTCTGATGAGAAACGATGACCCGTGACCTGTTGAACTTCCTGCAAATGGTCAGAAATGGAAATTTTTTAATGTTTTGTTTTTTGACTGTAAATGACTATTGCATGTGAATTAGAAATCTTGGAACTAAAATTAGTGTGTTTAGAGTCATTTTATTGCCTGAAATTGGTCGAAATAGAAGCTTCTGAGTAGGAGAAAAGTGTGTAAAAATGGCAATTTTGTTCACATTGAGGCTTCATAAAATAGTTATTCAACATAAGGCACAATCCAGATGACATTTTGAATCAAAATTTCTACAGTCCAAAAAATCAATTTTCTGATGAAAAACGATGAACCGTGACCTGTCGAACTTTCTCCTGATGGTCAGAAATGGGAATTTTTTAATGTTTTGTTTTTTTACTGTAAATGACTATTGCATTTGAATTATCACTCTTGGAACTAAAATAAGTGTGTTTAGAGTCATTTTAATGCCTGACATTTGTCAAAATAGAAGCTTTTGAGTAGGAGAAAAAGTCTGTAAAAATGGCAATTTTGGTGTCATTGAGGCTTCAAAAATTAGTTATTTAACATGAGGCACAATCCAAATGACATTTTACATCAAACTTTCTACAGTCCAAAAAAATAAATTTTCTGATGAAAAACGATGACCCGTGACCTGTCGAACTTCCTCCAAATGGTCAGAAATTGAAATTTTTTAATGTTTTGTTTTTTGACTGTAAATGACTATTGCATGTGAATTAGAACTCTTGGAACTAAGATAAGTTTGTTTAGAGTCATTTTCATGCCTGAAATTGGTCGAAATAGAAGCTTCTGAGTAGGAGAAAAAGTCTGTAAAAATTGCAATTTTGGTCACATGGAGGCTTCAAAAAGTAGTTATTTAACATGAGGCACAATCCGAATGACATTTAGAATCAATTTTTCTACAGCCCAAAAAATCAATTTTCTGATGAAAAACGATGACCCGTGACCTGTCGAACTTCCTCCAAATGGTCAGAAATGGAAATTTTTTGATGTTTTGTTTTTTGACTGTAAATGACTATTGCATGTGAATTAGAACTATTGGAACTAAAATAAGCGTGTTTAGAGTCATTTTAATGCCTGAAATTGGTCGAAATAGAAGCTTCTGAGTAGGAGAAAAGTCTGTAAAAATTGCAATTTTGATCACATTGAGGCTTCAAAAAGTAGTTATTCAACATGAGGAACAATCCAAATGATATTTTGAATACATTTTTCTACAGTCCAAAAAATCCATTTTCTGATGAAAAACGATGACCCGTGACCTGTCGAACTTCCTCCAAATGGTCAGAAATGGAAATTTTTTGATGTTTTGTTTTTTGACTGTAAATGACTATTGCATGTGAATTAGAAATCTTGGAACTAAAATAAGTGTGCTTAGAGTCATTTTAATGCCTGAAATTGGTCGAAATAGAAGCTTCTGAGTAGGAGAAAAGTCTGTAAAAATGGCAATTTTGATCACATTGAGGCTTCCAAAAGTAGTTATTCAACATGAGGAACAATCCAAATGATATTTTGAATCACTTTTTCTACAGTCCAAAAAATCAATTTTCTGATGAAAAACGATGACCCGTGACCTGTCGAACTTCCTCCAAATGGTCAGAAATTGAAATGTTTTAATGTTTTGTTTTTTGACTGTAAATGACTATTGCATGTGAATTAGAACTATTGGAACTAAAATAGGTGTGTTTAGAGTCATTTTAATGCCTGAAATTGGTCGAAATAGTAGAAGCTTCTGAGTAGGATAAAAAGTCTGTAAAAATGGCAATTTTGGTCACATTGAGGCTTCGAAAAGTAGTTATTCAACATGAGGCACAATCCAAATGACATTTTGAATCAATTTTTCTACAGTCCAAAAAATCAATTTACTGATGAAGAACGATGACCCGTGACCTGTCGAACTTCCTCCAAATGGTCAGAAATTGAAATTTTTTAATGTTTTGTTTTTTGACTGTAAATGACTATTGCATGTGAATTAGAACTCTTAGAACTAAAATAAGTGTGGTTATAGTCATTTTAATGCCTGAAATTGGTCAAAATAGAAGCTTCTGAGTAGGAGAAAAAGTCTGTAAAATTGGCAATTTTGGTCACTTTGCGGCTTCAAAAAGTAGTTATTTAACATGAGGCACAATCCAAATGACATTTTACATCAAATTTTCTACAGTCCAAAAAATCTATTTTCTGATGAAAAACGATGACCCGTGACCTGTCGAATTTTCTTCAGATGGTCAGAAATGGTAATTTTTTAATGTTTAATTTTTTTTTTTTTTTTTTTTTTTTAAAAACCTTTATTTCTTCAAGAATCTGGACACAGCTATTCAGCCGACAACCCGGAGGTTCGGCAGCTTCGTTAGGAGAGTACAGAGAATCGTCCACAGTACATTGAAGGAGCAGTGAGAAGGTTCCATTTTAAATATTTACAAACACACAACAAACCCCAGCAAGGCAACAACACTGAATGCCCACGGTGGTAGCCCCTCAGGGGGAGCCGGACCCCAATCATCTAACGGTCACAGTACTATGATAAGAGGAAAAAGGGGGAAAAGCAGAGGCCCAAGAAGTCAATTAACCATCACATCTACATACTGAGCTGGAAAGAAGGTCAAGAAGAAAGCTGTTCCTCGGGGGGATCCAGATCAGGGGCAAGACATATTCCCCCCTGTATTGATTCCACCGCCCCCAGATGGCATGCCACCTCCGAGGGCGGCCTCTGGCGCAATATACTGTCTTCTCCCTGAGCATACTCCAGTCCATATTTTCTTTCCACGCAGTTAACGTGGGGGGCCCCCCGGAACCCCACAAGCGCGCGATGTCCCTCTTAGCAACCATGTTACCCAGGGTCACCCACTGGGTCTGTGCCTCATCATGGTCAGTGGGCCCCCAGACATTCAGGAGACAACACCGCGCTTCCGGCTGCATAGCAATGCCCGTCACCTCCCCCATCACCACATGAACTCGCCTCCAAAATTCCGTGATGACACCACATTCCCAGATGATATGTAGGAAAGTACCCACCATACCGCATCCCCTCCTACATAGGCCTTCCTCAGAGAATCCCATATGAACCAGTCGCGGCCCCGTCACATACACTCGATGCAGGATCTTAAGCTGCACCAGCCTCAGACGCGACGGGATCGCAACCTCCTTAGGAGAGGAAACAGCAGACTGCCAGTCCTCATCATCCAACTCGAGTCCGTCCCTAGTCCACTGGTAGCACATCAGCCCGAACATTTATCAGTTTCTTGTAGATGAGCGAGATCATGCTTTCCGGCATATGGCCATCAAGGATCTGGTCCTCCAAAGGAGAGGACTCAGGCACCCTCTCACCCTCCACAAGGACTGACCGCAGGGCATGACGCACCTGAACATATCGGAAAAACTCAGACGCCCCCAACTCATACTCCTTCTGCAACTCTTCAAAGGACTTCACCCTACCCTTAATCAGCATATCTCCAACCCTGGAAATGCCGATCAAATCCCATTTATCAAACCCTTTCGTATGCCAAAGCCTACCCAACCTTTCAGATTCAAACAACGGGGCAGCTAAGGTGAGCCTATCCTTCCAGCCCAGAGAGTCAGTCGCCATCTTCCATACACGCACCGCCACCCCAGTGGGCCCCGTGAGGGATGAGTCGAGGGACCGCGAGTACAACGCCCTAAGATAGTTCCCACCGCGCAACAACCATCTGTCAATGGCATAACCAGGGCTGAGGGCCGGGCCATAGAAACCGTGGTTAATCGCGGACAACTGGGTGGCCCAGTAATAGCGTCGGATGTCTGGAAGCGCGATACCCCCGTCATACCATGGAAGCGTCAATTTAGCAATCGCTATCCGCGGCCTCCCATCCCACAACAGCGTCCGTTGGAGGCTTTCGACCTCCCGAAAGTACTTGGCCGGCACCCAATCTAGAGTGTTTTGCAATGCGTAGAGGAACCGAGGAAGGGACATCATTTTGAACAAGGCAGCGCGCCCGACGAGGGAGAGCGGCAGCCTCCGCCAGCCCTCAACATCCCGCCGCAGGCGCGCCAGGGGGGGAGCAGGTTTCTCTCATACCGCAAAGCGGGGTCCATGGAGATAAAGATCCCCAGATACACGAAGCCCTGCTGAGCAATCTGGATCGAGCAAGTTCGCGGGACCGGCGGAACCTCACCACTCCGGACGTATAAATACGATTTACTCCAGTTGATGACGAGACCCGAATTCCTACCGAAGGATGTAAGAACGTCACAGACCACTATGAGTGAGTTCTTGGGCGAGGCAAGATACAACAAGATGTCATCAGCGTATAGCGAAATGCGGTCCTCGTGTTCGGGCGACCACCGAAGGCCACGTATATCCGGGTGCCAGCGTATCCACGCCGCCAGAGGTTCAAGAGCAAGGGCGAACAACAGAGGTGACAGGGGCAGCCCTGCCGAGTCCCCCTCCCAAGCTGGAACGGAGTCGATGCCCGGCCATTTACCACCACGCTCGCAAGGGGTCCCTCATACAGCAACCTCACCCAGCTCACAAAACCAGGGCCAAAGCCGAACTTGGCTAGCACAGCCCACAAATACTCCCATTCCACCGTATCGAAGGCCATCGTGGCATCAAGAGACGCCACAATAGCCGGTTCTCGCAGCGTGCCAGCCCTGGCGATCACCCCATGAAGGCGCCGAAGGTTCAACGCGGTGTTGCGATGCGGAATAAAACCGGATTGATCAGGGTGAATCAAGTCTCCAAGTACCCTGACCAATCTGCCCGCCAGGATTTTAGCCAGGATCTTCGGCTCGGCGTTGAGGAGTGATATGGGCCTATATGAGGCACACTTATCTCGGGGTTTACCATCTTTATGTATCACAACAATTGTCACCAGCCTCTGGTCCAACGGGAGGGTCCCACTCCCCCGCGCCTCCACAAACATGGCGCGCAGGTGAGGGGCTACCCTATCCGGGAACAGTTTATACAGGTCAATCGGCAAGCCATTCGGGCCCGAGGCCTTGCCCGAGCTCAGCGCGCGAATAGCTCCCGCCACCTCATCGACCGTTAAGTCTCCATCAAGATCATCTCTATCTACATCAGAAAGACATGGCAGAGCGATATCCCGCAAGAGGTCACGCGAGTCCCCAGGCGGCCTATCCGACACTGAGGCATAAACCTAACGGAAATAGTCCGAGAAACACTGGACAATCCCCTCAGGTTCCACAATCACCTCTCCCCCCTCTCCCGTCAGCTCCGGCACTACTCTATTAACCCGTTCTTTTTTATCCAGCCAAGCTAGGAGCTTCCCGGCCTTGTCACCAACATCATACAGGCGGCCCTGCTGCTCCCTACTGAGGGTCTTAGCGGCATTTGTCACAAGGTCCTTATACTCGGCTTGCTTCAAGCTCGGCTCATGCAGTGAGGCCGCTGTTACCTCCTCCTCTAGCGCTCCCACCAAAGCCACGATCTCCTCCTCCACCTGCATAACCTCGCCATCTCTCCGCCGCTTGGCCGCCACTACAAGTGAGAGGGCCTCCCCTCGCAGCACGGTCTTAAATGCTTCCCAGAGCGACACTGCCGATTCCACGGACCCCTGATTATCCTTGAAATTTTTTTTAACTGTCTTCACCAGTGCGCTGCGCATCTTGGAATCTCGAAAGTACCAGGGGTTAATAGGAGCCACCCTTCCCCCTCCCTCTCGGCCGACATCCAGCCTGACCCACACTGGCGAATGGTCCGATATGCCACGCGCCATGTGCCTGGCCTCAGAAACCAAAGGGGCGTGCACAGCCAAAGTGAGCAGATAGTCAATCCTAGAAAGGCTACCATGCGCCCCGGAGTGGAAGGTGTATTGACTCTGTGTGGGGTGTCGGAGCCTCCAGCAGTCTATCAGGCCGAGTGTGTCTAGGAAGTCTGGAAGCCACTTCTGAGCCCCCCCTGTGTCTCTGGGCGGGTACCTATCCAGCAGCCCAGAGCCGACAGCATTGAAGTCCCCCCCTACCACTAACATACCCCCCGGGAGATCCAGCAAGGCCCTACCCAGATCCACAAACGTGGAGGCCTGCAGGGCTGGAGGGACATAAACCGAAACTAAAACCAAAGTTCTACCTTCCCACCTCCCCGCCACCGCCACAAACCTCCCCCTATCGTCAACAACGGTGGAGTCCACCTCAAATGGTAGCGAGGCCCTGACAAGGATGCCCACACCCCTAGACCCGGAGGAGAATCCCGAATGAGCTATGAATTTATAACCCTTCCTATTAAGAGCATAGCACGTGTTACCTATAAGGTGTGTCTCCTGCAGTAGGGCAACATCTGGCATTGACCGTTTCAAGTGTTGCAAAACTATCCCGCGCTTAATGCGATCCCCCAAACCATTAACATTCCAGCTAATAACACTTAAACCTCTACCCCCCATCCCCAAACACAAAGAGGCCCACCCCCCCCCGAAGAGCCACCATGGGACAATACCGAAGATGATCACTACGCCTTGCAGAAACAGACCCCCCAACAACAACCCCAAAATCCCAACCATCCCCCCCACCCTGCACCCCTGCTGCAGCTTACAAAGCCCCCCCAACTTGCAGTGTGCCTGTCACCCTACAAAACCCAAAATCTACAAAAAGAACCCTAAGGGAGGAAAGAGCTCCCCTCGTCCTCCCGCAACCCCCCGCATTTACTGCACTCTAATCAAGTCATCAAATAAAGTCAGACCGGCTCCGAAAAATCAGCCTTGCCCATCCCGGCCACTGTCCCCATCCGCGGCAGTATCCTCTCCCGTCCGCCGCCGGGGCAAAGCGTCCAGCCATTCATCGGCCATGACAGGAGACTCAAAGAAGAATGTCCGATCTTCGTACACCACACGTAGTCTGGCAGGGAAGAGCATGGCATACTTCAGATCCCTCTCCCGAAGTCGCCTCTTCACCCCCAGAAATCCCTGTCTCTGCCTCTGCACCTGCTGGGTGAAGTCCGGATAGAAATTCACCGACGCGTTCTGGAAGGGGACCGGGCCCGTCACCCTCGATGCTTGCAGGATAGCGTCCCGATCTCGAAAATGAAAGAGCCGGGCGACAATCGGCCTCGGTGGGGCTCCCACCTTGGGCCTCCCACCCGGCACTCTATGGGCCCTTTCAACCGCAAAGAACTTCCCAAGACCCTTAGGCTGCAGATGGTTAAGCACCAAGTCCTCGACGAGCAGGTCAACCGAAGCCTCATCCGAGGACTCCGGGACCTCGATAACGCGCACGTTGTTGCGCCTGGCCCGGCTCTCAAAGTCCTCCAGCCGGCGGGCGGCGAGATCACTCTCGGTCCTCAGCTTACGAACCTCGGTCTGCAGTTCCGCGACATCATCGGCGAGGCCCGTGGTCTTGAGGTCCAGGGTTTTAACCCGTTCATTCGTTTTGCCCAAGTCCGCACGGATCAGGTTGACATCCACCAAGATGGCATCCACCTTATGCGCCAGGGCATCAAACTGTCTCCCAATCGAAGTCTGCATCCCTTCAAGCGCGCCCATGACATCCTGCAGCGTTTAATTTTTTTGAATGTAAATGACTATTGCATGTGAATTAGAACTCTTAGAACTAAAATAAGTGTGGTTATAGTCATTTTAATGCCTGAAATTGGTCGAAATAGAAGCTTCTGAGTAGGAGAAAAAGTCTGTAAAATTGGCAATTTTGGTCACTTTGCGGCTTCAAAAAGTAGTTATTTAACATGAGGCACAATCCAAATGACATTTTACATCACATTTTCTACAGTCCAAAAAAATCAATTTTCTGATGAAAACGATGACCCGTGACCTGTCGAATTTTCTCCAGATGGTCAGAAATGGTAATTTTGTAATGTTTAATCTTTTGAATGTAAATGACTATTGCATTTGAATTAGAACTCTTGGAACTAAAATAAGTTTGTTTAGAGTCATTTTAACCCTTTCACCGCGGCGGGAATTCCGCCGCGGTGCTGGGGGGTGCGGGGGGGCAGCGCGGTGGCGCTGTGCTCATGACGGAGCCGCTCCGTCATGAGCCACGGTTGGGCTGTGCTCATGACGGAACGGTTCCGTCATGACTCCGCCCATTTGCGTTGTCCCCCCGCACAGGCGGGGAAACAGCGCCACGCAGGCGGAGCGGCCGCCAACGGGCGTGTCATGACGGAACCGTTCCGTCATGAGCACACGGCAACCGTGGCTCATGACGGAACGGTTCCGTCATGAGCAGGGAAGGGGTTAATGCCTGAAATTGGTCGAAATAGAAGCGTCTGAGTAGGAGAAAAATTTGTAAAAATTTCAATTTTGGTCACATTGAGGCTTCAAAAAGTAGTTATTCAACATGTGTCACAATCCAAATGACATTTTTAATCAATTTTTCTACAGTCCAAAAAATCAATTTTCTGTAGAAAATTGATGACCCGTGACCTGTCAAACTTCCTCCAAATGGTCAGCAATTGAAATTTTTTAATGTTTTGTTTTTTGACTGTAAATGACTATTGCATGTGAATTAGAACTCTTAGAACTAAAATAAGTGTGTTTATAGTCATTTTAATGCCTGAAATTGGTCGAAATAGAAGCTTCTGAGTAGGAGAAAAGTCTGTAAAAATGGCAATTTTGGTCACATTGAGGCTTCAAAAAGTAGTTATTCAACATGAGGCATAATCCAAATGATATTTTTAATCAATTTTTCTACAGTCCAAAAAATCAATTTTCTGATGAAAAACGATGACCCGTGACCTGTCGAATTTTCTCCAGATGGTCAGAAATGGTAATTTTTTAATGTTTTGTTTTTTGACTGTAATTGACTATTGCATGTGAATTAGAACTCTTAGAACTAAAATAAGTGTGGTTATAGTCATTTTAATGCCTGAAATTGGTCGAAATAGAAGCTTCTGAGTCGGAGAAAAAGTCTGTAAAATTGGCAATTTTGGTCACTTTGCGGCTTCAAAATGTAGTTATTTAACATGAGGCACAATCCAAATTACATTTTACATCAAATTTTCTACAGTCCAAAAAAATCAATTTTCTGATGAAAAACGATGACCCATGACCTGTCGAATTTTCTCCAGATGGTCAGAAATTGAATTTTTTTGATGTTTTGTTTTTTTACTGTAAATGACTATTGCTTGTGAATTAGAACTATTGGAACTAAAATAGGTGTGTTTAGAGTCATTTTAATGCCTGAAATTGGTCGAAATAGAAGCTTTTGAGTAGAATAAAAAGTCTGTAAAAATGGCAATTTTGGTCACATTGAGGCTTCGAAAAGTAGTTATTCAACATGAGGCACAATCCAAATGACATTTTGAATCAATTTTTCTACAGTCCAAAAATCAATTTACTGATGAAAAACGATGACCCGTGACCTGTCAAACCTCCTCCAAATGGTCAGAAATTGAAATTTTTTAATGTTTTGTTTTTTGACTGTAAATGACTATTGCATGTGAATTAGAACTCTTAGAACTAAAATAAGTGTGGTTATAGTCATTTTAATGCCTGAAATTGGTCGAAATAGAAGCTTCTGAGTAGGAGAAAAAGTCTGTAAAATTGGCAATTTTGGTCACTTTGCGGCTTCAAAAAGTAGTTATTTAACATGAAGCACAATCCAAATGACATTTTACATCAAATTTTCTACAGTGTAAAAAATCTATTTTCTGAAGAAAAACGATGACCCGTGACCTGTCGAATTTTCTTCAGATGGTCAGAAATGGTAATTTTTTAATGTTTAATTTTTTTGAATGTAAATGACTATTGCATGTGAATTAGAACTCTTGGAACTAAAATAAGTGTGTTTAAAGTCATTTTAATTCCTGAAATTGGTCGAAATAGAAGCTTCTGAGTAGGAGAAAAAGTCTGTAAAAATGGCAATTTTGGTCACATTGAGGCTTCAAAAAGTAGTTATTCAACATAAGGCACAATCCAAATGACATTTTGAATCAAAATTTCTACAGTCCAAAAAATCAATTTTCTGATGAAAAACGATGAACCGTGACCTGTCGAACTTTCTCCAGATCGTCAGAAATGGGACTTTTTTAATGTTTTGTTTTTTGACTGTAAATGACTATTGCATGTGAATTAGAACTCTTAGAACTAAAATAAGTGTGTTTATAGTCATTTTAATGCCTGAAATTGGTCGAAATAGAAGCTTCTGAGTGGGAGAAAAGTCTGTAAACGTGGCACTTTTGGTCACATTGAGGGTTCCAAAAGTAGTTATTCAACATGAGGCATAATCCAAATGACATTTTGAATCAATTTTTCTACAGTCCAAAAAATCAATTTTCTGATGAAAAACGATGACCCGTGACCTGTCGAATTTTCTCCAGATGGTCAGAAATGGTAATTTTTTAATGTTTAATTTTTTGAATGTAAATGACTATTGCATGTGAATTAGAACTCTTAGAACTAAAATAAGTGTGTTTAGAGTCATTTTATTGCCTGAAATTCATCGAAATAGAACATTCTGAGTAGGAGAAAAGTCTGTAAAAATGGCAATTTTGGTCACATTGAGGCTTCCAAAAGTAGTTATTTAACATGAGGCACAATCCAAATTACATTTTACATCAAATTTTCTACAGTCCAAAAAAATCAATTTTCTGATGAAAAACGATGACCCGTGACTTGTCGAATTTTCTCCAGATGGTCAGAAATGGAATTTTTTTGATGTTTTGTTTTTTTACTGTAAATGGCTATTGCTTGTGAATTAGAACTATTGGAACTAAAATAGGTGTGTTTAGAGTCATTTTAATGCCTGAAATTGGTCGAAATAGAAGCTTCTGAGTAGGATAAAAAGTCTGTAAAAATGGCAATTTTGGTCACATTGAGGCTTCGAAAAGTAGTTATTCAACATGAGGCACAATCCAAATGACATTTTGAATCAGTTTTTCTACAGTCCAAAAAATCAATTTACTGATGAAAAACGATGACCCGTGACCTGTCAAACCTCCTCCAAATGGTCAGAAATTGAAATTTTTTAATGTTTTGTTTTTTGACTGTAAATGACTATTGCATGTGAATTAGAACTCTTAGAACTAAAATAAGTGTGGTTATAGTCATTTTAATGCCTGAAATTGGTCGAAATAGAAGCTTCTGAGTAGTAGAAAAATTCTGTAAAATTGGCAATTTTGGTCACTTTGCGGCTTCAAAAAGTAGTTATTTAACATGAGGCACAATCCAAATGACATTTTACATCAAATTTTCTACAGTCCAAAAAATCAATTTTCTGATGAAAAATGATGACCCGTGACCTGTCGAATTTTCTTCAGATGGTCAGAAATGGTAATTTTTTTATGTTTAATTATTTTGAATGTAAATGACTATTGCATGTGAATTAGAACTCTTGGAACTAAAATAAGTGTGTTTAAAGTCATTTTAATGCCTGAAATTGGTCGAAATAGAAGCTTCTGAGTAGGAGAAAAAGTCTGTAAAAATGGCAATTTTGGTCACATTGAGGCTTCAAAAAGTAGTTATTCAACATAAGGCACAATCCAAATGACATTTTGAATCAAAATTTCTACAGTACAAAAAATCAATTTTCTGATGAAAAACGATGAACCGTGACCTGTCGAACTTTCTCCAGATGGTCAGAAATGGGAATTTTTTAATGTTTTGTTTTTTGACTGTAAATGACTATTGCATGTGAATTAGGACTCTTAGAACGAAAATAAGTGTGTTTATAGTCATTTTAATGCCTGAAATTGGTCGAAATAGAAGCTTCTGAGTAGGAGAAAAGTCTGTAAAAATGGCAATTTTGGTCACATTGAGGCTTCAAAAAGTAGTTATTCAACATGAGGCATAATCCAAATGACATTTTGAATCAATTTTTCTACAGTCCAAAAAATCAATTTTCTGATGAAAAACGATGACCCGTGACCTGTCGAACTTCCTCCAAATGGTCAGAAATTGAAATTTTTTAATGTTTAATTTTTTGACTGTAAATGACTATTGCATGTGAATTAGAACTCTTAGAACTAAAATAAGTGTGTTTAGAGTCATTTTATTGCCTGAAATTCGTCGAAATAGAAGATTCTGAGTAGGAGAAAAGTCTGTAAAAATGGAAATTTTGGTCACATTGAGGCTTCCAAAAGTAGTTATTCAACATGAGGCACAATCCAAATGACATTTTGAATCAATTTTTCTACAGTCCAAAAAATCAATTTTCTGATGAAAAACGATGACCCGTGACCTGTCGAACTTCCTCCAAATGGTCAGAAATTGAAATTTTTTAATGTTTTGTTTTTTGACTATAAATGACTATTGCATGTGAATTAGAACTCTTAGAACTAAATTAAGTGTGGTTATAGTCATTTTAATGCCTGAAATTGGTCGAAATAGAAGCTTCTGAGTAGGAGAAAAAGTCTGTAAAATTGGCAATTTTGGCCACTTTGCGGCTTCAAAATGTAGTTATTTAACATGAGGCACAATCCAAATGACATTTTACATCAAATTTTCTACAGTCCAAAAAAATCAATTTTCTGATGAAAAACGATGACCCGTGACCTATCGAATTTTCTCCAGATGGTCAGAAATGGAATTTTTTTGATGTTTTGTTTTTTTACTGTAAATGACTATTGCTTGTGAATTAGAACTATTGGAACTAAAATAGGTGTGTTTAGAGTCATTTTAATGCCTGAAATTTGTCGAAATAGAAGCTTCTGAGTAGGAGAAAAAGTCTGTAAAATTGGCAATTTTGGTCACATTGAGGCTTCAAAAAGTAGTTATTCAACATGAGGCATAATCCAAATGACATTTTCAATCAATTTTTCTACAGTCCAAAAAATCTATTTTCTGATGAAAAACGATGACCCGTGATGTGTCGAACTTCCTCCAAATGGTCAGAAATGGAATTTTTTTAATGTTTTGTTTTTTGACTGTAAATGACTATTGCATGTGAATTAGAACTCTTAGAACTAAAATAAGTGTGGTTATAGTCATTTTGATGCCTGAAATTGGTCGAAATAGAAGCTTCTGAGAAGGAGAAAAAGTCTATAAAAATGGCAATTTTGGTCACATTGAGGCTTCAAAAAGTAGTTATTCAACATGAGGCACAATCCAAATGACATTTTGAAGCAATTTTTCTACAGTCCAAAAAATCAATTTTCTGATGAAAAACGATGACCCGTGACCTGTCGAATTTTCTCCAGATGGTCAGAAATGGTAATTTTTTAATGTGTAATTTTTTTAATGTAATTGACTATTGCATGTGAATTATCACTCTTGGAACTAAAATAAGTGTGTTTAGAGTCATTTTAATGCCTGAAATTGGTCGAATTAGAAGCTTCTGAGTAGGTGAAAAAGTCTGTAAAAATGGGAATTTTGGTCACATTGAGGCTTTCGAAAAGTAGTTATTCAACATGAGGCACAATCCAAATGACATTTTGAATCAATTTTTCTACAGTCCAAAAAATCAATTTTCTGATGAAAAACGATGACCCGTGACCTGTCGAACTTCCTCCAAATGGTCAGAAATTGAAATTTTTTAATGTTTAATTTTTTTAAAGTAAATGACTATTGCATGTGAATTAGAACTCTTGGAACTAAAATAAGTGTGTTTAGAGTCATTTTATTGCCTGAAATTAGTCGAAATAGAAGCGTCTGAGTAGGAGAAAAAGTTTGTAAAAATGTCAATTTTGGTCACATTGAGGCTTCAAAAAGTAGTTATTCAACATGTGTCACAATCCAAATGACATTTTGAATCAATTTTTCTACAGTCCAAAAAATCAATTTTCTGTAGAAAAACGATGACCCGTGACCTGTCGAACTTCCTCCAAATGTTCAGAAATGGAATTTTTTTGATGTTTAGTTTTTTTACTGTAAATGACTATTGCATGTGAATTAGAACTATTGGAACTAAAATAGGTGTGTTTAGAGACATTTTAATGCCTGAAATTGGTCGAAATAGAAGCTTCTGAGTAGGATAAAAAGTCAGTAAAAATGGCAATTTTGGTCACATTGAGGCTTCGAAAAGTAGTTATTCAACATGAGGCACAATCCAAATGATGTTTTGAATCAATTTTTCTACAGTCCAAAAAAATCAATTTTCCGATGAAAAACGATGACCCGTGACCTGTCGAACTTTCTCCAGATGGTCAGAAATGGAAATTTTGTAATATTTAATTTTTTGACTATAATTGACTATTGCATGTGAATTATCACTCTTGGAACTAAAATAAGTGTGTTTAGAGTCATTTTAATGCCTGAAATTGGTCAAAATAGAAGATTCTGAGTAGGAGAAAAGTCTGTAAAAATGGCAATTTTGGTCACATTGAGGCTTCAAAAAGTAGTTATTCAACACGAGGCATAATCCAAATGACATTTTGAATCAATTTTTCTACAGTCCAAAAAATCAATTTTCTGATGAAAAACGATGACCCGTGACCTGTCGAATTTTCTCCAGATGGTCAGAAATGGTAATTTTTTAATGTTTAATTTTTTGAATGTAAATGACTATTGCATGTGAATTAGAACTCTTAGAACTAAAATAAGTGTGTTTAGAGTCATTTTATTGCCTGAAATTCGTCGAAATAGAAGATTCTGAGTAGGAGAAAAGTCTGTAAAAATGGCAATTTTGGTCACATTGAGGCTTCCAAAAGTAGTTATTCAACATGAGGCACAATCCAAATGACATTTTGAATCAATTTTTCTACAGTCCAAAAAATCAATTTTCTGATGAAAAACGATGACCCGTGACCTGTCGAACTTCCTCCAAATGGTCAGAAATTGAAATTTTTTAATGTTTTGTTTTTTGACTGTAAATGACTATTGCATGTGAATTAGAACTCTTAGAACTAAAATAAGTGTGGTTATAGTCATTTTAATGCCTGAAATTGGTCGAAATAGAATCTTCTGAGAAGGAGAAAAAGTCTGTAAAATTGGCAATTTTGGTCACTTTGCGGCTTCAAAATGTAGTTATTTAACATGAGGCACAATCCAAATGACATTTTACATCAAATTTTCTACAGTCCAAAAAAATCAATTTTCTGATGAAAAACGATGACCCGTGACCTGTCGAATTTTCTCCAGATGGTCAGAAATGGAATTTTTTTGATGTTTTGTTTTTTTACTGTAAATGACTATTGCTTGTGAATTAGAACTATTGGAACTAAAATAGGTGTGTTTAGAGTCATTTTAATGCCTGAAATTGGTCGAAATAGAAGCTTCTGAGGAGGATAAAAAGTCTGTAAAAATGGCAATTTTGGTCACATTGAGGCTTTGAAAAGTAGTTATTCAACACGAGGCATAATCCAAATGACATTTTGAATCAATTTTTCTACAGTCCAAAAAATCAATTTTCTGATGAAAAACGATGACCCGTGACCTGTCGAATTTTCTCCAGATGGTCAGAAATGGTAATTTTTTAATGTTTAATTTTTTGAATGTAAATGACTATTGCATGTGAATTAGAACTCTTAGAACTAAAATAAGTGTGTTTAGAGTCATTTTATTGCCTGAAATTCGTCGAAATAGAAGATTCTGAGTAGGAGAAAAGTCTGTAAAAATGGCAATTTTGGTCACATTGAGGCTTCCAAAAGTAGTTATTCAACATGAGGCACAATCCAAATGACATTTTGAATCAATTTTTCTACAGTCCAAAAAATCAATTTTCTGATGAAAAACGATGACCCGTGACTTGTCGAATTTTCTCCAGATGGTCAGAAATGGAATTTTTTTGATGTTTTGTTTTTTTACTGTAAATGACTATTGCTTGTGAATTAGAACTATTGGAACTAAAATAGGTGTGTTTAGAGTCATTTTAATGCCTGAAATTGGTCGAAATAGAAGCTTCTGAGGAGGATAAAAAGTCTGTAAAAATGGCAATTTTGGTCACATTGAGGCTTTGAAAAGTAGTTATTCAACATGAGGCACAATCCAAACGACATTTTGAATCAATTTTTCTACAGTCCAAAAAATCAATTTTCTGATGAAAAACGATGACCCGTGACCTGTCGAACTTCCTCCAAATGGTCAGAAATTGAAATTTTTTAATGTTTTGTTTTTTGACTGTAAATGACTATTGCATGTGAATTAGAACTCTTAGAACTAAAATAAGTGTGGTTATAGTCATTTTAATGCCTGAAATTGGTCGAAATAGAAGCTTCTGAGTAGGAGAAAAAGTCTGTAAAATTGGCAATTTTGGTCACTTTGCGGCTTCAAAAAGTAGTTATTTAACATGAGGCACAATCCAAATTACATTTTACATCACATTTTCTACAGTCCAAAAAAATCAATTTTCTGATGAAAACGATGACCCGTGACCTGTCGAATTTTCTCCAGATGGTCAGAAATGGTAATTTTGTAATGTTTAATTTTTTGAATGTAAATGACTATTGCATTTGAATTAGAACTCTTGGAACTAAAATAAGTGTGTTTAGAGTCATTTTATTGCCTGAAATTGGTCGAAATAGAAGCTTCTGAGTAGGAGAAAAGTCTGTAAAAATGGCAATTTTGGTCACATTGAGGCTTCAAAAAGTAGTTATTCAACATGAGGCATAATCCAAATGACATTTTGAATCAATTTTTCTACAGTCCAAAAAATCAATTTTCTGATGAAAAACGATGACCCTTACCTGTCAAATTTTCTCCAGATGGTCAGAAATGGTAATTTTTTAATGTTTAATTTTTTGAATGTAAATGACTATTGCATTTGAATTAGAACTCTTGAAACTAAAATAAGTGTGTTTAGAGTCATTTTAATTCCTGAAATTGGTCGAAATAGAAGCTTCTGAGTAGGAGAAAAAGTCTGTAAAAATGGCAATTTTGGTCACATTGCGGCTTCAAAAAGTAGTTATTTAACATGAGGCACAATCCAAATGACATTTTAAATCAAATTATCTACAGTCAAAAAATCAATTTTCTGATGAAAAACGATGACCTGTGACCTGTCGAATTTTCTCCAGATGGTCAGAAATGGTAATTTTTTAATGTTTAATTTTTTTAATGTAAATGACTATTGCATTTGAATTAGAACTCTTGAAACTAAAATAAGTGTGTTTAGAGTCATTTTAATGCCTGAAATTGGTCGAAATAGAAGCTTCTGAGTAGGAGAAAAAGTCTGTAAAAATGGCAATTTTGGTCACATTGAGGCTTCAAAAAGTAGTTATTCAACATGAGGCATAATCCAAATGACATTTTCAATCAATTTTTCTACAGTCCAAAAAATCTATTTTCTGATGAAAAACGATGACCCGTGATGTGTCGAACTTCCTCCAAATGGTCAGAAATGGAATTTTTTTAATGTTTTGTTTTTTGACTATAATTGACTATTGCATGTGAATTATCACTCTTGGAACTAAAATAAGTGTGTTTAGAGTCATTTAAATGCCTGAAATTGGTCGAATTAGAAGCTTCTGAGTAGGTGAAAAAGTCTGTAAAAATGGCAATTTTGGTCACATTGAGGCTTTCGAAAAGTAGTTATTCAACATGAGGCACAATCCAAATGACGTTTTGAATCAATTTTTCTACAGTCCAAAAAAATCAATTTTCTGATGAAAAACGATGACCCGTGACCTGTCGAACTTTCTCCAGATGGTCAGAAATGGAAATTTTTTAATATTACATTTTTTGACTGTAATTGACTATTGCATGTGAATTAAAACTCTTGGAACTAAAATAAGTGTGTTTAGAGTCATTTTAATTCCTGAAATTGGTCGAAATAGAAGCTTCTGAGTAGGAGAAAAAGTCTGTAAAAATGGCAATTTTGGTCACATTGAGGCTTCAAAAAGTCGTTATTCAACATGAGGCATAATCCAAATGACATTTTCAATCAATTTTTCTACAGTCCAAAAAATCTATTTTCTGATGAAAAATGATGACCCGTGATGTGTCGAACTTCCTCCAAATGGTCAGAAATGGAATTTTTTTAATGTTTTGTTTTTTGACTGTAAATGACTATTGCATGTGAATTAGAACTCTTAGAACTAAAATAAGTGTGTTTAGAGTCATTTTAATTCCTGAAATTGGTCGAATTAGAAGCTTCTGAGTAGGTGAAAAAGTCTGTAAAAATGGCAATTTTGGTCACATTGAGGCTTTCGAAAAGTAGTTATTCAACATGAGGCACAAACCAAATGACGTTTTGAATCAATTTTTCTACAGTCCAAAAAAATCAATTTTCTGATGAAAAACGATGACCCGTGACCTGTCGAACTTTCTCCAGATGGTCAGAAATGGAAATTTTTTAATGTTACATTTTTTGACTGTAATTGACTATTGCATGTGAATTAACACTCTTGGAACTAAAATAAGTGTGTTTAGAGTCATTTAAATGCCTGAAATTGGTCGAATTAGAAGCTTCTGAGTAGGTGAAAAAGTCTGTAAAAATGGCAATTTTGGTCACATTGAGGCTTTCGAAAAGTAGTTATTCAACATGAGGCACAAACCAAATGACATTTTGAATCAATTTTTCTACAGTCCAAAAAATCAATTTTCTGATGAAAAACGATGACCCGTGACCTGTCGAACTTCCTCCAAATGGTCAGAAATTGAAATTTTTTAATGTTTTGTTTTTTGACTGTAAATGACTATTGCATGTGAATTAGAACTCTTAGAACTAAAATAAGTGTGGTTATAGTCATTTTAATGCCTGAAATTGGTCGAAATAGAAGCTTCTGAGTAGGAGAAAAAGTCTGTAAAATTGGCAATTTTGGTCACTTTGCGGCTTCAAAAAGTAGTTATTTAACATGAGGCACAATCCAAATTACATTTTACATCACATTTTCTACAGTCCAAAAAAATCAATTTTCTGATGAAAACGATGACCCGTGACCTGTCGAATTTTCTCCAGATGGTCAGAAATGGTAATTTTGTAATGTTTAATTTTTTGAATGTAAATGACTATTGCATTTGAATTAGAACTCTTGGAACTAAAATAAGTGTGTTTACAGTCATTTTAGAGCCTGAAATTGGTCGAAATAGAAGCTTCAGAGTAGGAGAAAAGTCTGTAAAAATGGCAATTTTGGTCACATTGAGGCTTCAAAAAGTAGTTATTCAACATGAGGCATAATCCAAATGACATTTTGAATCAATTTTTCTACAGTCCAAAAAATCAATTTTCTGATGAAAAACGATGACCCTTACCTGTCAAATTTTCTCCAGATGGTCAGAAATGGTAATTTTTTAATGTTTAATTTTTTGAATGTAAATGACTATTGCATTTGAATTAGAACTCTTGAAACTAAAATAAGTGTGTTTAGAGTCATTTTAATTCCTGAAATTGGTCGAAATAGAAGCTTCTGAGTAGGAGAAAAAGTCTGTAAAAATGGCAATTTTGGTCACATTGCGGCTTCAAAAAGTAGTTATTTAACATGAGGCACAATCCAAATGACATTTTAAATCAAATTATCTACAGTCAAAAAAATCAATTTTCTGATGAAAAACGATGACCTGTGACCTGTCGAATTTTCTCCAGATGGTCAGAAATGGTAATTTTTTAATGTTTAATTTTTTTAATGTAAATGACTATTGCATTTGAATTAGAACTCTTGAAACTAAAATAAGTGTGTTTAGAGTCATTTTAATGCCTGAAATTGGTCGAAATAGAAGCTTCTGAGTAGGAGAAAAAGTCTGTAAAAATGGCAATTTTGGTCACATTGAGGCTTCAAAAAGTAGTTATTCAACATGAGGCATAATCCAAATGACATTTTCAATCAATTTTTCTACAATCCAAAAAATCTATTTTCTGATGAAAAACGATGACCCGTGATGTGTCGAACTTCCTCCAAATGGTCAGAAATGGAATTTTTTTAATGTTTTGTTTTTTGACTATAATTGACTATTGCATGTGAATTATCACTCTTGGAACTAAAATAAGTGTGTTTAGAGTCATTTAAATGCCTGAAATTGGTCGAATTAGAAGCTTCTGAGTAGGTGAAAAAGTCTGTAAAAATGGCAATTTTGGTCACATTGAGGCTTTCGAAAAGTAGTTATTCAACATGAGGCACAATCCAAATGACGTTTTGAATCAATTTTTCTACAGTCCAAAAAAATCAATTTTCTGATGAAAAACGATGACCCGTGACCTGTCGAACTTTCTCCAGATGGTCAGAAATGGAAATTTTTTAATATTACATTTTTTGACTGTAATTGACTATTGCATGTGAATTAACACTCTTGGAACTAAAATAAGTGTGTTTAGAGTCATTTTAATTCCTGAAATTGGTCGAAATAGAAGCTTCTGAGTAGGAGAAAAAGTCTGTAAAAATGGCAATTTTGGTCACATTGAGGCTTCAAAAAGTAGTTATTCAACATGAGGCATAATCCAAATGACATTTTCAATCAATTTTTCTACAGTCCAAAAAATCTATTTTCTGATGAAAAATGATGACCCGTGATGTGTCGAACTTCCTCCAAATGGTCAGAAATGGAATTTTTTTAATGTTTTGTTTTTTGACTGTAAATGACTATTGCATGTGAATTAGAACTCTTAGAACTAAAATAAGTGTGTTTAGAGTCATTTTAATTCCTGAAATTGGACGAAATAGAAGCTTCTGAGTAGGAGAAAAAGTCTGTAAAAATGGCAATTTTGGTCACATTGAGGCTTCAAAAAGTAGTTATTTAACATGAGGCATAATCCAAATGACATTTTGAATCAATTTTTCTACAGTCCAAAAAAATCAATTTCCGATGAAAAACGATGACCCGTGACCTGTCGAACTTTCTCCAGATGGTCAGAAATGGAAATTTTTTAATATTTAATTTTTTGACTATAATTGACTATTGCATGTGAATTATCACTCTTGGAACTAAAATAAGTGTGTTTAGAGTCATTTAAATGCCTGAAATTGGTCGAATTAGAAGCTTCTGAGTAGGTGAAAAAGTCTGTAAAAATGGCAATTTTGGTCACATTGAGGCTTTCGAAAAGTAGTTATTCAACATGAGGCACAAACCAAATGACGTTTTGAATCAATTTTTCTACAGTCCAAAAAAATCAATTTTCTGATGAAAAACGATGACCCGTGACCTGTCGAACTTTCTCCAGATGGTCAGAAATGGAAATTTTTTAATGTTACATTTTTTGACTGTAATTGACTATTGCATGTGAATTAACACTCTTGGAACTAAAATAAGTGTGTTTAGAGTCATTTTAATTCCTGAAATTGGTCGAAATAGAAGCTTCTGAGTAGGAGAAAAAGTCTGTAAAAATGGCAATTTTGGTCACATTGAGGCTTCAAAAAGTAGTTATTCAACATGAGGCACAATCCAAATGACATTTTGAAGCAATTTTTCTACAGTCCAAAAAATCAATTTTCTGATGAAAAACGATGACCCTTACCTGTCGAATTTTCTCCAGATGGTCAGAAATGGTAATATTTTAATGTTTAATTTTTTGAATGTAAATTACTATTGCATGTGAATTATCACTTTTGGAACTAAAAATAAGTGTGTTTAGAGTCATTTTAATGCCTGAAATTGGTTGAAATAGAAACTTCTGAGTAGGAGAAAAAGTCTATAAAAATGGCAATTTTGGTCACATTGCGGCTTCAAAAAGTAGTTATTTAACATGAGGCACAATCCAAATGACATTTTAAATCAAATTATCTACAGTCAAAAAAATCAATTTTCTGATGAAAAACGATGACCTGTGACCTGTCGAATTTTCTCCAGATGGTCAGAAATGGTAATTTTTTAATGTTTAATTTTTTTAATGTAAATGACTATTGCATTTGAATTAGAACTCTTGAAACTAAAATAAGTGTGTTTAGAGTCATTTTAATTCTTGAAATTGGTCGAAATAGAAGCTTCTGAGTAGGAGAAAAAGTCTGTAAAAATGGCAATTTTGGTCACATTGAGGCTTCAAAAAGTAGTTATTTAACATGAGGCATAATCCAAATGACATTTTGAATCAATTTTTCTACTGTCCCAAAAAATCAATTTTCCGATGAAAAACGATGACCCGTGACCTGTCGAACTTTCTCCAGATGGTCAGAAATGGAAATTTTTTAATATTTAATTTTTTGACTATAATTGACTATTGCATGTGAATTATCACTCTTGGAACTAAAATAAGTGTGTTTAGAGTCATTTTAATGCCTGAAATTGGTCGAATTAGAAGCTTCTGAGTAGGTGAAAAAGTCTGTAAAAATGGCAATTTTGGTCACATTGAGGCTTTCGAAAAGTAGTTATTCAACATGAGGCACAAACCAAATGACGTTTTGAATCAATTTTTCTACAGTCCAAAAAAATCAATTTTCTGATGAAAAACGATGACCCGTGACCTGTCGAACTTTCTCCAGATGGTCAGAAATGGAAATTTTTTAATATTACATTTTTTGACTGTAATTGACTATTGCATGTGAATTAACACTCTTGGAACTAAAATAAGTGTGTTTAGAGTCATTTTAATTCCTGAAATTGGTCGAAATAGAAGCTTCTGAGTAGGAGAAAAAGTCTGTAAAAATGGCAATTTTGGTCACATTGAGGCTTCAAAAAGTAGTTATTCAACATGAGGCACAATCCAAATGACATTTTGAAGCAATTTTTCTACAGTCCAAAAAATCAATTTTCTGATGAAAAACGATGACCCTTACCTGTCGAATTTTCTCCAGATGGTCAGAAATGGTAATATTTTAATGTTTAATTTTTTGAATGTAAATTACTATTGCATGTGAATTATCACTTTTGGAACTAAAAATAAGTGTGTTTAGAGTCATTTTAATGCCTGAAATTGGTTGAAATAGAAACTTCTTAGAAGGAGAAAAAGTCTATAAAAATGGCAATTTTGGTCACATTGTGGCTTCAAAAAGTAGTTATTTAACATGAGGCACAATCCAAATGACATTTTAAATCAAATTATCTACAGTCAAAAAAATCAATTTTCTGATGAAAAACGATGACCTGTGACCTGTCGAATTTTCTCCAGATGGTCAGAAATGGTAATTTTTTAATGTTTAATTTTTTTAATGTAAATGACTATTGCATTTGAATTAGAACTCTTGAAACTAAAATAAGTGTGTTTAGAGTCATTTAAATTCCTGAAATTGGTCGAAATAGAAGCTTCTGAGTAGGAGAAAAAGTCTGTAAAAATGGCAATTTTGGTCACATTGAGGCTTCAAAAAGTAGTTATTTAACATGAGGCATAATCCAAATGACATTTTGAATCAATTTTTCTGCAGTCCCAAAAAATCAATTTTCCGATGAAAAACGATGACCCGTGACCTGTCGAACTTTCTCCAGATGGTCAGAAATGGAAATTTTTTAATATTTAATTTTTTGACTATAATTGACTATTGCATGTGAATTATCACTCTTGGAACTAAAATAAGTGTGTTTAGAGTCATTTTAATGCCTGAAATTGGTCGAATTAGAAGCTTCTGAGTAGGTGAAAAAGTCTGTAAAAATGGCAATTTTGGTCACATTGAGGCTTTCGAAAAGTAGTTATTCAACATGAGGCACAATCCAAATGACGTTTTGAATCAATTTTTCTACAGTCCAAAAAAATCAATTTTCTGATGAAAAACGAAGACCCGTGACCTGTCGAACTTTCTCCAGATGGTCAGAAATGGAAATTTTTTAATATTACATTTTTTGACTGTAATTGACTATTGCATGTGAATTAACACTCTTGGAACTAAAATAAGTGTGTTTAGAGTCATTTTAATTCCTGAAATTGGTCGAAATAGAAGCTTCTGAGTAGGAGAAAAAGTCTGTAAAAATGGCAATTTTGGTCACATTGAGGCTTCAAAAAGTAGTTATTCAACATGAGGCATAATCCAAATGACATTTTCAATCAATTTTTCTACAGTCCAAAAAATCTATTTTCTGATGAAAAATGATGACCCGTGATGTGTCGAACTTCCTCCAAATGGTCAGAAATGGAATTTTTTTAATGTTTTGTTTTTTGACTGTAAATGACTATTGCATGTGAATTAGAACTCTTAGAACTAAAATAAGTGTGTTTAGAGTCATTTTAATTCCTGAAATTGGTCGAAATAGAAGCTTCTGAGTAGGAGAAAAAGTCTGTAAAAATGGCAATTTTGGTCACATTGAGGCTTCAAAAAGTAGTTATTTAACATGAGGCATAATCCAAATGACATTTTGAATCAATTTTTCTACAGTCCAAAAAAATCAATTTCCGATGAAAAACGATGACCCGTGACCTGTCGAACTTTCTCCAGATGGTCAGAAATGGAAATTTTTTAATATTTAATTTTTTGACTATAATTGACTATTGCATGTGAATTATCACTCTTGGAACTAAAATAAGTGTGTTTAGAGTCATTTAAATGCCTGAAATTGGTCGAATTAGAAGCTTCTGAGTAGGTGAAAAAGTCTGTAAAAATGGCAATTTTGGTCACATTGAGGCTTTCGAAAAGTAGTTATTCAACATGAGGCACAAACCAAATGACGTTTTGAATCAATTTTTCTACAGTCCAAAAAAATCAATTTTCTGATGAAAAACGATGACCCGTGACCTGTCGAACTTTCTCCAGATGGTCAGAAATGGAAATTTTTTAATATTACATTTTTTGACTGTAATTGACTATTGCATGTGAATTAACACTCTTGGAACTAAAATAAGTGTGTTTAGAGTCATTTTAATTCCTGAAATTGGTCGAAATAGAAGCTTCTGAGTAGGAGAAAAAGTCTGTAAAAATGGCAATTTTGGTCACATTGAGGCTTCAAAAAGTAGTTATTCAACATGAGGCACAATCCAAATGACATTTTGAAGCAATTTTTCTACAGTCCAAAAAATCAATTTTCTGATGAAAAACGATGACCCTTACCTGTCGAATTTTCTCCAGATGGTCAGAAATGGTAATATTTTAATGTTTAATTTTTTGAATGTAAATTACTATTGCATGTGAATTATCACTTTTGGAACTAAAAATAAGTGTGTTTAGAGTCATTTTAATGCCTGAAATTGGTTGAAATAGAAACTTCTGAGTAGGAGAAAAAGTCTATAAAAATGGCAATTTTGGTCACATTGCGGCTTCAAAAAGTAGTTATTTAACATGAGGCACAATCCAAATGACATTTTAAATCAAATTATCTACAGTCAAAAAAATCAATTTTCTGATGAAAAACGATGACCTGTGACCTGTCGAATTTTCTCCAGATGGTCAGAAATGGTAATTTTTTAATGTTTAATTTTTTTAATGTAAATGACTATTGCATTTGAATTAGAACTCTTGAAACTAAAATAAGTGTGTTTAGAGTCATTTTAATTCTTGAAATTGGTCGAAATAGAAGCTTCTGAGTAGGAGAAAAAGTCTGTAAAAATGGCAATTTTGGTCACATTGAGGCTTCAAAAAGTAGTTATTTAACATGAGGCATAATCCAAATGACATTTTGAATCAATTTTTCTACTGTCCCAAAAAATCAATTTTCCGATGAAAAACGATGACCCGTGACCTGTCGAACTTTCTCCAGATGGTCAGAAATGGAAATTTTTTAATATTTAATTTTTTGACTATAATTGACTATTGCATGTGAATTATCACTCTTGGAACTAAAATAAGTGTGTTTAGAGTCATTTTAATGCCTGAAATTGGTCGAATTAGAAGCTTCTGAGTAGGTGAAAAAGTCTGTAAAAATGGCAATTTTGGTCACATTGAGGCTTTCGAAAAGTAGTTATTCAACATGAGGCACAAACCAAATGACGTTTTGAATCAATTTTTCTACAGTCCAAAAAAATCAATTTTCTGATGAAAAACGATGACCCGTGACCTGTCGAACTTTCTCCAGATGGTCAGAAATGGAAATTTTTTAATATTACATTTTTTGACTGTAATTGACTATTGCATGTGAATTAACACTCTTGGAACTAAAATAAGTGTGTTTAGAGTCATTTTAATTCCTGAAATTGGTCGAAATAGAAGCTTCTGAGTAGGAGAAAAAGTCTGTAAAAATGGCAATTTTGGTCACATTGAGGCTTCAAAAAGTAGTTATTCAACATGAGGCACAATCCAAATGACATTTTGAAGCAATTTTTCTACAGTCCAAAAAATCAATTTTCTGATGAAAAACGATGACCCTTACCTGTCGAATTTTCTCCAGATGGTCAGAAATGGTAATATTTTAATGTTTAATTTTTTGAATGTAAATTACTATTGCATGTGAATTATCACTTTTGGAACTAAAAATAAGTGTGTTTAGAGTCATTTTAATGCCTGAAATTGGTTGAAATAGAAACTTCTTAGAAGGAGAAAAAGTCTATAAAAATGGCAATTTTGGTCACATTGCGGCTTCAAAAAGTAGTTATTTAACATGAGGCACAATCCAAATGACATTTTAAATCAAATTATCTACAGTCAAAAAAATCAATTTTCTGATGAAAAACGATGACCTGTGACCTGTCGAATTTTCTCCAGATGGTCAGAAATGGTAATTTTTTAATGTTTAATTTTTTTAATGTAAATGACTATTGCATTTGAATTAGAACTCTTGAAACTAAAATAAGTGTGTTTAGAGTCATTTAAATTCCTGAAATTGGTCGAAATAGAAGCTTCTGAGTAGGAGAAAAAGTCTGTAAAAATGGCAATTTTGGTCACATTGAGGCTTCAAAAAGTAGTTATTTAACATGAGGCATAATCCAAATGACATTTTGAATCAATTTTTCTGCAGTCCCAAAAAATCAATTTTCCGATGAAAAACGATGACCCGTGACCTGTCGAACTTTCTCCAGATGGTCAGAAATGGAAATTTTTTAATATTTAATTTTTTGACTATAATTGACTATTGCATGTGAATTATCACTCTTGGAACTAAAATAAGTGTGTTTAGAGTCATTTTAATGCCTGAAATTGGTCGAATTAGAAGCTTCTGAGTAGGTGAAAAAGTCTGTAAAAATGGCAATTTTGGTCACATTGAGGCTTTCGAAAAGTAGTTATTCAACATGAGGCACAATCCAAATGACGTTTTGAATCAATTTTTCTACAGTCCAAAAAAATCAATTTTCTGATGAAAAACGAAGACCCGTGACCTGTCGAACTTTCTCCAGATGGTCAGAAATGGAAATTTTTTAATATTACATTTTTTGACTGTAATTGACTATTGCATGTGAATTAACACTCTTGGAACTAAAATAAGTGTGTTTAGAGTCATTTTAATTCCTGAAATTGGTCGAAATAGAAGCTTCTGAGTAGGAGAAAAAGTCTGTAAAAATGGCAATTTTGGTCACATTGAGGCTTCAAAAAGTAGTTATTCAACATGAGGCATAATCCAAATGACATTTTCAATCAATTTTTCTACAGTCCAAAAAATCTATTTTCTGATGAAAAATGATGACCCGTGATGTGTCGAACTTCCTCCAAATGGTCAGAAATGGAATTTTTTTAATGTTTTGTTTTTTGACTGTAAATGACTATTGCATGTGAATTAGAACTCTTAGAACTAAAATAAGTGTGTTTAGAGTCATTTTAATTCCTGAAATTGGTCGAAATAGAAGCTTCTGAGTAGGAGAAAAAGTCTGTAAAAATGGCAATTTTGGTCACATTGAGGCTTCAAAAAGTAGTTATTTAACATGAGGCATAATCCAAATGACATTTTGAATCAATTTTTCTACAGTCCAAAAAAATCAATTTCCGATGAAAAACGATGACCCGTGACCTGTCGAACTTTCTCCAGATGGTCAGAAATGGAAATTTTTTAATATTTAATTTTTTGACTATAATTGACTATTGCATGTGAATTATCACTCTTGGAACTAAAATAAGTGTGTTTAGAGTCATTTAAATGCCTGAAATTGGTCGAATTAGAAGCTTCTGAGTAGGTGAAAAAGTCTGTAAAAATGGTAATTTTGGTCACATTGAGGCTTTCGAAAAGTAGTTATTCAACATGAGGCACAAACCAAATGACGTTTTGAATCAATTTTTCTACAGTCCAAAAAAATCAATTTTCTGATGAAAAACGATGACCCGTGACCTGTCGAACTTTCTCCAGATGGTCAGAAATGGAAATTTTTTAATATTACATTTTTTGACTGTAATTGACTATTGCATGTGAATTAACACTCTTGGAACTAAAATAAGTGTGTTTAGAGTCATTTTAATTCCTGAAATTGGTCGAAATAGAAGCTTCTGAGTAGGAGAAAAAGTCTGTAAAAATGGCAATTTTGGTCACATTGAGGCTTCAAAAAGTAGTTATTCAACATGAGGCACAATCCAAATGACATTTTGAAGCAATTTTTCTACAGTCCAAAAAATCAATTTTCTGATGAAAAACGATGACCCTTACCTGTCGAATTTTCTCCAGATGGTCAGAAATGGTAATATTTTAATGTTTAATTTTTTGAATGTAAATTACTATTGCATGTGAATTATCACTTTTGGAACTAAAAATAAGTGTGTTTAGAGTCATTTTAATGCCTGAAATTGGTTGAAATAGAAACTTCTGAGTAGGAGAAAAAGTCTATAAAAATGGCAATTTTGGTCACATTGAGGCTTCAAAAAGTAGTTATTTAACATGAGGCATAATCCAAATGACATTTTGAATCAATTTTTCTACAGTCCCAAAAAATCAATTTTCCGATGAAAAACGATGACCCGTGACCTGTCGAACTTTCTCCAGATGGTCAGAAATGGAAATTTTTTAATATTTAATTTTTTGACTATAATTGACTATTGCATGTGAATTATCACTCTTGGAACTAAAATAAGTGTGTTTAGAGTCATTTTATTGCCTGAAATTGGTCGAATTAGAAGCTTCTGAGTAGGTGAAAAAGTCTGTAAAAATGGCAATTTTGGTCACATTGAGGCTTTCGAAAAGTAGTTATTCAACATGAGGCACAAACCAAATGACGTTTTGAATCAATTTTTCTACAGTCCAAAAAAATCAATTTTCTGATGAAAAACGATGACCCGTGACCTGTCGAACTTTCTCCAGATGGTCAGAAATGGAAATTTTTTAATATTACATTTTTTGACTGTAATTGACTATTGCATGTGAATTAACACTCTTGGAACTAAAATAAGTGTGTTTAGAGTCATTTTAATTCCTGAAATTGGTCGAAATAGAAGCTTCTGAGTAGGAGAAAAAGTCTGTAAAAATGGCAATTTTGGTCACATTGAGGCTTCAAAAAGTAGTTATTCAACATGAGGCACAATCCAAATGACATTTTGAAGCAATTTTTCTACAGTCCAAAAAATCAATTTTCTGATGAAAAACGATGACCCTTACCTGTCGAATTTTCTCCAGATGGTCAGAAATGGTAATATTTTAATGTTTAATTTTTTGAATGTAAATTACTATTGCATGTGAATTATCACTTTTGGAACTAAAAATAAGTGTGTTTAGAGTCATTTTAATGCCTGAAATTGGTTGAAATAGAAACTTCTGAGTAGGAGAAAAAGTCTATAAAAATGGCAATTTTGGTCACATTGCGGCTTCAAAAAGTAGTTATTTAACATGAGGCACAATCCAAATGACATTTTAAATCAAATTATCTACAGTCAAAAAAATCAATTTTCTGATGAAAAAAGATGACCTGTGACCTGTCGAATTTTCTCCAGATGGTCAGAAATGGTAATTTTTTAATGTTTAATTTTTTTAATGTAAATGACTATTGCATTTGAATTAGAACTCTTGAAACTAAAATAAGTGTGTTTAGAGTCATTTTAATTCCTGAAATTGGTCGAAATAGAAGCTTCTGAGTAGGAGAAAAAGTCTGTAAAAATGGCAATTTTGGTCACATTGAGGCTTCAAAAAGTAGTTATTTAACATGAGGCATAATCCAAATGACATTTTGAATCAATTTTTCTACAGTCCCAAAAAATCAATTTTCCGATGAAAAACGATGACCCGTGACCTGTCGAACTTTCTCCAGATGGTCAAAAATGGAAATTTTTTAATATTTAATTTTTTGACTATAATTGACTATTGCATGTGAATTATCACTCTTGGAACTAAAATAAGTGTGTTTAGAGTCATTTTAATTCCTGAAATTGGTCGAAATAGAAGCTTCTGAGTAGGAAAAAAAGTCTGTAAAAATGGCAATTTTGGTCACATTGAGGCTTCGAAAAGTAGTTATTCAACATGAGGCACAATCCAAATGACGTTTTGAATCAATTTTTCTACAGTCCAAAAAAATCAATTTTCTGATGAAAAACGATGACCCGTGACCTGTCGAACTTTCTCCAGATGGTCAGAAATGGAAATTTTTTAATATTACATTTTTTGACTGTAATTGACTATTGCATGTGAATTAACACTCTTGGAACTAAAATAAGTGTGTTTAGAGTCATTTTAATTCCTGAAATTGGTCGAAATAGAAGCTTCTGAGTAGGAGAAAAAGTCTGTAAAAATGGCAATTTTGGTCACATTGAGGCTTCAAAAAGTAGTTATTCAACATGAGGCACAATCCAAATGACATTTTGAAGCAATTTTTCTACAGTCAAAAAAATCAATTTTCTGTAGAAAATTGATGACCCGTGACCTGTCGAACTTCCTCCAAATGTTCAGAAATGGAATTTTTTTGATGTTTTGTTTTTTTACTGTAAATGACTATTGCATGTGAATTAGAACTATTGGAACTAAAATAAGTGTGGTTATAGTCATTTTAATTCCTGAAATTGGTCGAAATAGAAGCTTCTGAGTAGGAGAAAAAGTCTGTAAAAATGGCAATTTTGGTCACATTGAGGCTTCAAAAAGTAGTTATTCAACATGAGGCATAATCCAAATGACATTTTCAATCAATTTTTCTACAGTCCAAAAAATCTATTTTCTGATGAAAAACGATGACCCGTGATGTGTCGAACTTCCTCCAAATGGTCAGAAATTGAATTTTTTTAATGTTTTGTTTTTTGACTGTAAATGACTATTGCATGTGAATTATCACTCTTGGAACTAAAATAAGTGTGTTTAGAGTCATTTTAATGCCTGAAATTGGTCAAAATAGAAGATTCTGAGTAGGAGAAAAGTCTGTAAAAATGGCAATTTTGGTCACATTGAGGCTTCAAAAAGTAGTTATTCAACACGAGGCATAATCCAAATGACATTTTGAATCAATTTTTCTACAGTCCAAAAAATCAATTTTCGGATGAAAAACGACCTGTCGAACTTTCTCCAGATGGTCAGAAATGGAAATTTTTTAATATTTAATTTTTTGACTATAATTGACTATTGCATGTGAATTATCACTCTTGGAACTAAAATAAGTGTGTTTAGAGTCATTTTAATGCCTGAAATTGGTCGAATTAGAAGCTTCTGAGTAGGTGAAAAAGTCTGTAAAAATGGCAATTTTGGTCACATTGAGGCTTTCGAAAAGTAGTTATTCAACATGAGGCACAATCCAAATGACGTTGTGCATCAATTTTTCTACAGTCCAAAAAAATCAATTTTCTGATGAAAAACGATGACCCGTGACCTGTCGAACTTTCTCCAGATGGTCAGAAATGGAAATTTTTTAATATTACATTTTTTGACTGTAATTGACTATTGCATGTGAATTAACACTCTTGGAACTAAAATAAGTGTGTTTAGAGTCATTTTAATTCCTGAAATTGGTCGAAATAGAAGCTTCTGAGTAGGAGAAAAAGTCTGTAAAAATGGCAATTTTGGTCACATTGAGGCTTCAAAAAGTAGTTATTCAACATGAGGCATAATCCAAATGACATTTTCAATCAATTTTTCTACAGTCCAAAAAATCTATTTTCTGATGAAAAATGATGACCCGTGATGTGTCGAACTTCCTCCAAATGGTCAGAAATTGAATTTTTTTAATGTTTTGTTTTTTGACTGTAAATGACTATTGCATGTGAATTAGAACTCTTAGAACTAAAATAAGTGTGTTTAGAGTCATTTTAATTCCTGAAATTGGTCGAAATAGAAGCTTCTGAGTAGGAGAAAAAGTCTGTAAAAATGGCAATTTTGGTCACATTGAGGCTTCAAAAAGTAGTTATTTAACATGAGGCATAATCCAAATGACATTTTGAATCAATTTTTCTACAGTCCAAAAAAATCAATTTCCGATGAAAAACGATGACCCGTGACCTGTCGAACTTTCTCCAGATGGTCAGAAATGGAAATTTTTTAATATTTAATTTTTTGACTATAATTGACTATTGCATGTGAATTATCACTCTTGGAACTAAAATAAGTGTGTTTAGAGTCATTTAAATGCCTGAAATTGGTCGAATTAGAAGCTTCTGAGTAGGTGAAAAAGTCTGTAAAAATGGCAATTTTGGTCACATTGAGGCTTTCGAAAAGTAGTTATTCAACATGAGGCACAAACCAAATGACGTTTTGAATCAATTTTTCTACAGTCCAAAAAAATCAATTTTCTGATGAAAAACGATGACCCGTGACCTGTCGAACTTTCTCCAGATGGTCAGAAATGGAAATTTTTTAATATTACATTTTTTGACTGTAATTGACTATTGCATGTGAATTAACACTCTTGGAACTAAAATAAGTGTGTTTAGAGTCATTTTAATTCCTGAAATTGGTCGAAATAGAAGCTTCTGAGTAGGAGAAAAAGTCTGTAAAAATGGCAATTTTGGTCACATTGAGGCTTCAAAAAGTAGTTATTCAACATGAGGCACAATCCAAATGACATTTTGAAGCAATTTTTCTACAGTCCAAAAAATCAATTTTCTGATGAAAAACGATGACCCTTACCTGTCGAATTTTCTCCAGATGGTCAGAAATGGTAATATTTTAATGTTTAATTTTTTGAATGTAAATTACTATTGCATGTGAATTATCACTTTTGGAACTAAAAATAAGTGTGTTTAGAGTCATTTTAATGCCTGAAATTGGTTGAAATAGAAACTTCTGAGTAGGAGAAAAAGTCTATAAAAATGGCAATTTTGGTCACATTGCGGCTTCAAAAAGTAGTTATTTAACATGAGGCACAATCCAAATGACATTTTAAATCAAATTATCTACAGTCAAAAAAATCAATTTTCTGATGAAAAACGATGACCTGTGACCTGTCGAATTTTCTCCAGATGGTCAGAAATGGTAATTTTTTAATGTTTAATTTTTTTAATGTAAATGACTATTGCATTTGAATTAGAACTCTTGAAACTAAAATAAGTGTGTTTAGAGTCATTTTAATTCCTGAAATTGGTCGAAATAGAAGCTTCTGAGTAGGAGAAAAAGTCTGTAAAAATTGCAATTTTGGTCACATTGAGGCTTCAAAAAGTAGTTATTTAACATGAGGCATAATCCAAATGACATTTTGAATCAATTTTTCTACAGTCCCAAAAAATCAATTTTCCGATGAAAAACGATGACCCGTGACCTGTCGAACTTTCTCCAGATGGTCAGAAATGGAAATTTTTTAATATTTAATTTTTTGACTATAATTGACTATTGCATGTGAATTATCACTCTTGGAACTAAAATAAGTGTGTTTAGAGTCATTTTAATGCCTGAAATTGGTCGAATTAGAAGCTTCTGAGTAGGTGAAAAAGTCTGTAAAAATGGCAATTTTGGTCACATTGAGGCTTTCGAAAAGTAGTTATTCAACATGAGGCACAATCCAAATGACGTTTTGAATCAATTTTTCTACAGTCCAAAAAAATCAATTTTCTGATGAAAAACGATGACCCGTGACCTGTCGAACTTTCTCCAGATGGTCAGAAATGGAAATTTTTTAATATTACATTTTTTGACTGTAATTGACTATTGCATGTGAATTAACACTCTTGGAACTAAAATAAGTGTGTTTAGAGTCATTTTAATTCCTGAAATTGGTCGAAATAGAAGCTTCTGAGTAGGAGAAAAAGTCTGTAAAAATGGCAATTTTGGTCACATTGAGGCTTCAAAAAGTAGTTATTCAACATGAGGCACAATCCAAATGACATTTTGAAGCAATTTTTCTACAGTCCAAAAAATCAATTTTCTGATGAAAAACGATGACCCTTACCTGTCGAATTTTCTCCAGATGGTCAGAAATGGTAATATTTTAATGTTTAATTTTTTGAATGTAAATTACTATTGCATGTGAATTATCACTTTTGGAACTAAAAATAAGTGTGTTTAGAGTCATTTTAATGCCTGAAATTGGTTGAAATAGAAACTTCTGAGTAGGAGAAAAAGTCTATAAAAATGGCAATTTTGGTCACATTGCGGCTTCAAAAAGTAGTTATTTAACATGAGGCACAATCCAAATGACATTTTAAATCAAATTATCTACAGTCAAAAAAATCAATTTTCTGATGAAAAACGATGACCTGTGACCTGTCGAATTTTCTCCAGATGGTCAGAAATGGTAATTTTTTAATGTTTAATTTTTTTAATGTAAATGACTATTGCATTTGAATTAGAACTCTTGAAACTAAAATAAGTGTGTTTAGAGTCATTTTAATTCCTGAAATTGGTCGAAATAGAAGCTTCTGAGTAGGAGAAAAAGTCTGTAAAAATGGCAATTTTGGTCACATTGAGGCTTCAAAAAGTAGTTATTTAACATGAGGCATAATCCAAATGACATTTTGAATCAATTTTTCTACAGTCCCAAAAAATCAATTTTCCGATGAAAAACGATGACCCGTGACCTGTCGAACTTTCTCCAGATGGTCAGAAATGGAAATTTTTTAATATTTAATTTTTTGACTATAATTGACTATTGCATGTGAATTATCACTCTTGGAACTAAAATAAGTGTGTTTAGAGTCATTTTAATGCCTGAAATTGGTCGAATTAGAAGCTTCTGAGTAGGTGAAAAAGTCTGTAAAAATGGCAATTTTGGTCACATTGAGGCTTTCGAAAAGTAGTTATTCAACATGAGGCACAAACCAAATGACGTTTTGAATCAATTTTTCTACAGTCCAAAAAAATCAATTTTCTGATGAAAAACGATGACCCGTGACCTGTCGAACTTTCTCCAGATGGTCAGAAATGGAAATTTTTTAATATTACATTTTTTGACTGTAATTGACTATTGCATGTGAATTAACACTCTTGGAACTAAAATAAGTGTGTTTAGAGTCATTTTAATTCCTGAAATTGGTCGAAATAGAAGCTTCTGAGTAGGAGAAAAAGTCTGTAAAAATGGCAATTTTGGTCACATTGAGGCTTCAAAAAGTAGTTATTCAACATGAGGCACAATCCAAATGACATTTTGAAGCAATTTTTCTACAGTCCAAAAAATCAATTTTCTGATGAAAAACGATGACCCTTACCTGTCGAATTTTCTCCAGATGGTCAGAAATGGTAATATTTTAATGTTTAATTTTTTGAATGTAAATTACTATTGCATGTGAATTATCACTTTTGGAACTAAAAATAAGTGTGTTTAGAGTCATTTTAATGCCTGAAATTGGTTGAAATAGAAACTTCTGAGTAGGAGAAAAAGTCTATAAAAATGGCAATTTAGGTCACATTGCGGCTTCAAAAAGTAGTTATTTAACATGAGGCACAATCCAAATGACATTTTAAATCAAATTATCTACAGTCAAAAAAATCAATTTTCTGATGAAAAACGATGACCTGTGACCTGTCGAATTTTCTCCAGATGGTCAGAAATGGTAATTTTTTAATGTTTAATTTTTTTAATGTAAATGACTATTGCATTTGAATTAGAACTCTTGAAACTAAAATAAGTGTGTTTAGAGTCATTTTAATTCCTGAAATTGGTCGAAATAGAAGCTTCTGAGTAGGAGAAAAAGTCTGTAAAAATGGCAATTTTGGTCACATTGAGGCTTCAAAAAGTAGTTATTTAACATGAGGCATAATCCAAATGACATTTTGAATCAATTTTTCTACAGTCCCAAAAAATCAATTTTCTGATGAAAAACGATGACCCGTGACCTGTCGAACTTTCTCCAGATGGTCAGAAATGGAAATTTTTTAATATTTAATTTTTTGACTATAATTGACTATTGCATGTGAATTATCACTCTTGGAACTAAAATAAGTGTGTTTAGAGTCATTTTAATGCCTGAAATTGGTCGAAGTAGAAGCTTCGGAGTAGGAGAAAAAGTCTGTAAAAATGGCAATTTTGGTCACATTGAGGCTTCAAAAAGTAGTTATTCAACATGAGGCACAATCCAAATGACATTTTGAATCAATTTTTCTACAGTCCAAAAAATCAATTTTCTGATGAAAAACGATGACCCGTGACCTGTCGAACTTCCTCCAAATGGTCAGAAATTGGAATTTTTTGATGTTTTGTTTTTTGACTGTAGAGGACTATTGCATGTGAATTAGAACTCTTGGAACTAAAATAAGTGTGGTTATAGTCATTTTAATTCCTGAAATTGGTCGAAATAGAAGCTTCTGAGTAGGAGAAAAAGTCTGTAAAAATGGCAATTTTGGTCACATTGAGGCTTCAAAAAGTAGTTATTCAACATGAGGCATAATCCAAATGACATTTTCAATCAATTTTTCTACAGTCCAAAAAATCTATTTTCTGATGAAAAACGATGACCCGTGATGTGTCGAACTTCCTCCAAATGGTCAGAAATGGAATTTTTTTAATGTTTTGTTTTTTGACTGTAAATGACTGTTGCATGTGAATTAGAACTCTTAGAACTAAAATAAGTGTGGTTATAGTCATTTTAATGCCTGAAATTGGTCGAAATAGAAGCTTCTGAGTAGGATAAAAAGTCTGTAAAAATGGCAATTTTGGTCACATTGAGGCTTCGAAAAGTAGTTATTCAACATGAGGCACAATCCAAATGACGTTTTGAATCAATTTTTCTACAGTCCAAAAAAATCAATTTTCTGATGAAAAACGATGACCCGTGACCTGTCGAACTTTCTCCAGATGGTCAGAAATGGAAATTTTTTAATATTTAATTTTTTGACTGTAATTGACTATTGCATGTGAATTATCACTCTTGGAACTAAAATAAGTGTGTTTAGAGTCATTTAAATGCCTGAAATTGGTCGAATTAGAAGCTTCTGAGTAGGTGAAAAAGTCTGTAAAAATGGCAATTTTGGTCACATTGAGGCTTTCGAAAAGTAGTTATTCAACATGAGGCACAATCCAAATGACGTTTTGAATCAATTTTTCTACAGTCCAAAAAAATCAATTTTCTGATGAAAAACGATGACCCGTGACCTGTCGAACTTTCTCCAGATGGTCAGAAATGGAAATTTTTTAATATTACATTTTTTGACTGTAATTGACTATTGCATGTGAATTTACACTCTTGGAACTAAAATAAGTGTGTTTAGAGTCATTTTAATTCCTGAAATTGGTCGAAATAGAAGCTTCTGAGTAGGAGAAAAAGTCTGTAAAAATGGCAATTTTGGTCACATTGAGGCTTCAAAAAGTAGTTATTCAACATGAGGCACAATCCAAATGACATTTTGAAGCAATTTTTCTACAGTCCAAAAAATCAATTTTCTGATGAAAAACGATGACCCTTACCTGTCGAATTTTCTCCAGATGGTCAGAAATGGTAATATTTTAATGTTTAATTTTTTGAATGTAAATTACTATTGCTTTTGAATTATCACTTTTGGAACTAAAAATAAGTGTGTTTAGAGTCATTTTAATGCCTGAAATTGGTTGAAATAGAAACTTCTGAGTAGGAGAAAAAGTCTATAAAAATGGCAATTTTGGTCACATTGCGGCTTCAAAAAGTAGTTATTTAACATGAGGCACAATCCAAATGACATTTTAAATCAAATTATCTACAGTCAAAAAAATCAATTTTCTGTAGAAAATTGATGACCCGTGACCTGTCGAACTTCCTCCAAATGTTCAGAAATGAAATTTTTTTGATGTTTTGTTTTTTTACTGTAAATGACTATTGCATGTGAATTAGAACTATTGGAACTAAAATAAGTGTGGTTATAGTCATTTTAATTCCTGAAATTGGTCGAAATAGAAGCTTCTGAGTAGGAGAAAAAGTCTGTAAAAATGGCAATTTTGGTCACATTGAGGCTTCAAAAAGTAGTTATTCAACATGAGGCATAATCCAAATGACATTTTCAATCAATTTTTCTACAGTCCAAAAAATCTATTTTCTGATGAAAAACGATGACCCGTGATGTGTCGAACTTCCTCCAAATGGTCAGAAATTGAATTTTTTTAATGTTTTGTTTTTTGACTGTAAATGACTATTGCATGTGAATTATCACTCTTGGAACTAAAATAAGTGTGTTTAGAGTCATTTTAATGCCTGAAATTGGTCAAAATAGAAGATTCTGAGTAGGAGAAAAGTCTGTAAAAATGGCAATTTTGGTCACATTGAGGCTTCAAAAAGTAGTTATTCAACACGAGGCATAATCCAAATGACATTTTGAATCAATTTTTCTACAGTCCAAAAAATCAATTTTCTGATGAAAAACGACCTGTCGAATTTTCTCCAGATGGTCAGAAATGGTAATTTTTTAATGTTTAATTTTTTGAATGTAAATGACTATTGCATGTGAATTAGAACTCTTAGAACTAAAATAAGTGTGTTTAGAGTCATTTTATTGCCTGAAATTCGTCGAAATAGAAGATTCTGAGTAGGAGAAACGTCTGTAAAAATGGCAATTTTGGTCACATTGAGGCTTCCAAAAGTAGTTATTCAACATGAGGCACAATCCAAATGACATTTTGAATCAATTTTTCTACAGTCCAAAAAATTAATTTTCTGATGAAAAACGATGACCCGTGACCTGTCGAACTTTCTCCAGATGGTCAGAAATGGAAATTTTTTAATATTTAATTTTTTGACTGTAATTGACTATTGCATGTGAATTATCACTCTTGGAACTAAAATAAGTGTGTTTAGAGTCATTTTAATGCCTGAAATTGGTCAAAATAGAAGATTCTGAGTAGGAGAAAAGTCTGTAAAAATGGCAATTTTGGTCACATTGAGGCTTCAAAAAGTAGTTATTCAACACGAGGCATAATCCAAATGACATTTTGAATCAATTTTTCTACAGTCCAAAAAATCAATTTTCTGATGAAAAACGATGAGCCGTCACCTGTCAAACTTCCTCCAAATGGTCATATATGGAAATTTTTTATTGTTTTGTTTTTTGACTGTAAATGACTATTGCATGTGAATTAGAACTATTGGAACTAAAATAAGTGTGTTTAGAGTCATTTTAATGCCTGAAATTGGTCGAAATAGAAGCTTCTGAGTAGGATAAAAAGTCTGTAAAAATGGCAATTTTGGTCACATTGAGGCTTCGAAAAGTAGTTATTCAACATGAGGCACAATCCAAATGACATTTTGAATCAATTTTTCTACAGTCCAAAAAATCAATTTTCTGATGAAAAACGATGACCCGTGACCTGTCGAACTTCCTCCAAATGGTCAGGAATTGAAAGTTTTTTAATGTTTTGTTTTTTGACTGTAAATGACTATTGCATGTGAATTAGAACTCTTGGAACTAAAATGAGTGTGTTTAGAGTCATTTTAATGCCTGAAATTGGTCGAAATAGAAGCTTCTGAGTAGGATAAAAAGTCTGTAAAAATGGCATTTTTGGTCACATTGAGGCTTCGAAAAGTAGTTATTCAACATGAGGCACAATCCAAATGACATTTTGAATCAATTTTTCTACAGTCCAAAAAATCAATTTTCTGATGAAAAACGATGAGCCGTGACCAGTCGAACTTCCTCCAAATGGTCAGAAATTGAAATTTTTTAATGTTTTGTTTTTTGACTGTAAATGACTATTGCATGTGAATTAGAACTCTTGGAACTAAAATAAGTGTGTTTAGAGTCATTTTAATGCCTGAAATTGGTCAAAATAGAAGCTTCTGAGTAGGATAAAAAGTTTGTAAAAATAGAAATTTTGGTCACATTGAGGCTTTGAAAAGTAGTTATTCAACATGAGGCACTATCCAAATGACATTTTGAATCAATTTTTCTACAGACCAAAAAATCAATTTTCTGATGAAAAATGATGACCCGTGACCTGTCAAACTTTCTCCAGATGGTCAGAAATGGGAATTTTTTAATGTTTTGTTTTTTGACTGTAAATGACTATTGCATGTGAATTAGAACTATTGGAACTAAAATAAGTGTGTTTAGAGTCATTTTAATGCCTGAAATTGGTCGAAATAGAAGCTTCTGAGTAGGATAAAAAGTCTGTAAAAATGGCAATTTTGGTCACATTGAGGCTTCGAAAAGTAGTTATTCAACATGAGGCACAATCCAAATGACGTTTTGAATCAATTTTTCTACAGTCCAAAAAAATCAATTTTCTGATGAAAAACGATGACCCGTGACCTGTCGAACTTTCTCCAGATGGTCAGAAATGGAAATTTTTTAATATTACATTTTTTGACTGTAATTGACTATTGCATGTGAATTAACACTCTTGGAACTAAAATAAGTGTGTTTAGAGTCATTTTAATTCCTGAAATTGGTCGAAATAGAAGCTTCTGAGTAGGAGAAAAAGTCTGTAAAAATGGCAATTTTGGTCACATTGAGGCTTCAAAAAGTAGTTATTCAACATGAGGCACAATCCAAATGACATTTTGAAGCAATTTTTCTACAGTCCAAAAAATCAATTTTCTGATGAAAAACGATGACCCTTACCTGTCGAATTTTCTCCAGATGGTCAGAAATGGTAATATTTTAAAGTTTAATTTTTTGAATGTAAATTACTATTGCTTTTGAATTATCACTTTTGGAACTAAAAATAAGTGTGTTTAGAGTCATTTTAATGCCTGAAATTGGTTGAAATAGAAACTTCTGAGTAGGAGAAAAAGTCTATAAAAATGGCAATTTTGGTCACATTGCGGCTTCAAAAAGTAGTTATTTAACATGAGGCACAATCCAAATGACATTTTAAATCAAATTATCTACAGTCAAAAAAATCAATTTTCTGTAGAAAATTGATGACCCGTGACCTGTCGAACTTCCTCCAAATGTTCAGAAATGGAATTTTTTTGATGTTTTGTTTTTTTACTGTAAATGACTATTGCATGTGAATTAGAACTATTGGAACTAAAATAAGTGTGGTTATAGTCATTTTAATTCCTGAAATTGGTCGAAATAGAAGCTTCTGAGTAGGAGAAAAAGTCTGTAAAAATGGCAATTTTGGTCACATTGAGGCTTCAAAAAGTAGTTATTCAACATGAGGCATAATCCAAATGACATTTTCAATCAATTTTTCTACAGTCCAAAAAATCTATTTTCTGATGAAAAACGATGACCCGTGATGTGTCGAACTTCCTCCAAATGGTCAGAAATTGAATTTTTTTAATGTTTTGTTTTTTGACTGTAAATGACTATTGCATGTGAATTATCACTCTTGGAACTAAAATAAGTGTGTTTAGAGTCATTTTAATGCCTGAAATTGGTCAAAATAGAAGATTCTGAGTAGGAGAAAAGTCTGTAAAAATGGCAATTTTGGTCACATTGAGGCTTCAAAAAGTAGTTATTCAACACGAGGCATAATCCAAATGACATTTTGAATCAATTTTTCTACAGTCCAAAAAATCAATTTTCTGATGAAAAACGACCTGTCGAACTTTCTCCAGATGGTCAGAAATGGAAATTTTTTAATATTTAATTTTTTGACTATAATTGACTATTGCATGTGAATTATCACTCTTGGAACTAAAATAAGTGTGTTTAGAGTCATTTTAATGCCTGAAATTGGTCGAATTAGAAGCTTCTGAGTAGGTGAAAAAGTCTGTAAAAATGGCAATTTTGGTCACATTGAGGCTTTCGAAAAGTAGTTATTCAACATGAGGCACAATCCAAATGACGTTGTGCATCAATTTTTCTACAGTCCAAAAAAATCAATTTTCTGATGAAAAACGATGACCCGTGACCTGTCGAACTTTCTCCAGATGGTCAGAAATGGAAATTTTTTAATATTACATTTTTTGACTGTAATTGACTATTGCATGTGAATTAACACTCTTGGAACTAAAATAAGTGTGTTTAGAGTCATTTTAATTCCTGAAATTGGTCGAAATAGAAGCTTCTGAGTAGGAGAAAAAGTCTGTAAAAATGGCAATTTTGGTCACATTGAGGCTTCAAAAAGTAGTTATTCAACATGAGGCATAATCCAAATGACATTTTGAATCAATTTTTCTACAGTCCAAAAAATCTATTTTCTGATGAAAAATGATGACCCGTGATGTGTCGAACTTCCTCCAAATGGTCAGAAATGGAATTTTTTTAATGTTTTGTTTTTTGACTGTAAATGACTATTGCATGTGAATTAGAACTCTTAGAACTAAAATAAGTGTGTTTAGAGTCATTTTAATTCCTGAAATTGGTCGAAATAGAAGCTTCTGAGTAGGAGAAAAAGTCTGTAAAAATGGCAATTTTGGTCACATTGAGGCTTCAAAAAGTAGTTATTTAACATGAGGCATAATCCAAATGACATTTTGAATCAATTTTTCTACAGTCCAAAAAACTCAATTTCCGATGAAAAACGATGACCCGTGACCTGTCGAACTTTCTCCAGATGGTCAGAAATGGAAATTTTTTAATATTTAATTTTTTGACTATAATTGACTATTGCATGTGAATTATCACTCTTGGAACTAAAATAAGTGTGTTTAGAGTCATTTAAATGCCTGAAATTGGTCGAATTAGAAGCTTCTGAGTAGGTGAAAAAGTCTGTAAAAATGGCAATTTTGGTCACATTGAGGCTTTCGAAAAGTAGTTATTCAACATGAGGCACAAACCAAATGACGTTTTGAATCAATTTTTCTACAGTCCAAAAAAATCAATTTTCTGATGAAAAACGATGACCCGTGACCTGTCGAACTTTCTCCAGATGGTCAGAAATGGAAATTTTTTAATATTACATTTTTTGACTGTAATTGACTATTGCATGTGAATTAACACTCTTGGAACTAAAATAAGTGTGTTTAGAGTCATTTTAATTCCTGAAATTGGTCGAAATAGAAGCTTCTGAGTAGGAGAAAAAGTCTGTAAAAATGGCAATTTTGGTCACATTGAGGCTTCAAAAAGTAGTTATTCAACATGAGGCACAATCCAAATGACATTTTGAAGCAATTTTTCTACAGTCCAAAAAATCAATTTTCTGATGAAAAACGATGACCCTTACCTGTCGAATTTTCTCCAGATGGTCAGAAATGGTAATATTTTAATGTTTAATTTTTTGAATGTAAATTACTATTGCATGTGAATTATCACTTTTGGAACTAAAAATAAGTGTGTTTAGAGTCATTTTAATGCCTGAAATTGGTTGAAATAGAAACTTCTGAGTAGGAGAAAAAGTCTATAAAAATGGCAATTTTGGTCACATTGCGGCTTCAAAAAGTAGTTATTTAACATGAGGCACAATCCAAATGACATTTTAAATCAAATTATCTACAGTCAAAAAAATCAATTTTCTGATGAAAAACGATGACCTGTGACCTGTCGAATTTTCTCCAGATGGTCAGAAATGGTAATTTTTTAATGTTTAATTTTTTTAATGTAAATGACTATTGCATTTGAATTAGAACTCTTGAAACTAAAATAAGTGTGTTTAGAGTCATTTTAATTCCTGAAATTGGTCGAAATAGAAGCTTCTGAGTAGGAGAAAAAGTCTGTAAAAATTGCAATTTTGGTCACATTGAGGCTTCAAAAAGTAGTTATTTAACATGAGGCATAATCCAAATGACATTTTGAATCAATTTTTCTACAGTCCCAAAAAATCAATTTTCCGATGAAAAACGATGAACCGTGACCTGTCGAACTTTCTCCAGATGGTCAGAAATGGAAATTTTTTAATATTTAATTTTTTGACTATAATTGACTATTGCATGTGAATTATCACTCTTGGAACTAAAATAAGTGTGTTTAGAGTCATTTTAATGCCTGAAATTGGTCGAATTAGAAGCTTCTGAGTAGGTGAAAAAGTCTGTAAAAATGGCAATTTTGGTCACATTGAGGCTTTCGAAAAGTAGTTATTCAACATGAGGCACAATCCAAATGACGTTTTGAATCAATTTTTCTACAGTCCAAAAAAATCAATTTTCTGATGAAAAACGATGACCCGTGACCTGTCGAACTTTCTCCAGATGGTCAGAAATGGAAATTTTTTAATATTACATTTTTTGACTGTAATTGACTATTGCATGTGAATTAACACTCTTGGAACTAAAATAAGTGTGTTTAGAGTCATTTTAATTCCTGAAATTGGTCGAAATAGAAGCTTCTGAGTAGGAGAAAAAGTCTGTAAAAATGGCAATTTTGGTCACATTGAGGCTTCAAAAAGTAGTTATTCAACATGAGGCACAATCCAAATGACATTTTGAAGCAATTTTTCTACAGTCCAAAAAATCAATTTTCTGATGAAAAACGATGACCCTTACCTGTCGAATTTTCTCCAGATGGTCAGAAATGGTAATATTTTAATGTTTAATTTTTTGAATGTAAATTACTATTGCATGTGAATTATCACTTTTGGAACTAAAAATAAGTGTGTTTAGAGTCATTTTAATGCCTGAAATTGGTTGAAATAGAAACTTCTGAGTAGGAGAAAAAGTCTATAAAAATGGCAATTTTGGTCACATTGCGGCTTCAAAAAGTAGTTATTTAACATGAGGCACAATCCAAATGACATTTTAAATCAAATTATCTACAGTCAAAAAAATCAATTTTCTGATGAAAAACGATGACCTGTGACCTGTCGAATTTTCTCCAGATGGTCAGAAATGGTAATTTTTTAATGTTTAATTTTTTTAATGTAAATGACTATTGCATTTGAATTAGAACTCTTGAAACTAAAATAAGTGTGTTTAGAGTCATTTTAATTCCTGAAATTGGTCGAAATAGAAGCTTCTGAGTAGGAGAAAAAGTCTGTAAAAATGGCAATTTTGGTCACATTGAGGCTTCAAAAAGTAGTTATTTAACATGAGGCATAATCCAAATGACATTTTGAATCAATTTTTCTACAGTCCCAAAAAATCAATTTTCCGATGAAAAACGATGACCCGTGACCTGTCGAACTTTCTCCAGATGGTCAGAAATGGAAATTTTTTAATATTTAATTTTTTGACTATAATTGACTATTGCATGTGAATTATCACTCTTGGAACTAAAATAAGTGTGTTTAGAGTCATTTTAATGCCTGAAATTGGTCGAATTAGAAGCTTCTGAGTAGGTGAAAAAGTCTGTAAAAATGGCAATTTTGGTCACATTGAGGCTTTCGAAAAGTAGTTATTCAACATGAGGCACAAACCAAATGACGTTTTGAATCAATTTTTCTACAGTCCAAAAAAATCAATTTTCTGATGAAAAACGATGACCCGTGACCTGTCGAACTTTCTCCAGATGGTCAGAAATGGAAATTTTTTAATATTACATTTTTTGACTGTAATTGACTATTGCATGTGAATTAACACTCTTGGAACTAAAATAAGTGTGTTTAGAGTCATTTTAATTCCTGAAATTGGTCGAAATAGAAGCTTCTGAGTAGGAGAAAAAGTCTGTAAAAATGGCAATTTTGGTCACATTGAGGCTTCAAAAAGTAGTTATTCAACATGAGGCACAATCCAAATGACATTTTGAAGCAATTTTTCTACAGTCCAAAAAATCAATTTTCTGATGAAAAACGATGACCCTTACCTGTCGAATTTTCTCCAGATGGTCAGAAATGGTAATATTTTAATGTTTAATTTTTTGAATGTAAATTACTATTGCATGTGAATTATCACTTTTGGAACTAAAAATAAGTGTGTTTAGAGTCATTTTAATGCCTGAAATTGGTTGAAATAGAAACTTCTGAGTAGGAGAAAAAGTCTATAAAAATGGCAATTTTGGTCACATTGCGGCTTCAAAAAGTAGTTATTTAACATGAGGCACAATCCAAATGACATTTTAAATCAAATTATCTACAGTCAAAAAAATCAATTTTCTGATGAAAAACGATGACCTGTGACCTGTCGAATTTTCTCCAGATGGTCAGAAATGGTAATTTTTTAATGTTTAATTTTTTTAATGTAAATGACTATTGCATTTGAATTAGAACTCTTGAAACTAAAATAAGTGTGTTTAGAGTCATTTTAATTCCTGAAATTGGTCGAAATAGAAGCTTCTGAGTAGGAGAAAAAGTCTGTAAAAATGGCAATTTTGGTCACATTGAGGCTTCAAAAAGTAGTTATTTAACATGAGGCATAATCCAAATGACATTTTGAATCAATTTTTCTACAGTCCCAAAAAATCAATTTTCTGATGAAAAACGATGACCCGTGACCTGTCGAACTTTCTCCAGATGGTCAGAAATGGAAATTTTTTAATATTTAATTTTTTGACTATAATTGACTATTGCATGTGAATTATCACTCTTGGAACTAAAATAAGTGTGTTTAGAGTCATTTTAATGCCTGAAATTGGTCGAAGTAGAAGCTTCGGAGTAGGAGAAAAAGTCTGTAAAAATGGCAATTTTGGTCACATTGAGGCTTCAAAAAGTAGTTATTCAACATGAGGCACAATCCAAATGACATTTTGAATCAATTTTTCTACAGTCCAAAAAATCAATTTTCTGATGAAAAACGATGACCCGTGACCTGTCGAACTTCCTCCAAATGGTCAGAAATTGGAATTTTTTGATGTTTTGTTTTTTGACTGTAGAGGACTATTGCATGTGAATTAGAACTCTTGGAACTAAAATAAGTGTGGTTATAGTCATTTTAATTCCTGAAATTGGTCGAAATAGAAGCTTCTGAGTAGGAGAAAAAGTCTGTAAAAATGGCAATTTTGGTCACATTGAGGCTTCAAAAAGTAGTTATTCAACATGAGGCATAATCCAAATGACATTTTCAATCAATTTTTCTACAGTCCAAAAAATCTATTTTCTGATGAAAAACGATGACCCGTGATGTGTCGAACTTCCTCCAAATGGTCAGAAATGGAATTTTTTTAATGTTTTGTTTTTTGACTGTAAATGACTGTTGCATGTGAATTAGAACTCTTAGAACTAAAATAAGTGTGGTTATAGTCATTTTAATGCCTGAAATTGGTCGAAATAGAAGCTTCTGAGTAGGATAAAAAGTCTGTAAAAATGGCAATTTTGGTCACATTGAGGCTTCGAAAAGTAGTTATTCAACATGAGGCACAATCCAAATGACGTTTTGAATCAATTTTTCTACAGTCCAAAAAAATCAATTTTCTGATGAAAAACGATGACCCGTGACCTGTCGAACTTTCTCCAGATGGTCAGAAATGGAAATTTTTTAATATTTAATTTTTTGACTGTAATTGACTATTGCATGTGAATTATCACTCTTGGAACTAAAATAAGTGTGTTTAGAGTCATTTAAATGCCTGAAATTGGTCGAATTAGAAGCTTCTGAGTAGGTGAAAAAGTCTGTAAAAATGGCAATTTTGGTCACATTGAGGCTTTCGAAAAGTAGTTATTCAACATGAGGCACAATCCAAATGACGTTTTGAATCAATTTTTCTACAGTCCAAAAAAATCAATTTTCTGATGAAAAACGATGACCCGTGACCTGTCGAACTTTCTCCAGATGGTCAGAAATGGAAATTTTTTAATATTACATTTTTTGACTGTAATTGACTATTGCATGTGAATTTACACTCTTGGAACTAAAATAAGTGTGTTTAGAGTCATTTTAATTCCTGAAATTGGTCGAAACAGAAGCTTCTGAGTAGGAGAAAAAGTCTGTAAAAATGGCAATTTTGGTCACATTGAGGCTTCAAAAAGTAGTTATTCAACATGAGGCACAATCCAAATGACATTTTGAAGCAATTTTTCTACAGTCCAAAAAATCAATTTTCTGATGAAAAACGATGACCCTTACCTGTCGAATTTTCTCCAGATGGTCAGAAATGGTAATATTTTAATGTTTAATTTTTTGAATGTAAATTACTATTGCTTTTGAATTATCACTTTTGGAACTAAAAATAAGTGTGTTTAGAGTCATTTTAATGCCTGAAATTGGTTGAAATAGAAACTTCTGAGTAGGAGAAAAAGTCTATAAAAATGGCAATTTTGGTCACATTGCGGCTTCAAAAAGTAGTTATTTAACATGAGGCACAATCCAAATGACATTTTAAATCAAATTATCTACAGTCAAAAAAATCAATTTTCTGTAGAAAATTGATGACCCGTGACCTGTCGAACTTCCTCCAAATGTTCAGAAATGGAATTTTTTTGATGTTTTGTTTTTTTACTGTAAATGACTATTGCATGTGAATTAGAACTATTGGAACTAAAATAAGTGTGGTTATAGTCATTTTAATTCCTGAAATTGGTCGAAATAGAAGCTTCTGAGTAGGAGAAAAAGTCTGTAAAAATGGCAATTTTGGTCACATTGAGGCTTCAAAAAGTAGTTATTCAACATGAGGCATAATCCAAATGACATTTTCAATCAATTTTTCTACAGTCCAAAAAATCTATTTTCTGATGAAAAACGATGACCCGTGATGTGTCGAACTTCCTCCAAATGGTCAGAAATTGAATTTTTTTAATGTTTTGTTTTTTGACTGTAAATGACTATTGCATGTGAATTATCACTCTTGGAACTAAAATAAGTGTGTTTAGAGTCATTTTAATGCCTGAAATTGGTCAAAATAGAAGATTCTGAGTAGGAGAAAAGTCTGTAAAAATGGCAATTTTGGTCACATTGAGGCTTCAAAAAGTAGTTATTCAACACGAGGCATAATCCAAATGACATTTTGAATCAATTTTTCTACAGTCCAAAAATCAATTTTCTGATGAAAAACGACCTGTCGAATTTTCTCCAGATGGTCAGAAATGGTAATTTTTTAATGTTTAATTTTTTGAATGTAAATGACTATTGCATGTGAATTAGAACTCTTAGAACTAAAATAAGTGTGTTTAGAGTCATTTTATTGCCTGAAATTCGTCGAAATAGAAGATTCTGAGTAGGAGAAACGTCTGTAAAAATGGCAATTTTGGTCACATTGAGGCTTCCAAAAGTAGTTATTCAACATGAGGCACAATCCAAATGACATTTTGAATCAATTTTTCTACAGTCCAAAAAATTAATTTTCTGATGAAAAACGATGACCCGTGACCTGTCGAACTTTCTCCAGATGGTCAGAAATGGAAATTTTTTAATATTTAATTTTTTGACTGTAATTGACTATTGCATGTGAATTATCACTCTTGGAACTAAAATAAGTGTGTTTAGAGTCATTTTAATGCCTGAAATTGGTCAAAATAGAAGATTCTGAGTAGGAGAAAAGTCTGTAAAAATGGCAATTTTGGTCACATTGAGGCTTCAAAAAGTAGTTATTCAACACGAGGCATAATCCAAATGACATTTTGAATCAATTTTTCTACAGTCCAAAAAATCAATTTTCTGATGAAAAACGATGACCCGTGACCTGTCGAACTTCCTCCAAATGGTCAGAAATTGAAATTTTTTAATGTTTTGTTTTTTGACTGTAAATGACTATTGCATGTGAATTAGAACTCTTAGAACTAAAATAAGTGTGGTTATAGTCATTTTAATGCCTGAAATTGGTCGAAATAGAAGCTTCTGAGTAGGAGAAAAAGTCTGTAAAATTGGCAATTTTGGTCACTTTGCGGCTTCAAAATGTAGTTATTTAACATGAGGCACAATCCAAATGACATTTTACATCAAATTTTCTACAGTCCAAAAAAATCAATTTTCTGATGAAAAACGATGACCCGTGACCTGTCGAATTTTCTCCAGATGGTCAGAAATGGAATTTTTTTGATGTTTTGTTTTTTTACTGTAAATGACTTGCTTGTGAATTAGAACTATTGGAACTAAAATAGGTGTGTTTAGAGTCATTTTAATGCCTGAAATTGGTCGAAATAGAAGCTTCTGAGTAGGAGAAAAAGTCTGTAAAAATGGCAATTTTGGTCACATTGAGGCTTCAAAAAGTAGTTATTCAACATGAGGCACAATCCAAATGACATTTTGAAGCAATTTTTCTACAGTCCAAAAAATCAATTTTCTGATGAAAAACGATGACCCTTACCTGTCGAATTTTCTCCAGATGGTCAGAAATGGTAATATTTTAATGTTTAATTTTTTGAATGTAAATTACTATTGCATGTGAATTATCACTTTTGGAACTAAAAATAAGTGTGTTTAGAGTCATTTTAATGCCTGAAATTGGTTGAAATAGAAACTTCTGAGTAGGAGAAAAAGTCTATAAAAATGGCAATTTTGGTCACATTGCGGCTTCAAAAAGTAGTTATTTAACATGAGGCACAATCCAAATGACATTTTAAATCAAATTATCTACAGTCAAAAAAATCAATTTTCTGATGAAAAACGATGACCTGTGACCTGTCGAATTTTCTCCAGATGGTCAGAAATGGTAATTTTTTAATGTTTAATTTTTTTAATGTAAATGACTATTGCATTTGAATTAGAACTCTTGAAACTAAAATAAGTGTGTTTAGAGTCATTTTAATTCCTGAAATTGGTCGAAATAGAAGCTTCTGAGTAGGAGAAAAAGTCTGTAAAAATGGCAATTTTGGTCACATTGAGGCTTCAAAAAGTAGTTATTTAACATGAGGCATAATCCAAATGACATTTTGAATCAATTTTTCTACAGTCCCAAAAAATCAATTTTCCGATGAAAAACGATGACCCGTGACCTGTCGAACTTTCTCCAGATGGTCAGAAATGGAAATTTTTTAATATTTAATTTTTTGACTATAATTGACTATTGCATGTGAATTATCACTCTTGGAACTAAAATAAGTGTGTTTAGAGTCATTTTAATTCCTGAAATTGGTCGAAATAGAAGCTTCTGAGTAGGAGAAAAAGTCTGTAAAAATGGCAATTTTGGTCACATTGAGGCTTCAAAAAGTAGTTATTCAACATGAGGCACAATCCAAATGACATTTTGAAGCAATTTTTCTACAGTCCAAAAAATCAATTTTCTGATGAAAAACGATGACCCTTACCTGTCGAATTTTCTCCAGATGGTCAGAAATGGTAATATTTTAATGTTTAATTTTTTGAATGTAAATTACTATTGCTTTTGAATTATCACTTTTGGAACTAAAAATAAGTGTGTTTAGAGTCATTTTAATGCCTGAAATTGGTTGAAATAGAAACTTCTGAGTAGGAGAAAAAGTCTATAAAAATGGCAATTTTGGTCACATTGCGGCTTCAAAAAGTAGTTATTTAACATGAGGCACAATCCAAATGACATTTTAAATCAAATTATCTACAGTCAAAAAAATCAATTTTCTGTAGAAAATTGATGACCCGTGACCTGTCGAACTTCCTCCAAATGTTCAGAAATTGAATTTTTTTGATGTTTTGTTTTTTTACTGTAAATGACTATTGCATGTGAATTAGAACTATTGGAACTAAAATAAGTGTGGTTATAGTCATTTTAATTCCTGAAATTGGTCGAAATAGAAGCTTCTGAGTAGGAGAAAAAGTCTGTAAAAATGGCAATTTTGGTCACATTGAGGCTTCAAAAAGTAGTTATTCAACATGAGGCATAATCCAAATGACATTTTCAATCAATTTTTCTACAGTCCAAAAAATCTATTTTCTGATGAAAAACGATTACCCGTGATGTGTCGAACTTCCTCCAAATGGTCAGAAATTGAATTTTTTTAATGTTTTGTTTTTTGACTGTAAATGACTATTGCATGTGAATTATCACTCTTGGAACTAAAATAAGTGTGTTTAGAGTCATTTTAATGCCTGAAATTGGTCAAAATAGAAGATTCTGAGTAGGAGAAAAGTCTGTAAAAATGGCAATTTTGGTCACATTGAGGCTTCAAAAAGTAGTTATTCAACACGAGGCATAATCCAAATGACATTTTGAATCAATTTTTCTACAGTCCAAAAAATCAATTTTCTGATGAAAAACGACCTGTCGAATTTTCTCCAGATGGTCAGAAATGGTAATTTTTTAATGTTTAATTTTTTGAATGTAAATGACTATTGCATGTGAATTAGAACTCTTAGAACTAAAATAAGTGTGTTTAGAGTCATTTTATTGCCTGAAATTCGTCGAAATAGAAGATTCTGAGTAGGAGAAAAGTCTGTAAAAATGGCAATTTTGGTCACATTGAGGCTTCAAAAAGTAGTTATTCAACACGAGGCATAATCCAAATGACCTTTTGAATCAATTTTTCTACAGTCCAAAAAATCAATTTTCTGATGAAAAACGATGACCCGTGACCTGTCGAACTTCCTCCAAATGGTCAGAAATTGAAATTTTTTAATGTTTTGTTTTTTGACTGTAAATGACTATTGCATGTGAATTAGAACTCTTAGAACTAAAATAAGTGTGGTTATAGTCATTTTAATGCCTGAAATTGGTCGAAATAGAAGCTTCTGAGTAGGAGAAAAAGTCTGTAAAATTGGCAATTTTGGTCACTTTGCGGCTTCAAAATGTAGTTATTTAACATGAGGCACAATCCAAATGACATTTTACATCAAATTTTCTACAGTCCAAAAAAATCAATTTTCTGATGAAAAACGATGACCCGTGACCTGTCGAATTTTCTCCAGATGGTCAGAAATGGAATTTTTTTGATGTTTTGTTTTTTTACTGTAAATGACTATTGCTTGTGAATTAGAACTATTGGAACTAAAATAGGTGTGTTTAGAGTCATTTTAATGCCTGAAATTGGTCGAAATAGAAGCTTCTGAGTAGGAGAAAAAGTCTGTAAAAATGGCAATTTTGGTCACATTGAGGCTTCAAAAAGTAGGTATTCAACATGAGGCACAATCCAAATGACATTTTGAAGCAATTTTTCTACAGTCCAAAAAATCAATTTTCTGATGAAAAACGATGACCCTTACCTGTCGAATTTTCTCCAGATGGTCAGAAATGGTAATATTTTAATGTTTAATTTTTTGAATGTAAATTACTATTGCATGTGAATTATCACTTTTGGAACTAAAAATAAGTGTGTTTAGAGTCATTTTAATGCCTGAAATTGGTTGAAATAGAAACTTCTGAGTAGGAGAAAAAGTCTATAAAAATGGCAATTTTGGTCACATTGCGGCTTCAAAAAGTAGTTATTTAACATGAGGCACAATCCAAATGACATTTTAAATCAAATTATCTACAGTCAAAAAAATCAATTTTCTGATGAAAAACGATGACCTGTGACCTGTCGAATTTTCTCCAGATGGTCAGAAATGGTAATTTTTTAATGTTTAATTTTTTTAATGTAAATGACTATTGCATTTGAATTAGAACTCTTGAAACTAAAATAAGTGTGTTTAGAGTCATTTTAATTCCTGAAATTGGTCGAAATAGAAGCTTCTGAGTAGGAGAAAAAGTCTGTAAAAATGGCAATTTTGGTCACATTGAGGCTTCAAAAAGTAGTTATTTAACATGAGGCATAATCCAAATGACATTTTGAATCAATTTTTCTACAGTCCCAAAAAATCAATTTTCCGATGAAAAACGATGACCCGTGACCTGTCGAACTTTCTCCAGATGGTCAGAAATGGAAATTTTTTAATATTTAATTTTTTGACTATAATTGACTATTGCATGTGAATTATCACTCTTGGAACTAAAATAAGTGTGTTTAGAGTCATTTTAATGCCTGAAATTGGTCGAATTAGAAGCTTCTGAGTAGGTGAAAAAGTCTGTAAAAATGGCAATTTTGGTCACATTGAGGCTTCGAAAAGTAGTTATTCAACATGAGGCACAATCCAAATGACGTTTTGAATCAATTTTTCTACAGTCCAAAAAAATCAATTTTCTGATGAAAAACGATGACCCGTGACCTGTCGAACTTTCTCCAGATGGTCAGAAATGGAAATTTTTTAATATTAAATTTTTTGACTGTAATTGACTATTGCATGTGAATTATCACTCTTGGAACTAAAATAAGTGTGTTTAGAGTCATTTTAATTCCTGAAATTGGTCGAAATAGAAGCTTCTGAGTAGGAGAAAAAGTCTGTAAAAATGGCAATTTTGATCACATTGAGGCTTCAAAAAGTAGTTATTCAACATGAGGCATAATCCAAATGACATTTTCAATCAATTTTTCTACAGTCCAAAAAATCTATTTTCTGATGAAAAACGATGACCCGTGATGTGTCGAACTTCCTCCAAATGGTCAGAAATGGAATTTTTTTAATGTTTTGTTTTTTGACTGTAAATGACTATTGCATGTGAATTAGAACTCTTAGAACTAAAATAAGTGTGGTTATAGTCATTTTAATGCCTGAAATTGGTCGAAATAGAAGCTTCTGAGTAGGATAAAAAGTCTGTAAAAATGGCAATTTTGGTCACATTGAGGCTTCGAAAAGTAGTTATTCAACATGAGGCACAATCCAAATGACGTTTTGAATAAATTTTTCTACAGTCCAAAAAAATCAATTTTCTGATGAAAAACGATGACCCGTGACCTGTCGAACTTTCTCCAGATGGTCAGAAATGGAAATTTTTTAATATTTAATTTTTTGACTGTAATTGACTATTGCATGTGAATTATCACTCTTGGAACTAAAATAAGTGTGTTTAGAGTCATTTTAATGCCTGAAATTGGTCAAAATAGAAGATTCTGAGTAGGAGAAAAGTCTGTAAAAATGGCAATTTTGGTCACATTGAGGCTTCAAAAAGTAGTTATTCAACACGAGGCATAATCCAAATGACATTTTGAATCAATTTTTCTACAGTCCAAAAAATCAATTTTCTGATGAAAAACGATGACCCGTGACCTGTCGAACTTCCTCCAAATGGTCAGAAATGTAAATTTTTTAATGTTTTGTTTTTTGACTGTAAATGACTATTGCATGTGAATTAGAACTCTTAGAACTAAAATAAGTGTGGTTATAGTCATTTTAATGCCTGAAATTGGTCGAAATAGAAGCTTCTGAGTAGGAGAAAAAGTCTGTAAAATTGGCAATTTTGGTCACTTTGCGGCTTCAAAATGTAGTTATTTAACATGAGGCACAATCCAAATGACATTTTACATCAAATTTTCTACAGTCCAAAAAAATCAATTTTCTGATGAAAAACGATGACCCGTGACCTGTCGAATTTTCTCCAGATGGTCAGAAATGGAATTTTTTTGATGTTTTGTTTTTTTACTGTAAATGACTATTGCTTGTGAATTAGAACTATTGGAACTAAAATAGGTGTGTTTAGAGTCATTTTAATGCCTGAAATTGGTCAAAATAGAAGCTTCTGAGTAGGAGAAAAAGTCTGTAAAAATGGCAATTTTGGTCACATTGAGGCTTCAAAAAGTAGTTATTCAACATGAGGCACAATCCAAATGACATTTTGAAGCAATTTTTCTACAGTCCAAAAAATCGATTTTCTGATGAAAAACGATGACCCTTACCTGTCGAATTTTCTCCAGATGGTCAGAAATGGTAATATTTTAATGTTTAATTTTTTGAATGTAAATTACTATTGCATGTGAATTATCACTTTTGGAACTAAAAATAAGTGTGTTTAGAGTCATTTTAATGCCTGAAATTGGTTGAAATAGAAACTTCTGAGTAGGAGAAAAAGTCTATAAAAATGGCAATTTTGGTCACATTGCGGCTTCAAAAAGTAGTTATTTAACATGAGGCACAATCCAAATGACATTTTAAATCAAATTATCTACAGTCAAAAAAATCAATTTTCTGATGAAAAACGATGACCTGTGACCTGTCGAATTTTCTCCAGATGGTCAGAAATGGTAATTTTTTAATGTTTAATTTTTTTAATGTAAATGACTATTGCATTTGAATTAGAACTCTTGAAACTAAAATAAGTGTGTTTAGAGTCATTTTAATTCTTGAAATTGGTCGAAATAGAAGCTTCTGAGTAGGAGAAAAAGTCTGTAAAAATGGCAATTTTGGTCACATTGAGGCTTCAAAAAGTAGTTATTTAACATGAGGCATAATCCAAATGACATTTTGAATCAATTTTTCTACAGTCCCAAAAAATCAATTTTCCGATGAAAAACGATGACCCGTGACCTGTCGAACTTTCTCCAGATGGTCCGAAATGGAAATTTTTTAATATTTAATTTTTTGACTATAATTGACTATTGCATGTGAATTATCACTCTTGGAACTAAAATAAGTGTGTTTAGAGTCATTTTAATTCCTGAAATTGGTCGAAATAGAAGCTTCTGAGTAGGAGAAAAAGTCTGTAAAAATGGCAATTTTGGTCACATTGAGGCTTCAAAAAGTAGTTATTCAACATGAGGCACAATCCAAATGACATTTTGAAGCAATTTTTCTACAGTCCAAAAAATCAATTTTCTGATGAAAAACGATGACCCTTACCTGTCGAATTTTCTCCAGATGGTCAGAAATGGTAATATTTTAATGTTTAATTTTTTTAATGTAAATTACTATTGCTTTTGAATTATCACTTTTGGAACTAAAAATAAGTGTGTTTAGAGTCATTTTAATGCCTGAAATTGGTTGAAATAGAAACTTCTGAGTAGGAGAAAAAGTCTATAAAAATGGCAATTTTGGTCACATTGCGGCTTCAAAAAGTAGTTATTTAACATGAGGCACAATCCAAATGACATTTTAAATCAAATTATCTACAGTCAAAAAAAATCAATTTTCTGTAGAAAATTGATGACCCGTGACCTGTCGAACTTCCTCCAAATGTTCAGAAATGGAATTTTTTTGATGTTTTGTTTTTTTACTGTAAATGACTATTGCATGTGAATTAGAACTATTGGAACTAAAATAAGTGTGGTTATAGTCATTTTAATTCCTGAAATTGGTCGAAATAGAAGCTTCTGAGTAGGAGAAAAAGTCTGTAAAAATGGCAATTTTGGTCACATTGAGGCTTCAAAAAGTAGTTATTCAACATGAGGCATAATCCAAATGACATTTTCAATCAATTTTTCTACAGTCCAAAAAATCTATTTTCTGATGAAAAACGATGACCCGTGATGTGTCGAACTTCCTCCAAATGGTCAGAAATTGAATTTTTTTAATGTTTTGTTTTTTGACTGTAAATGACTATGCATGTGAATTATCACTCTTGGAACTAAAATAAGTGTGTTTAGAGTCATTTTAATGCCTGAAATTGGTCAAAATAGAAGATTCTGAGTAGGAGAAAAGTCTGTAAAAATGGCAATTTTGGTCACATTGAGGCTTCAAAAAGTAGTTATTCAACACGAGGCATAAATAAATGACATTTTGAATCAATTTTTCTACAGTCCAAAAAATCAATTTTCTGATGAAAAACGACCTGTCGAATTTTCTCCAGATGGTCAGAAATGGTAATTTTTTAATGTTTAATTTTTTGAATGTAAATGACTATTGCATGTGAATTAGAACTCTTAGAACTAAAATAAGTGTGTTTAGAGTCATTTTATTGCCTGAAATTCGTCGAAATAGAAGATTCTGAGTAGGAGAAACGTCTGTAAAAATGGCAATTTTGGTCACATTGAGGCTTCCAAAAGTAGTTATTCAACATGAGGCACAATCCAAATGACATTTTGAATCAATTTTTCTACAGTCCAAAAAATTAATTTTCTGATGAAAAACGATGACCCGTGACCTGTCGAACTTTCTCCAGATGGTCAGAAAAGGAAATTTTTTAATATTTAATTTTTTGACTGTAATTGACTATTGCATGTGAATTATCACTCTTGGAACTAAAATAAGTGTGTTTAGAGTCATTTTAATGCCTGAAATTGGTCAAAATAGAAGATTCTGAGTAGGAGAAAAGTCTGTAAAAATGGCAATTTTGGTCACATTGAGGCTTCAAAAAGTAGTTATTCAACACGAGGCATAATCCAAATGACATTTTGAATCAATTTTTCTACAGTCCAAAAAATCAATTTTCTGATGAAAAACGATGACCCGTGACCTGTCGAACTTCCTCCAAATGGTCAGAAATTGAAATTTTTTAATGTTTTGTTTTTTGACTGTAAATGACTATTGCATGTGAATTAGAACTCTTAGAACTAAAATAAGTGTGGTTATAGTCATTTTAATGCCTGAAATTGGTCGAAATAGAAGCTTCTGAGTAGGAGAAAAAGTCTGTAAAATTGGCAATTTTGGTCACTTTGCGGCTTCAAAATGTAGTTATTTAACATGAGGCACAATCCAAATGACATTTTACATCAAATTTTCTACAGTCCAAAAAAATCAATTTTCTGATGAAAAACGATGACCCGTGACCTGTCGAATTTTCTCCAGATGGTCAGAAATGGAATTTTTTTTATGTTTTGTTTTTTTACTGTAAATGACTATTGCTTGTGAATTAGAACTATTGGAACTAAAATAGGTGTGTTTAGAGTCATTTTAATGCCTGAAATTGGTCGAAATAGAAGCTTCTGAGTAGGAGAAAAAGTCTGTAAAAATGGCAATTTTGGTCACATTGAGGCTTCAAAAAGTAGTTATTCAACATGAGGCACAATCCAAATGACATTTTGAAGCAATTTTTCTACAGTCCAAAAAATCAATTTTCTGATGAAAAACGATGACCCTTACCTGTCGAATTTTCTCCAGATGGTCAGAAATGGTAATATTTTAATGTTTAATTTTTTGAATGTAAATTACTATTGCATGTGAATTATCACTTTTGGAACTAAAAATAAGTGTGTTTAGAGTCATTTTAATGCCTGAAATTGGTTGAAATAGAAACTTCTGAGTAGGAGAAAAAGTCTATAAAAATGGCAATTTTGGTCACAGTGCGGCTTCAAAAAGTAGTTATTTAACATGAGGCACAATCCAAATGACATTTTAAATCAAATTATCTACAGTCAAAAAAATCAATTTTCTGATGAAAAACGATGACCTGTGACCTGTCGAATTTTCTCCAGATGGTCAGAAATGGTAATTTTTTAATGTTTAATTTTTTTAATGTAAATGACTATTGCATTTGAATTAGAACTCTTGAAACTAAAATAAGTGTGTTTAGAGTCATTTTAATTCCTGAAATTGGTCGAAATAGAAGCTTCTGAGTAGGAGAAAAAGTCTGTAAAAATGGCAATTTTGGTCACATTGAGGCTTCAAAAAGTAGTTATTTAACATGAGGCATAATCCAAATGACATTTTGAATCAATTTTTCTACAGTCCCAAAAAATCAATTTTCCGATGAAAAACGATGACCCGTGACCTGTCGAACTTTCTCCAGATGGTCAGAAATGGAAATTTTTTAATATTTAATTTTTTGACTATAATTGACTATTGCATGTGAATTATCACTCTTGGAACTAAAATAAGTGTGTTTAGAGTCATTTTAATGCCTGAAATTGGTCGAATTAGAAGCTTCTGAGTAGGTGAAAAAGTCTGTAAAAATGGCAATTTTGGTCACATTGAGGCTTTCGAAAAGTAGTTATTCAACATGAGGCACAATCCAAATGACGTTTTGAATCAATTTTTCTACAGTCCAAAAAAATCAATTTTCTGATGAAAAACGATGACCCGTGACCTGTCGAACTTTCTCCAGATGGTCAGAAATGGAAATTTTTTAATATTACATTTTTTGACTGTAATTGACTATTGCATGTGAATTATCACTCTTGGAACTAAAATAAGTGTGTTTAGAGTCATTTTAATTCCTGAAATTGGTCGAAATAGAAGATTCTGAGTAGGAGAAAAAGTCTGTAAAAATGGCAATTTTGGTCACATTGAGGCTTCAAAAAGTAGTTATTCAACATGAGGCATAATCCAAATGACATTTTCAATCAATTTTTCTACAGTCCAAAAAATCTATTTTCTGATGAAAAACGATGACCCGTGATGTGTCGAACTTCCTCCAAATGGTCAGAAATTGAATTTTTTTAATGTTTTGTTTTTTGACTGTAAATGACTATTGCATGTGAATTAGAACTCTTAGAACTAAAATAAGTGTGGTTATAGTCATTTTAATGCCTGAAATTGGTCGAAATAGAAGCTTCTGAGTAGGATAAAAAGTCTGTAAAAATGGCAATTTTGGTCACATTGAGGCTTCGAAAAGTAGTTATTCAACATGAGGCACAATCCAAATGACATTTTGAATCAATTTTTCTACAGTCCAAAAAAATCAATTTTCTGATGAAAAACGATGACCCGTGACCTGTCGAACTTTCTCCAGATGGTCAGAAATGGAAATTTTTTAATATTTAATTTTTTGACTGTAATTGACTATTGCATGTGAATTATCACTCTTGGACCTAAAATAAGTGTGTTTAGAGTCATTTTAATGCCTGAAATTGGTCAAAATAGAAGATTCTGAGTAGGAGAAAAGTCTGTAAAAATGGCAATTTTGGTCACATTGAGGCTTCAAAAAGTAGTTATTCAACACGAGGCATAATCCAAATGACATTTTGAATCAATTTTTCTACAGTCCAAAAAATCAATTTTCTGATGAAAAACGATGACCCGTGACCTGTCGAATTTTCTCCAGATGGTCAGAAATGGTAATTTTTTAATGTTTAATTTTTTGAATGTAAATGACTATTGCATGTGAATTAGAACTCTTAGAACTAAAATAAGTGTGTTTAGAGTCATTTTATTGCCTGAAATTCGTCAAAATAGAAGATTCTGAGTAGGAGAAAAGTCTGTAAAAATGGCAATTTTGGTCACATTGAGGCTTCCAAAAGTAGTTATTCAACATGAGGCACAATCCAAATGACATTTTGAATCAATTTTTCTACAGTCCAAAAAATCAAATTTCTGATGAAAAACGATGACCCGTGACCTGTCGAACTTCCTCCAAATGGTCAGAAATTGAAATTTTTTAATGTTTTGTTTTTTGACTGTAAATGACTATTGCATGTGAATTAGAACTCTTAGAACTAAAATAAGTGTGGTTATAGTCATTTTAATGCCTGAAATTGGTCGAAATAGAAGCTTCTGAGTAGGAGAAAAAGTCTGTAAAATTGGCAATTTTGGTCACTTTGCGGCTTCAAAATGTAGTTATTTAACATGAGGCACAATCCAAATGACATTTTACATCAAATTTTCTACAGTCCAAAAAAATCAATTTTCTGATGAAAAACGATGACCCGTGACCTGTCGAATTTTCTCCAGATGGTCAGAAATGGAATTTTTTTGATGTTTTGTTTTTTTACTGTAAATGACTATTGCTTGTGGATTAGAACTATTGGAACTAAAATAGGTGTGTTTAGAGTCATTTTAATGCCTGAAATTGGTCGAAATAGAAGCGTCTGAGTAGGAGAAAAAGTTTGTAAAAATGTCAATTTTGGTCACATTGAGGCTTCAAAAAGTAGTTATTCAACATGTGTCACAATCCAAATGACATTTTGAATCAATTTTTCTACAGTCCAAAAAATCAATTTTCTGTAGAAAATTGATGACCCGTGACCTGTCGAACTTCCTCCAAATGTTCAGAAATGGAATTTTTTTGATGTTTTGTTTTTTTACTGTAAATGACTATTGCATGTGAATTAGAACTATTGGAACTAAAATAAGTGTGGTTATAGTCATTTTAATGCCTGAAATTGGTCGAAATAGAAGCTTCTGAGTAGGAGAAAAAGTCTGTAAAATTGGCAATTTTGGTCACTTTGCGGCTTCAAAAAGTAGTTATTTAAAATGAGGCACAATCCAAATTACATTTTACATCACATTTTCTACAGTCCAAAAAAATCAATTTTCTGATGAAAACGATGACCCGTGACCTGTCGAATTTTCTCCAGATGGTCAGAAATGGTAATTTTGTAATGTTTAATTTTTTGAATGTAAATGACTATTGCATTTGAATTAGAAATCTTGGAACTAAAATAAGTGTGTTTAGAGTCATTTTAGAGCCTGAAATTGGTCGAAATAGAAGCTTCAGAGTAGGAGAAAAGTCTGTAAAAATGGCAATTTTGGTCACATTGAGGCTTGAAAAAGTAGTTATTCAACATGAGGCATAATCCAAATGACATTTTGAATCAATTTTTCTACAGTCCAAAAAATCAATTTTCTGATGAAAAACGATGACCCGTGACCTGTCGAACTTTCTCCAGATGGTCAGAAATGGAAATTTTTTAATATTTAATTTTTTGACTATAATTGACTATTGCATGTGAATTATCACTCTTGGAACTAAAATAAGTGTGTTTAGAGTCATTTAAATGCCTGAAATTGGTCGAATTAGAAGCTTCTGAGTAGGTGAAAAAGTCTGTAAAAATGGCAATTTTGGTCACATTGAGGCTTCAAAAAGTAGTTATTCAACATGAGGCATAATCCAAATGACATTTTCAATCAATTTTTCTACAGTCCAAAAAATCTATTTTCTGATGAAAAATGATGACCCGTGATGTGTCGAACTTCCTCCAAATGGTCAGAAATGGAATTTTTTTAATGTTTTGTTTTTTGACTGTAAATGACTATTGCATGTGAATTAGAACTCTTAGAACTAAAATAAGTGTGTTTAGAGTCATTTTAATTCCTGAAATTGGTCGAAATAGAAGCTTCTGAGTAGGAGAAAAAGTCTGTAAAAATGGCAATTTTGGTCACATTGAGGCTTCAAAAAGTAGTTATTTAACATGAGGCATAATCCAAATGACATTTTGAATCAATTTTTCTACAGTCCAAAAAAATCAATTTTCCGATGAAAAACGATGACCCGTGACCTGTCGAACTTTCTCCAGATGGTCAGAAATGGAAATTTTTTAATATTTAATTTTTTGACTATAATTGACTATTGCATGTGAATTATCACTCTTGGAACTAAAATAAGTGTGTTTAGAGTCATTTAAATGCCTGAAATTGGTCGAATTAGAAGCTTCTGAGTAGGTGAAAAAGTCTGTAAAAATGGCAATTTTGGTCACATTGAGGCTTTCGAAAAGAAGTTATTCAACATGAGGCACAATCCAAATGACGTTTTGAATCAATTTTTCTACAGTCCAAAAAAATCAATTTTCTGATGAAAAACTATGACCCGTGACCTGTCGAACTTTCTCCAGATGGTCAGAAATGGAAATTTTTTAATATTACATTTTTTGACTGTAATTGACTATTGCATGTGAATTAACACTCTTGGAACTAAAATAAGTGTGTTTAGAGTCATTTTAATTCCTGAAATTGGTCGAAATAGAAGCTTCTGAGTAGGAGAAAAAGTCTGTAAAAATGGCAATTTTGGTCACATTGAGGCTTCAAAAAGTAGTTATTCAACATGAGGCACAATCCAAATGACATTTTGAAGCAATTTTTCTACAGTCCAAAAAATCAATTTTCTGATGAAAAACGATGACCCTTACCTGTCGAATTTTCTCCAGATGGTCAGAAATGGTAATATTTTAATGTTTAATTTTTTGAATGTAAATTACTATTGCATGTGAATTATCACTTTTGGAACTAAAAATAAGTGTGTTTAGAGTCATTTTAATGCCTGAAATTGGTTGAAATAGAAACTTCTGAGTAGGAGAAAAAGTCTATAAAAATGGCAATTTTGGTCACATTGCGGCTTCAAAAAGTAGTTATTTAACATGAGGCACAATCCAAATGACATTTTAAATCAAATTATCTACAGTCTAAAAAATCAATTTTCTGATGAAAAACGATGACCTGTGACCTGTCGAATTTTCTCCAGATGGTCAGAAATGGTAATTTTTTAATGTTTAATTTTTTTAATGTAAATGACTATTGCATTTGAATTAGAACTCTTGAAACTAAAATAAGTGTGTTTAGAGTCATTTTAATTCCTGAAATTGGTCGAAATAGAAGCTTCTGAGTAGGAGAAAAAGTCTGTAAAAATGGCAATTTTGGTCACATTGAGGCTTCAAAAAGTAGTTATTTAACATGAGGCATAATCCAAATGACATTTTGAATCAATTTTTCTACAGTCCCAAAAAATCAATTTTCCGATGAAAAACGATGACCCGTGACCTGTCGAACTTTCTCCAGATGGTCAGAAATGGAAATTTTTTAATATTTAATTTTTTGACTATAATTGACTATCGCATGTGAATTATCACTCTTGGAACTAAAATAAGTGTGTTTAGAGTCATTTTAATGCCTGAAATTGGTCGAATTAGAAGCTTCTGAGTAGGTGAAAAAGTCTGTAAAAATGGCAATTTTGGTCACATTGAGGCTTTCGAAAAGTAGTTATTCAACATGAGGCACAATCCAAATGACGTTTTGAATCAATTTTTCTACAGTCCAAAAAAATCAATTTTCTGATGAAAAACGATGACCCGTGACCTGTCGAACTTTCTCCAGATGGTCAGAAATGGAAATTTTTTAATATTAAATTTTTTGACTGTAATTGACTATTGCATGTGAATTATCACTCTTGGAACTAAAATAAGTGTGTTTAGAGTCATTTTAATTCCTGAAATTGGTCGAAATAGAAGCTTCTGAGTAGGAGAAAAAGTCTGTAAAAATGGCAATTTTGGTCACATTGAGGCTTCAAAAAGTAGTTATTCAACATGAGGCATAATCCAAATGACATTTTCAATCAATTTTTCTACAGTCCAAAAAATCTATTTTCTGATGAAAAACGATGACCCGTGATGTCACTGTGTCGAACTTCCTCCAAATGGTCAGAAATGGAATTTTTTTAATGTTTTGTTTTTTGACTGTAAATGACTATTGCATGTGAATTAGAACTCTTAGAACTAAAATAAGTGTGGTTATAGTCATTTTAATGCCTGAAATTGGTCGAAATAGAAGCTTCTGAGTAGGATAAAAAGTCTGTAAAAATGGCAATTTTGGTCACATTGAGGCTTCGAAAAGTAGTTATTCAACATGAGGCACAATCCAAATGACGTTTTGAATCAATTTTTCTACAGTCCAAAAAAATCAATTTTCTGATGAAAAACGATGACCCGTGACCTGTCGAACTTTCTCCAGATGGTCAGAAATGGAAATTTTTTAATATTTAATTTTTTGACTGTAATTGACTATTGCATGTGAATTATCACTCTAGGAACTAAAACAAGTGTGTTTAGAGTCATTTTAATGCCTGAAATCGGTCGAAATAGAAGCTTCTGAGAAGGAGAAAAAGTCTATAAAAATGGCAATTTTGGTCACATTGAGGCTTCAAAAAGTAGTTATTCAACATGAGGCACAATCCAAATGACATTTTGAAGCAATTTTTCTACAGTCCAAAAAATCAATTTTCTGATGAAAAACGATGACCCGTGACCTGTCGAATTTTCTCCAGATGGTCAGAAATGGTAATTTTTTAATGTTTAATTTTTTTAATGTAAATGACTATTGCATGTGAATTAGAACTCTTAGAACTAAAATAAGTGTGTTTAGAGTCATTTTAATGCCTGAAATTGGTCGAATTAGAAGCTTCTGAGTAGGTGAAAAAGTCTGTAAAAATGGCAATTTTGGTCACATTGAGGCTTTCGAAAAGTAGTTATTCAACATGAGGCACAATCCAAATGACATTTTGAATCAATTTTTCTACAGTCCAAAAAAATCAATTTTCTGATGAAAAACGATGACCCGACCTGTCGAACTTTCTCCAGATGGTCAGAAATGGAAATTTTTTAATATTAATTTTTTTTACTGTAATTGACTATTGCATGTGAATTATCACTCTTGGAACTAAAATAAGTGTGTTTAGAGTCATTTTAATGCCTGAAATTGGTCGAATTAGAAGCTTCTGAGAAGGTGAAAAGTCTAGAAAAATGGGAATTTTGGTCACATTGAGGCTTTCGAAAAGTAGTTATTCAACATGAGGCACAATCCAAATGACATTTTGAATCAATTTTTCTACAGTCCAAAAAATCAATTTTCTGATGAAAAACGATGACCCGTGACCTGTCGAACTTCCTCCAAATGATCAGAAATTGAAATTTTTTAATGTTTAATTTTTTGAAAGTAAATGACTATTGCATGTGAATTAGAACTCTTGGAACTAAAATAAGTGTGTTTAGAGTCATTTTATTGCCTGAAATTGGTCGAAATAGAAGCGTCTGAGTAGGAGAAAAAGTTTGTAAAAATGTCAATTTTGGTCACATTGAGGCTTCAAAAAGTAGTTATTCAACATGTGTCACAATCCAAATGACATTTTGAATCAATTTTTCTACAGTCCAAAAAATCAATTTTCTGATGAAAAACGATGACCCGTGACCTGTCGAACTTCCTCCAAATAGTCCGAAATGGAAATTTTTTGATGTTTTGTTTTTTTACTGTAAATGACGATTGCATGTGAATTAGAACTATTGGAACTAAAATAAGTGTGTATAGAGTCATTTTAATGCCTGAAAACGGTCGAAATAGAAGCTTCTGAGTAGGATAAAAAGTCTGTAAAAATGGCAATTTTGGTCACTTTGAGGATTCGAAAAGTAGTTATTCAACATGAGGCACAATCCAAATGACATTTTGAATCAATTTTTCTACAGACCAAAAAATCAATTTTCTGATGAAAAACGATGACCCGTGACCTGTCGAACTTCCTCCAAATGGTCAGAAATTGAAATTTTTTAATGTTTTGTTTTTTGACTGTAAATTACTATTGCATGTGAATTAGAACTATTGGAACTAAAATAAGTGTGTTTAGAGTCATTTTAATGCCTGAAATTGGTCGAAATAGAAGCTTCTGAGTAGGAGAAAAAGTCTGTAAAATTGGCAATTTTGGTCACTTTGCGGCTTCAAAAAGTAGTTATTTAAAATGAGGCACAATCCAAATTACATTTTACATCACATTTTCTACAGTCCAAAAAAATCAATTTTCTGATGAAAACGATGACCCGTGACCTGTCGAATTTTCTCCAGATGGTCAGAAATGGTAATTTTGTAATGTTTAATTTTTTGAATGTAAATGACTATTGCATTTGAATTAGAAATCTTGGAACTAAAATAAGTGTGTTTAGAGTCATTTTAGAGCCTGAAATTGGTCGAAATAGAAGCTTCAGAGTAGGAGAAAAGTCTGTAAAAATGGCAATTTTGGTCACATTGAGGCTTGAAAAAGTAGTTATTCAACATGAGGCATAATCCAAATGACATTTTGAATCAATTTTTCTACAGTCCAAAAAATCAATTTTCTGATGAAAAACGATGACCCGTGACCTGTCGAACTTTCTCCAGATGGTCAGAAATGGAAATTTTTTAATATTTAATTTTTTGACTATAATTGACTATTGCATGTGAATTATCACTCTTGGAACTAAAATAAGTGTGTTTAGAGTCATTTAAATGCCTGAAATTGGTCGAATTAGAAGCTTCTGAGTAGGTGAAAAAGTCTGTAAAAATGGCAATTTTGGTCACATTGAGGCTTTCGAAAAGTAGTTATTCAACATGAGGCACAATCCAAATGACGTTTTGAATCAATTTTTCTACAGTCCAAAAAAATCAATTTTCTGATGAAAAACGATGACCCGTGACCTGTCGAACTTTCTCCAGATGGTCAGAAATGGAAATTTTTTAATATTACATTTTTTGACTGTAATTGACTATTGCATGTGAATTAACACTCTTGGAACTAAAATAAGTGTGTTTAGAGTCATTTTAATTCCTGAAATTGGTCGAAATAGAAGCTTCTGAGTAGGAGAAAAAGTCTGTAAAAATGGCAATTTTGGTCACATTGAGGCTTCAAAAAGTAGTTATTCAACATGAGGCACAATCCAAATGACATTTTGAAGCAATTTTTCTACAGTCCAAAAAATCAATTTTCTGATGAAAAACGATGACCCTTACCTGTCGAATTTTCTCCAGATGGTCAGAAATGGTAATATTTTAATGTTTAATTTTTTGAATGTAAATTACTATTGCTTTTGAATTATCACTTTTGGAACTAAAAATAAGTGTGTTTAGAGTCATTTTAATGCCTGAAATTGGTTGAAATAGAAACTTCTGAGTAGGAGAAAAAGTCTATAAAAATGGCAATTTTGGTCACATTGCGGCTTCAAAAAGTAGTTATTTAACATGAGGCACAATCCAAATGACATTTTAAATCAAATTATCTACAGTCAAAAAAATCAATTTTCTGATGAAAAACGATGACCTGTGACCTGTGGAATTTTCACCAGATGGTCAGAAATGGTAATTTTTTAATGTTTAATTTTTTTAATGTAAATGACTATTGCATTTGAATTAGAACTCTTGAAACTAAAATAAGTGTGTTTAGAGTCATTTTAATTCCTGAAATTGGTCGAAATAGAAGCTTCTGAGTAGGAGAAAAAGTCTGTAAAAATGGCAATTTTGGTCACATTGAGGCTTCAAAAAGTAGTTATTTAACATGAGGCATAATCCAAATGACATTTTGAATCAATTTTTCTACAGTCCCAAAAAATCAATTTTCCGATGAAAAGCGATGACCCGTGACCTGTCGAACTTTCTCCAGATGGTCAGAAATGGAAATTTTTTAATATTTAATTTTTTGACTATAATTGACTATTGCATGTGAATTATCACTCTTGGAACTAAAATAAGTGTGTTTAGAGTCATTTTAATGCCTGAAATTGGTCGAATTAGAAGCTTCTGAGTAGGTGAAAAAGTCTGTAAAAATGGCAATTTTGGTCACATTGAGGCTTTCGAAAAGTAGTTATTCAACATGAGGCACAATCCAAATGACATTTTGAATCAATTTTTCTACAGTCCAAAAAAATCAATTTTCTGATGAAAAACGATGACCCGTGACCTGTCGAACTTTCTCCAGATGGTCAGAAATGGAAATTTTTTAATATTAAATTTTTTTACTGTAATTGACTATTGCATGTGAATTATCACTCTTGGAACTAAAATAAGTGTGTTTAGAGTCATTTTAATGCCTGAAATTGGTCAAATTAGAAGCTTCTGAGTAGGTGAAAAAGTCTAGAAAAATGGGAATTTTGGTCACATTGAGGCTTTCGAAAAGTAGTTATTCAACATGAGGCAAAATCCAAATGACGTTTTGAATCAATTTTTCTACAGTCCAAAAAAATCAATTTTCTGATGAAAAACGATGACCCGTGACCTGTCGAACTTTCTCCAGATGGTCAGAAATGGAAATTTTTTAATATTACATTTTTTGACAGTAATTGACTATTGCATGTGAATTAACACTCTTGGAACTAAAATAAGTGTGTTTAGAGTCATTTTAATTCCTGAAATTGGTCGAAATAGAAGCTTCTGAGTAGGAGAAAAAGTCTGTAAAAATGGCAATTTTGGTCACATTGAGGCTTCAAAAAGTAGTTATTCAACATGAGGCACAATCCAAATGACATTTTGAAGCAATTTTTCTACAGTCCAAAAAATCAATTTTCTGATGAAAAACGATGACCCTTACCTGTCGAATTTTCTCCAGATGGTCAGAAATGGTAATATTTTAATGTTTAATTTTTTGAATGTAAATTACTATTGCATGTGAATTATCACTTTTGGAACTAAAAATAAGTGTGTTTAGAGTCATTTTAATGCCTGAAATTGGTTGAAATAGAAACTTCTGAGTAGGTGAAAAAGTCTGTAAAAATGGCAATTTTGGTCACATTGAGGCTTTCGAAAAGTAGTTATTCAACATGAGGCACAATCCAAATGACATTTTGAATCAATTTTTCTACAGTCCAAAAAAATCAATTTTCTGATGAAAAACGATGACCCGTGACCTGTCGAACTTTCTCCAGATGGTCAGAAATGGAAATTTTTTAATATTAAATTTTTTTACTGTAATTGACTATTGCATGTGAATTATCACTCTTGGAACTAAAATAAGTGTGTTTAGAGTCATTTTAATGCCTGAAATTGGTCGAATTAGAAGCTTCTGAGTAGGTGAAAAAGTCTAGAAAAATGGGAATTTTGGTCACATTGAGGCTTTCGAAAAGTAGTTATTCAACATGAGGCAAAATCCAAATGACATTTTGAATCAATTTTTCTACAGTCCAAAAAATCAATTTTCTGATGAAAAACGATGACCCGTGACCTGTCGAACTTCCTCCAAATGATCAGAAATTGAAATTTTTTAATGTTTAATTTTTTGAAAGTAAATGACTATTGCATGTGAATTAGAACTCTTGGAACTAAAATAAGTGTGTTTAGAGTCATTTTATTGCCTGAAATTGGTCGAAATAGAAGCGTCTGAGTAGGAGAAAAAGTTTGTAAAAATGTCAATTTTGGTCACATTGAGGCTTCAAAAAGTAGTTATTCAACATGTGTCACAATCCAAATGACATTTTGAATCAATTTTTCTACAGTCCAAAAAATCAATTTTCTGTAGAAAATTGATGACCCGTGACCTGTCGAACTTCCTCCAAATGTTCAGAAATGGAATTTTTTTGATGTTTTGTTTTTTTACTGTAAATGACTATTGCATGTGAATTAGAACTATTGGAACTAAAATAAGTGTGGTTATAGTCATTTTAATGCCTGAAATTGGTCGAAATAGAAGCTTCTGAGTAGGAGAAAAAGTCTGTAAAATTGGCAATTTTGGTCACTTTGCGGCTTCAAAAAGTAGTTATTTAAAATGAGGCACAATCCAAATTACATTTTACATCACATTTTCTACAGTCCAAAAAATCAATTTTCTGATGAAAAACGATGACCCGTGACCTGTCGAACTTTCTCCAGATGGTCAGAAATGGAAATTTTTTAATATTTAATTTTTTGACTATAATTGACTATTGCATGTGAATTATCACTCTTGGAACTAAAATAAGTGTGTTTAGAGTCATTTAAATGCCTGAAATTGGTCGAATTAGAAGCTTCTGAGTAGGTGAAAAAGTCTGTAAAAATGGCAATTTTGGTCACATTGAGGCTTTCGAAAAGTAGTTATTCAACATGAGGCACAATCCAAATGACGTTTTGAATCAATTTTTCTACAGTCCAAAAAAATCAATTTTCTGATGAAAAACGATGACCCGTGACCTGTCGAACTTTCTCCAGATGGTCAGAAATGGAAATTTTTTAATATTACATTTTTTGACTGTAATTGACTATTGCATGTGAATTAACACTCTTGGAACTAAAATAAGTGTGTTTAGAGTCATTTTAATTCCTGAAATTGGTCGAAATAGAAGCTTCTGAGTAGGAGAAAAAGTCTGTAAAAATGTCAATTTTGGTCACATTGAGGCTTCAAAAAGTAGTTATTCAACATGTGTCACAATCCAAATGACATTTTGAATCAATTTTTCTACAGTCCAAAAAATCAATTTTCTGTAGAAAATTGATGACCCGTGACCTGTCGAACTTCCTCCAAATGTTCAGAAATGGAATTTTTTTGATGTTTTGTTTTTTTACTGTAAATGACTATTGCATGTGAATTAGAACTATTGGAACTAAAATAAGTGTGGTTATAGTCATTTTAATGCCTGAAATTGGTCGAAATAGAAGCTTCTGAGTAGGAGAAAAAGTCTGTAAAATTGGCAATTTTGGTCACTTTGCGGCTTCAAAAAGTAGTTATTTAACATGAGGCACAATCCAAATTACATTTTACATCACATTTTCTACAGTCCAAAAAAATCCATTTTCTGATGAAAACGATGACCCGTGACCTGTCGAATTTTCTCCAGATGGTCAGAAATGGTAATTTTGTAATGTTTAATTTTTTGAATGTAAATGACTATTGCATTTGAATTAGAACTCTTGGAACTAAAATAAGTGTGTTTAGAGTCATTTTAGAGCCTGAAATTGGTCGAAATAGAAGCTTCAGAGTAGGAGAAAAGTCTGTAAAAATGGCAATTTTGGTCACATTGAGGCTTGAAAAAGTAGTTATTCAACATGAGGCATAATCCAAATGACATTTTGAATCAATTTTTCTACAGTCCAAAAAATCAATTTTCTGATGAAAAACGATGACCCGTGACCTGTCGAACTTTCTCCAGATGGTCAGAAATGGAAATTTTTTAATATTTAATTATTTGACTATAATTGACTATTGCATGTGAATTATCACTCTTGGAACTAAAATAAGTGTGTTTAGAGTCATTTAAATGCCTGAAATTGGTCGAATTAGAAGCTTCTGAGTAGGTGAAAAAGTCTGTAAAAATGGCAATTTTGGTCACATTGAGGCTTTCGAAAAGTAGTTATTCAACATGAGGCACAATCCAAATGACGTTTTGAATCAATTTTTCTACAGTCCAAAAAAATCAATTTTCTGATGAAAAACGATGACCCGTGACCTGTCGAACTTTCTCCAGATAGTCAGAAATGGAAATTTTTTAATATTACATTTTTTGACTGTAATTGACTATTGCATGTGAATTAACACTCTTGGAACTAAAATAAGTGTGTTTAGAGTCATTTTAATTCCTGAAATTGGTCGAAATAGAAGCTTCTGAGTAGGAGAAAAAGTCTGTAAAAATGGCAATTTTGGTCACATTGAGGCTTCAAAAAGTAGTTATTCAACATGAGGCACAATCCAAATGACATTTTGAAGCAATTTTTCTACAGTCCAAAAAATCAATTTTCTGATGAAAAACGATGACCCTTACCTGTCGAATTTTCTCCAGATGGTCAGAAATGGTAATATTTTAATGTTTAATTTTTTGAATGTAAATTACTATTGCTTTTGAATTATCACTTTTGGAACTAAAAATAAGTGTGTTTAGAGTCATTTTAATGCCTGAAATTGGTTGAAATAGAAACTTCTGAGTAGGAGAAAAAGTCTATAAAAATGGCAATTTTGGTCACATTGCGGCTTCAAAAAGTAGTTATTTAACATGAGGCACAATCCAAATGACATTTTAAATCAAATTATCTACAGTCAAAAAAATCAATTTTCTGATGAAAAACGATGACCTGTGACCTGTGGAATTTTCTCCAGATTTTCAGAAATGGTAATTTTTTAATGTTTAATTTTTTTAATGTAAATGACTATTGCATTTGAATTAGAACTCTTGAAACTAAAATAAGTGTGTTTAGAGTCATTTTAATTCCTGAAATTGGTCGAAATAGAAGCTTCTGAGTAGGAGAAAAAGTCTGTAAAAATGGCAATTTTGGTCACATTGAGGCTTCAAAAAGTAGTTATTTAACATGAGGCATAATCCAAATGACATTTTGAATCAATTTTTCTACAGTCCCAAAAAATCAATTTTCCGATGAAAAACGATGACCCGTGACCTGTCGAACTTTCTCCAGATGGTCAGAAATGGAAATTTTTTAATATTTAATTTTTTGACTATAATTGACTATTGCATGTGAATTATCACTCTTGGAACTAAAATAAGTGTGTTTAGAGTCATTTTAATGCCTGAAATTGGTCGAATTAGAAGCTTCTGAGTAGGTGAAAAAGTCTGTAAAAATGGCAATTTTGGTCACATTGAGGCTTTCGAAAAGTAGTTATTCAACATGAGGCACAATCCAAATGACGTTTTGAATCAATTTTTCTACAGTCCAAAAAAATAAATTTTCTGATGAAAAACGATGACCCGTGACCTGTCGAACTTTCTCCAGATGGTCAGAAATTGAATTTTTTTAATGTTTTGTTTTTTGACTGTAAATGACTATTGCATGTGAATTAGAACTCTTAGAACTAAAATAAGTGTGGTTATAGTCATTTTAATGCCTGAAATTGGTCGAAATAGAAGCTTCTGAGTAGGATAAAAAGTCTGTAAAAATGGCAATTTTGGTCACATTGAGGCTTCGAAAAGTAGTTATTCAACATGAGGCACAATCCAAATGACGTTTTGAATCAATTTTTCTACAGTCCAAAAAAATCAATTTTCTGATGAAAAACGATGACCCGTGACCTGTCGAACTATCTCCAGATGGTCAGAAATGGAAATTTTTTAATATTTAATTTTTTGACTGTAATTGACTATTGCATGTGAATTATCACTCTTGGAACTAAAATAAGTGTGTTTAGAGTCATTTTAATGCCTGAAATTGGTCAAAATAGAAGATTCTGAGTAGGAGAAAAGTCTGTAAAAATGGCAATTTTGGTCACATTGAGGCTTCAAAAAGTAGTTATTCAACACGAGGCATAATCCAAATGACATTTTGAATCAATTTTTCTACCGTCCAAAAAATAAATTTTCTGATGAAAAACGATGACCCGTGACCTGTCGAATTTTCTCCAGATGGTCAGAAATGGTAATTTTTTAATGTTTAATTTTTTGAATGTAAATGACTATTGCATGTGAATTAGAACTCTTAGAACTAAAATAAGTGTGTTTAGAGTCATTTTATTGCCTGAAATTCGTCGAAATAGAAGATTCTGAGTAGGAGAAAAGTCTGTAAAAATGGCAATTTTGGTCACATTGAGGCTTCCAAAAGTAGTTATTCAACATGAGGCACAATCCAAATGACATTTTGAATCAATTTTTCTACAGTCCAAAAAATCAAATTTCTGATGAAAAACGATGACCCGTGACCTGTCGAACTTCCTCCAAATGGTCAGAAATTGAAATTTTTTAATGTTTTGTTTTTTGACTGTAAATGACTATTGCATGTGAATTAGAACTCTTAGAACTAAAATAAGTGTGGTTATAGCCATTTTAATGCCTGAAATTGGTCGAAATAGAAGCTTCTGAATAGGAGAAAAAGTCTGTAAAATTGGCAATTTTGGTCACTTTGCGGCTTCAAAATGTAGTTATTTAACATGAGGCACAATCCAAATGACATTTTACATCAAATTTTCTACAGTCCAAAAAAATCAATTTTCTGATGAAAAACGATGACCCGTGACCTGTCGAATTTTCTCCAGATGGTCAGAAATGGAATTTTTTTGATGTTTAGTTTTTTTACTGTAAATGACTATTGCTTGTGGATTAGAACTATTGGAACTAAAATAGGTGTGTTTAGAGTCATTTTAATGCCTGAAATTGGTTGAAATAGAAGCTTCTGAGGAGGATAAAAAGTCTGTAAAAATGGCAATTTTGGTCACATTGAGGCTTTGAAAAGTAGTTATTCAACATGAGGCACAATCCAAATGACATTTTGAATCAATTTTTCTACAGTCCAAAAAATCAATTTTCTGATGAATAACGATGACCCGTGACCTGTCGAACTTCCTCCAAATGGTCAGAAATTGAAATTTTTTAATGTTTTGTTTTTTGACTGTAAATGACTATTGCATTTGAATTAGAACTCTTGGATCTAAAGTAAGTGTGTTTATAGTCATTTTAATGCCTGAAATTGGTCGAAATAGAAGCTTCTGAGTAGGAGAAAAAGTCTGTAAAATTGGCAATTTTGGTCACTTTGCGGCTTCAAAAAGTAGTTATTTAACATGAGGCACAATCCAAATTACATTTTACATCACATTTTCTACAGTCCAAAAAAATCAATTTTCCGATGAAAAACGATGACCCGTGACCTGTCGAACTTTCTCCAGATGGTCAGAAATGGAAATTTTTTAATATTTAATTTTTTGACTATAATTGACTATTGCATGTGAATTATCACTCTTGGAACTAAAATAAGTGTGTTTAGAGTCATTTAAATGCCTGAAATTGGTCGAATTAGAAGCTTCTGAGTAGGTGAAAAAGTCTGTAAAAATGGCAATTTTGGTCACATTGAGGCTTCAAAAAGTAGTTATTCAACATGAGGCACAATCCAAATGACATTTTGAAGCAATTTTTCTACAGTCCAAAAAATCAATTTTCTGATGAAAAACGATGACCCTTACCTGTCGAATTTTCTCCAGATGGTCAGAAATGGTAATATTTTAATGTTTAATTTTTTGAATGTAAATTACTATTGCATGTGAATTATCACTTTTGGAACTAAAAATAAGTGTGTTTAGAGTCATTTTAATGCCTGAAATTGGTTGAAATAGAAACTTCTGAGTAGGAGAAAAAGTCTATAAAAATGGCAATTTTGGTCACATTGCGGCTTCAAAAAGTAGTTATTTAACATGAGGCACAATCCAAATGACAATTTAAATCAAATTATCTACAGTCAAAAAAATCAATTTTCTGATGAAAAACGATGACCTGTGACCTGTCGAATTTTCTCCAGATGGTCAGAAATGGTAATTTTTTAATGTTTAATTTTTTTAATGTAAATGACTATTGCATTTGAATTAGAACTCTTGAAACTAAAATAAGTGTGTTTAGAGTCATTTTAATTCCTGAAATTGGTCGAAATAGAAGCTTCTGAGTAGGAGAAAAAGTCTGTAAAAATGGCAATTTTGGTCACATTGAGGCTTCAAAAAGTAGTTATTTAACATGAGGCATAATCCAAATGACATTTTGAATCAATTTTTCTACAGTCCCAAAAAATCAATTTTCCGATGAAAAACGATGACCCGTGACCTGTTGAACTTTCTCCAGATGGTCAGAAATGGAAATTGTTTAATATTTAATTTTTTGACTATAATTGACTATTGCATGTGAATTATCACTCTTGGAACTAAAATAAGTGTGTTTAGAGTCATTTTAATGCCTGAAATTGGTCGAATTAGAAGCTTCTGAGTAGGTGAAAAAGTCTGTAAAAATGGCAATTTTGGTCACATTGAGGCTTTCGAAAAGTAGTTATTCAACATGAGGCACAATCCAAATGACGTTTTGAATCAATTTTTCTACAGTCCAAAAAAATCAATTTTCTGATGAAAAACGATGACCCGTGACCTGTCGAACTTTCTCCAGATGGTCAGAAATGGACATTTTTTAATATTAAATTTTTTGACTGTAATTGACTATTGCATGTGAATTATCACTCTTGGAACTAAAATAAGTGTGTTTAGAGTCATTTTAATGCCTGAAATTGGTCGAAATAGAAGCTTCTGAGTAGGAGAAAAAGTCTGTAAAAATGGCAATTTTGGTCACATTGAGGCTTCAAAAAGTAGTTATTCAACATGAGGCATAATCCAAATGACATTTTCAATCAATTTTTCTACAGTCCAAAAAATCTATTTTCTGATGAAAAACGATGACCCGTGATGTGTCGAACTTCCTCCAAATGGTCAGAAATGGAATTTTTTTAATGTTTTGTTTTTTGACTGTAAATGACTATTGCATGTGAATTAGAACTCTTAGAACTAAAATAAGTGTGGTTATAGTCATTTTAATGCCTAAAATTGGTCGAAATAGAAGCTTCTGAGTAGGATAAAAAGTCTGTAAAAATGGCAATTTTGGTCACATTGAGGCTTCGAAAAGTAGTAATTCAACATGAGGCACAATCCAAATGACGTTTTGAATCAATTTTTCTACAGTCCAAAAAAAATCAATTTTCTGATGAAAAACGATGACCCGTGACCTGTCGAACTTTCTCCAGATGGTCAGAAATGGAAATTTTTTAATATTTAATTTTTTGACTGTAATTGACTATTGCATGTGAATTATCACTCTTGGAACTAAAATAAGTGTGTTAAGAGTCATTTTAATGCCTGAAATTGGTCAAAATAGAAGATTCTGAAAAGGAGAAAAGTCTGTAAAAATGGCAATTTTGGTCACATTGAGGCTTCAAAAAGTAGTTATTCAACACGAGGCATAATCCAAATGACATTTTGAATCAATTTTTCTACAGTCCAAAAAATCAATTTTCTGATGAAAAACGATGACCCGTGACCTGTCGAACTTCCTCCAAATGGTCAGAAATTAAAAATTTTTAATGTTTTGTTTTTTGACTGTAAATGACTATTGCATGTGAATTAGAACTCTTAGAACTAAAATAAGTGTGGTTATAGTCATTTTAATGCCTGAAATTGGTCGAAGTAGAAGCTTCTGAGTAGGAGAAAAAGTCTGTAAAATTGGCAATTTTGGTCACTTTGCGGCTTCAAAATGTAGTTATTTAACATGAGGCACAATCCAAATGACATTTTACATCAAATTTTCTACAGTCCAAAAAAATCAATTTTCTGATGAAAAACGATGACCCGTGACCTGTCGAATTTTCTCCAGATGGTCAGAAATGGAATTTTTTTGATGTTTTGTTTTTTTACTGTAAATGACTATTGCTTGTGAATTAGAACTATTGGAACTAAAATAGGTGTGTTTAGAGTCATTTTAATGCCTGAAATTGGTCGAAATAGAAGCTTCTGAGCAAGAGAAAAAGTCTGTAAAAATGGCAATTTTGGTCACATTGAGGCTTCAAAAAGTAGTTATTCAACATGAGGCACAATCCAAATGACATTTTGAAGCAATTTTTTTACAGTCCAAAAAATCAATTTTCTGATGAAAAACGATGACCCTTACCTGTCGAATTTTCTCCTGATGGTCAGAAATGGTAATATTTTAATGTTTAATTTTTTGAATGTAAATTACTATTGCATGTGAATTATCACTTTTGGAACTAAAAATAAGTGTGTTTAGAGTCATTTTAATGCCTGAAATTGGTTGAAATAGAAACTTCTGAGTAGGAGAAAAAGTCTATAAAAATGGCAATTTTGGTCACATTGCGGCTTCAAAAAGTAGTTATTTAACATGAGGCACAATCCAAATGACATTTTAAATCAAATTATCTACAGTCAAAAAAATCAATTTTCTGATGAAAAACGATGACCTGTGACCTGTCGAATTTTCTCCAGATGGTCAGAAATGGTAATTTTTTAATGTTTAATTTTTTTAATGTAAATGACTATTGCATTTGAATTAGAACTCTTGAAACTAAAATAAGTGTGTTTAGAGTCATTTTAATTCCTGAAATTGGTCGAAATAGAAGCTTCTGAGTAGGAGAAAAAGTCTGTAAAAATGGCAATTTTGGTCACATTGAGGCTTCAAAAAGTAGTTATTTAACATGAGGCATAATCCAAATGACATTTTGAATCAATTTTTCTACAGTCCCAAAAAATCAATTTTCCGATGAAAAACGATGACCCGTGACCTGTCGAACTTTCTCCAGATGGTCAGAAATGGAAATTTTTTAATATTTAATTTTTTGACTATAATTGACTATTGCATGTGAATTATCACTCTTGGAACTAAAATAAGTGTGTTTAGAGTCATTTTAATGCCTGAAATTGGTCGAATTAGAAGCTTCTGAGTAGGTGAAAAAGTCTGTAAAAATGGCAATTTTGGTCACATTGAGGCTTTCGAAAAGTAGTTATTCAACATGAGGCACAATCCAAATGACGTTTTGAATAAATTTTTCTACAGTCCAAAAAAATCAATTTTCTGATGAAAAACGATGACCCGTGACCTGTCGAACTTTCTCCAGATGGTCAGAAATGGAAATTTTTTAATATTTAATTTTTTGACTGTAATTGACTATTGCATGTGAATTATCACTCTTGGAACTAAAATAAGTGTGTTTAGAGTCATTTTAATGCCTGAAATTGGTCAAAATAGAAGATTCTGAGTAGGAGAAAAGTCTGTAAAAATGGCAATTTTGGTCACATTGAGGCTTCAAAAAGTAGTTATTCAACACGAGGCATAATCCAAATGACATTTTGAATCAATTTTTCTACCGTCCAAAAAATCAATTTTCTGATGAAAAACGATGACCCGTGACCTGTCGAATTTTCTCCAGATGGTCAGAAATGGTAATTTTTTAATGTTTAATTTTTTGAATGTAAATGACTATTGCATGTGAATTAGAACTCTTAGAACTAAAATAAGTGTGTTTAGAGTCATTTTATTGCCTGAAATTCGTCGAAATAGAAGATTCTGAGTAGGAGAAAAGTCTGTAAAAATGGCAATTTTGGTCACATTGAGGCTTCCAAAAGTAGTTATTCAACATGAGGCACAATCCAAATGACATTTTGAATCAATTTTTCTACAGTCCAAAAAATCAAATTTCTGATGAAAAACGATGACCCGTGACCTGTCGAACTTCCTCCAAATGGTCAGAAATTGAAATTTTTTAATGTTTTGTTTTTTGACTGTAAATGACTATTGCATGTGAATTAGAACTCTTAGAACTAAAATAAGTGTGGTTATAGTCATTTTAATGCCTGAAATTGGTCGAAATAGAAGCTTCTGAGTAGGAGAAAAAGTCTGTAAAATTGGCAATTTTGGTCACTTTGCGGCTTCAAAATGTAGTTATTTAACATGAGGCACAATCCAAATGACATTTTACATCAAATTTTCTACAGTCCAAAAAAATCAATTTTCTGATGAAAAACGATGACCCGTGACCTGTCGAATTTTCTCCAGATGGTCAGAAATGGAATTTTTTTGATGTTTAGTTTTTTTACTGTAAATGACTATTGCTTGTGGATTAGAACTATTGGAACTAAAATAGGTGTGTTTAGAGTCATTTTAATGCCTGAAATTGGTCGAAATAGAAGCTTCTGAGGAGGATAAAAAGTCTGTAAAAATGGCAATTTTGGTCACATTGAGGCTTTGAAAAGTAGTTATTCAACATGAGGCACAATCCAAATGACATTTTGAATCAATTTTTCTACAGTCCAAAAAATCAATTTTCTGATGAATAACGATGACCCGTGACCTGTCGAACTTCCTCCAAATGGTCAGAAATTGAAATTTTTTAATGTTTTGTTTTTTGACTGTAAATGACTATTGCATGTGAATTAGAACTCTTAGAACTAAAATAAGTGTGGTTATAGTCATTTTAATGCCTGAAATTGGTCGAAATAGAAGCTTCTGAGTAGGAGAAAAAGTCTGTAAAATTGGCAATTTTGGTCACTTTGCGGCTTCAAAAAGTAGTTATTTAACATGAGGCACAATCCAAATTACATTTTACATCACATTTTCTACAGTCCAAAAAAATCAATTTTCCGATGAAAAACGATGACCCGTGACCTGTCGAACTTTCTCCAGATGGTCAGAAATGGAAATTTTTTAATATTTAATTTTTTGACTATAATTGACTATTGCATGTGAATTATCACTCTTGGAACTAAAATAAGTGTGTTTAGAGTCATTTAAATGCCTGAAATTGGTCGAATTAGAAGCTTCTGAGTAGGTGAAAAAGTCTGTAAAAATGGCAATTTTGGTCACATTGAGGCTTCAAAAAGTAGTTATTCAACATGAGGCACAATCCAAATGACATTTTGAAGCAATTTTTCTACAGTCCAAAAAATCAATTTTCTGATGAAAAACGATGACCCTTACCTGTCGAATTTTCTCCAGATGGTCAGAAATGGTAATATTTTAATGTTTAATTTTTTGAATGTAAATTACTATTGCATGTGAATTATCACTTTTGGAACTAAAAATAAGTGTGTTTAGAGTCATTTTAATGCCTGAAATTGGTTGAAATAGAAACTTCTGAGTAGGAGAAAAAGTCTATGAAAATGGCAATTTTGGTCACATTGCGGCTTCAAAAAGTAGTTATTTAACATGAGGCACAATCCAAATGACATTTTAAATCAAATTATCTACAGTCAAAAAAATCAATTTTCTGATGAAAAACGATGACCTGTGACCTGTCGAATTTTCTCCAGATGGACAGAAATGGTAATTTTTTAATGTTTAATTTTTTTAATGTAAATGACTATTGCATTTGAATTAGAACTCTTGAAACTAAAATAAGTGTGTTTAGAGTCATTTTAATTCCTGAAATTGGTCGAAATAGAAGCTTCTGAGTAGGAGAAAAAGTCTGTAAAAATGGCAATTTTGGTCACATTGAGGCTTCAAAAAGTAGTTATTTAACATGAGGCATAATCCAAATGACATTTTGAATCAATTTTTCTACAGTCCCAAAAAATCAATTTTCCGATGAAAAACGATGACCCGTGACCTGTCGAACTTTCTCCAGATGGTCAGAAATGGAAATTTTTTAATATTTAATTTTTTGACTATAATTGACTATTGCATGTGAATTATCACTCTTGGAACTAAAATAAGTGTGTTTAGAGTCATTTTAATGCCTGAAATTGGTCGAATTAGAAGCTTCTGAGTAGGTGAAAAAGTCTGTAAAAATGGCAATTTTGGTCACATTGAGGCTTTCGAAAAGTAGTTATTCAACATGAGGCACAATCCAAATGACGTTTTGAATCAATTTTTCTACAGTCCAAAAAAATCAATTTTCTGATGAAAAACGATGACCCGTGACCTGTCGAACTTTCTCCAGATGGTCAGAAATGGAAATTTTTTAATATTAAATTTTTTGACTGTAATTGACTATTGCATGTGAATTATCACTCTTGGAACTAAAATAAGTGTGTTTAGAGTCATTTTAATTCCTGAAATTGGTCGAAATAGAAGATTCTGAGTAGGAGAAAAAGTCTGTAAAAATGGCAATTTTGGTCACATTGAGGCTTCAAAAAGTAGTTATTCAACATGAGGCATAATCCAAATGACATTTTCAATCAATTTTTCTACAGTCCAAAAAATCTATTTTCTGATGAAAAACGATGACCCGTGATGTGTCGAACTTCCTCCAAATGGTCAGAAATTGAATTTTTTTAATGTTTTGTTTTTTGACTGTAAATGACTATTGCATGTGAATTAGAACTCTTAGAACTAAAATAAGTGTGGTTATAGTCATTTTAATGCCTGAAATTGGTCGAAATAGAAGCTTCTGAGTAGGATAAAAAGTCTGTAAAAATGGCAATTTTGGTCACATTGAGGCTTCGAAAAGTAGTTATTCAACATGAGGCACAATCCAAATGACGTTTTGAATCAATTTTTCTACAGTCCAAAAATATCAATTTTCTGATGAAAAACGATGACCCGTGACCTGTCGAATTTTCTCCAGATGGTCAGAAATGGTAATTTTTTAATGTTTAATTTTTTGAATGTAAATGACTATTGCATGTGAATTAGAACTCTTAGAACTAAAATAAGTGTGTTTAGAGTCATTTTATTGCCTGAAATTCGTCGAAATAGAAGATTCTGAGTAGGAGAAAAGTCTGTAAAAATGGCAATTTTGGTCACATTGAGGCTTCCAAAAGTAGTTATTCAACATGAGGCACAATCCAAATGACATTTTGAATCAATTTTTCTACAGTCCAAAAAATCAAATTTCTGATGAAAAACGATGACCCGTGACCTGTCGAACTTCCTCCAAATGGTCAGAAATTGAAATTTTTTAATGTTTTGTTTTTTGACTGTAAATGACTATTGCATGTGAATTAGAACTCTTAGAACTAAAATAAGTGTGGTTATAGTCATTTTAATGCCTGAAATTGGTCGAAATAGAAGCTTCTGAGTAGGAGAAAAAGTCTGTAAAATTGGCAATTTTGGTCACTTTGCGGCTTCAAAATGTAGTTATTTAACATGAGGCACAATCCAAATGACATTTTACATCAAATTTTCTACAGTCCAAAAAAATCAATTTTCTGATGAAAAACGATGACCCGTGACCTGTCGAATTTTCTCCAGATGGTCAGAAATGGAATTTTTTTGATGTTTTGTTTTTTTACTGTAAATGACTATTGCTTGTGGATTAGAACTATTGGAACTAAAATAGGTGTGTTTAGAGTCATTTTAATGCCTGAAATTGGTCGAAATAGAAGCTTCTGAGGAGGATAAAAAGTCTGTAAAAATGGCAATTTTGGTCACATTGAGGCTTTGAAAAGTAGTTATTCAACATGAGGCACAATCCAAATGACATTTTGAATCAATTTTTCTACAGTCCAAAAAATCAATTTTCTGATGAATAACGATGACCCGTGACCTGTCGAACTTCCTCCAAATGGTCAGAAATTGAAATTTTTTAATGTTTTGTTTTATGACTGTAAATGACTATTGCATGTGAATTAGAACTCTTAGAACTGAAATAAGTGTGGTTATAGTCATTTTAATGCCTGAAATTGGTCGAAATAGAAGCTTCTGAGTAGGAGAAAAAGTCTGTAAAATTGGCAATTTTGGTCACTTTGCGGCTTCAAAAAGTAGTTATTTAACATGAGGCACAATCCAAATTACATTTTACATCACATTTTCTACAGTCCAAAAAAATCAATTTTCCGATGAAAAACGATGACCCGTGACCTGTCGAACTTTCTCCAGATGGTCAGAAATGGAAATTTTTTAATATTTAATTTTTTGACTATAATTGACTATTGCATGTGAATTATCACTCTTGGAACTAAAATAAGTGTGTTTAGAGTCATTTAAATGCCTGAAATTGGTCGAATTAGAAGCTTCTGAGTAGGTGAAAAAGTCTGTAAAAATGGCAATTTTGGTCACATTGAGGCTTTCGAAAAGTAGTTATTCAACATGAGGCACAATCCAAATGACGTTTTGAATCAATTTTTCTACAGTCCAAAAAAATCAATTTTCTGATGAAAAACGATGACCCGTGACCTGTCGAACTTTCTCCAGATGGTCAGAAATGGAAATTTTTTAATATTACATTTTTTGACTGTAATTGACTATTGCATGTGAATTAACACTCTTGGAACTAAAATAAGTGTGTTTAGAGTCATTTTAATTCCTGAAATTGGTCGAAATAGAAGCTTCTGAGTAGGAGAAAAAGTCTGTAAAAATGGCAATTTTGGTCACATTGAGGCTTTAAAAAGTAGTTATTCAACATGAGGCATAATCCAAATGACATTTTCAATCAATTTTTCTACAGTCCAAAAAATCTATTTTCTGATGAAAAATGATGACCCGTGATGTGTCGAACTTCCTCCAAATGGTCAGAAATGGAATTTTTTTAATGTTTTGTTTTTTGACTGTAAATGACTATTGCATGTGAATTAGAACTCTTAGAACTAAAATAAGTGTGTTTAGAGTCATTTTAATTCCTGAAATTGGTCGAAATAGAAGCTTCTGAGTAGGAGAAAAAGTCTGTAAAAATGGCAATTTTGGTCACATTGAGGCTTCAAAAAGTAGTTATTTAACATGAGGCATAATCCAAATGACATTTTGAATCAATTTTTCTACAGTCCAAAAAAATCAATTTTTCGATGAAAAACGATGACCCGTGACCTGTCGAACTTTCTCCAGATGGTCAGAAATGGAAATTTTTTAATATTTAATTTTTTGACTATAATTGACTATTGCATGTGAATTATCACTCTTGGAACTAAAATAATTGTGTTTAGAGTCATTTAAATGCCTGAAATTGGTTGAAATAGAAACTTCTGAGTAGGAGAAAAAGTCTATAAAAATGGCAATTTTGGTTACATTGCGGCTTCAAAAAGTAGTTATTTAACATGAGGCACAATCCAAATGACATTTTAAATCAAATTATCTACAGTCAAAAAAATCAATTTTCTGATGAAAAACGATGACCTGTGACCTGTCGAATTTTCTCCAGATGGTCAGAAATGGTAATTTTTTAATGTTTAATTTTTTTAATGTAAATGACTATTGCATTTGAATTAGAACTCTTGAAACTAAAATAAGTGTGTTTAGAGTCATTTTAATTCCTGAAATTGGTCGAAATAGAAGCTTCTGAGTAGGAGAAAAAGTCTGTAAAAATGGCAATTTTGGTCACATTGAGGCTTCAAAAAGTAGTTATTTAACATGAGGCATAATCCAAATGACATTTTGAATCAATTTTTCTACAGTCCCAAAAAATCAATTTTCCGATGAAAAACGATGACCCGTGACCTGTCGAACTTTCTCCAGATGGTCAGAAATGGAAATTTTTTAATATTTAATTTTTTGACTATAATTGACTATTGCATGTGAATTATCACTCTTGGAACTAAAATAAGTGTGTTTAGAGTCATTTTAATGCCTGAAATTGGTCGAATTAGAAGCTTCTGAGTAGGTGAAAAAGTATGTAAAAATGGCAATTTTGGTCACATTGAGGCTTTCGAAAAGTAGTTATTCAACATGAGGCACAATCCAAATGACGTTTTGAATCAATTTTTCTACAGTCCAAAAAAATCAATTTTCTGATGAAAAACGATGACCCGTGACCTGTCGAACTTTCTCCAGATGGTCAGAAATGGAAATTTTTTAATATTAAATTTTTTGACTGTAATTGACTATTGCATGTGAATTATCACTCTTGGAACTAAAATAAGTGTGTTTAGAGTCATTTTAATTCCTGAAATTGGTCGAAATAGAAGATTCTGAGTAGGAGAAAAAGTCTGTAAAAATGGCAATTTTGGTCACATTGAGGCTTCAAAAAGTAGTTATTCAACATGAGGCATAATCCAAATGACATTTTCAATCAATTTTTCTACAGTCCAAAAAATCTATTTTCTGATGAAAAACGATGACCCGTGATGTGTCGAACTTCCTCCAAATGGTCAGAAATTGAATTTTTTTAATGTTTTGTTTTTTGACTGTAAATGACTATTGCATGTGAATTAGAACTCTTAGAACTAAAATAAGTGTGGTTATAGTCATTTTAATGCCTGAAATTGGTCGAAATAGAAGCTTCTGAGTAGGATAAAAAGTCTGTAAAAATGGCAATTTTGGTCACATTGAGGCTTCGAAAAGTAGTTATTCAACATGAGGCACAATCCAAATGACGTTTTTAATCAATTTTTCTACAGTCCAAAAATATCAATTTTCTGATGAAAAACGATGACCCGTGACCTGTCGAACTTTCTCCAGATGGTCAGAAATGGAAATTTTTTAATATTTAATTTTTTGACTGTAATTGACTATTGCATGTGAATTATCACTCTTGGAACTAAAATAAGTGTGTTTAGAGTCATTTTAATGCCTGAAATTGGTCAAAATAGAAGATTCTGAGTAGGAGAAAAGTCTGTAAAAATGGCAATTTTGGTCACATTGAGGCTTCAAAAAGTAGTTATTCAACACGAGGCATAATCCAAATGACATTTTGAATCAATTTTTCTACCGTCCAAAAAATCAATTTTCTGATGAAAAACGATGACCCGTGACCTGTCGAATTTTCTCCAGATGGTCAGAAATGGTAATTTTTTAATGTTTAATTTTTTGAATGTAAATGACTATTGCATGTGAATTAGAACTCTTAGAACTAAAATAAGTGTGTTTAGAGTCATTTTATTGCCTGAAATTCGTCGAAATAGAAGATTCTGAGTAGGAGAAAAGTCTGTAAAAATGGCAATTTTGGTCACATTGAGGCTTCCAAAAGTAGTTATTCAACATGAGGCACAATCCAAATGACATTTTGAATCAATTTTTCTACAGTCCAAAAAATCAAATTTCTGATGAAAAACGATGACCCGTGACCTGTCGAACTTCCTCCAAATGGTCAGAAATTGAAATTTTTTAATGTTTTGTTTTTTGACTGTAAATGACTATTGCATGTGAATTAGAACTCTTAGAACTAAAATAAGTGTGGTTATAGTCATTTTAATGCCTGAAATTGGTCGAAATAGAAGCTTCTGAGTAGGAGAAAAAGTCTGTAAAATTGGCAATTTTGGTCACTTTGCGGCTTCAAAATGTAGTTATTTAACATGAGGCACAATCCAAATGACATTTTACATCAAATTTTCTACAGTCCAAAAAAATCAATTTTCTGATGAAAAACGATGACCCGTGACCTGTCGAATTTTCTCCAGATGGTCAGAAATGGAATTTTTTTGATGTTTTGTTTTTTTACTGTAAATGACTATTGCTTGTGGATTAGAACTATTGGAACTAAAATAGGTGTGTTTAGAGTCATTTTAATGCCTGAAATTGGTCGAAATAGAAGCTTCTGAGGAGGATAAAAAGTCTGTAAAAATGGCAATTTTGGTCACATTGAGGCTTTGAAAAGTAGTTATTCAACATGAGGCACAATCCAAATGACATTTTGAATCAATTTTTCTACAGTCCAAAAAATCAATTTTCTGATGAATAACGATGACCCGTGACCTGTCGAACTTCCTCCAAATGGTCAGAAATTGAAATTTTTTAATGTTTTGTTTTATGACTGTAAATGACTATTGCATGTGAATTAGAACTCTTAGAACTAAAATAAGTGTGGTTATAGTCATTTTAATGCCTGAAATTGGTCGAAATAGAAGCTTCTGAGTAGGAGAAAAAGTCTGTAAAATTGGCAATTTTGGTCACTTTGCGGCTTCAAAAAGTAGTTATTTAACATGAGGCACAATCCAAATTACATTTTACATCACATTTTCTACAGTCCAAAAAAATCAATTTTCCGATGAAAAACGATGACCCGTGACCTGTCGAACTTTCTCCAGATGGTCAGAAATGGAAATTTTTTAATATTTAATTTTTTGACTATAATTGACTATTGCATGTGAATTATCACTCTTGGAACTAAAATAAGTGTGTTTAGAGTCATTTAAATGCCTGAAATTGGTCGAATTAGAAGCTTCTGAGTAGGTGAAAAAGTCTGTAAAAATGGCAATTTTGGTCACATTGAGGCTTTCGAAAAGTAGTTATTCAACATGAGGCAGAATCCAAATGACGTTTTGAATCAATTTTTCTACAGTCCAAAAAAATCAATTTTCTGATGAAAAACGATGACCCGTGACCTGTCGAACTTTCTCCAGATGGTCAGAAATGGAAATTTTTTAATATTACATTTTTTGACTGTAATTGACTATTGCATGTGAATTAACACTCTTGGAACTAAAATAAGTGTGTTTAGAGTCATTTTAATTCCTGAAATTGGTCGAAATAGAAGCTTCTGAGTAGGAGAAAAAGTCTGTAAAAATGGCAATTTTGGTCACATTGAGGCTTTAAAAAGTAGTTATTCAACATGAGGCATAATCCAAATGACATTTTCAATCAATTTTTCTACAGTCCAAAAAATCTATTTTCTGATGAAAAATGATGACCCGTGATGTGTCGAACTTCCTCCAAATGGTCAGAAATGGAATTTTTTTAATGTTTTGTTTTTTGACTGTAAATGACTATTGCATGTGAATTAGAACTCTTAGAACTAAAATAAGTGTGTTTAGAGTCATTTTAATTCCTGAAATTGGTCGAAATAGAAGCTTCTGAGTAGGAGAAAAAGTCTGTAAAAATGGCAATTTTGGTCACATTGAGGCTTCAAAAAGTAGTTATTTAACATGAGGCATAATCCAAATGACATTTTGAATCAATTTTTCTACAGTCCAAAAAAAACAATTTTCCGATGAAAAACGATGACCCGTGACCTGTCGAACTTTCTCCAGATGGTCAGAAATGGAAATTTTTTAATATTTAATTTTTTGACTATAATTGACTATTGCATGTGAATTATCACTCTTGGAACTAAAATAAGTGTGTTTAGAGTCATTTAAATGCCTGAAATTGGTCGAATTAGAAGCTTCTGAGTAGGTGAAAAAGTCTGTAAAAATGGCAATTTTGGTCACATTGAGGCTTTCGAAAAGTAGTTATTCAACATGAGGCACAATCCAAATGACGTTTTGAATCAATTTTTCTACAGTCCAAAAAAATCAATTTTCTGATGAAAAACGATGACCCGTGACCTGTCGAACTTTCTCCAGATGGTCAGAAATGGAAATTTTTTAATATTACATTTTTTGACTGTAATTGACTATTGCATGTGAATTAACACTCTTGGAACTAAAATAAGTGTGTTTAGAGTCATTTTAATTCCTGAAATTGGTCGAAATAGAGCTTCTGAGTAGGAGAAAAAGTCTGTAAAAATGGCAATTTTGGTCACATTGAGGCTTCAAAAAGTAGTTATTCAACATGAGGCACAATCCAAATGACATTTTGAAGCAATTTTTCTACAGTCCAAAAAATCAATTTTCTGATGAAAAACGATGACCCTTACCTGTCGAATTTTCTCCAGATGGTCAGAAATGGTAATATTTTAATGTTTAATTTTTGAATGTAAATTACTATTGCATGTGAATTATCACTTTTGGAACTAAAAATAAGTGTGTTTAGAGTCATTTTAATGCCTGAAATTGGTTGAAATAGAAACTTCTGAGTAGGAGAAAAAGTCTATAAAAATGGCAATTTTGGTCACATTGCGGCTTCAAAAAGTAGTTATTTAACATGAGGCACAATCCAAATGACATTTTAAATCAAATTATCTACAGTCAAAAAAATCAATTTTCTGATGAAAAACGATGACCTGTGACCTGTCGAATTTTCTCCAGATGGTCAGAAATGGTAATTTTTTAATGTTTAATTTTTTTAATGTAAATGACTATTGCATTTGAATTAGAACTCTTGAAACTAAAATAAGTGTGTTTAGAGTCATTTTAATTCCTGAAATTGGTCGAAATAGAAGCTTCTGAGTAGGAGAAAAAGTCTGTAAAAATGGCAATTTTGGTCACATTGAGGCTTCAAAAAGTAGTTATTTAACATGAGGCATAATCCAAATGACATTTTGAATCAATTTTTCTACAGTCCCAAAAAATCAATTTTCCGATGAAAAACGATGACCCGTGACCTGTCGAACTTTCTCCAGATGGTCAGAAATGGAAATTTTTTAATATTTAATTTTTTGACTATAATTGACTATTGCATGTGAATTATCACTCTTGGAACTAAAATAAGTGTGTTTAGAGTCATTTGCCTGAAATTGGTCGAATTAGAAGCTTCTGAGTAGGTGAAAAAGTCTGTAAAAATGGCAATTTTGGTCACATTGAGGCTTTCGAAAAGTAGTTATTCATCATGAGGCACAATCCAAATGAAGTTTTGAATCAATTTTTCTACAGTCCAAAAAATTCAATTTTCTGATGAAAAACGATGACCCGTGACCTGTCGAACTTTCTCCAGATGGTCAGAAATGGAAATTTTTTAATATTACATTTTTTGACTGTAATTGACTATTGCATGTGAATTATCACTCTTGGAACTAAAATAAGTGTGTTTAGAGTCATTTTAATTCCTGAAATTGGTCGAAATCGAAGCTTCTGAGTAGGAGAAAAAGTCTGTAAAAATGGCAATTTTGGTCACATTGAGGCTTCAAAAAGTAGTTATTTAACATGAGGCATAATCCAAATGACATTTTGAATCAATTTTTCTACAGTCCCAAAAAATCAATTTTCCGATGAAAAACGATGACCCGTGACCTGTCGAACTTTCTCCAGATGGTCAGAAATGGAAATTTTTTAATATTTAATTTTTTGACTATAATTGACTATTGCATGTGAATTATCACTCTTGGAACTAAAATAAGTGTGTTTAGAGTCATTTTAAAGCCTGAAATTGGTCGAATTAGAAGCTTCTGAGTAGGTGAAAAAGTCTGTAAAAATGGCAATTTTGGTCACATTGAGGCTTCGAAAAGTAGTTATTCAACATGAGGCACAATCCAAATGACGTTTTGAATCAATTTTTCTACAGTCCAAAAAAATCAATTTTCTGATGAAAAACGATGACCCGTGACCTGTCGAACTATCTCCAGATGGTCAGAAATGGAAATTTTTTAATATTAAATTTTTTGACTGTAATTGACTATTGCATGTGAATTATCACTCTTGGAACTAAAATAAGTGTGTTTAGAGTCATTTTAATTCCTGAAATTGGTCGAAATAGAAGCTTCTGAGTAGGAGAAAAAGTCTGTAAAAATGGCAATTTTGGTCACATTGAGGCTTCAAAAAGTAGTTATTCAACATGAGGCATAATCCAAATGACATTTTCAATCAATTTTTCTACAGTCCAAAAAATCTATTTTCTGATGAAAAACGATGACCCGTGACCTGTCGAATTTTCTCCAGATGGTCAGAAATGGTAATTTTTTAATGTTTAATTTTTTTAATGTAAATGACTATTGCATGTGAATTAGAACTCTTAGAACTAAAATAAGTGTGTTTAGAGTCATTTTAATGCCTGAAATTGGTCGAATTAGAAGCTTCTGAGTAGGTGAAAAAGTCTGTAAAAATGGCAATTTTGGTCACATTGAGGCTTTCGAAAAGTAGTTATTCAACATGAGGCACAATCCAAATGACATTTTGAATCAATTTTTCTACAGTCCAAAAAAATCAATTTTCTGATGAAAAACGATGACCCGTGACCTGTCGAACTTTCTCCAGATGGTCAGAAATGGAAATTTTTTAATATTAAATTTTTTTACTGTAATTGACTATTGCATGTGAATTATCACTCTTGGAACTAAAATAAGTGTGTTTAGAGTCATTTTAATGCCTGAAATTGGTCGAATTAGAAGCTTCTGAGTAGGTGAAAAAGTCTAGAAAAATGGGAATTTTGGTCACATTGAGGCTTTCGAAAAGTAGTTATTCAACATGAGGCACAATCCAAATGACATTTTGAATCAATTTTTCTACAGTCCAAAAAATCAATTTTCTGATGAAAAACGATGACCCGTGACCTGTCGAACTTCCTCCAAATGATCAGAAATTGAAATTTTTTAATGTTTAATTTTTTGAAAGTAAATGACTATTGCATGTGAATTAGAACTCTTGGAACTAAAATAAGTGTGTTTAGAGTCATTTTATTGCCTGAAATTGGTCGAAATAGAAGCGTCTGAGTAGGAGAAAAAGTTTGTAAAAATGTCAATTTTGGTCACATTGAGGCTTCAAAAAGTAGTTATTCAACATGTGTCACAATCCAAATGACATTTTGAATCAATTTTTCTACAGTCCAAAAAATCAATTTTCTGTAGAAAATTGATGACCCGTGACCTGTCGAACTTCCTCCAAATGTTCAGAAATGGAATTTTTTTGATGTTTTGTTTTTTTACTGTAAATGACTATTGCATGTGAATTAGAACTATTGGAACTAAAATAAGTGTGGTTATAGTCATTTTAATGCCTGAAATTGGTCGAAATAGAAGCTTCTGAGTAGGAGAAAAAGTCTGTAAAATTGGCAATTTTGGTCACTTTGCGGCTTCAAAAAGTAGTTATTTAAAATGAGGCACAATCCAAATTACATTTTACATCACATTTTCTACAGTCCAAAAAAATCAATTTTCTGATGAAAACGATGACCCGTGACCTGTCGAATTTTCTCCAGATGGTCAGAAATGGTAATTTTGTAATGTTTAATTTTTTGAATGTAAATGACTATTGCATTTGAATTAGAACTCTTGGAACTAAAATAAGTGTGTTTAGAGTCATTTTAGAGCCTGAAATTGGTCGAAATAGAAGCTTCAGAGTAGGAGAAAAGTCTGTAAAAATGGCAATTTTGGTCACATTGAGGCTTGAAAAAGTAGTTATTCAACATGAGGCATAATCCAAATGACATTTTGAATCAATTTTTCTACAGTCCAAAAAATCAATTTTCTGATGAAAAACGATGACCCGTGACCTGTCGAACTTTCTCCAGATGGCCAGAAATGGAAATTTTTTAATATTTAATTTTTTGACTATAATTGACTATTGCATGTGAATTATCACTCTTGGAACTAAAATAAGTGTGTTTAGAGTCATTTAAATGCCTGAAATTGGTCGAATTAGAAGCTTCTGAGTAGGTGAAAAAGTCTGTAAAAATGGCAATTTTGGTCACATTGAGGCTTTCGAAAAGTAGTTATTCAACATGAGGCACAATCCAAATGACGTTTTGAATCAATTTTTCTACAGTCCAAAAAAATCAATTTTCTGATGAAAAACGATGACCCGTGACCTGTCGAACTTTCTCCAGATGGTCAGAAATGGAAATGTTTTAATATTACATTTTTTGACTGTAATTGACTATTGCATGTGAATTAACACTCTTGGAACTAAAATAAGTGTGTTTAGAGTCATTTTAATTCCTGAAATTGGTCGAAATAGAAGCTTCTGAGTAGGAGAAAAAGTCTGTAAAAATGGCAATTTTGGTCACATTGAGGCTTCAAAAAGTAGTTATTTAACATGAGGCATAATCCAAATGACATTTTGAATCAATTTTTCTACAGTCCCAAAAAATCAATTTTCCGATGAAAAACGATGACCCGTGACCTGTCGAACTTTCTCCAGATGGTCAGAAATGGAAATTTTTTAATATTTAATTTTTTGACTATAATTGACTATTGCATGTGAATTATCACTCTTGGAACTAAAATAAGTGTGTTTAGAGTCATTTTAATGCCTGAAATTGGTCGAATTAGAAGCTTCTGAGTAGGTGAAAAAGTCTGTAAAAATGGCAATTTTGGTCACATTGAGGCTTTCGAAAAGTAGTTATTCAACATGAGGCACAATCCAAATGACATTTTCAATCAATTTTTCTACAGTCCAAAAAATCAATTTTCTGATGAAAAACGATGACCCGTGACCTGTCGAACTTCCTCCAAATGGTCAGAAATTGAAATTTTTTTATGTTTTGTTTTTTGACTGTAAATGACTATTGCATGTGAATTAGAACTCTTAGAACTAAAATAAGTGTGGTTATAGTCATTTTAATGCCTGAAATTGGTCGAAATAGAAGCTTCTGAGTAGGAGAAAAAGTCTGTAAAATTGGCAATTTTGGTCACTTTGCGGCTTCAAAATGTAGTTATTTAACATGAGGCACAATCCAAATGACATTTTACATCAAATTTTCTACAGTCCAAAAAAATCAATTTTCTGATGAAAAACGATGACCTGTCGAATTTTCTCCAGATGGTCAGAAATGGAATTTTTTTGATGTTTTGTTTTTTTACTGTAAATGACTATTGCTTGTGAATTAGAACTATTGGAACTAAAATAGGTGTAATAGAGTCATTTTAATGCCTGAAATTGGTCGAAATAGAAGCTTCTGAGTAGGAGAAAAAGTCTGTAAAAATGGCAATTTTGGTCACATTGAGGCTTCAAAAAGTAGTTATTCAACATGAGGCACAATCCAAATGACATTTTAAATCAAATTATCTACAGTCAAAAAAATTAATTTTCTGATGAAAAACGATGACCTGTGACCTGTCGAATTTTCTCCAGATGGTCAGAAATGGTAATTTTTTAATGTTTAATTTTTTTAATGTAAATGACTATTGCATTTGAATTAGAACTCTTGAAACTAAAATAAGTGTGTTTAGAGTCATTTTAATGCCTGAAATTGGTCAAAATAGAAGCTTCAGAGTAGGAGAAAAAGTCTGTAAAAATGGCAATTTTGATCACATTGAGGCTTCAAAAAGTAGTTATTCAACATGAGGCACAATCCAAATGACATTTTGAATCAATTTTTCTACAGTCCCAAAAAATCAATTTTCCGATGAAAAACGATGACCCGTGACCTGTCGAACTTTCTCCAGATGGTCAGAAATGGAAATTTTTTAATATTTAATTTTTTGACTATAATTGACTATTGCATGTGAATTATCACTCTTGGAACTAAAATAAGTGTGTTTAGAGTCATTTTAATGCCTGAAATTGGTCGAATTAGAAGCTTCTGAGTAGGTGAAAAAGTCTGTAAAAATGGCAATTTTGGTCACATTGAGGCTTTCGAAAAGTAGTTATTCAACATGAGGCACAATCCAAATGACGTTTTGAATCAATTTTTCTACAGTCCAAAAAAATCAATTTTCTGATGAAAAACGATGACCCGTGACCTGTCGAACTTTCTCCAGATGGTCAGAAATGGAAATTTTTTAATATTAAATTTTTTGACTGTAATTGACTATTGCATGTGAATTATCACTCTTGGAACTAAAATAAGTGTGTTTAGAGTCATTTTAATGCCTGAAATTGGTCGAAATAGAAGCTTCTGAGTAGGAGAAAAAGTCTGTAAAAATGGCAATTTTGGTCACATTGAGGCTTCAAAAAGTAGTTATTCAACATGAGGCATAATCCAAATGACATTTTCAATCAATTTTTCTACAGTCCAAAAAATCTATTTTCTGATGAAAAACGATGACCCGTGATGTGTCGAACTTCCTCCAAATGGTCAGAAATGGAATTTTTTTAATGTTTTGTTTTTTGACTGTAAATGACTATTGCATGTGAATTAGAACTCTTAGAACTAAAATAAGTGTGGTTATAGTCATTTTAATGCCTAAAATTGGTCGAAATAGAAGCTTCTGAGTAGGATAAAAAGTCTGTAAAAATGGCAATTTTGGTCACATTGAGGCTTCGAAAAGTAGTTATTCAACATGAGGCACAATCCAAATGACGTTTTGAATCAATTTTTCTACAGTCCAAAAAAAATCAATTTTCTGATGAAAAACGATGACCCGTGACCTGTCGAACTTTCTCCAGATGGTCAGAAATGGAAATTTTTTAATATTTAATTTTTTGACTGTAATTGACTATTGCATGTGAATTATCACTCTTGGAACTAAAATAAGTGTGTTAAGAGTCATTTTAATGCCTGAAATTGGTCAAAATAGAAGATTCTGAGTAGGAGAAAAGTCTGTAAAAATGGCAATTTTGGTCACATTGAGGCTTCAAAAAGTAGTTATTCAACACGAGGCATAATCCAAATGACATTTTGAATCAATTTTTCTACAGTCCAAAAAATCAATTTTCTGATGAAAAACGATGACCCGTGACCTGTCGAACTTCCTCCAAATGGTCAGAAATTGAAATTTTTTAATGTTTTGTTTTTTGACTGTAAATGACAATTGCATGTGAATTAGAACTCTTAGAACTAAAATAAGTGTGGTTATAGTCATTTTAATGCCTGAAATTGGTCGAAGTAGAAGCTTCTGAGTAGGAGAAAAAGTCTGTAAAATTGGCAATTTTGGTCACTTTGCGGCTTCAAAATGTAGTTATTTAACATGAGGCACAATCCAAATGACATTTTACATCAAATTTTCTACAGTCCAAAAAAATCAATTTTCTGATGAAAAACGATGACCCGTGACCTGTCGAATTTTCTCCAGATGGTCAGAAATGGAATTTTTTTGATGTTTTGTTTTTTTACTGTAAATGACTATTGCTTGTGAATTAGAACTATTGGAACTAAAATAGGTGTGTTTAGAGTCATTTTAATGCCTGAAATTGGTCGAAATAGAAGCTTCTGAGTAAGAGAAAAAGTCTGTAAAAATGGCAATTTTGGTCACATTGAGGCTTCAAAAAGTAGTTATTCAACATGAGGCACAATCCAAATGACATTTTGAAGCAATTTTTCTACAGTCCAAAAAATCAATTTTCTGATGAAAAACGATGACCCTTACCTGTCGAATTTTCTCCAGATGGTCAGAAATGGTAATATTTTAATGTTTCATTTTTTGAATGTAAATTACTATTGCATGTGAATTATCACTTTTGGAACTAAAAATAAGTGTGTTTAGAGTCATTTTAATGCCTGAAATTGGTTGAAATAGAAACTTCTGAGTAGGAGAAAAAGTCTATAAAAATGGCAATTTTGGTCACATTGCGGCTTCAAAAAGTAGTTATTTAACATGAGGCACAATCCAAATGACATTTTAAATCAAATTATCTACAGTCAAAAAAATCAATTTTCTGATGAAAAACGATGACCTGTGACCTGTCGAATTTTCTCCAGATGGTCAGAAATGGTAATTTTTTAATGTTTAATTTTTTTAATGTAAATGACTATTGCATTTGAATTAGAACTCTTGAAACTAAAATAAGTGTGTTTAGAGTCATTTTAATTCCTGAAATTGGTCGAAATAGAAGCTTCTGAGTAGGAGAAAAAGTCTGTAAAAATGGCAATTTTGGTCACATTGAGGCTTCAAAAAGTAGTTATTTAACATGAGGCATAATCCAAATGACATTTTGAATCAATTTTTCTACAGTCCCAAAAAATCAATTTTCCGATGAAAAACGATGACCCGTGACCTGTCGAACTTTCTCCAGATGGTCAGAAATGGAAATTTTTTAATATTTAATTTTTTGACTATAATTGACTATTGCATGTGAATTATCACTCTTGGAACTAAAATAAGTGTGTTTAGAGTCATTTTAATGCCTGAAATTGGTCGAATTAGAAGCTTCTGAGTAGGTGAAAAAGTCTATAAAAATGGCAATTTTGGTCACATTGCGGCTTCAAAAAGTAGTTATTTAACATGAGGCACAATCCAAATGACATTTTAAATCAAATTATCTACAGTCAAAAAAATCAATTTTCTGATGAAAAACGATGACCCGTGACCTGTCGAACTTTCTCCAGATGGTCAGAAATGGAAATTTTTTAATATTTAATTTTTTGACTATAATTGACTATTGCATGTGAATTATCACTCTTGGAACTAAAATAAGTGTGTTTAGAGTCATTTTAATGCCTGAAATTGATCGAATTAGAAGCTTCTGAGTAGGTGAAAAAGTCTGTAAAAATGGCAATTTTGGTCACATTGAGGCTTTCGAAAAGTAGTTATTCAACATGAGGCACAATCCAAATGACATTTTGAATCAATTTTTCTACAGTCCAAAAAATCAATTTTCTGATGAAAAACGATGACCCGTGACCTGTCGAACTTCCTCCAAATGGTCAGAAATTGAAATTTTTTAATGTTTTGTTTTTTGACTGTAAATGACTATTGCATGTGAATTAGAACTCTTAGAACTAAAATAAGTGTGGTTATAGTCATTTTAATGCCTGAAATTGGTCGAAATAGAAGCTTCTGAGTAGGAGAAAAAGTCTGTAAAATTGGCAATTTTGGTCACTTTGCGGCTTCAAAATGTAGTTATTTAACATGAGGCACAATCCAAATGACATTTTACATCAAATTTTCTACAGTCCAAAAAAATCAATTTTCTGATGAAAAACGATGACCCGTGACCTGTCGAATTTTCTCCAGATGGTCAGAAATGGAATTTTTTTGATGTTTTGTTTTTTTACTGTAAATGACTATTGCTTGTGAATTAGAACTATTGGAACTAAAATAGGTGTGTTTAGAGTCATTTTAATGCCTGAAATTGGTCGAAATAGAAGCTTCTGAGTAAGAGAAAAAGTCTGTAAAAATGGCAATTTTGGTCACATTGAGGCTTCAAAAAGTAGTTATTCAACATGAGGCACAATCCAAATGACATTTTGAAGCAATTTTTCTACAGTCCAAAAAATCAATTTTCTGATGAAAAACGATGACCCTTACCTGTCGAATTTTCTCCAGATGGTCAGAAATGGTAATATTTTAATGTTTAATTTTTTGAATGTAAATTACTATTGCATGTGAATTATCACTTTTGGAACTAAAAATAAGTGTGTTTAGAGTCATTTTAATGCCTGAAATTGGTTGAAATAGAAACTTCTGAGTAGGAGAAAAAGTCTATAAAAATGGCAATTTTGGTCACATTGCGGCTTCAAAAAGTAGTTATTTAACATGAGGCACAATCCAAATGACATTTTAAATCAAATTATCTACAGTCAAAAAAATCAATTTTCTGATGAAAAACGATGACCTGTGAGCTGTCGAATTTTCTCCAGATGGTCAGAAATGGTAATTTTTTAATGTTTAATTTTTTTAATGTAAATGACTATTGCATTTGAATTAGAACTCTTGAAACTAAAATAAGTGTGTTTAGAGTCATTTTAATTCCTGAAATTGGTCGAAATAGAAGCTTCTGAGTAGGAGAAAAAGTCTGTAAAAATGGCAATTTTGGTCACATTGAGGCTTCAAAAAGTAGTTATTCAACATGAGGCACAATCCAAATGACATTTTGAATCAATTTTTCTACAGTCCAAAAAATCAATTTTCTGATGAAAAACGATGACCCGTGACCTGTCGAACTTCCTCCAAATGGTCAGAAATGGAAATTTTTTAATATTTAATTTTTTGACTATAATTGACTATTGCATGTGAATTATCACTCTTGGAACTAAAATAAGTGTGTTTAGAGTCATTTTAATGCCTGAAATTGGTCGAAATAGAAGCTTCTGAGTAGGAGAAAAAGTGTGTAAAAATTGCAATTTTGGTCACATTGAGGCTTCAAAAAGTAGTTATTCAACATGAGGCACAATCCAAATGACATTTTAAATCAAATTATCTACAGTCAAAAAAATTAATTTTCTGATGAAAAACGATGACCTGTGACCTGTCGAATTTTCTCCAGATGGTCAGAAATGGTAATTTTTTAATGTTTAATTTTTTTAATGTAAATGACTATTGCATTTGAATTAGAACTCTTGAAACTAAAATAAGTGTGTTTAGAGTCATTTTAATGCCTGAAATTGGTCAAAATAGAAGCTTCAGAGTAGGAGAAAAAGTCTGTAAAAATGGCAATTTTGATCACATTGAGGCTTCAAAAAGTAGTTATTCAACATGAGGCACAATCCAAATGACATTTTGAATCAATTTTTCTACAGTCCCAAAAAATCAATTTTCCGATGAAAAACGATGACCCGTGACCTGTCGAACTTTCTCCAGATGGTCAGAAATGGAAATTTTTTAATATTTAATTTTTTGACTATAATTGACTATTGCATGTGAATTATCACTCTTGGAACTAAAATAAGTGTGTTTAGAGTCATTTTAATGCCTGAAATTGGTCGAATTAGAAGCTTCTGAGTAGGTGAAAAAGTCTGTAAAAATGGCAATTTTGGTCACATTGAGGCTTTCGAAAAGTAGTTATTCAACATGAGGCACAATCCAAATGACGTTTTGAATCAATTTTTCTACAGTCCAAAAAAATCAATTTTCTGATGAAAAACGATGACCCGTGACCTGTCGAACTTTCTCCAGATGGTCAGAAATGGAAATTTTTTAATATTAAATTTTTTGACTGTAATTGACTATTGCATGTGAATTATCACTCTTGGAACTAAAATAAGTGTGTTTAGAGTCATTTTAATGCCTGAAATTGGTCGAAATAGAAGCTTCTGAGTAGGAGAAAAAGTCTGTAAAAATGGCAATTTTGGTCACATTGAGGCTTCAAAAAGTAGTTATTCAACATGAGGCATAATCCAAATGACATTTTCAATCAATTTTTCTACAGTCCAAAAAATCTATTTTCTGATGAAAAACGATGACCCGTGATGTGTCGAACTTCCTCCAAATGGTCAGAAATGGAATTTTTTTAATGTTTTGTTTTTTGACTGTAAATGACTATTGCATGTGAATTAGAACTCTTAGAACTAAAATAAGTGTGGTTATAGTCATTTTAATGCCTAAAATTGGTCGAAATAGAAGCTTCTGAGTAGGATAAAAAGTCTGTAAAAATGGCAATTTTGGTCACATTGAGGCTTCGAAAAGTAGTTATTCAACATGAGGCACAATCCAAATGACGTTTTGAATCAATTTTTCTACAGTCCAAAAAAAATCAATTTTCTGATGAAAAACGATGACCCGTGACCTGTCGAACTTTCTCCAGATGGTCAGAAATGGAAATTTTTTAATATTTAATTTTTTGACTGTAATTGACTATTGCATGTGAATTATCACTCTTGGAACTAAAATAAGTGTGTTAAGAGTCATTTTAATGCCTGAAATTGGTCAAAATAGAAGATTCTGAGTAGGAGAAAAGTCTGTAAAAATGGCAATTTTGGTCACATTGAGGCTTCAAAAAGTAGTTATTCAACACGAGGCATAATCCAAATGACATTTTGAATCAATTTTTCTACAGTCCAAAAAATCAATTTTCTGATGAAAAACGATGACCCGTGACCTGTCGAACTTCCTCCAAATGGTCAGAAATTGAAATTTTTTAATGTTTTGTTTTTTGACTGTAAATGACAATTGCATGTGAATTAGAACTCTTAGAACTAAAATAAGTGTGGTTATAGTCATTTTAATGCCTGAAATTGGTCGAAGTAGAAGCTTCTGAGTAGGAGAAAAAGTCTGTAAAATTGGCAATTTTGGTCACTTTGCGGCTTCAAAATGTAGTTATTTAACATGAGGCACAATCCAAATGACATTTTACATCAAATTTTCTACAGTCCAAAAAAATCAATTTTCTGATGAAAAACGATGACCCGTGACCTGTCGAATTTTCTCCAGATGGTCAGAAATGGAATTTTTTTGATGTTTTGTTTTTTTACTGTAAATGACTATTGCTTGTGAATTAGAACTATTGGAACTAAAATAGGTGTGTTTAGAGTCATTTTAATGCCTGAAATTGGTCGAAATAGAAGCTTCTGAGTAAGAGAAAAAGTCTGTAAAAATGGCAATTTTGGTCACATTGAGGCTTCAAAAAGTAGTTATTCAACATGAGGCACAATCCAAATGACATTTTGAAGCAATTTTTCTACAGTCCAAAAAATCAATTTTCTGATGAAAAACGATGACCCTTACCTGTCGAATTTTCTCCAGATGGTCAGAAATGGTAATATTTTAATGTTTCATTTTTTGAATGTAAATTACTATTGCATGTGAATTATCACTTTTGGAACTAAAAATAAGTGTGTTTAGAGTCATTTTAATGCCTGAAATTGGTTGAAATAGAAACTTCTGAGTAGGAGAAAAAGTCTATAAAAATGGCAATTTTGGTCACATTGCGGCTTCAAAAAGTAGTTATTTAACATGAGGCACAATCCAAATGACATTTTAAATCAAATTATCTACAGTCAAAAAAATCAATTTTCTGATGAAAAACGATGACCTGTGACCTGTCGAATTTTCTCCAGATGGTCAGAAATGGTAATTTTTTAATGTTTAATTTTTTTAATGTAAATGACTATTGCATTTGAATTAGAACTCTTGAAACTAAAATAAGTGTGTTTAGAGTCATTTTAATTCCTGAAATTGGTCGAAATAGAAGCTTCTGAGTAGGAGAAAAAGTCTGTAAAAATGGCAATTTTGGTCACATTGAGGCTTCAAAAAGTAGTTATTTAACATGAGGCATAATCCAAATGACATTTTGAATCAATTTTTCTACAGTCCCAAAAAATCAATTTTCCGATGAAAAACGATGACCCGTGACCTGTCGAACTTTCTCCAGATGGTCAGAAATGGAAATTTTTTAATATTTAATTTTTTGACTATAATTGACTATTGCATGTGAATTATCACTCTTGGAACTAAAATAAGTGTGTTTAGAGTCATTTTAATGCCTGAAATTGGTCGAATTAGAAGCTTCTGAGTAGGTGAAAAAGTCTATAAAAATGGCAATTTTGGTCACATTGCGGCTTCAAAAAGTAGTTATTTAACATGAGGCACAATCCAAATGACATTTTAAATCAAATTATCTACAGTCAAAAAAATCAATTTTCTGATGAAAAACGATGACCCGTGACCTGTCGAACTTTCTCCAGATGGTCAGAAATGGAAATTTTTTAATATTTAATTTTTTGACTATAATTGACTATTGCATGTGAATTATCACTCTTGGAACTAAAATAAGTGTGTTTAGAGTCATTTTAATGCCTGAAATTGATCGAATTAGAAGCTTCTGAGTAGGTGAAAAAGTCTGTAAAAATGGCAATTTTGGTCACATTGAGGCTTTCGAAAAGTAGTTATTCAACATGAGGCACAATCCAAATGACATTTTGAATCAATTTTTCTACAGTCCAAAAAATCAATTTTCTGATGAAAAACGATGACCCGTGACCTGTCGAACTTCCTCCAAATGGTCAGAAATTGAAATTTTTTAATGTTTTGTTTTTTGACTGTAAATGACTATTGCATGTGAATTAGAACTCTTAGAACTAAAATAAGTGTGGTTATAGTCATTTTAATGCCTGAAATTGGTCGAAATAGAAGCTTCTGAGTAGGAGAAAAAGTCTGTAAAATTGGCAATTTTGGTCACTTTGCGGCTTCAAAATGTAGTTATTTAACATGAGGCACAATCCAAATGACATTTTACATCAAATTTTCTACAGTCCAAAAAAATCAATTTTCTGATGAAAAACGATGACCCGTGACCTGTCGAATTTTCTCCAGATGGTCAGAAATGGAATTTTTTTGATGTTTTGTTTTTTTACTGTAAATGACTATTGCTTGTGAATTAGAACTATTGGAACTAAAATAGGTGTGTTTAGAGTCATTTTAATGCCTGAAATTGGTCGAAATAGAAGCTTCTGAGTAAGAGAAAAAGTCTGTAAAAATGGCAATTTTGGTCACATTGAGGCTTCAAAAAGTAGTTATTCAACATGAGGCACAATCCAAATGACATTTTGAAGCAATTTTTCTACAGTCCAAAAAATCAATTTTCTGATGAAAAACGATGACCCTTACCTGTCGAATTTTCTCCAGATGGTCAGAAATGGTAATATTTTAATGTTTAATTTTTTGAATGTAAATTACTATTGCATGTGAATTATCACTTTTGGAACTAAAAATAAGTGTGTTTAGAGTCATTTTAATGCCTGAAATTGGTTGAAATAGAAACTTCTGAGTAGGAGAAAAAGTCTATAAAAATGGCAATTTTGGTCACATTGCGGCTTCAAAAAGTAGTTATTTAACATGAGGCACAATCCAAATGACATTTTAAATCAAATTATCTACAGTCAAAAAAATCAATTTTCTGATGAAAAACGATGACCTGTGAGCTGTCGAATTTTCTCCAGATGGTCAGAAATGGTAATTTTTTAATGTTTAATTTTTTTAATGTAAATGACTATTGCATTTGAATTAGAACTCTTGAAACTAAAATAAGTGTGTTTAGAGTCATTTTAATTCCTGAAATTGGTCGAAATAGAAGCTTCTGAGTAGGAGAAAAAGTCTGTAAAAATGGCAATTTTGGTCACATTGAGGCTTCAAAAAGTAGTTATTCAACATGAGGCACAATCCAAATGACATTTTGAATCAATTTTTCTACAGTCCAAAAAATCAATTTTCTGATGAAAAACGATGACCCGTGACCTGTCGAACTTCCTCCAAATGGTCAGAAATGGAAATTTTTTAATATTTAATTTTTTGACTATAATTGACTATTGCATGTGAATTATCACTCTTGGAACTAAAATAAGTGTGTTTAGAGTCATTTTAATGCCTGAAATTGGTCGAATTAGAAGCTTCTGAGTAGGTGAAAAAGTCTATAAAAATGGCAATTTTGGTCACATTGCGGCTTCAAAAAGTAGTTATTTAACATGAGGCACAATCCAAATGACATTTTAAATCAAATTATCTACAGTCAAAAAAATCAATTTTCTGATGAAAAACGATGACCTGTGACCTGTCGAATTTTCTCCAGATGGTCAGAAATGGTAATTTTTTAATGTTTAATTTTTTTAATGTAAATGACTATTGCATTTGAATTAGAACTCTTGAAACTAAAATAAGTGTGGTTATAGTCATTTTAATGCCTGAAATTGGTCGAAGTAGAAGCTTCTGAGTAGGAGAAAAAGTCTGTAAAATTGGCAATTTTGGTCACTTTGCGGCTTCAAAATGTAGTTATTTAACATGAGGCACAATCCAAATGACATTTTACATCAAATTTTCTACAGTCTAAAAAAATCAATTTTCTGATGAAAAACGATGACCCGTGACCTGTCGAATTTTCTCCAGATGGTCAGAAATGGAATTTTTTTGATGTTTTGTTTTTTTACTGTAAATGACTATTGCTTGTGAATTAGAACTATTGGAACTAAAATAGGTGTGTTTAGAGTCATTTTAATGCCTGAAATTGGTCGAAATAGAAGCTTCTGAGTAAGAGAAAAAGTCTGTAAAAATGGCAATTTTGGTCACATTGAGGCTTCAAAAAGTAGTTATTCAACATGAGGCACAATCCAAATGACATTTTGAAGCAATTTTTCTACAGTCCAAAAAATCAATTTTCTGATGAAAAACGATGACCCTTACCTGTCGAATTTTCTCCAGATGGTCAGAAATGGTAATATTTTAATGTTTAATTTTTTGAATGTAAATTACTATTGCATGTGAATTATCACTTTTGGAACTAAAAATAAGTGTGTTTAGAGTCATTTTAATGCCTGAAATTGGTTGAAATAGAAACTTCTGAGTAGGAGAAAAAGTCTATAAAAATGGCAATTTTGGTCACATTGCGGCTTCAAAAAGTAGTTATTTAACATGAGGCACAATCCAAATGACATTTTAAATCAAATTATCTACAGTCAAAAAAATCAATTTTCTGATGAAAAACGATGACCTGTGACCTGTCGAATTTTCTCCAGATGGTCAGAAATGGTAATTTTTTAATGTTTAATTTTTTTAATGTAAATGACTATTGCATTTGAATTAGAACTCTTGAAACTAAAATAAGTGTGTTTAGAGTCATTTTAATTCCTGAAATTGGTCGAAATAGAAGCTTCTGAGTAGGAGAAAAAGTCTGTAAAAATGGCAATTTTGGTCACATTGAGGCTTCAAAAAGTAGTTATTTAACATGAGGCATAATCCAAATGACATTTTGAATCAATTTTTCTACAGTCCCAAAAAATCAATTTTCCGATGAAAAACGATGACCCGTGACCTGTCGAACTTTCTCCAGATGGTCAGAAATGGAAATTTTTTAATATTTAATTTTTTGACTATAATTGACTATTGCATGTGAATTATCACTCTTGGAACTAAAATAAGTGTGTTTAGAGTCATTTTAATGCCTGAAATTGGTCGAATTAGAAGCTTCTGAGTAGGTGAAAAAGTCTGTAAAAATGGCAATTTTGGTCACATTGAGGCTTTCGAAAAGTAGTTATTCAACATGAGGCACAATCCAAATGACATTTTGAATCAATTTTTCTACAGTCCAAAAAATCAATTTTCTGATGAAAAACGATGACCCGTGACCTGTCGAACTTCCTCCAAATGGTCAGAAATTGAAATTTTTTAATGTTTTGTTTTTTGACTGTAAATGACTATTGCATGTGAATTAGAACTCTTAGAACTAAAATAAGTGTGGTTATAGTCATTTTAATGCCTGAAATTGGTCGAAATAGAAGCTTCTGAGTAGGAGAAAAAGTCTGTAAAATTGGCAATTTTGGTCACTTTGCGGCTTCAAAATGTAGTTATTTAACATGAGGCACAATCCAAATGACATTTTACATCAAATTTTCTACAGTCCAAAAAAATCAATTTTCTGATGAAAAACGATGACCCGTGACCTGTCGAATTTTCTCCAGATGGTCAGAAATGGAATTTTTTTGATGTTTTGTTTTTTTACTGTAAATGACTATTGCTTGTGAATTAGAACTATTGGAACTAAAATAGGTGTGTTTAGAGTCATTTTAATGCCTGAAATTGGTCGAAATAGAAGCTTCTGAGTAGGAGAAAAAGTCTGTAAAAATGGCAATTTTGGTCACATTGAGGCTTCAAAAAGTAGTTATTCAACATGAGGCACAATCCAAATGACATTTTGAAGCAATTTTTCTACAGTCCAAAAAATCTATTTTCTGATGAAAAACGATGACCCTTACCTGTCGAATTTTCTCCAGATGGTCAGAAATGGTAATATTTTAATGTTTAATTTTTTGAATGTAAATTACTATTGCATGTGAATTATCACTTTTGGAACTAAAAATAAGTGTGTTTAGAGTCATTTTAATGCCTGAAATTGGTTGAAATAGAAACTTCTGAGTAGGAGAAAAAGTCTATAAAAATGGCAATTTTGGTCACATTGCGGCTTCAAAAAGTAGTTATTTAACATGAGGCACAATCCAAATGACATTTTAAATCAAATTATCTACAGTCAAAAAAATCAATTTTCTGATGAAAAACGATGACCTGTGACCTGTCGAATTTTCTCCAGATGGTCAGAAATGGTAATTTTTTAATGTTTAATTTTTTTAATGTTAATGACTATTGCATTTGAATTAGAACTCTTGAAACTAAAATAAGTGTGTTTAGAGTCATTTTAATTCCTGAAATTGGTCGAAATAGAAGCTTCTGAGTAGGAGAAAAAGTCTGTAAAAATGGCAATTTTGGTCACATTGAGGCTTGAAAAAGTAGTTATTTAACATGAGGCATAATCCAAATGACATTTTGAATCAATTTTTCTACAGTCCCAAAAAATCAATTTTCCGATGAAAAACGATGACCCGTGACCTGTCGAACTTTCTCCAGATGGTCAGAAATGGAAATTTTTTAATATTTAATTTTTTGACTATAATTGACTATTGCATGTGAATTATCACTCTTGGAACTAAAATAAGTGTGTTTAGAGTCATTTTAATGCCTGAAATTGGTCGAATTAGAAGCTTCTGAGTAGGTGAAAAAGTCTATAAAAATGGCAATTTTGGTCACATTGCGGCTTCAAAAAGTAGTTATTTAACATGAGGCACAATCCAAATGACATTTTAAATCAAATTATCTACAGTCAAAAAAATCAATTTTCTGATGAAAAACGATGACCTGTGACCTGTCGAATTTTCTCCAGATGGTCAGAAATGGTAATTTTTTAATGTTTAATTTTTTTAATGTAAATGACTATTGCATTTGAATTAGAACTCTTGAAACTAAAATAAGTGTGGTTATAGTCATTTTAATGCCTGAAATTGGTCGAAGTAGAAGCTTCTGAGTAGGAGAAAAAGTCTGTAAAATTGGCAATTTTGGTCACTTTGCGGCTTCAAAATGTAGTTATTTAACATGAGGCACAATCCAAATGACATTTTACATCAAATTTTCTACAGTCCAAAAAAATCAATTTTCTGATGAAAAACGATGACCCGTGACCTGTCGAATTTTCTCCAGATGGTCAGAAATGGAATTTTTTTGATGTTTTGTTTTTTTACTGTAAATGACTATTGCTTGTGAATTAGAACTATTGGAACTAAAATAGGTGTGTTTAGAGTCATTTTAATGCCTGAAATTGGTCGAAATAGAAGCTTCTGAGTAAGAGAAAAAGTCTGTAAAAATGGCAATTTTGGTCACATTGAGGCTTCAAAAAGTAGTTATTCAACATGAGGCACAATCCAAATGACATTTTGAAGCAATTTTTCTACAGTCCAAAAAATCAATTTTCTGATGAAAAACGATGACCCTTACCTGTCGAATTTTCTCCAGATGGTCAGAAATGGTAATATTTTAATGTTTAATTTTTTGAATGTAAATTACTATTGCATGTGAATTATCACTTTTGGAACTAAAAATAAGTGTGTTTAGAGTCATTTTAATGCCTGAAATTGGTTGAAATAGAAACTTCTGAGTAGGAGAAAAAGTCTATAAAAATGGCAATTTTGGTCACATTGCGGCTTCAAAAAGTAGTTATTTAACATGAGGCACAATCCAAATGACATTTTAAATCAAATTATCTACAGTCAAAAAAATCAATTTTCTGATGAAAAACGATGACCTGTGACCTGTCGAATTTTCTCCAGATGGTCAGAAATGGTAATTTTTTAATGTTTAATTTTTTTAATATAAATGACTATTGCATTTGAATTAGAACTCTTGAAACTAAAATAAGTGTGTTTAGAGTCATTTTAATTCCTGAAATTGGTCGAAATAGAAGCTTCTGAGTAGGAGAAAAAGTCTGTAAAAATGGCAATTTTGGTCACATTGAGGCTTCAAAAAGTAGTTATTTAACATGAGGCATAATCCAAATGACATTTTGAATCAATTTTTCTACAGTCCCAAAAAATCAATTTTCCGATGAAAAACGATGACCCGTGACCTGTCGAACTTTCTCCAGATAGTCAGAAATGGAAATTTTTTAATATTTAATTTTTTGACTATAATTGACTATTGCATGTGAATTATAACTCTTGGAACTAAAATAAGTGTGTTTAGAGTCATTTTAATGCCTGAAATTGGTCGAATTAGAAGCTTCTGAGTAGGTGAAAAAGTCTGTAAAAATGGCAATTTTGGTCACATTGAGGCTTTCGAAAAGTAGTTATTCAACATGAGGCACAATCCAAATGACGTTTTGAATCAATTTTTCTACAGTCCAAAAAAATCAATTTTCTGATGAAAAACGATGACCCGTGACCTGTCGAACTTTCTCCAGATGGTCAGAAATGGAAATTTTTTAATATTAAATTTTTTGACTGTAATTGACTATTGCATGTGAATTATCACTCTTGGAACTAAAATAAGTGTGTTTAGAGTCATTTTAATGCCTGAAATTGGTCGAAATAGAAGCTTCTGAGTAGGAGAAAAAGTCTGTAAAAATGGCAATTTTGGTCACATTGAGGCTTCAAAAAGTAGTTATTCAACATGAGGCATAATCCAAATGACATTTTCAATCAATTTTTCTACAGTCCAAAAAATCTATTTTCTGATGAAAAACGATGACCCGTGATGTGTCGAACTTCCTCCAAATGGTCAGAAATGGATTTTTTTTAATGTTTTGTTTTTTGACTGTAAATGACTATTGCATGTGAATTAGAACTCTTAGAACTAAAATAAGTGTGGTTATAGTCATTTTAATGCCTAAAATTGGTCGAAATAGAAGCTTCTGAGTAGGATAAAAAGTCTGTAAAAATGGCAATTTTGGTCACATTGAGGCTTCGAAAAGTAGTTATTCAACATGAGGCACAATCCAAATGACGTTTTGAATCAATTTTTCTACAGTCCAAAAAAAATCAATTTTCTGATGAAAAACGATGACCCGTGACCTGTCGAACTTTCTCCAGATGGTCAGAAATGGAAATTTTTTAATATTTAATTTTTTGACTGTAATTGACTATTGCATGTGAATTATCACTCTTGGAACTAAAATAAGTGTGTTAAGAGTCATTTTAATGCCTGAAATTGGTCAAAATAGAAGATTCTGAGTAGGAGAAAAGTCTGTAAAAATGGCAATTTTGGTCACATTGAGGCTTCAAAAAGTAGTTATTCAACACGAGGCATAATCCAAATGACATTTTGAATCAATTTTTCTACAGTCCAAAAAATCAATTTTCTGATGAAAAACGATGACCCGTGACCTGTCGAACTTCCTCCAAATGGTCAGAAATTGAAATTTTTTAATGTTTTGTTTTTTGACTGTAAATGACAATTGCATGTGAATTAGAACTCTTAGAACTAAAATAAGTGTGGTTATAGTCATTTTAATGCCTGAAATTGGTCGAAGTAGAAGCTTCTGAGTAGGAGAAAAAGTCTGTAAAATTGGCAATTTTGGTCACTTTGCGGCTTCAAAATGTAGTTATTTAACATGAGGCACAATCCAAATGACATTTTACATCAAATTTTCTACAGTCCAAAAAAATCAATTTTCTGATGAAAAACGATGACCCGTGACCTGTCGAATTTTCTCCAGATGGTCAGAAATGGAATTTTTTTGATGTTTTGTTTTTTTACTGTAAATGACTATTGCTTGTGAATTAGAACTATTGGAACTAAAATAGGTGTGTTTAGAGTCATTTTAATGCCTGAAATTGGTCGAAATAGAAGCTTCTGACTAAGAGAAAAAGTCTGTAAAAATGGCAATTTTGGTCACATTGAGGCTTCAAAAAGTAGTTATTCAACATGAGGCACAATCCAAATGACATTTTGAAGCAATTTTTCTACAGTCCAAAAAATCAATTTTCTGATGAAAAACGATGACCCTTACCTGTCGAATTTTCTCCAGATGGTCAGAAATGGTAATATTTTAATGTTTAATTTTTTGAATGTAAATTACTATTGCATGTGAATTATCACTTTTGGAACTAAAAATAAGTGTGTTTAGAGTTATTTTAATGCCTGAAATTGGTTGAAATAGAAACTTCTGAGTAGGAGAAAAAGTCTATAAAAATGGCAATTTTGGTCACATTGCGGCTTCAAAAAGTAGTTATTTAACATGAGGCACAATCCAAATGACATTTTAAATCAAATTATCTACAGTCAAAAAAATCAATTTTCTGATGAAAAACGATGACCTGTGACCTGTCGAATTTTCTCCAGATGGTCAGAAATGGTAATTTTTTAATGTTTAATTTTTTTAATGTAAATGACTATTGCATTTGAATTAGAACTCTTGAAACTAAAATAAGTGTGTTTAGAGTCATTTTAATTCCTGAAATTGGTCGAAATAGAAGCTTCTGAGTAGGAGAAAAAGTCTGTAAAAATGGCAATTTTGGTCACATTGAGGCTTCAAAAAGTAGTTATTTAACATGAGGCATAATCCAAATGACATTTTGAATCAATTTTTCTACAGTCCCAAAAAATCAATTTTCCGATGAAAAACGATGACCCGTGACCTGTCGAACTTTCTCCAGATGGTCAGAAATGGAAATTTTTTAATATTTAATTTTTTGACTATAATTGACTATTGCATGTGAATTATCACTCTTGGAACTAAAATAAGTGTGTTTAGAGTCATTTTAATGCCTGAAATTGGTCGAATTAGAAGCTTCTGAGTAGGTGAAAAAGTCTGTAAAAATGGCAATTTTGGTCACATTGAGGCTTTCGAAAAGTAGTTATTCAACATGAGGCACAATCCAAATGACGTTTTGAATCAATTTTTCTACAGTCCAAAAAAATCAATTTTCTGATGAAAAACGATGACCCGTGACCTGTCGAACTTTCTCCAGATGGTCAGAAATGGAAATTTTTTAATATTAAATTTTTTGACTGTAATTGACTATTGCATGTGAATTATCACTCTTGGAACTAAAATAAGTGTGTTTAGAGTCATTTTAATTCCTGAAATTGGTCGAAATAGAAGATTCTGAGTAGGAGAAAAAGTCTGTAAAAATGGCAATTTTGGTCACATTGAGGCTTCAAAAAGTAGTTATTCAACATGAGGCATAATCCAAATGACATTTTCAATCAATTTTTCTACAGTCCAAAAAATCTATTTTCTGATGAAAAACGATGACCCGTGATGTGTCGAACTTCCTCCAAATGGTCAGAAATTGAATTTTTTTAATGTTTTGTTTTTTGACTGTAAATGACTATTGCATGTGAATTAGAACTCTTAGAACTAAAATAAGTGTGTTTAGAGTCATTTTAATTCCTGAAATTGGTCGAAATAGAAGCTTCTGAGTAGGAGAAAAAGTCTGTAAAAATGGCAATTTTGGTCACATTGAGGCTTCAAAAAGTAGTTATTCAACATGAGGCATAATCCAAATGACATTTTCAATCAATTTTTCTACAGTCCAAAAAATCTATTTTCTGATGAAAAATGATGACCCGTGATGTGTCGAACTTCCTCCAAATGGTCAGAAATGGAATTTTTTTAATGTTTTGTTTTTTGACTGTAAATGACTATTGCATGTGAATTAGAACTCTTAGAACTAAAATAAGTGTGTTTAGAGTCATTTTAATTCCTGAAATTGGTCGAAATAGAAGATTCTGAGTAGGAGAAAAAGTCTGTAAAAATGGCAATTTTGGTCACATTGAGGCTTCAAAAAGTAGTTATTTAACATGAGGCATAATCCAAATGACATTTTGAATCAATTTTTCTACAGTCCAAAAAAATCAATTTTCCGATGAAAAACGATGACCCGTGACCTGTCGAACTTTCTCCAGATGGTCAGAAATGGAAATTTTTTAATATTTAATTTTTTGACTATAATTGACTATTGCATGTGAATTATCACTCTTGGAACTAAAATAAGTGTGTTTAGAGTCATTTAAATGCCTGAAATTGGTCGAATTAGAAGCTTCTGAGTAGGTGAAAAAGTCTGTAAAAATGGCAATTTTGGTCACATTGAGGCTTTCGAAAAGTAGTTATTCAACATGAGGCACAATCCAAATGACGTTTTGAATCAATTTTTCTACAGTCCAAAAAAATCAATTTTCTGATGAAAAACGATGACCCGTGAACTGTCGAACTTTCTCCAGATGGTCAGAAATGGAAATTTTTTAATATTACATTTTTTGACTGTAATTGACTATTGCATGTGAATTAACACTCTTGGAACTAAAATAAGTGTGTTTAGAGTCATTTTAATTCCTGAAATTGGTCGAAATAGAAGCTTCTGAGTAGGAGAAAAAGTCTGTAAAAATGGCAATTTTGGTCACATTGAGGCTTCAAAAAGTAGTTATTCAACATGAGGCACAATCCAAATGACATTTTGAAGCAATTTTTCTACAGTCCAAAAAATCAATTTTCTGATGAAAAACGATGACCCTTACCTGTCGAATTTTCTCCAGATGGTCAGAAATGGTAATATTTTAATGTTTAATTTTTTGAATGTAAATTACTATTGCATGTGAATTATCACTTTTGGAACTAAAAATAAGTGTGTTTAGAGTCATTTTAATGCCTGAAATTGGTTGAAATAGAAACTTCTGAGTAGGAGAAAAAGTCTATAAAAATGGCAATTTTGGTCACATTGCGGCTTCAAAAAGTAGTTATTTAACATGAGGCACAATCCAAATGACATTTTAAATCAAATTATCTACAGTCAAAAAAATCAATTTTCTGATGAAAAACGATGACCTGTGACCTGTCGAATTTTCTCCAGATGGTCAGAAATGGTAATTTTGTAATGTTTAATTTTTTTAATGTAAATGACTATTGCATTTGAATTAGAACTCTTGAAACTAAAATAAGTGTGTTTAGAGTCATTTTAATTCCTGAAATTGGTCGAAATAGAAGCTTCTGAGTAGGAGAAAAAGTCTGTAAAAATGGCAATTTTGGTCACATTGAGGCTTCAAAAAGTAGTTATTTAACATGAGGCATAATCCAAATGACATTTTGAATCAATTTTTCTACAGTCCAAAAAAAATCAATTTTCTGATGAAAAACGATGACCCGTGACCTGTCGAACTTTCTCTAGATGGTCAGAAATGGTAATTTTTTAATATTTAATTTTTTGACTGTAAATTACTATTGCATATGAATTATCACTCTTGGAACTAAAATAAGTGTGTTTAGAGTCATTTTAATGCCTGAAATTGGTCAAAATAGAAGCTTCTGAGTAGAAAAAAAAGTCTGTAAAAATGGCAATTTTGGTCACATTGAGGCTTCAAAAAGTAGTTATTCAACATGAGGCACAATCCAAATGACATTTTGAATCAATTTTTCTACAGTCCAAAAAATCAATTTTCTGATGAAAAACGATGACCTGTGACCTGTCGAACTTCCTCCAAATGGTCAGAAATGGACATTTTTTAATGTTTTGTTTTTTGAGTGTAAATGACTATTGCATGTGAATTAGAACTCTTTGAACTAAAATAAGTTTGTTTAGAGTCATTTTAATGCCTGAAATTGGTCAAAATTGAAGCTTCTGAGTAAGAGAAAAAGTCTGTAAAAATGGCAATTTTGGTCACATTGAGGCTTCAAAAAGTAGTTATTCAACATGAGGCACAATCCAAATTACATTTTGAATCAATTTTTCTACAGTCCAAAAAATCAATTTTCTGATGAAAAACGATGAGCCGTGACCTGTCGAACTTCCTCCAAATGGTCAGAAATTGAAATTTTTTAATGTTTTGTTTTTTGACTGTAAATGACTATTGCATGTGAATTTGAAATCTTGGAACTAATATTAGTGTGTTTAGAGTCCTTTTATTGCCTGGAATTGGTCGACATAGAATCTTCTGAGTAAGAGAAAAGTCTGTAAAAATGGCAATTTTGGTCACATTGAGGCTTTCGAAAAGTAGTTATTCAACATGAGGCACAATCCAAATGACGTTTTGAATCAATTTTTCTACAGTCCAAAAAAATCAATTTTCTGATGAAAAACGATGACCCGTGACCTGTCGAACTTTCTCCCGATGGTCAGAAATGGAAATTTTTTAATATTAAATTTTTTGACTGTAATTGACTATTGCATGTGAATTATCACTCTTGGAACTAAAATAAGTGTGTTTAGAGTCATTTTAATGCCTGAAATTGGTCGAAATAGAAGCTTCTGAGTAGGAGAAAAAGTCTGTAAAAATGGCAATTTTGGTCACATTGAGGCTTCAAAAAGTAGTTATTCAACATGAGGCATAATCCAAATGACATTTTCAATCAATTTTTCTACAGTCCAAAAAATCTATTTTCGGATGAAAAACGATGACCCGTGATGTGTCGAACTTCCTCCAAATGGTCAGAAATGGAATTTTTTTAATGTTTTGTTTTTTGACTGTAAATGACTATTGCATGTGAATTAGAACTCTTAGAACTAAAATAAGTGTGGTTATAGTCATTTTAATGCCTAAAATTGGTCGAAATAGAAGCTTCTGAGTAGGATAAAAAGTCTGTAAAAATGGCAATTTTGGTCACATTGAGGCTTCGAAAAGTAGTTATTCAACATGAGGCACAATCCAAATGACGTTTTGAATCAATTTTTCTACAGTCCAAAAAAAATCAATTTTCTGATGAAAAACGATGACCCGTGACCTGTCGAACTTTCTCCAGATGGTCAGAAATGGAAATTTTTTAATATTTAATTTTTTGACTGTAATTGACTATTGCATGTGAATTATCACTCTTGGAACTAAAATAAGTGTGTTAAGAGTCATTTTAATGCCTGAAATTGGTCAAAATAGAAGATTCTGAGTAGGAGAAAAGTCTGTAAAAATGGCAATTTTGGTCACATTGAGGCTTCAAAAAGTAGTTATTCAACACGAGGCATAATCCAAATGACATTTTGAATCAATTTTTCTACAGTCCAAAAAATCAATTTTCTGATGAAAAACGATGACCCGTGACCTGTCGAACTTCCTCCAAATGGTCAGAAATTGAAATTTTTTAATGTTTTGTTTTTTGACTGTAAATGACAATTGCATGTGAATTAGAACTCTTAGAACTAAAATTAGTGTGGTTATAGTCATTTTAATGCCTGAAATTGGTCGAAGTAGAAGCTTCTGAGTAGGAGAAAAAGTCTGTAAAATTGGCAATTTTGGTCACTTTGCGGCTTCAAAATGTAGTTATTTAACATGAGGCACAATCCAAATGACATTTTACATCAAATTTTCTACAGTCCAAAAAAATCAATTTTCTGATGAAAAACGATGACCCGTGACCTGTCGAATTTTCTCCAGATGGTCAGAAATGGAATTTTTTTGATGTTTTGTTTTTTTACTGTAAATGACTATTGCTTGTGAATTAGAACTATTGGAACTAAAATAGGTGTGTTTAGAGTCATTTTAATGCCGGAAATTGGTCGAAATAGAAGCTTCTGAGTAAGAGAAAAAGTCTGTAAAAATGGCAATTTTGGTCACATTGAGGCTTCAAAAAGTAGTTATTCAACATGAGGCACAATCCAAATGACATTTTGAAGCAATTTTTCTACAGTCCAAAAAATCAATTTTCTGATGAAAAACGATGACCCTTACCTGTCGAATTTTCTCCAGATGGTCAGAAATGGTAATATTTTAATGTTTAATTTTTTGAATGTAAATTACTATTGCATGTGAATTATCACTTTTGGAACTAAAAATAAGTGTGTTTAGAGTCATTTTAATGCCTGAAATTGGTTGAAATAGAAACTTCTGAGTAGGAGAAAAAGTCTATAAAAATGGCAATTTTGGTCACATTGCGGCTTCAAAAAGTAGTTATTTAACATGAGGCACAATCCAAATGACATTTTAAATCAAATTATCTACAGTCAAAAAAATCAATTTTCTGATGAAAAACGATGACCTGTGACCTGTCGAATTTTCTCCAGATGGTCAGAAATGGTAATTTTTTAATGTTTAATTTTTTTAATGTAAATGACTATTGCATTTGAATTAGAACTCTTGAAACTAAAATAAGTGTGTTTAGAGTCATTTTAATTCCTGAAATTGGTCGAAATAGAAGCTTCTGAGTAGGAGAAAAAGTCTGTAAAAATGGCAATTTTGGTCACATTGAGGCTTCAAAAAGTAGTTATTTAACATGAGGCATAATCCAAATGACATTTTGAATCAATTTTTCTACAGTCCCAAAAAATCAATTTTCCGATGAAAAACGATGACCCGTGACCTGTCGAACTTTCTCCAGATGGTCAGAAATGGAAATTTTTTTATATTTAATTTTTTGACTATAATTGACTATTGCATGTGAATTATCACTCTTGGAACTAAAATAAGTGTGTTTAGAGTCATTTTAATGCCTGAAATTGGTCGAATTAGAAGCTTCTGAGTAGGTGAAAAAGTCTATAAAAATGGCAATTTTGGTCACATTGCGGCTTCAAAAAGTAGTTATTTAACATGAGGCACAATCCAAATGACATTTTAAATCAAATTATCTACAGTCAAAAAAATCAATTTTCTGATGAAAAACGATGACCCGTGACCTGTCGAACTTTCTCCAGATGGTCAGAAATGGAAATTTTTTAATATTTAATTTTTTGACTATAATTGACTATTGCATGTGAATTATCACTCTTGGAACTAAAATAAGTGTGTTTAGAGTCATTTTAATGCCTGAAATTGATCGAATTAGAAGCTTCTGAGTAGGTGAAAAAGTCTGTAAAAATGGCAATTTTGGTCACATTGAGGCTTTCGAAAAGTAGTTATTCAACATGAGGCACAATCCAAATGACATTTTGAATCAATTTTTCTACAGTCCAAAAAATCAATTTTCTGATGAAAAACGATGACCCGTGACCTGTCGAACTTCCTCCAAATGGTCAGAAATTGAAATTTTTTAATGTTTTGTTTTTTGACTGTAAATGACTATTGCATGTGAATTAGAACTCTTAGAACTAAAATAAGTGTGGTTATAGTCATTTTAATGCCTGAAATTGGTCGAAATAGAAGCTTCTGAGTAGGAGAAAAAGTCTGTAAAATTGGCAATTTTGGTCACTTTGCGGCTTCAAAATGTAGTTATTTAACATGAGGCACAATCCAAATGACATTTTACATCAAATTTTCTACAGTCCAAAAAAATCAATTTTCTGATGAAAAACGATGACCCGTGACCTGTCGAATTTTCTCCAGATGGTCAGAAATGGAATTTTTTTGATGATTTGTTTTTTTAATGTAAATGACTATTGCTTGTGAATTAGAACTATTGGAACTAAAATAGGTGTGTTTAGAGTCATTTTAATGCCTGAAATTGGTCGAAATAGAAGCTTCTGAGTAGGAGAAAAAGTCTGTAAAAATGGCAATTTTGGTCACATTGAGGCTTCAAAAAGTAGTTATTTAACATGAGGCATAATCCAAATGACATTTTGAATCAATTTTTCTACAGTCCCAAAAAATCAATTTTCCGATGAAAAACGATGACCCGTGACCTGTCGAACTTTCTCCAGATGGTCAGAAATGGAAATTTTTTAATATTTAATTTTTTGACTATAATTGACTATTGCATGTGAATTATCACTCTTGGAACTAAAATAAGTGTGTTTAGAGTCATTTTAATGCCTGAAATTGGTCGAATTAGAAGCTTCTGAGTAGGTGAAAAAGTCTATAAAAATGGCAATTTTGGTCACATTGCGGCTTCAAAAAGTAGTTATTTAACATGAGGCACAATCCAAATGACATTTTAAATCAAATTATCTACAGTCAAAAAAATCAATTTTCTGATGAAAAACGATGACCTGTGACCTGTCGAATTTTCTCCAGATGGTCAGAAATGGTAATTTTTTAATGTTTAATTTTTTTAATGTAAATGACTATTGCATTTGAATTAGAACTCTTGAAACTAAAATAAGTGTGGTTATAGTCATTTTAATGCCTGAAATTGGTCGAAGTAGAAGCTTCTGAGTAGGAGAAAAAGTCTGTAAAATTGGCAATTTTGGTCACTTTGCGGCTTCAAAATGTAGTTATTTAACATGAGGCACAATCCAAATGACATTTTACATCAAATTTTCTACAGTCCAAAAAAATCAATTTTCTGATGAAAAACGATGACCCGTGACCTGTCGAATTTTCTCCAGATGGTCAGAAATGGAATTTTTTTGATGTTTTGTTTTTTTACTGTAAATGACTATTGCTTGTGAATTAGAACTATTGGAACTAAAATAGGTGTGTTTAGAGTCATTTTAATGCCTGAAATTGGTCGAAATAGAAGCTTCTGAGTAAGAGAAAAAGTCTGTAAAAATGGCAATTTTGGTCACATTGAGGCTTCAAAAAGTAGTTATTCAACATGAGGCACAATCCAAATGACATTTTGAAGCAATTTTTCTACAGTCCAAAAAATCAATTTTCTGATGAAAAACGATGACCCTTACCTGTCGAATTTTCTCCAGATGGTCAGAAATGGTAATATTTTAATGTTTAATTTTTTGAATGTAAATTACTATTGCATGTGAATTATCACTTTTGGAACTAAAAATAAGTGTGTTTAGAGTCATTTTAATGCCTGAAATTGGTTGAAATAGAAACTTCTGAGTAGGAGAAAAAGTCTATAAAAATGGCAATTTTGGTCACATTGCGGCTTCAAAAAGTAGTTATTTAACATGAGGCACAATCCAAATGACATTTTAAATCAAATTATCTACAGTCAAAAAAATCAATTTTCTGATGAAAAACGATGACCTGTGACCTGTCGAATTTTCTCCAGATGGTCAGAAATGGTAATTTTTTAATGTTTAATTTTTTTAATGTAAATGACTATTGCATTTGAATTAGAACTCTTGAAACTAAAATAAGTGTGTTTAGAGTCATTTTAATTCCTGAAATTGGTCGAAATAGAAGCTTCTGAGTAGGAGAAAAAGTCTGTAAAAATGGCAATTTTGGTCACATTGAGGCTTCAAAAAGTAGTTATTTAACATGAGGCATAATCCAAATGACATTTTGAATCAATTTTTCTACAGTCCCAAAAAATCAATTTTCCGATGAAAAAGGATGACCCGTGACCTGTCGAACTTTCTCCAGATGGTCAGAAATGGAAATTTTTTAATATTAAATTTTTTGACTGTAATTGACTATTGCATGTGAATTATCACTCTTGGAACTAAAATAAGTGTGTTTAGAGTCATTTTAATGCCTGAAATTGGTCGAAATAGAAGCTTCTGAGTAGGAGAAAAAGTCTGTAAAAATGGCAATTTTGGTCACATTGAGGCTTTCGAAAAGTAGTTATTCAACATGAGGCACAATCCAAATGACGTTTTGAATCAATTTTTCTACAGTCCAAAAAAATCAATTTTCTGATGAAAAACGATGACCCGTGACCTGTCGAACTTTCTCCAGATGGTCAGAAATGGAAATTTTTTAATATTAAATTTTTTGACTGTAATTGACTATTGCATGTGAATTATCACTCTTGGAACTAAAATAAGTGTGTTTAGAGTCATTTTAATGCCTGAAATTGGTCGAAATAGAAGCTTCTGAGTAGGAGAAAAAGTCTGTAAAAATGGCAATTTTGGTCACATTGAGGCTTCAAAAAGTAGTTATTCAACATGAGGCATAATCCAAATGACATTTTCAATCAATTTTTCTACAGTCCAAAAAATCTATTTTCTGATGAAAAACGATGACCCGTGATGTGTCGAACTTCCTCCAAATGGTCAGAAATGGATTTTTTTTAATGTTTTGTTTTTTGACTGTAAATGACTATTGCATGTGAATTAGAACTCTTAGAACTAAAATAAGTGTGGTTATAGTCATTTTAATGCCTAAAATTGGTCGAAATAGAAGCTTCTGAGTAGGATAAAAAGTCTGTAAAAATGGCAATTTTGGTCACATTGAGGCTTCGAAAAGTAGTTATTCAACATGAGGCACAATCCAAATGACGTTTTGAATCAATTTTTCTACAGTCCAAAAAAAATCAATTTTCTGATGAAAAACGATGACCCGTGACCTGTCGAACTTTCTCCAGATGGTCAGAAATGGAAATTTTTTAATATTTAATTTTTTGACTGTAATTGACTATTGCATGTGAATTATCACTCTTGGAACTAAAATAAGTGTGTTAAGAGTCATTTTAATGCCTGAAATTGGTCAAAATAGAAGATTCTGAGTAGGAGAAAAGTCTGTAAAAATGGCAATTTTGGTCACATTGAGGCTTCAAAAAGTAGTTATTCAACACGAGGCATAATCCAAATGACATTTTGAATCAATTTTTCTACAGTCCAAAAAATCAATTTTCTGATGAAAAACGATGACCCGTGACCTGTCGAACTTCCTCCAAATGGTCAGAAATTGAAATTTTTTAATGTTTTGTTTTTTGACTGTAAATGACAATTGCATGTGAATTAGAACTCTTAGAACTAAAATAAGTGTGGTTATAGTCATTTTAATGCCTGAAATTGGTCGAAGTAGAAGCTTCTGAGTAGGAGAAAAAGTCTGTAAAATTGGCAATTTTGGTCACTTTGCGGCTTCAAAATGTAGTTATTTAACATGAGGCACAATCCAAATGACATTTTACATCAAATTTTCTACAGTCCAAAAAAATCAATTTTCTGATGAAAAACGATGACCCGTGACCTGTCGAATTTTCTCCAGATGGTCAGAAATGGAATTTTTTTGATGTTTTGTTTTTTTACTGTAAATGACTATTGCTTGTGAATTAGAACTATTGGAACTAAAATAGGTGTGTTTAGAGTCATTTTAATGCCTGAAATTGGTCGAAATAGAAGCTTCTGACTAAGAGAAAAAGTCTGTAAAAATGGCAATTTTGGTCACATTGAGGCTTCAAAAAGTAGTTATTCAACATGAGGCACAATCCAAATGACATTTTGAAGCAATTTTTCTACAGTCCAAAAAATCAATTTTCTGATGAAAAACGATGACCCTTACCTGTCGAATTTTCTCCAGATGGTCAGAAATGGTAATATTTTAATGTTTAATTTTTTGAATGTAAATTACTATTGCATGTGAATTATCACTTTTGGAACTAAAAATAAGTGTGTTTAGAGTTATTTTAATGCCTGAAATTGGTTGAAATAGAAACTTCTGAGTAGGAGAAAAAGTCTATAAAAATGGCAATTTTGGTCACATTGCGGCTTCAAAAAGTAGTTATTTAACATGAGGCACAATCCAAATGACATTTTAAATCAAATTATCTACAGTCAAAAAAATCAATTTTCTGATGAAAAACGATGACCTGTGACCTGTCGAATTTTCTCCAGATGGTCAGAAATGGTAATTTTTTAATGTTTAATTTTTTTAATGTAAATGACTATTGCATTTGAATTAGAACTCTTGAAACTAAAATAAGTGTGTTTAGAGTCATTTTAATTCCTGAAATTGGTCGAAATAGAAGCTTCTGAGTAGGAGAAAAAGTCTGTAAAAATGGCAATTTTGGTCACATTGAGGCTTCAAAAAGTAGTTATTTAACATGAGGCATAATCCAAATGACATTTTGAATCAATTTTTCTACAGTCCCAAAAAATCAATTTTCCGATGAAAAACGATGACCCGTGACCTGTCGAACTTTCTCCAGATGGTCAGAAATGGAAATTTTTTAATATTTAATTTTTTGACTATAATTGACTATTGCATGTGAATTATCACTCTTGGAACTAAAATAAGTGTGTTTAGAGTCATTTTAATGCCTGAAATTGGTCGAATTAGAAGCTTCTGAGTAGGTGAAAAAGTCTGTAAAAATGGCAATTTTGGTCACATTGAGGCTTTCGAAAAGTAGTTATTCAACATGAGGCACAATCCAAATGACGTTTTGAATCAATTTTTCTACAGTCCAAAAAAATCAATTTTCTGATGAAAAACGATGACCCGTGACCTGTCGAACTTTCTCCAGATGGTCAGAAATGGAAATTTTTTAATATTAAATTTTTTGACTGTAATTGACTATTGCATGTGAATTATCACTCTTGGAACTAAAATAAGTGTGTTTAGAGTCATTTTAATTCCTGAAATTGGTCGAAATAGAAGATTCTGAGTAGGAGAAAAAGTCTGTAAAAATGGCAATTTTGGTCACATTGAGGCTTCAAAAAGTAGTTATTCAACATGAGGCATAATCCAAATGACATTTTCAATCAATTTTTCTACAGTCCAAAAAATCTATTTTCTGATGAAAAACGATGACCCGTGATGTGTCGAACTTCCTCCAAATGGTCAGAAATTGAATTTTTTTAATGTTTTGTTTTTTGACTGTAAATGACTATTGCATGTGAATTAGAACTCTTAGAACTAAAATAAGTGTGTTTAGAGTCATTTTAATTCCTGAAATTGGTCGAAATAGAAGCTTCTGAGTAGGAGAAAAAGTCTGTAAAAATGGCAATTTTGGTCACATTGAGGCTTCAAAAAGTAGTTATTCAACATGAGGCATAATCCAAATGACATTTTCAATCAATTTTTCTACAGTCCAAAAAATCTATTTTCTGATGAAAAATGATGACCCGTGATGTGTCGAACTTCCTCCAAATGGTCAGAAATGGAATTTTTTTAATGTTTTGTTTTTTGACTGTAAATGACTATTGCATGTGAATTAGAACTCTTAGAACTAAAATAAGTGTGTTTAGAGTCATTTTAATTCCTGAAATTGGTCGAAATAGAAGATTCTGAGTAGGAGAAAAAGTCTGTAAAAATGGCAATTTTGGTCACATTGAGGCTTCAAAAAGTAGTTATTTAACATGAGGCATAATCCAAATGACATTTTGAATCAATTTTTCTACAGTCCAAAAAAATCAATTTTCCGATGAAAAACGATGACCCGTGACCTGTCGAACTTTCTCCAGATGGTCAGAAATGGAAATTTTTTAATATTTAATTTTTTGACTATAATTGACTATTGCATGTGAATTATCACTCTTGGAACTAAAATAAGTGTGTTTAGAGTCATTTAAATGCCTGAAATTGGTCGAATTAGAAGCTTCTGAGTAGGTGAAAAAGTCTGTAAAAATGGCAATTTTGGTCACATTGAGGCTTTCGAAAAGTAGTTATTCAACATGAGGCACAATCCAAATGACGTTTTGAATCAATTTTTCTACAGTCCAAAAAAATCAATTTTCTGATGAAAAACGATGACCCGTGAACTGTCGAACTTTCTCCAGATGGTCAGAAATGGAAATTTTTTAATATTACATTTTTTGACTGTAATTGACTATTGCATGTGAATTAACACTCTTGGAACTAAAATAAGTGTGTTTAGAGTCATTTTAATTCCTGAAATTGGTCGAAATAGAAGCTTCTGAGTAGGAGAAAAAGTCTGTAAAAATGGCAATTTTGGTCACATTGAGGCTTCAAAAAGTAGTTATTCAACATGAGGCACAATCCAAATGACATTTTGAAGCAATTTTTCTACAGTCCAAAAAATCAATTTTCTGATGAAAAACGATGACCCTTACCTGTCGAATTTTCTCCAGATGGTCAGAAATGGTAATATTTTAATGTTTAATTTTTTGAATGTAAATTACTATTGCATGTGAATTATCACTTTTGGAACTAAAAATAAGTGTGTTTAGAGTCATTTTAATGCCTGAAATTGGTTGAAATAGAAACTTCTGAGTAGGAGAAAAAGTCTATAAAAATGGCAATTTTGGTCACATTGCGGCTTCAAAAAGTAGTTATTTAACATGAGGCACAATCCAAATGACATTTTAAATCAAATTATCTACAGTCAAAAAAATCAATTTTCTGATGAAAAACGATGACCTGTGACCTGTCGAATTTTCTCCAGATGGTCAGAAATGGTAATTTTGTAATGTTTAATTTTTTTAATGTAAATGACTATTGCATTTGAATTAGAACTCTTGAAACTAAAATAAGTGTGTTTAGAGTCATTTTAATTCCTGAAATTGGTCGAAATAGAAGCTTCTGAGTAGGAGAAAAAGTCTGTAAAAATGGCAATTTTGGTCACATTGAGGCTTCAAAAAGTAGTTATTTAACATGAGGCATAATCCAAATGACATTTTGAATCAATTTTTCTACAGTCCAAAAAAAATCAATTTTCTGATGAAAAACGATGACCCGTGACCTGTCGAACTTTCTCTAGATGGTCAGAAATGGTAATTTTTTAATATTTAATTTTTTGACTGTAAATTACTATTGCATATGAATTATCACTCTTGGAACTAAAATAAGTGTGTTTAGAGTCATTTTAATGCCTGAAATTGGTCAAAATAGAAGCTTCTGAGTAGAAAAAAAAGTCTGTAAAAATGGCAATTTTGGTCACATTGAGGCTTCAAAAAGTAGTTATTCAACATGAGGCACAATCCAAATGACATTTTGAATCAATTTTTCTACAGTCCAAAAAATCAATTTTCTGATGAAAAACGATGACCTGTGACCTGTCGAACTTCCTCCAAATGGTCAGAAATGGACATTTTTTAATGTTTTGTTTTTTGAGTGTAAATGACTATTGCATGTGAATTAGAACTCTTTGAACTAAAATAAGTTTGTTTAGAGTCATTTTAATGCCTGAAATTGGTCAAAATTGAAGCTTCTGAGTAAGAGAAAAAGTCTGTAAAAATGGCAATTTTGGTCACATTGAGGCTTCAAAAAGTAGTTATTCAACATGAGGCACAATCCAAATTACATTTTGAATCAATTTTTCTACAGTCCAAAAAATCAATTTTCTGATGAAAAACGATGAGCCGTGACCTGTCGAACTTCCTCCAAATGGTCAGAAATTGAAATTTTTTAATGTTTTGTTTTTTGACTGTAAATGACTATTGCATGTGAATTTGAAATCTTGGAACTAATATTAGTGTGTTTAGAGTCCTTTTATTGCCTGGAATTGGTCGACATAGAATCTTCTGAGTAAGAGAAAAGTCTGTAAAAATGGCAATTTTGGTCACATTGAGGCTTTCGAAAAGTAGTTATTCAACATGAGGCACAATCCAAATGACGTTTTGAATCAATTTTTCTACAGTCCAAAAAAATCAATTTTCTGATGAAAAACGATGACCCGTGACCTGTCGAACTTTCTCCCGATGGTCAGAAATGGAAATTTTTTAATATTAAATTTTTTGACTGTAATTGACTATTGCATGTGAATTATCACTCTTGGAACTAAAATAAGTGTGTTTAGAGTCATTTTAATGCCTGAAATTGGTCGAAATAGAAGCTTCTGAGTAGGAGAAAAAGTCTGTAAAAATGGCAATTTTGGTCACATTGAGGCTTCAAAAAGTAGTTATTCAACATGAGGCATAATCCAAATGACATTTTCAATCAATTTTTCTACAGTCCAAAAAATCTATTTTCGGATGAAAAACGATGACCCGTGATGTGTCGAACTTCCTCCAAATGGTCAGAAATGGAATTTTTTTAATGTTTTGTTTTTTGACTGTAAATGACTATTGCATGTGAATTAGAACTCTTAGAACTAAAATAAGTGTGGTTATAGTCATTTTAATGCCTAAAATTGGTCGAAATAGAAGCTTCTGAGTAGGATAAAAAGTCTGTAAAAATGGCAATTTTGGTCACATTGAGGCTTCGAAAAGTAGTTATTCAACATGAGGCACAATCCAAATGACGTTTTGAATCAATTTTTCTACAGTCCAAAAAAAATCAATTTTCTGATGAAAAACGATGACCCGTGACCTGTCGAACTTTCTCCAGATGGTCAGAAATGGAAATTTTTTAATATTTAATTTTTTGACTGTAATTGACTATTGCATGTGAATTATCACTCTTGGAACTAAAATAAGTGTGTTAAGAGTCATTTTAATGCCTGAAATTGGTCAAAATAGAAGATTCTGAGTAGGAGAAAAGTCTGTAAAAATGGCAATTTTGGTCACATTGAGGCTTCAAAAAGTAGTTATTCAACACGAGGCATAATCCAAATGACATTTTGAATCAATTTTTCTACAGTCCAAAAAATCAATTTTCTGATGAAAAACGATGACCCGTGACCTGTCGAACTTCCTCCAAATGGTCAGAAATTGAAATTTTTTAATGTTTTGTTTTTTGACTGTAAATGACAATTGCATGTGAATTAGAACTCTTAGAACTAAAATTATTGTGGTTATAGTCATTTTAATGCCTGAAATTGGTCGAAGTAGAAGCTTCTGAGTAGGAGAAAAAGTCTGTAAAATTGGCAATTTTGGTCACTTTGCGGCTTCAAAATGTAGTTATTTAACATGAGGCACAATCCAAATGACATTTTACATCAAATTTTCTACAGTCCAAAAAAATCAATTTTCTGATGAAAAACGATGACCCGTGACCTGTCGAATTTTCTCCAGATGGTCAGAAATGGAATTTTTTGATGTTTTGTTTTTTTACTGTAAATGACTATTGCTTGTGAATTAGAACTAAAATAGGTGTGTTTAGAGTCATTTTAATGCCGGAAATTGGTCGAAATAGAAGCTTCTGAGTAAGAGAAAAAGTCTGTAAAAATGGCAATTTTGGTCACATTGAGGCTTCAAAAAGTAGTTATTCAACATGAGGCACAATCCAAATGACATTTTGAAGCAATTTTTCTACAGTCCAAAAAATCAATTTTCTGATGAAAAACGATGACCCTTACCTGTCGAATTTTCTCCAGATGGTCAGAAATGGTAATATTTTAATGTTTAATTTTTTGAATGTAAATTACTATTGCATGTGAATTATCACTTTTGGAACTAAAAATAAGTGTGTTTAGAGTCATTTTAATGCCTGAAATTGGTTGAAATAGAAACTTCTGAGTAGGAGAAAAAGTCTATAAAAATGGCAATTTTGGTCACATTGCGGCTTCAAAAAGTAGTTATTTAACATGAGGCACAATCCAAATGACATTTTAAATCAAATTATCTACAGTCAAAAAAATCAATTTTCTGATGAAAAACGATGACCTGTGACCTGTCGAATTTTCTCCAGATGGTCAGAAATGGTAATTTTTTAATGTTTAATTTTTTTAATGTAAATGACTATTGCATTTGAATTAGAACTCTTGAAACTAAAATAAGTGTGTTTAGAGTCATTTTAATTCCTGAAATTGGTCGAAATAGAAGCTTCTGAGTAGGAGAAAAAGTCTGTAAAAATGGCAATTTTGGTCACATTGAGGCTTCAAAAAGTAGTTATTTAACATGAGGCATAATCCAAATGACATTTTGAATCAATTTTTCTACAGTCCCAAAAAATCAATTTTCCGATGAAAAACGATGACCCGTGACCTGTCGAACTTTCTCCAGATGGTCAGAAATGGAAATTTTTTTATATTTAATTTTTTGACTATAATTGACTATTGCATGTGAATTATCACTCTTGGAACTAAAATAAGTGTGTTTAGAGTCATTTTAATGCCTGAAATTGGTCGAATTAGAAGCTTCTGAGTAGGTGAAAAAGTCTATAAAAATGGCAATTTTGGTCACATTGCGGCTTCAAAAAGTAGTTATTTAACATGAGGCACAATCCAAATGACATTTTAAATCAAATTATCTACAGTCAAAAAAATCAATTTTCTGATGAAAAACGATGACCCGTGACCTGTCGAACTTTCTCCAGATGGTCAGAAATGGAAATTTTTTAATATTTAATTTTTTGACTATAATTGACTATTGCATGTGAATTATCACTCTTGGAACTAAAATAAGTGTGTTTAGAGTCATTTTAATGCCTGAAATTGATCGAATTAGAAGCTTCTGAGTAGGTGAAAAAGTCTGTAAAAATGGCAATTTTGGTCACATTGAGGCTTTCGAAAAGTAGTTATTCAACATGAGGCACAATCCAAATGACATTTTGAATCAATTTTTCTACAGTCCAAAAAATCAATTTTCTGATGAAAAACGATGACCCGTGACCTGTCGAACTTCCTCCAAATGGTCAGAAATTGAAATTTTTTAATGTTTTGTTTTTTGACTGTAAATGACTATTGCATGTGAATTAGAACTCTTAGAACTAAAATAAGTGTGGTTATAGTCATTTTAATGCCTGAAATTGGTCGAAATAGAAGCTTCTGAGTAGGAGAAAAAGTCTGTAAAATTGGCAATTTTGGTCACTTTGCGGCTTCAAAATGTAGTTATTTAACATGAGGCACAATCCAAATGACATTTTACATCAAATTTTCTACAGTCCAAAAAAATCAATTTTCTGATGAAAAACGATGACCCGTGACCTGTCGAATTTTCTCCAGATGGTCAGAAATGGAATTTTTTTGATGATTTGTTTTTTTAATGTAAATGACTATTGCTTGTGAATTAGAACTATTGGAACTAAAATAGGTGTGTTTAGAGTCATTTTAATGCCTGAAATTGGTCGAAATAGAAGCTTCTGAGTAGGAGAAAAAGTCTGTAAAAATGGCAATTTTGGTCACATTGAGGCTTCAAAAAGTAGTTATTTAACATGAGGCATAATCCAAATGACATTTTGAATCAATTTTTCTACAGTCCCAAAAAATCAATTTTCCGATGAAAAACGATGACCCGTGACCTGTCGAACTTTCTCCAGATGGTCAGAAATGGAAATTTTTTAATATTTAATTTTTTGACTATAATTGACTATTGCATGTGAATTATCACTCTTGGAACTAAAATAAGTGTGTTTAGAGTCATTTTAATGCCTGAAATTGGTCGAATTAGAAGCTTCTGAGTAGGTGAAAAAGTCTATAAAAATGGCAATTTTGGTCACATTGCGGCTTCAAAAAGTAGTTATTTAACATGAGGCACAATCCAAATGACATTTTAAATCAAATTATCTACAGTCAAAAAAATCAATTTTCTGATGAAAAACGATGACCTGTGACCTGTCGAATTTTCTCCAGATGGTCAGAAATGGTAATTTTTTAATGTTTAATTTTTTTAATGTAAATGACTATTGCATTTGAATTAGAACTCTTGAAACTAAAATAAGTGTGGTTATAGTCATTTTAATGCCTGAAATTGGTCGAAGTAGAAGCTTCTGAGTAGGAGAAAAAGTCTGTAAAATTGGCAATTTTGGTCACTTTGCGGCTTCAAAATGTAGTTATTTAACATGAGGCACAATCCAAATGACATTTTACATCAAATTTTCTACAGTCCAAAAAAATCAATTTTCTGATGAAAAACGATGACCCGTGACCTGTCGAATTTTCTCCAGATGGTCAGAAATGGAATTTTTTTGATGTTTTGTTTTTTTTACTGTAAATGACTATTGCTTGTGAATTAGAACTATTGGAACTAAAATAGGTGTGTTTAGAGTCATTTTAATGCCTGAAATTGGTCGAAATAGAAGCTTCTGAGTAAGAGAAAAAGTCTGTAAAAATGGCAATTTTGGTCACATTGAGGCTTCAAAAAGTAGTTATTCAACATGAGGCACAATCCAAATGACATTTTGAAGCAATTTTTCTACAGTCCAAAAAATCAATTTTCTGATGAAAAACGATGACCCTTACCTGTCGAATTTTCTCCAGATGGTCAGAAATGGTAATATTTTAATGTTTAATTTTTTGAATGTAAATTACTATTGCATGTGAATTATCACTTTTGGAACTAAAAATAAGTGTGTTTAGAGTCATTTTAATGCCTGAAATTGGTTGAAATAGAAACTTCTGAGTAGGAGAAAAAGTCTATAAAAATGGCAATTTTGGTCACATTGCGGCTTCAAAAAGTAGTTATTTAACATGAGGCACAATCCAAATGACATTTTAAATCAAATTATCTACAGTCAAAAAAATCAATTTTCTGATGAAAAACGATGACCTGTGACCTGTCGAATTTTCTCCAGATGGTCAGAAATGGTAATTTTTTAATGTTTAATTTTTTTAATGTAAATGACTATTGCATTTGAATTAGAACTCTTGAAACTAAAATAAGTGTGTTTAGAGTCATTTTAATTCCTGAAATTGGTCGAAATAGAAGCTTCTGAGTAGGAGAAAAAGTCTGTAAAAATGGCAATTTTGGTCACATTGAGGCTTCAAAAAGTAGTTATTTAACATGAGGCATAATCCAAATGACATTTTGAATCAATTTTTCTACAGTCCCAAAAAATCAATTTTCCGATGAAAAAGGATGACCCGTGACCTGTCGAACTTTCTCCAGATGGTCAGAAATGGAAATTTTTTAATATTAAATTTTTTGACTGTAATTGACTATTGCATGTGAATTATCACTCTTGGAACTAAAATAAGTGTGTTTAGAGTCATTTTAATGCCTGAAATTGGTCGAAATAGAAGCTTCTGAGTAGGAGAAAAAGTCTGTAAAAATGGCAATTTTGGTCACATTGAGGCTTCAAAAAGTAGTTATTCAACATGAGGCATAATCCAAATGACATTTTCAATCAATTTTTCTACAGTCCAAAAAATCTATTTTCTGATGAAAAACGATGACCCGTGATGTGTCGAACTTCCTCCAAATGGTCAGAAATGGATTTTTTTTAATGTTTTGTTTTTTGACTGTAAATGACTATTGCATGTGAATTAGAACTCTTAGAACTAAAATAAGTGTGGTTATAGTCATTTTAATGCCTAAAATTGGTCGAAATAGAAGCTTCTGAGTAGGATAAAAAGTCTGTAAAAATGGCAATTTTGGTCACATTGAGGCTTCGAAAAGTAGTTATTCAACATGAGGCACAATCCAAATGACGTTTTGAATCAATTTTTCTACAGTCCAAAAAAAATCAATTTTCTGATGAAAAACGATGACCCGTGACCTGTCGAACTTTCTCCAGATGGTCAGAAATGGAAATTTTTTAATATTTAATTTTTTGACTGTAATTGACTATTGCATGTGAATTATCACTCTTGGAACTAAAATAAGTGTGTTAAGAGTCATTTTAATGCCTGAAATTGGTCAAAATAGAAGATTCTGAGTAGGAGAAAAGTCTGTAAAAATGGCAATTTTGGTCACATTGAGGCTTCAAAAAGTAGTTATTCAACACGAGGCATAATCCAAATGACATTTTGAATCAATTTTTCTACAGTCCAAAAAATCAATTTTCTGATGAAAAACGATGACCCGTGACCTGTCGAACTTCCTCCAAATGGTCAGAAATTGAAATTTTTTAATGTTTTGTTTTTTGACTGTAAATGACAATTGCATGTGAATTAGAACTCTTAGAACTAAAATAAGTGTGGTTATAGTCATTTTAATGCCTGAAATTGGTCGAAGTAGAAGCTTCTGAGTAGGAGAAAAAGTCTGTAAAATTGGCAATTTTGGTCACTTTGCGGCTTCAAAATGTAGTTATTTAACATGAGGCACAATCCAAATGACATTTTACATCAAATTTTCTACAGTCCAAAAAAATCAATTTTCTGATGAAAAACGATGACCCGTGACCTGTCGAATTTTCTCCAGATGGTCAGAAATGGAATTTTTTTGATGTTTTGTTTTTTTACTGTAAATGACTATTGCTTGTGAATTAGAACTATTGGAACTAAAATAGGTGTGTTTAGAGTCATTTTAATTCCTGAAATTGGTCGAAATAGAAGCTTCTGAGTAAGAGAAAAAGTCTGTAAAAATGGCAATTTTGGTCACATTGAGGCTTCAAAAAGTAGTTATTCAACATGAGGCACAATCCAAATGACATTTTGAAGCAATTTTTCTACAGTCCAAAAAATCAATTTTCTGATGAAAAACGATGACCCTTACCTGTCGAATTTTCTCCAGATGGTCAGAAATGGTAATATTTTAATGTTTAATTTTTTGAATGTAAATTACTATTGCATGTGAATTATCACTTTTGGAACTAAAAATAAGTGTGTTTAGAGTCATTTTAATGCCTGAAATTGGTTGAAATAGAAACTTCTGAGTAGGAGAAAAAGTCTATAAAAATGGCAATTTTGGTCACATTGCGGCTTCAAAAAGTAGTTATTTAACATGAGGCACAATCCAAATGACATTTTAAATCAAATTATCTACAGTCAAAAAAATCAATTTTCTGATGAAAAACGATGACCTGTGACCTGTCGAATTTTCTCCAGATGGTCAGAAATGGTAATTTTTTAATGTTTAATTTTTTTAATGTAAATGACTATTGCATTTGAATTAGAACTCTTGAAACTAAAATAAGTGTGTTTAGAGTCATTTTAATTCCTGAAATTGGTCGAAATAGAAGCTTCTGAGTAGGAGAAAAAGTCTGTAAAAATGGCAATTTTGGTCACATTGAGGCTTCAAAAAGTAGTTATTTAACATGAGGCATAATCCAAATGACATTTTGAATCAATTTTTCTACAGTCCCAAAAAATCAATTTTCCGATGAAAAACGATGACCCGTGACCTGTCGAACTTTCTCCAGATGGTCAGAAATGGAAATTTTTTAATATTTAATTTTTTGACTATAATTGACTATTGCATGTGAATTATCACTCTTGGAACTAAAATAAGTGTGTTTAGAGTCATTTTAATGCCTGAAATTGGTCGAATTAGAAGCTTCTGAGTAGGTGAAAAAGTCTGTAAAAATGGCAATTTTGGTCACATTGAGGCTTTCGAAAAGTAGTTATTCAACATGAGGCACAATCCAAATGACGTTTTGAATCAATTTTTCTACAGTCCAAAAAAATCAATTTTCTGATGAAAAACGATGACCCGTGACCTGTCGAACTTTCTCCAGATGGTCAGAAATGGAAATTTTTTAATATTAAATTTTTTGACTGTAATTGACTATTGCATGTGAATTATCACTCTTGGAACTAAAATAAGTGTGTTTAGAGTCATTTTAATTCCTGAAATTGGTCGAAATAGAAGATTCTGAGTAGGAGAAAAAGTCTGTAAAAATGGCAATTTTGGTCACATTGAGGCTTCAAAAAGTAGTTATTCAACATGAGGCATAATCCAAATGACATTTTCAATCAATTTTTCTACAGTCCAAAAAATCTATTTTCTGATGAAAAACGATGACCCGTGATGTGTCGAACTTCCTCCAAATGGTCAGAAATTGAATTTTTTTAATGTTTTGTTTTTTGACTGTAAATGACTATTGCATGTGAATTAGAACTCTTAGAACTAAAATAAGTGTGGTTATAGTCATTTTAATGCCTGAAATTGGTCGAAATAGAAGCTTCTGAGTAGGATAAAAAGTCTGTAAAAATGGCAATTTTGGTCACATTGAGGCTTCGAAAAGTAGTTATTCAACATGAGGCACAATCCAAATGACGTTTTGAATCAATTTTTCTACAGTCCAAAAAAATCAATTTTCTGATGAAAAACGATGACCCGTGACCTGTCGAATTTTCTCCAGATGGTCAGAAATGGAAATTTTTTAATATTTAATTTTTTGACTGTAATTGACTATTGCATGTGAATTATCACTCTTGGAACTAAAATAAGTGTGTTTAGAGTCATTTTAATGCCTGAAATTGGTCAAAATAGAAGATTCTGAGTAGGAGAAAAGTCTGTAAAAATGGCAATTTTGGTCACATTGAGGCTTCAAAAAGTAGTTATTCAACACGAGGCATAATCCAAATGACATTTTGAATCAATTTTTCTACCGTCCAAAAAAATCAATTTTCTGATGAAAAACGATGACCCGTGACCTGTCGAACTTCCTCCAAATGGTCAGAAATTGAAATTTTTTAATGTTTTGTTTTTTGACTGTAAATGACTATTGCATGTGAATTAGAACTCTTAGAACTCAAATAAGTGTGGTTATATTCATTTTAATGCCTGAAATTGGTCGAAATAGAAGCTTCTGAGTAGGAGAAAAAGTCTGTAAAATTGGCAATTTTGGTCACTTTGCGGCTTCAAAATGTAGTTATTTAACATGAGGCACAATCCAAATGACATTTTACATCAAATTTTCTACAGTCCAAAAAAATCAATTTTCTGATGAAAAACGATGACCCGTGACCTGTCGAATTTTCTCCAGATGGTCAGAAATGGAATTTTTTTGATGTTTTGTTTTTTTACTGTAAATGACTATTGCTTGTGGATTAGAACTATTGGAACTAAAATAGGTGTGTTTAGAGTCATTTTAATGCCTGAAATTGGTCGAAATAGAAGCTTCTGAGGAGGATAAAAAGTCTGTAAAAATGGCAATTTTGGTCACATTGAGGCTTTGAAAAGTAGTTATTCAACATGAGGCACAATCCAAATGACATTTTGAATCAATTTTTCTACAGTCCAAAAAATCAATTTTCTGATGAATAACGATGACCCGTGACCTGTCGAACTTCCTCCAAATGGTCAGAAATTGAAATTTTTTAATGTTTTGTTTTTTGACTGTAAATGACTATTGCATGTGAATTAGAACTCTTAGAACTAAAATAAGTGTGGTTATAGTCATTTTAATGCCTGAAATTGGTCGAAATAGAAGCTTCTGAGTAGGAGAAAAAGTCTGTAAAATTGGCAATTTTGGTCACTTTGCGGCTTCAAAAAGTAGTTATTTAACATGAGGCACAATCCAAATTACATTTTACATCACATTTTCTACAGTCCAAAAAAATCAATTTTCCGATGAAAAACGATGACCCGTGACCTGTCGAACTTTCTCCAGATGGTCAGAAATGGAAATTTTGTAATATTTAATTTTTTGACTATAATTGACTATTGCATGTGAATTATCACTCTTGGAACTAAAATAAGTGTGTTTAGAGTCATTTTAATTCCTGAAATTGGTCGAAATAGAAGCTTCTGAGTAGGAGAAAAAGTCTGTAAAAATGGCAATTTTGGTCACATTGAGGCTTCAAAAAGTAGTTATTCAACATGAGGCATAATCCAAATGACATTTTCAATCAATTTTTCCACAGTCCAAAAAATCTATTTTCTGATGAAAAATGATGACCCGTGATGTGTCGAACTTCCTCCAAATGGTCAGAAATGGAATTTTTTTAATGTTTTGTTTTTTGACTGTAAATGACTATTGCATGTGAATTAGAACTCTTAGAACTAAAATAAGTGTGTTTAGAGTCATTTTAATTCCTGAAATTGGTCGAAATAGAAGCTTCTGAGTAGGAGAAAAAGTCTGTAAAAATGGCAATTTTGGTCACATTGAGGCTTCAAAAAGTAGTTATTTAACATGAGGCATAATCCAAATGACATTTTGAATCAATTTTTCTACAGTCCAAAAAAATCAATTTTCCGATGAAAAACGATGACCCGTGACCTGTCGAACTTTCTCCAGATGGTCAGAAATGGAAATTTTTTAATATTTAATTTTTTGACTATAATTGACTATTGCATGTGAATTATCACTCTTGGAACTAAAATAAGTGTGTTTAGAGTCATTTAAATGCCTGAAATTGGTCGAATTAGAAGCTTCTGAGTAGGTGAAAAAGTCTGTAAAAATGGCAATTTTGGTCACATTGAGGCTTTCGAAAAGTAGTTATTCAACATGAGGCACAATCCAAATGACGTTTTGAATCAATTTTTCTACAGTCCAAAAAAATCAATTTTCTGATGAAAAACGATGACCCGTGAACTGTCGAACTTTCTCCAGATGGTCAGAAATGGAAATTTTTTAATATTACATTTTTTGACTGTAATTGACTATTGCATGTGAATTAGAACTCTTGGAACGAAAATAAGTGTGTTTAGAGTCATTTTAATGCCTGAAATTGGTTGAAATAGAAACTTCTGAGTAGGAGAAAAAGTCTATAAAAATGGCAATTTTGGTCACATTGCGGCTTCAAAAAGTAGTTATTTAACATGAGGCACAATCCAAATGACATTTTAAATCAAATTATCTACAGTCAAAAAAATCAATTTTCTGATGAAAAACGATGACCTGTGACCTGTCGAATTTTCTCCAGATGGTCAGAAATGGTAATTTTGTAATGTTTAATTTTTTTAATGTAAATGACTATTGCATTTGAATTAGAACTCTTGAAAATAAAATAAGTGTGTTTAGAGTCATTTTAATTCCTGAAATTGGTCGAAATAGAAGCTTCTGAGTAGGAGAAAAAGTCTGTAAAAATGGCAATTTTGGTCACATTGAGGCTTCAAAAAGTAGTTATTTAACATGAGGCATAATCCAAATGACATTTTGAATCAATTTTTCTACAGTCCAAAAAAAATCAATTTTCTGATGAAAAACGATGACCCGTGACCTGTCGAACTTTCTCTAGATGGTCAGAAATGGTAAATTTTTAATATTTAATTTTTTGACTGTAAATTACTATTGCATATGAATTATCACTCTTGGAACTAAAATAAGTGTGTTTAGAGTCATTTTAATGCCTGAAATTGGTCAAAATAGAAGCTTCTGAGTAGAAAAAAAAGTCTGTAAAAATGGCAATTTTGGTCACATTGAGGCTTCAAAAAGTAGTTATTCAACATGAGGCACAATCCAAATGACATTTTGAATCAATTTTTCTACAGTCCAAAAAATCAATTTTCTGATGAAAAACGATGACCTGTGACCTGTCGAACTTCCTCCAAATGGTCAGAAATGGACATTTTTTAATGTTTTGTTTTTTGAGTGTAAATGACTATTGCATGTGAATTAGAACTCTTTGAACTAAAATAAGTTTGTTTAGAGTCATTTTAATGCCTGAAATTGGTCAAAATTGAAGCTTCTGAGTAAGAGAAAAAGTCTGTAAAAATGGCAATTTTGGTCACATTGAGGCTTCAAAAAGTAGTTATTCAACATGAGGCACAATCCAAATTACATTTTGAATCAATTTTTCTACAGTCCAAAAAATCAATTTTCTGATGAAAAACGATGAGCCGTGACCTGTCGAACTTCCTCCAAATGGTCAGAAATTGAAATTTTTTAATGTTTTGTTTTTTGACTGTAAATGACTATTGCATGTGAATTTGAAATCTTGGAACTAATATTAGTGTGTTTAGAGTCCTTTTATTGCCTGGAATTGGTCGACATAGAATCTTCTGAGTAAGAGAAAAGTCTGTAAAAATTGCAATTTTGGTCACATTGAGGCTTCAAAAAGTAGTTATTCAACATGAGGCACAATCCAAATGATATTTTGAATTAATTTTTCTACAGTCCAAAAAATCAATTTTCTGATGAAAAACGATGAGCCGTGACCTGTCGAACTTCCTCCAAATGGTCAGAAATTGAAATTTTTTAATGTTTTGTTTTTTGACTGTAAATGACTATTGCATGTGAATTAGAACTCTTGGAACTAAAATAAGTGTGTTTAGAGTCATTTTAATGCCTGAAATTGGTCGAAATAGAAGCTTCTGAGTAGGATAAAAAGTCTGTAAAAATGACATTTTTGGTCACATTGAGGCTTTGAAAAGTAGTTATTCAACATGAGGCACAATCCACATGACATTTTGAATCAATTTTTCTACAGTCCAAAAAATCAATTTTCTGATGAAAAACGATGACCCGTGACCTGTCGAACTTCCTCCAAATGGTCAGAAATGAAAATTTTCTATTGTTTTGTTTTTTGACTGTAAATGACTATTGCATGTGAATTAGAAATCTTGGAACTAAAATTTGTGTGTTTAGAGTCATTTTATTGCCTGAAATTGGTCGAAATAGAAGCTTCTGAGTAGGAGAAAAAGTGTGTAAAAATTGCAATTTTGGTCACATTGAGGCTTCAAAAAGTAGTTATTCAACATGAGGCACAATCCAAATGACATTTTGAATCAAAATTTCTAAAGTCCAAAAAATCAATTTTCTGATGAAATACGTTGACCCGTGACCTGTCGAACTTTCTCCAGATGGTCAGAAATGGGAATTTTTTTATGTTTTGTTTTTTGACTGTAAATGACTATTGCATGTAAATCATCACTTTTGCAACTAAAATAAGTGTGTTTAGAGTCATTTTAATGCCTGAAATTGGTCGAAATAGAAGCTTCGGAGTAGGAGAAAAAGTCTGTAAAAATGGCAATTTTGGTCACATTGAGGCTTCAAAAAGTAGTTATTCAACATAAGGCACAATCCAAATGACATTTTGAATCAATTTTTCTACAGTCCAAAAAATCAATTTTCTGATGAAAACCGATGACCCGTGACCTGTCGAACTTCCTCCAAATGGTCAGAAATGGAAATTTTTTGATGTTTTGTTTTTTACTGTAAATGACTATTGCATGTGAATTAGAAATCTTGGAACTAAAATTAGTGTGTTTAGAGTCATTTTATTGCCTGAAATTGGTCGAAATAGAAGCTTCTGAGTAGGAGAAAAGTCTGTAAAAATGGCAATTTTGGTCACGTTGAGGCATTAAAAAGTAGTTATTCAACATGAGGGTCAATCCAAACGATATTTTGAATACATTTTTCTACAGTCCAAAAAATCAATTTTCTGATGAAAATCGATGACCCGTGACCTGTCGAACTTTCTCCAGATGGTCAGAAATGGGAATTTTTTAATGTTTAATTTTTTGAATGTAAATGACTATTGCATGTGAATTATCACTTATGGAACTAAAATAAGTGTGTAGAGTTATTTTAATGCACGAAATTGGTCAAAATAGAAGCTTCTGAGTAGGTGAAAAAGTCTGTAAAAATGGCAATTTTGGTCACATTGAGGCTTCACAAAGTAGTTATTCAACATGAGGCACAATCCAAATGACATTTTGAATCAATTTTTCTACAGTCCAAAAAATCAATTTTCTGATGAAAAACGATGACCTGTGACCTGTCGAACTTCCTCCAAATGGTCAGAAATTGACATTTTTTAATGTTTTGTTTTTTTACTGTAAATGACTATTGCATGTGAATTAGAACTCTTGGAACTAAAATAAGTGTGTTTAGAGTAATTTTAATGCCTGAAATTGGTCGAAATAGAAGCTTCGGAGTCGGATAAAAAGTCTGTAAAAATGGCAATTTTGGTCTTATTGAGGCTTCAAAAAGTAGTTATTCAACATGAGGCACAATCCAAATGACATTTTGAATCAATTTTTCTACAGTCCAAAAAATCTATTTTCTGATGAAAAACGATGACCCATGACCTGTCGAACTTCCTCCAAATGGTCAGAAATTGAAATTTTTTAATGTTTTGTTTTTTGACTGTAAATGACTATTGCATGTGAATTAGAACTCTTGGAACTAAAATAAGTGTGTTTAGAGTCATTTTAATGCCTGAAATTGGTCGAAAAAGAAGCTTCTGAGTAGGATAAAAAGTCTGTAAAAATGGCAATTTTGGTCACATTGAGGCTTTGAAAAGTAGTTATTCAACATGAGGCACAATCCAAATGACATTTTGAATAAATTTTTCGACAGTCCAAAAAATCAATTTTTTGATGAAAAACGATGACCCGTGACCTGTCGAATTTTCTCCAGATGGTCAGAAATTGTAATTTTTTAATGTTTAATTTTTTGAATGTAAATGACTATTGCATTTGAATTTGAACTCTTGGAACTAAAATAAGTGTGTTTATAGTCATTTTAATGCCTGAAATTGGTCGAAATAGAAGCTTCTGAGTAGGAGGAAAAGTCATTAAAATTGGCGATTTTGGACACATTGCGGCTTCAAAAAGTAGTTATTTAACATGAGGCACAATCCAAATTAAATTTACCATCAAATTTTATACAGTCCAAAAAAATCAATTTTCCCATGAAAAACGGTGACCCGTGACCTGTCGAATTTTCTCCAGATGGTCAGAAATGGTAATTTTTTAATGTTTAATTTTTTGAATGTAAATGACTATTGCATTTGAATTAGAACTCTTGGAACTAAAATAAGTGTGTTTAGAGTCATTTTAATGCCTGAAATTGGTCGAAATAGAAGCTTCGGAGTAGGAGAAAAAGTCTGTAAAAATGGCAATTTTGGTCACATTGAGGCTTCAAAAAGTAGTTTTTCAACATGAGGCACAATCCAAATGGCATTTTGAATCAATTTTTCTACAGTCCAAAAAATCAATTTTCTGATGAAAATAGATGACCCGTCACCTGTCGAACTTCCTCCAAATGGTCGGAAATGGACATTTTTTGATGTTTTGTTTTTTTACTGTAAATGACTATTGCATGTGAATTAGAAATCTTGGAACTAAAATTAGTGTGTTTAGAGTCATTTTATTGCCTTAAATTGGTCAAAATAGAAGCTTCTGAGTAGGACAAAAGTCTGTAAAAATGGCAATTTTGGTCACATTGAGGCTTTAAAAAGTAGTTATTCAACATGAGGCTCAATCCAAATGACATTATGAATACATTTTTCTACAGTCCAAAAAATCAATTTTCTGATGAAAATCGATGACCCGTGACCTGTCGAACTTCCTCCAAATGGTCAGAAATGGAAATTTTTTGATGTTTTGTTTTTGTACTGTAAATGACTATTGCATGTGAATTAGAACTATTGGAACTAAAATAATTGTTTATAGAGTCATTTTAATGCCTGAAATTGGTCGGAATAGAAGCTTCTGAGTAGGATAAAAAGTCTGTAAAAATGGCAATTTTGGTCACATTGAGGCTTCGAAAAGTAGTTATTCAACATGAGGCACAATCCAAATGACATTTTGAATCAATTTTTCTACAGTCCAAAAAATCAATTTTCTGATGAAAAACGATGACCCGTGACCTGTCGAACTTCCTCCAAATGGTCAGAAATTAAAAATTTTTAATGTTTTGTTTTTTGACTGTAAATGACTATTGCATGTGAATTAGAACTCTTGGAACTAAAATAAGTGTGTTTAGAGTAATTTTAATGCCTGAAATTGGTCGAAATAGAAGCTTCTGAGTAGGATAAAAAGTCTGTAAAAATGGCAATTTTGGTCACATTGAGGCTTCACAAAGTAGTTATTCAACATGAGGCACAATCCAAATGATATTTTAAATCAATTTTTCTACAGTCCAAAAAAATCAATTTTCTGATGAAAAACGATGACCCGTGACCTGTCGCACTTTCTCCAGATGGTCAGAAATGGTAATTTTTTAATATTTAATTTTTTGACTGTAAATTACTATTGCATGTGAATTATCACTCTTGGAACTAAAATACGTGTGTTTAGAGTCATTTTAATGCCTGAAATTGGTCAAAATAGAAGCTTCTGAGTGGGAGAAAAAGTCTGTAAAAATTGCAATTTTGGTCACATTGAGGCTTCAAAAAGTAGTTATTCAACATGAGGCACAATCCAAATGACATTTTGAATCAATTTTTCTACAGTCCAAAAAATCGATTTTCTGATGAAAATCGATGACCCGTGACCTGTCGAACTTCCTCCAAATGGTCAGAAATGGACATTTTTTGATGTTTTGTTTTTTTACTGTAAATGATTATTGCATGTGAATTAGAAATCTTGGAACTAAAATTAGTGTGTTTAGAGTCATTTTATTGCCTGAAATTGGTCGAAATAGAAGCTTCTGAGTAGGAGAAAAGTCTGTAAAAATGGCAATTTTGGTCACATTGAGGCTTTAAAAAGTAGTTATTCAACATGAGGCTCAATCCAAATGACATTTTGAATACATTTTTCTACAGTCCAAAAAATCAATTTTCTGATGAAAATCGATGACCCGTGACCTGTCGAACTTCCTCCAAATGGTCAGAAATGGAAATTTTTTTATGTTTTGTTTTTTGACTGTAAATGACTATTGCATGTGAATTAAAACTATTGGAACTAAAATAAGTGTGTTTAGAGTCATTTTAATGCCTGAAATTGGTCGAAATAGAAGCTTCTGAGTAGGAGAAAAAGTCTGTAAAAATTGCAATTTTGGTCACATTGAGGCTTCAAAAAGTAGTTATTCAACGTGAGGCACAATCCAAATGACAATTTTAATCAAAATTTCTAAAGTCCAAAAAATCAATTTTCTGATGAAAAACGATGACCCGTGACCTGTCGAACTTTCTCCAGATGGTCAGAAATGGGAATTTTTTAATGTTTTGTTTTTTGACTGTAAATGACTATTGCATGTGAATTAGAAATCTTGGAACTAAAATTAGTGTGTTTAGAGTCATTTTATTGCCTGAAATTGGTCAAAATTGAAGCTTCTGAGTAGGAGAAAAGTCTGTAAAAATGGCAATTTTGGTCACATTGAGGCTTTAAAAAGTAGTTATTCAACATAAGGCTCAATCCAAATGACATTTTGAATACATTTTTCTACAGTCCAAAAAATCAATTTTCTGATGAAAACCGATGACCCGTGACCTGTCGAACTTCCTCCAAATGGTCAGAAATGGAAATTTTTTGATGTTTTGTTTTTTACTGTAAATGACTATTGCATGTGAATTAGAAATCTTGGAACTAAAATTAGTGTGTTTAGAGTCATTTTATTGCCTGAAATTGGTCGAAATAGAAGCTTCTGAGTAGGAGAAAAGTCTGTAAAAATGGCAATTTTGGTCACATTGAGGCTTTAAAAAGTAGTTATTCAACATGAGGGTCAATCAAAATGACATTTTGAATACATTTTTCTACAGTCCAAAAAATCAATTTTCTGATGAAAATCGATGACCCGTGACCTGTCGAACTTCCTCCAAATGGTCAGAAATGGAAAAATTTTTATGTTTTGTTTTTTGACTGTAAATGACTATTGCATGTGAATTAGAACTATTGGAACTAAAATAAGTGTGTTTAGAGTCATTTTATTGCCTGAAATTGGTCGAAATAGAAGCTTCTGAGTAGGAGAAAAAGTCTGTAAAAATTGCAATTTTGGTCACATTGAGGCTTCAAAAAGTAGTTATTCAACGTGAGGCACAATCCAAATGACAATTTTAATCAAAATTTCTAAAGTCCAAAAAATCAATTTTCTGATGAAAAACGATGACCCGTGACCTGTCGAATTTTCTCCAGATGGTCAGAAATTGTAATTTTTTAATGTTTAATTTTTTGAATGTAAATGACTCTTGCATTTGAATTAGAACTCTTGGAACTAAAATAAGTGTGTTTATAGTCATTTTAATGCCTGAAATTGGTCGAAATAGAAGCTTCTGAGTAGGAGAAAAAGTCTGTAAAATTGGCGATTTTGGTCACATTGCGGCTTCAAAAAGTAGTTATTTAACATGAGGCACAATCCAAATTAAATTTACCATCAAATTTTATACAGTCCAAAAAAAATCAATTTTCCCATGAAAAACGATGACCCGTGACCTGTCGAATTTTCTCCAGATGGTCAGAAATGGTAATTTTTTAATGTTTAATTTTTTGAATGTAAATGACTATTGCATTTGAATTAGAACTCTTGGAACTAAAATAAGTGTGTTTAGAGTCATTTTAATGCCTGAAATTGGTCGAAATAGAAGCTTCGGAGTAGGAGAAAAAGTCTGTAAAAATGGCAATTTTGGTCACATTGAGGCTTTAAAAAGTAGTTATTCAACATGAGGCTCAATCCAAATGACATTTTGAATACATTTTTCTACAGTCCAAAAAATCAATTTTCTGATGAAAATCGATGACCCGTGACCTGTCGAACTTCCTCCAAATGGTCAGAAATGGAAATTTTTTGATGTTTTGTTTTTGTACTGTAAATGACTATTGCATGTGAATTAGAACTATTGGAACTAAAATAATTGTTTATAGAGTCATTTTAATGCCTGAAATTGGTCGGAATAGAAGCTTCTGAGTAGGATAAAAAGTCTGTAAAAATGGCAATTTTGGTCACATTGAGGCTTCGAAAAGTAGTTATTCAACATGAGGCACAATCCAAATGATATTTTGAATCAATTTTTCTACAGTCCAAAAAATCAATTTTCTGATGAAAAACGATGACCCGTGACCTGTCGAACTTCCTCCAAATGGTCAGAAATTAAAAATGTTTAATGTTTTGTTTTTTGACTGTAAATGACTATTGCATGTGAATTAGAACTCTTGGAACTAAAATAGGTGTGTTTAGAGTAATTTTAATGCCTGAAATTGGTCGAAATAGAAGCTTCTGAGTAGGAGAAAAAGTCTATAAAAATGGCAATTTTGGTCACATTGAGGCTTCAAAAAGTAGTTATTTAACATGAGGCACAATCCAAATGACATTTTGAATCAATTTTTCTACAGTCCAAAAAATCAATTTTCTGATGAAAAACGATGACCTGTGACCTGTCGAACTTCCTCCAAATGGTCAGAAATTAAAAATGTTTAATGTTTTGTTTTTTGACTGTAAATGACTATTGCATGTGAATTAGAAATCTTGGAACTAAAATTAGTGTGTTTAGAGTCATTTTATTGCCTGAAATCGGTCGACATAGAAGCTTCTGAGTAGGAGAAAAGTCTGTAAAAATTGCAATTTTGGTCACATTGAGGCTTCAAAAAGTAGTTATTCAACATGAGGCACAATCCAAATATTATTTTGAATCAATTTTTCTACAGTCCAAAAAATCAATTTTCTGATGAAAAACGATGACCCGTGACCTGTCGAACTTCCTCCAAATGGTCAGAAATTGAATTTTTTTTATATTTTGTTTTTTGACTGTAAATGCATGTGAATTAGAACTATTGGAACTAAAATAAGTGTGTTTAGAGTCATTTTAATGCCTGAAATTGGTCAAAATAGAAGCTTCTGAGTAAGATAATAAGTCTGTAAAAATGGCAATTTTGGTCACATTGAGGCTTTAAAAAGTAGTTATTCAACATGAGGCTCAATCCAAATGACATTTTGAATACATTTTTCTACAGTCCAAAAATCAATTTTGTGATGAAAATCGATGACCCGTGACCTGTCGAACTTCCTCCAAATGGTCAGAAATGGAAATTTTTTGATGTTTTGTTTTTTGACTGTAAATGACTATTGCATGTGAATTAGAACTCTTGGAACTAAAATAAGTTTGTTTAGAGTCATTTTAATGCCTGAAATTGGTCGAAATAGAAGCTTCTGAGTAGGAGAAAAAGTCTGTAAAATTGGCGATTTTGGTCACATTGCGGCTTCAAAAAGTAGTTATTTAACATGAGGCACAATCCAAATGACATTTTAAATCAAATTATCTACAATTCAAAAAATCAATTTTCTAATGAAAAACGATGACCCGTGACCTGTCGAACTTTCTCCAGATGGTCAGAAATGGGACTTTTTTAATGTTTTGTTTTTTGACTGTAAATGACTATTGCATGTGAATTAGAACTCTTGAAACTAAAATAAGTGTGTTTATAGTAATTTTAATGCCTGAAATTGTTCGAAATAAAAGTTTCTGAGTAGGAGAAAAAGTGTGTAAAATTGGCGATTTCGGTCACATTGCGGCTTCAAAAAGTAGTTATTTAACATGAGGCACAATCCAAATTACATTTTACCATCAAATTTTATACAGTCCAAAAAAATCAATTTTCCCATGAAAAACGATGACCTGTGACCTGTCGAATTTTCTCCAGATGGTCAGAAATGGTAATTTCTTAATGTTTCATTTTTTTAATGACTATTGCATTTGAATTAGAACTCTTGGAACTAAAATAAGTGTGTTTAGAGTCATTTTAATGCCTGAAATTGGTCGAAATAGAAGCTTCTGAGTAGGATAAAAAGTCTGTAAAAATGGCAATTTTGGTCACATTGAGGCTTTGAAAAGTAGTTATTCAACATGAGGCACAATCCAAATGACATTTTGAATCAATTTTTCTACAGTCCAAAAAATCGATTTTCTGATGAAAATCGATGACCCGTGACCTGTCGAACTTCCTCCAAATGGTCAGAAATGGACATTTTTTGATGTTTTGTTTTTTTACTGCAAATGATTATTGCATGTGAATTAGAAATCTTGGAACTAAAATTAGTGTGTTTAGAGTCATTTTATTGCCTGAAATTGGTCGAAATAGAAGCTTCTGAGTAGGAGAAAAGTCTGTAAAAATGGCAATTTTGGTCACATTGAGGCTTTAAAAAGTAGTTATTCAACATGAGGCACAATCCAAATGACATTTTGAATACATTTTTCTACAGTCCAAAAAATCAATTTTCTGATGAAAAACGATGACCCGTGACCTGTCGAACTTCCTCCAAATGGTCAGAAATGGGAATTTTTTAATGTTTTGTTTTTTGACTGTAAATGACTATTGCATGTGAATTAGAACTCTTGGAACTAAAATAAGTGTATTTATAGTCATTTTAATGCCTGAAATTGGTCGAAATAGAAGCTTCTGAGTAGGAGAAAAAGTCTGTAAAATTGGCGATTTTGGTCACATTGCGGCTTCAAAAAGTAGTTATTCAACATGAGGCACAATCCAAATGACATTTTGAATCAATTTTTCTACAGTCCAAAAAATCAATTTTCGAATGAAAAACGATGACCCGTGACCTGTCGAACTTCCTGCAAATGGTCAGAAATGGGAATTTTTTGATGTTTTGTTTTTTACTGTAAATGACTATTGCATGTGAATTAGGACTATTGGAACTAAAATAGGTGTGTATAGAGTTATTTTAATGCCTGAAATTGGTCAAAATAGAAGCTTCTGAGTAGGAGAAAAAGTCTGTAAAAATGGCAATTTTGGTCACATTGAGGCTTCAAAAAGTAGTTATTCAACATGAGGCACAATCCAAATGACATTTTGAATCAATTTTTCTACAGTCCAAAAAATCAATTTTCTGATGAAAAACGATGACCCGTGACCTGTCGAACTTCCTCCAAATGGTCAGAAATTGAAAGGTTGTTAATGTTTTGTTTTTTGACTGTAAATGACTATTGCATGTGAATTAGAACTCTTGGAACTAAAATAAGTGTGTTTAGAGTCATTTTAATGCCTGAAATTGGTCGAAATAGAAGCTTCTGAGTAGGATAAAAAGTCAATAAAAATGGCAATTTTGGTCACATTGAGGCTTCAAAAAGTAGTTATTCAACATGAGGAACAATCCAAATGACATTTTGAATCAAAATTTCTAAAGTCCAAAAAATCAATTTTCTGATGAAATACGATGACCCGTGACCTGTCGAACTTTCTCCAGATGGTCAGAAATGGGAATTTTTTAATGTTTTGTTTTTTGACTGTAAATGACTATTGCATGTGAATTAGAACTCTTGGAACTAAAATAAGTGTGTTTATAGTCATTTTAATGCCTGAAATTGGTCGAAATAGAAGCTTCTGAGTAGGAGAAAAAGTCTGTAAAATTGGAGATTTTGGTCACATTGCGGCTTCAAAAAGTAGTTATTTAACATGAGGCACAATCCAAATGACATTTTGAATCAAAATTTCTAAAGTCCAAAAAATCAATTTTCTGATGAAATACGATGACCCGTGACCTGTCGAACTTTCTCCAGATGGTCAGAAATGGGAATTTTTTAATGTTTTGTTTTTTGACTGTAAATGACTATTGCATGTGAATTAGAACTCTTGGAACTAAAATAAGTGTGTTTAGAGTCATTTTAATGCCTGAAATTGGTCGAAATAGAAGCTTCTGAGTAGGAGAAAAAGTCTGTAAAATTGGCGATTTTGGTCACATTGCGGCTTCAAAAAGTAGTTATTTAACATGAGGCACAATCCAAATGACATTTTAAATCAAATTATCTACAATTCAAAAAATCAATTTTCTAATGAAAAACGATGACCCGTGACCTGTCGAACTTCCTGCAAATGGTCAGAAATGGAAATTTTTTGATGTTTTGTTTTTTTACTGTAAATGACTATTGCATGTGACTTAGGACTATTGGAACTAAAATAGGTGTGTATACAGTCATTTTAATACCTGAAATTGGGCGAAACAGAAGCTTCTGAGTAGGATAAAAAGTCTGTAAAAATGGAAATTTTGGTCACATTGAGGCTTCGAAAAGTAGTTATTCAACATGAGGCACAATCCAAATGACATTTTGAATCAATTTTTCTACAGTCCAAAAAATCAATTTTCTGATGAAAAACGATGACCCGTGACCTGTCGAACTTCCTCCAAATGGTCAGAAATTGAAAGTTTGTTAATGTTTTGTTTTTTGACTGTAAATGACTATTGCAAGTGAATTAGAACTCTTGGAACGAAAATAAGTGTGTTTAGAGTCATTTTAATGCCTGAAATTGGTCGAAATAGAAGCTTCTGATTAGGATAAAAAGTCTGTAAAAATGGCAATTTTGGTCACATTGAGGCTTCGAAAAGTAGTTATTCAACATGAGGCACAATCCAAATGACATTTTGAATCAATTTTTCTACAGACCAAAAAAATCAATTTTCTGATGAAAAACGTTGACCCGTGACCTGTTGAACTTTCTCCAGATGGTCAGAAATGGGAATTTTTTAATGTTTTGTTTTTTGACTGTAAATGACTATTGCATGTGATTTGGAACTCTTGGAACTAAAATAAGTGTGTTTATAGTCATTTTAATGCCTGAAATTGGTCGAAATAGAAGCTTCTGAGTAGGAGAAAAAGTCTGTAAAATTGGCGATTTTGGTCACATTGCGGCTTCAAAAAGTAGTTATTTAACATGAGGCACAATCCAAATTACATTTTACCATCAAATTTTATACAGTCCAAAAAAATCAATTTTCTGATGAAAAACGATGACCCGTGACCTGTCGAATTTTCTCCAGATGGTCAGAAATGGTAATTTTTTAATGTTTAAGTTTTTTGAATGTAAATGACTATTGCATTTGAATTAGAACTCTTGGAACTAAAATAAGTGTGTTTAGAGTCATTTTAATGCCTGAAATTGGTCAAAATAGAAGCTTCAGAGTAGGAGAAAAAGTCTGTAAAAATGGCAATTTTGATCACATTGAGGCTTCAAAAAGTAGTTATTCAACATGAGGCACAATCCAAATGACATTTTGAATCAATTTTTCTACAGTCGAAAAATCAATTTTCTGATGAAAAACGATGACCCGTGACCTGTCGATTTTTCTCCAGATGGTCAGAAATGGTAATTTTTTAATGTTTACGTTTTTTTAATGTAAATGACTATTGCATGTGAATTAGAACTCTTGGAACTAAAATAAGTTTGTTTAGATTCATTTTAATGCCTGAAATTGGTCGAAATCGAAGCTTCTGAGTAGGACAAAAAGTCTGTAAAAATGGCAATTTTGGTCACATTGAGGCTTCGAAAAGTAGTTATTCAACATGAGGCACAATCCAAATGACATTTTGAATCAATTTTTCTACAGTCCAAAAAATCAATTTTCTGATGAAAAACGATGACCCGTGACCTGTCGAACTTCCTCCAAATGGTCAGGAATTGAAAGTTTTTTAATGTTTTGTTTTTTGACTGTAAATGACTATTGCATGTGAATTAGAACTCTTGGAACTAAAATGAGTGTGTTTAGAGTCATTTTAATGCCTGAAATTGGTCGAAATAGAAGCTTCTGAGTAGGATAAAAAGTCTGTAAAAATGGCATTTTTGGTCACATTGAGGCTTCGAAAAGTAGTTATTCAACATGAGGCACAATCCAAATGACATTTTGAATCAATTTTTCTACAGTCCAAAAAATCAATTTTCTGATGAAAAACGATGAGCCGTGACCTGTCGAACTTCCTCCAAATGGTCAGAAATTGAAATTTTTTAATGTTTTGTTTTTTGACTGTAAATGACTATTGCATGTGAATTAGAACTCTTGGAACTAAAATAAGTGTGTTTAGAGTCATTTTAATGCCTGAAATTGGTCAAAATAGAAGCTTCTGAGTAGGATAAAAAGTTTGTAAAAATAGAAATTTTGGTCACATTGAGGCTTTGAAAAGTAGTTATTCAACATGAGGCACTATCCAAATGACATTTTGAATCAATTTTTCTACAGACCAAAAAATCAATTTTCTGATGAAAAACGATGACCCGTGACCTGTCGAACTTTCTCCAGATGGTCAGAAATGGGAATTTTTTAATGTTTTGTTTTTTGACTGTAAATGACTATTGCATGTGAATTAGAACTCTTGGAACTAAAATAAGTGTGTTTAGAGTCATTGTAATGCCTGAAATTGGTTGAAATAGAAGCTTCTGAGTAGGAGAAAAAGTCTGTAAAAATTGCAATTTTGGTCACATTGAGGCTTCAAAAAGTAGTTATTCAACATGAGGCACAATCCAAATGATATTTTAAATCAATTTTTCTACAGTCCAAAAAAATCAATTTTCTGATGAAAAACGATGACCCGTGACCTGTCGCACTTTCTCCAGATGGTCAGAAATGGTAATTTTTTAATATTTAATTTTTTGACTGTAAATTACTATTGCATGTGAATTATCACTCTTGGAACTAAAATACGTGTGTTTATTGTCATTTTAATGCCTGAAATTGGTCAAAATAGAAGCTTCTGAGTAGGATAAAAAGTCTGTAAAAATAGCAATTTTGGTCACATCGAGGCTTTGAAAAGTAGTTATTCAACATGAGGCACAATCCAAATGACATTTTGAATCAAAATTTCTACAGTCCAAAAAATCAATTTTCTGATGAAAAACGATGACCCGTGACCTGTCGAACTTTCTCCAGATGGTCAGAAATGGGACTTTTTTAATGTTTTGTTTTTTGACTGTAAATGACTATTGCATGTGAATTAGAACTCTTGAAACTAAAATAAGTGTGTTTATAGTAATTTTAATGCCTGAAATTGTTCGAAATAAAAGTTTCTGTGTAGGAGAAAAAGTGTGTAAAATTGGCGATTTCGGTCACATTGCGGCTTCAAAAAGTAGTTATTTAACATGAGGCACAATCCAAATTACATTTTACCATCAAATTTTATACAGTCCAAAAAAATCAATTTTCCCATGAAAAACGATGACCTGTGACCTGTCGAATTTTCTCCAGATGGTCAGAAATGGTAATTTCTTAATGTTTCATTTTTTTAATGACTATTGCATTTGAATTAGAACTCTTGGAACTAAAATAAGTGTGTTTAGAGTCATTTTAATGCCTGAAATTGGTCGAAATAGAAGCTTCTGAGTAGGATAAAAAGTCTGTAAAAATGGCAATTTTGGTCACATTGAGGCTTTGAAAAGTAGTTATTCAACATGAGGCACAATCCAAATGACATTTTGAATCAATTTTTCTACAGTCCAAAAAATCGATTTTCTGATGAAAATCGATGACCCGTGACCTGTCGAACTTCCTCCAAATGGTCAGAAATGGACATTTTTTGATGTTTTGTTTTTTTACTGCAAATGATTATTGCATGTGAATTAGAAATCTTGGAACTAAAATTAGTGTGTTTAGAGTCATTTTATTGCCTGAAATTGGTCGAAATAGAAGCTTCTGAGTAGGAGAAAAGTCTGTAAAAATGGCAATTTTGGTCACATTGAGGCTTTAAAAAGTAGTTATTCAACATGAGGCACAATCCAAATGACATTTTGAATACATTTTTCTACAGTCCAAAAAATCAATTTTCTGATGAAAAACGATGACCCGTGACCTGTCGAACTTCCTCCAAATGGTCAGAAATGGGAATTTTTTAATGTTTTGTTTTTTGACTGTAAATGACTATTGCATGTGAATTAGAACTCTTGGAACTAAAATAAGTGTATTTATAGTCATTTTAATGCCTGAAATTGGTCGAAATAGAAGCTTCTGAGTAGGAGAAAAAGTCTGTAAAATTGGCGATTTTGGTCACATTGCGGCTTCAAAAAGTAGTTATTCAACATGAGGCACAATCCAAATGACATTTTGAATCAATTTTTCTACAGTCCAAAAAATCAATTTTCGAATGAAAAACGATGACCCGTGACCTGTCGAACTTCCTGCAAATGGTCAGAAATGGGAATTTTTTGATGTTTTGTTTTTTACTGTAAATGACTATTGCATGTGAATTAGGACTATTGGAACTAAAATAGGTGTGTATAGAGTTATTTTAATGCCTGAAATTGGTCAAAATAGAAGCTTCTGAGTAGGAGAAAAAGTCTGTAAAAATGGCAATTTTGGTCACATTGAGGCTTCAAAAAGTAGTTATTCAACATGAGGCACAATCCAAATGACATTTTGAATCAATTTTTCTACAGTCCAAAAAATCAATTTTCTGATGAAAAACGATGACCCGTGACCTGTCGAACTTCCTCCAAATGGTCAGAAATTGAAAGGTTGTTAATGTTTTGTTTTTTGACTGTAAATGACTATTGCATGTGAATTAGAACTCTTGGAACTAAAATAAGTGTGTTTAGAGTCATTTTAATGCCTGAAATTGGTCGAAATAGAAGCTTCTGAGTAGGATAAAAAGTCAATAAAAATGGCAATTTTGGTCACATTGAGGCTTCAAAAAGTAGTTATTCAACATGAGGAACAATCCAAATGACATTTTGAATCAAAATTTCTAAAGTCCAAAAAATCAATTTTCTGATGAAATACGATGACCCGTGACCTGTCGAACTTTCTCCAGATGGTCAGAAATGGGAATTTTTTAATGTTTTGTTTTTTGACTGTAAATGACTATTGCATGTGAATTAGAACTCTTGGAACTAAAATAAGTGTGTTTATAGTCATTTTAATGCCTGAAATTGGTCGAAATAGAAGCTTCTGAGTAGGAGAAAAAGTCTGTAAAATTGGCGATTTTGGTCACATTGCGGCTTCAAAAAGTAGTTATTTAACATGAGGCACAATCCAAATGACATTTTGAATCAAAATTTCTAAAGTCCAAAAAATCAATTTTCTGATGAAATACGATGACCCGTGACCTGTCGAACTTTCTCCAGATGGTCAGAAATGGGAATTTTTTAATGTTTTGTTTTTTGACTGTAAATGACTATTGCATGTGAATTAGAACTCTTGGAACTAAAATAAGTGTGTTTAGAGTCATTTTAATGCCTGAAATTGGTCGAAATAGAAGCTTCTGAGTAGGAGAAAAAGTCTGTAAAATTGGCGATTTTGGTCACATTGCGGCTTCAAAAAGTAGTTATTTAACATGAGGCACAATCCAAATGACATTTTAAATCAAATTATCTACAATTCAAAAAATCAATTTTCTAATGAAAAACGATGACCCATGACCTGTCGAACTTCCTGCAAATGGTCAGAAATGGAAATTTTTTGATGTTTTGTTTTTTTACTGTAAATGACTATTGCATGTGACTTAGGACTATTGGAACTAAAATAGGTGTGTATACAGTCATTTTAATACCTGAAATTGGGCGAAACAGAAGCTTCTGAGTAGGATAAAAAGTCTGTAAAAATGGAAATTTTGGTCACATTGAGGCTTCGAAAAGTAGTTATTCAACATGAGGCACAATCCAAATGACATTTTGAATCAATTTTTCTACAGTCCAAAAAATCAATTTTCTGATGAAAAACGATGACCCGTGACCTGTCGAACTTCCTCCAAATGGTCAGAAATTGAAAGTTTGTTAATGTTTTGTTTTTTGACTGTAAATGACTATTGCAAGTGAATTAGAACTCTTGGAACGAAAATAAGTGTGTTTAGAGTCATTTTAATGCCTGAAATTGGTCGAAATAGAAGCTTCTGAGTAGGATAAAAAGTCTGTAAAAATGGCAATTTTGGTCACATTGAGGCTTCGAAAAGTAGTTATTCAACATGAGGCACAATCCAAATAACATTTTGAATCAATTTTTCTACAGACCAAAAAAATCAATTTTCTGATGAAAAACGTTGACCCGTGACCTGTTGAACTTTCTCCAGATGATCAGAAATGGGAATTTTTTAATGTTTTGTTTTTTGACTGTAAATGACTATTGCATGTGATTTGGAACTCTTGGAACTAAAATAAGTGTGTTATAGTCATTTTAATGCCTGAAATTGGTCGAAATAGAAGCTTCTGAGTAGGAGAAAAAGTCTGTAAAATTGGCGATTTTGGTCACATTGCGGCTTCAAAAAGTAGTTATTTAACATGAGGCACAATCCAAATTACATTTTACCATCAAATTTTATACAGTCCAAAAAAATCAATTTTCTGATGAAAAACGATGACCCGTGACCTGTCGAATTTTCTCCAGATGGTCAGAAATGGTAATTTTTTAATGTTTAAGTTTTTTGAATGTAAATGACTATTGCATTTGAATTAGAACTCTTGGAACTAAAATAAGTGTGTTTAGAGTCATTTTAATGCCTGAAATTGGTCAAAATAGAAGCTTCAGAGTAGGAGAAAAAGTCTGTAAAAATGGCAATTTTGATCACATTGAGGCTTCAAAAAGTAGTTATTCAACATGAGGCACAATCCAAATGACATTTTGAATCAATTTTTCTACAGTCGAAAAATCAATTTTCTGATGAAAAACGATGACCCGTGACCTGTCGATTTTTCTCCAGATGGTCAGAAATGGTAATTTTTTAATGTTTACGTTTTTTTAATGTAAATGACTATTGCATGTGAATTAGAACTCTTGGAACTAAAATAAGTTTGTTTAGATTCATTTTAATGCCTGAAATTGGTCGAAATCGAAGCTTCTGAGTAGGACAAAAAGTCTGTAAAAATGGCAATTTTGGTCACATTGAGGCTTCGAAAAGTAGTTATTCAACATGAGGCACAATCCAAATGACATTTTGAATCAATTTTTCTACAGTCCAAAAAATCAATTTTCTGATGAAAAACGATGACCCGTGACCTGTCGAACTTCCTCCAAATGGTCAGGAATTGAAAGTTTTTTAATGTTTTGTTTTTTGACTGTAAATGACTATTGCATGTGAATTAGAACTCTTGGAACTAAAATGAGTGTGTTTAGAGTCATTTTAATGCCTGAAATTGGTCGAAATAGAAGCTTCTGAGTAGGATAAAAAGTCTGTAAAAATGGCATTTTTGTTCACATTGAGGCTTCGAAAAGTAGTTATTCAACATGAGGCACAATCCAAATGACATTTTGAATCAATTTTTCTACAGTCCAAAAAATCAATTTTCTGATGAAAAACGATGAGCCGTGACCTGTCGAACTTCCTCCAAATGGTCAGAAATTGAAATTTTTTAATGTTTTGTTTTTTGACTGTAAATGACTATTGCATGTGAATTAGAACTCTTGGAACTAAAATAAGTGTGTTTAGAGTCATTTTAATGCCTGAAATTGGTCAAAATAGAAGCTTCTGAGTAGGATAAAAAGTTTGTAAAAATAGAAATTTTGGTCACATTGAGGCTTTGAAAAGTAGTTATTCAACATGAGGCACTATCCAAATGACATTTTGAATCAATTTTTCTACAGACCAAAAAATCAATTTTCTGATGAAAAACGATGACCCGTGACCTGTCGAACTTTCTCCAGATGGTCAGAAATGGGAATTTTTTAATGTTTTGTTTTTTGACTGTAAATGACTATTGCATGTGAATTAGAACTCTTGGAACTAAAATAAGTGTGTTTAGAGTCATTGTAATGCCTGAAATTGGTTGAAATAGAAGCTTCTGAGTAGGAGAAAAAGTCTGTAAAAATTGCAATTTTGGTCACTTTGAGGCTTCAAAAAGTAGTTATTCAACATGAGGCACAATCCAAATGATATTTTAAATCAATTTTTCTACAGTCCAAAAAAATCAATTTTCTGATGAAAAACGATGACCCGTGACCTGTCGCACTTTCTCCAGATGGTCAGAAATGGTAATTTTTTAATATTTAATTTTTTGACTGTAAATTACTATTGCATGTGAATTATCACTCTTGGAACTAAAATACATGTGTTTATTGTCATTTTAATGCCTGAAATTGGTCAAAATAGAAGCTTCTGAGTAGGATAAAAAGTCTGTAAAAATAGCAATTTTGGTCACATCGAGGCTTTGAAAAGTAGTTATTCAACATGAGGCACAATCCAAATGACATTTTGAATCAAAATTTCTACAGTCCAAAAAATCAATTTTCTGATGAAAAACGATGACCCGTGACCTGTCGAACTTTCTCCAGATGGTCAGAAATGGGACTTTTTTAATGTTTTGTTTTTTGACTGTAAATGACTATTGCATGTGAATTAGAACTCTTGAAACTAAAATAAGTGTGTTTATAGTAATTTTAATGCCTGAAATTGTTCGAAATAAAAGTTTCTGAGTAGGAGAAAAAGTGTGTAAAATTGGCGATTTCGGTCACATTGCGGCTTCAAAAAGTAGTTATTTAACATGAGGCACAATCCAAATTACATTTTACCATCAAATTTTATACAGTCCAAAAAAATCAATTTTCCCATGAAAAACGATGACCTGTGACCTGTCGAATTTTCTCCAGATGGTCAGAAATGGTAATTTCTTAATGTTTCATTTTTTTAATGACTATTGCATTTGAATTAGAACTCTTGGAACTAAAATAAGTGTGTTTAGAGTCATTTTAATGCCTGAAATTGGTCGAAATAGAAGCTTCTGAGTAGGATAAAAAGTCTGTAAAAATGGCAATTTTGGTCACATTGAGGCTTTGAAAAGTAGTTATTCAACATGAGGCACAATCCAAATGACATTTTGAATCAATTTTTCTACAGTCCAAAAAATCGATTTTCTGATGAAAATCGATGACCCGTGACCTGTCGAACTTCCTCCAAATGGTCAGAAATGGACATTTTTTGATGTTTTGTTTTTTTACTGCAAATGATTATTGCATGTGAATTAGAAATCTTGGAACTAAAATTAGTGTGTTTAGAGTCATTTTATTGCCTGAAATTGGTCGAAATAGAAGCTTCTGAGTAGGAGAAAAGTCTGTAAAAATGGCAATTTTGGTCACATTGAGGCTTTAAAAAGTAGTTATTCAACATGAGGCACAATCCAAATGACATTTTGAATACATTTTTCTACAGTCCAAAAAATCAATTTTCTGATGAAAAACGATGACCCGTGACCTGTCGAACTTCCTCCAAATGGTCAGAAATGGGAATTTTTTAATGTTTTGTTTTTTGACTGTAAATGACTATTGCATGTGAATTAGAACTCTTGGAACTAAAATAAGTGTATTTATAGTCATTTTAATGCCTGAAATTGGTCGAAATAGAAGCTTCTGAGTAGGAGAAAAAGTCTGTAAAATTGGCGATTTTGGTCACATTGCGGCTTCAAAAAGTAGTTATTCAACATGAGGCACAATCCAAATGACATTTTGAATCAATTTTTCTACAGTCCAAAAAATCAATTTTCGAATGAAAAACGATGACCCGTGACCTGTCGAACTTCCTGCAAATGGTCAGAAATGGGAATTTTTTGATGTTTTGTTTTTTACTGTAAATGACTATTGCATGTGAATTAGGACTATTGGAACTAAAATAGGTGTGTATAGAGTTATTTTAATGCCTGAAATTGGTCAAAATAGAAGCTTCTGAGTAGGAGAAAAAGTCTGTAAAAATGGCAATTTTGGTCACATTGAGGCTTCAAAAAGTAGTTATTCAACATGAGGCACAATCCAAATGACATTTTGAATCAATTTTTCTACAGTCCAAAAAATCAATTTTCTGATGAAAAACGATGACCCGTGACCTGTCGAACTTCCTCCAAATGGTCAGAAATTGAAAGGTTGTTAATGTTTTGTTTTTTGACTGTAAATGACTATTGCATGTGAATTAGAACTCTTGGAACTAAAATAAGTGTGTTTAGAGTCATTTTAATGCCTGAAATTGGTCGAAATAGAAGCTTCTGAGTAGGATAAAAAGTCAATAAAAATGGCAATTTTGGTCACATTGAGGCTTCAAAAAGTAGTTATTCAACATGAGGAACAATCCAAATGACATTTTGAATCAAAATTTCTAAAGTCCAAAAAATCAATTTTCTGATGAAATACGATGACCCGTGACCTGTCGAACTTTCTCCAGATGGTCAGAAATGGGAATTTTTTAATGTTTTGTTTTTTGACTGTAAATGACTATTGCATGTGAATTAGAACTCTTGGAACTAAAATAAGTGTGTTTATAGTCATTTTAATGCCTGAAATTGGTCGAAATAGAAGCTTCTGAGTAGGAGAAAAAGTCTGTAAAATTGGCGATTTTGGTCACATTGCGGCTTCAAAAAGTAGTTATTTAACATGAGGCACAATCCAAATGACATTTTGAATCAAAATTTCTAAAGTCCAAAAAATCAATTTTCTGATGAAATACGATGACCCGTGACCTGTCGAACTTTCTCCAGATGGTCAGAAATGGGAATTTTTTAATGTTTTGTTTTTTGACTGTAAATGACTATTGCATGTGAATTAGAACTCTTGGAACTAAAATAAGTGTGTTTAGAGTCATTTTAATGCCGAAAATTGGTCGAAATAGAAGCTTCTGAGTAGGAGAAAAAGTCTGTAAAATTGGCGATTTTGGTCACATTGCGGCTTCAAAAAGTAGTTATTTAACATGAGGCACAATCCAAATGACATTTTAAATCAAATTATCTACAATTCAAAAAATCAATTTTCTAATGAAAAACGATGACCCATGACCTGTCGAACTTCCTGCAAATGGTCAGAAATGGAAATTTTTTGATGTTTTGTTTTTTTACTGTAAATGACTATTGCATGTGACTTAGGACTATTGGAACTAAAATAGGTGTGTATACAGTCATTTTAATACCTGAAATTGGGCGAAACAGAAGCTTCTGAGTAGGATAAAAAGTCTGTAAAAATGGAAATTTTGGTCACATTGAGGCTTCGAAAAGTAGTTATTCAACATGAGGCACAATCCAAATGACATTTTGAATCAATTTTTCTACAGTCCAAAAAATCAATTTTCTGATGAAAAACGATGACCCGTGACCTGTCGAACTTCCTCCAAATGGTCAGAAATTGAAAGTTTGTTAATGTTTTGTTTTTTGACTGTAAATGACTATTGCAAGTGAATTAGAACTCTTGGAACGAAAATAAGTGTGTTTAGAGTCATTTTAATGCCTGAAATTGGTCGAAATAGAAGCTTCTGAGTAGGATAAAAAGTCTGTAAAAATGGCAATTTTGGTCACATTGAGGCTTCGAAAAGTAGTTATTCAACATGAGGCACAATCCAAATGACATTTTGAATCAATTTTTCTACAGACCAAAAAAATCAATTTTCTGATGAAAAACGTTGACCCGTGACCTGTTGAACTTTCTCCAGATGGTCAGAAATGGGAATTTTTTAATGTTTTGTTTTTTGACTGTAAATGACTATTGCATGTGATTTGGAACTCTTGGAACTAAAATAAGTGTGTTTATAGTCATTTTAATGCCTGAAATTGGTCGAAATAGAAGCTTCTGAGTAGGAGAAAAAGTCTGTAAAATTGGCGATTTTGGTCACATTGCGGCTTCAAAAAGTAGTTATTTAACATGAGGCACAATCCAAATTACATTTTACCATCAAATTTTATACAGTCCAAAAAAATCAATTTTCTGATGAAAAACGATGACCCGTGACCTGTCGAATTTTCTCCAGATGGTCAGAAATGGTAATTTTTTAATGTTTAAGTTTTTTGAATGTAAATGACTATTGCATTTGAATTAGAACTCTTGGAACTAAAATAAGTGTGTTTAGAGTCATTTTAATGCCTGAAATTGGTCAAAATAGAAGCTTCAGAGTAGGAGAAAAAGTCTGTAAAAATGGCAATTTTGATCACATTGAGGCTTCAAAAAGTAGTTATTCAACATGAGGCACAATCCAAATGACATTTTGAATCAATTTTTCTACAGTCGAAAAATCAATTTTCTGATGAAAAACGATGACCCGTGACCTGTCGATTTTTCTCCAGATGGTCAGAAATGGTAATTTTTTAATGTTTACGTTTTTTTAATGTAAATGACTATTGCATGTGAATTAGAACTCTTGGAACTAAAATAAGTTTGTTTAGATTCATTTTAATGCCTGAAATTGGTCGAAATCGAAGCTTCTGAGTAGGACAAAAAGTCTGTAAAAATGGCAATTTTGGTCACATTGAGGCTTCGAAAAGTAGTTATTCAACATGAGGCACAATCCAAATGACATTTTGAATCAATTTTTCTACAGTCCAAAAAATCAATTTTCTGATGAAAAACGATGACCCGTGACCTGTCGAACTTCCTCCAAATGGTCAGGAATTGAAAGTTTTTTAATGTTTTGTTTTTTGACTGTAAATGACTATTGCATGTGAATTAGAACTCTTGGAACTAAAATGAGTGTGTTTAGAGTCATTTTAATGCCTGAAATTGGTCGAAATAGAAGCTTCTGAGTAGGATAAAAAGTCTGTAAAAATGGCATTTTTGGTCACATTGAGGCTTCGAAAAGTAGTTATTCAACATGAGGCACAATCCAAATGACATTTTGAATCAATTTTTCTACAGTCCAAAAAATCAATTTTCTGATGAAAAACGATGAGCCGTGACCTGTCGAACTTCCTCCAAATGGTCAGAAATTGAAATTTTTTAATGTTTTGTTTTTTGACTGTAAATGACTATTGCATGTGAATTAGAACTCTTGGAACTAAAATAAGTGTGTTTAGAGTCATTTTAATGCCTGAAATTGGTCAAAATAGAAGCTTCTGAGTAGGATAAAAAGTTTGTAAAAATAGAAATTTTGGTCACATTGAGGCTTTGAAAAGTAGTTATTCAACATGAGGCACTATCCAAATGACATTTTGAATCAATTTTTCTACAGACCAAAAAATCAATTTTCTGATGAAAAACGATGACCCGTGACCTGTCGAACTTTCTCCAGATGGTCAGAAATGGGAATTTTTTAATGTTTTGTTTTTTGACTGTAAATGACTATTGCATGTGAATTAGAACTCTTGGAACTAAAATAAGTGTGTTTAGAGTCATTGTAATGCCTGAAATTGGTTGAAATAGAAGCTTCTGAGTAGGAGAAAAAGTCTGTAAAAATTGCAATTTTGGTCACATTGAGGCTTCAAAAAGTAGTTATTCAACATGAGGCACAATCCAAATGATATTTTAAATCAATTTTTCTACAGTCCAAAAAAATCAATTTTCTGATGAAAAACGATGACCCGTGACCTGTCGCACTTTCTCCAGATGGTCAGAAATGGTAATTTTTTAATATTTAATTTTTTGACTGTAAATTACTATTGCATGTGAATTATCACTCTTGGAACTAAAATACGTGTGTTTATTGTCATTTTAATGCCTGAAATTGGTCAAAATAGAAGCTTCTGAGTAGGATAAAAAGTCTGTAAAAATAGCAATTTTGGTCACATCGAGGCTTTGAAAAGTAGTTATTCAACATGAGGCACAATCCAAATGACATTTTGAATCAAAATTTCTACAGTCCAAAAAATCAATTTTCTGATGAAAAACGATGACCCGTGACCTGTCGAACTTTCTCCAGATGGTCAGAAATGGGACTTTTTTAATGTTTTGTTTTTTGACTGTAAATGACTATTGCATGTGAATTAGAACTCTTGAAACTAAAATAAGTGTGTTTATAGTAATTTTAATGCCTGAAATTGTTCGAAATAAAAGTTTCTGAGTAGGAGAAAAAGTGTGTAAAATTGGCGATTTCGGTCACATTGCGGCTTCAAAAAGTAGTTATTTAACATGAGGCACAATCCAAATTACATTTTACCATCAAATTTTATACAGTCCAAAAAAATCAATTTTCCCATGAAAAACGATGACCTGTGACCTGTCGAATTTTCTCCAGATGGTCAGAAATGGTAATTTCTTAATGTTTCATTTTTTTAATGACTATTGCATTTGAATTAGAACTCTTGGAACTAAAATAAGTGTGTTTAGAGTCATTTTAATGCCTGAAATTGGTCGAAATAGAAGCTTCTGAGTAGGATAAAAAGTCTGTAAAAATGGCAATTTTGGTCACATTGAGGCTTTGAAAAGTAGTTATTCAACATGAGGCACAATCCAAATGACATTTTGAATCAATTTTTCTACAGTCCAAAAAATCGATTTTCTGATGAAAATCGATGACCCGTGACCTGTCGAACTTCCTCCAAATGGTCAGAAATGGACATTTTTTGATGTTTTGTTTTTTTACTGCAAATGATTATTGCATGTGAATTAGAAATCTTGGAACTAAAATTAGTGTGTTTAGAGTCATTTTATTGCCTGAAATTGGTCGAAATAGAAGCTTCTGAGTAGGAGAAAAGTCTGTAAAAATGGCAATTTTGGTCACATTGAGGCTTTAAAAAGTAGTTATTCAACATGAGGCACAATCCAAATGACATTTTGAATACATTTTTCTACAGTCCAAAAAATCAATTTTCTGATGAAAAACGATGACCCGTGACCTGTCGAACTTCCTCCAAATGGTCAGAAATGGGAATTTTTTAATGTTTTGTTTTTTGACTGTAAATGACTATTGCATGTGAATTAGAACTCTTGGAACTAAAATAAGTGTATTTATAGTCATTTTAATGCCTGAAATTGGTCGAAATAGAAGCTTCTGAGTAGGAGAAAAAGTCTGTAAAATTGGCGATTTTGGTCACATTGCGGCTTCAAAAAGTAGTTAATCAACATGAGGCACAATCCAAATGACATTTTGAATCAATTTTTCTACAGTCCAAAAAATCAATTTTCGAATGAAAAACGATGACCCGTGACCTGTCGAACTTCCTGCAAATGGTCAGAAATGGGAATTTTTTGATGTTTTGTTTTTTACTGTAAATGACTATTGCATGTGAATTAGGACTATTGGAACTAAAATAGGTGTGTATAGAGTTATTTTAATGCCTGAAATTGGTCAAAATAGAAGCTTCTGAGTAGGAGAAAAAGTCTGTAAAAATGGCAATTTTGGTCACATTGAGGCTTCAAAAAGTAGTTATTCAACATGAGGCACAATCCAAATGACATTTTGAATCAATTTTTCTACAGTCCAAAAAATCAATTTTCTGATGAAAAACGATGACCCGTGACCTGTCGAACTTCCTCCAAATGGTCAGAAATTGAAAGGTTGTTAATGTTTTGTTTTTTGACTGTAAATGACTATTGCATGTGAATTAGAACTCTTGGAACTAAAATAAGTGTGTTTAGAGTCATTTTAATGCCTGAAATTGGTCGAAATAGAAGCTTCTGAGTAGGATAAAAAGTCAATAAAAATGGCAATTTTGGTCACATTGAGGCTTCAAAAAGTAGTTATTCAACATGAGGAACAATCCAAATGACATTTTGAATCAAAATTTCTAAAGTCCAAAAAATCAATTTTCTGATGAAATACGATGACCCGTGACCTGTCGAACTTTCTCCAGATGGTCAGAAATGGGAATTTTTTAATGTTTTGTTTTTTGACTGTAAATGACTATTGCATGTGAATTAGAACTCTTGGAACTAAAATAAGTGTGTTTATAGTCATTTTAATGCCTGAAATTGGTCGAAATAGAAGCTTCTGAGTAGGAGAAAAAGTCTGTAAAATTGGAGATTTTGGTCACATTGCGGCTTCAAAAAGTAGTTATTTAACATGAGGCACAATCCAAATGACATTTTAAATCAAATTATCTACAATTCAAAAAATCAATTTTCTAATGAAAAACGATGACCCTTGACCTGTCGAACTTCCTGCTAATGGTCAGAAATGGAAATTTTTTGATGTTTTGTTTTTTTACTGTAAATGACTATGCATGTGAATTAGGACTATTGGAACTAAAATAGGTGTGTATACAGTCATTTTAATACCTGAAATTGGGCGAAATAGAAGTTTCTGAGTAGGATAAAAAGTCTGTAAAAATGGAAATTTTGGTCACATTGAGGCTTCGAAAAGTAGTTATTCAACATGAGGCACAATCCAAATGACATTTTGAATCAATGTTTCTACAGTCCAAAAAATCAATTTTCTGATGAAAAACGATGACCCGTGACCTGTCGAACTTCCTCCAAATGGTCAGAAATTGAAAGTTTGTTAATGTTTTGTTTTTTGACTGTAAATGACTATTGCATGTGAATTAGAACTCTTGGAACGAAAATAAGTGTGTTTAGAGTCATTTTAATGCCTGAAATTGGTCGAAATAGAAGCTTCTGAGTAGGATAAAAAGTCTGTAAAAATGGCAATTTTGGTCACATTGAGGCTTCGAAAAGTAGTTATTCAACATGAGGCACAATCCAAATGACATTTTGAATCATTTTTTCTACAGACCAAAAAAATCAATTTTCTGATGAAAAACGATGACCCGTGACCTGTTGAACTTTCTCCAGATGGTCAGAAATGGGAATTTTTTAATGTTTTGTTTTTTGACTGTAAATGACTATTGCATGTGAATTAGAACTCTTGGAACTAAAATAAGTGTGTTTATAGTCATTTTAATGCCTGAAATTGGTCGAAATAGAAGCTTCTGAGTAGGAGAAAAAGTCTGTAAAATTGGCGATTTTGGTCACATTGCGGCTTCAAAAAGTAGTTATTTAACATGAGGCACAATCCAAATTACATTTTACCATCAAATTTTATACAGTCCAAAAAAATCAATTTTCTGATGAAAAACGATGACCCGTGACCTGTCGAATTTTCTCCAGATGGTGAGAAATGGTAATTTTTTAATGTTTAAGTTTTTTGAATGTAAATGACAATTGCATTTGAATTAGAACTCTTGGAACTAAAATAAGTGTGTTTAGAGTCATTTTAATGCCTGAAATTGGTCAAAATAGAAGCTTCAGAGTAGGAGAAAAAGTCTGTAAAAATGGCAATTTTGATCACATTGAGGCTTCAAAAAGTAGTTATTCAACATGAGGCACAATCCAAATGACATTTTGAATCAATTTTTCTACAGTCCAAAAATCAATTTTCTGATGAAAAACGATGACCCGTGACCTGTCGAATTTTCTCCAGATGGTCAGAAATGGTAATTTTTTAATGTTTTGTTTTTTACTGTAAATGACTATTGCATGTGAATTAGGACTATTGGAACTAAAATAGGTGTGTATAGAGTTATTTTAATGCCTGAAATTGGTCAAAATAGAAGCTTCTGAGTAGGAGAAAAAGTCTGTAAAAATGGCAATTTTGGTCACATTGAGGCTTCAAAAAGTAGTTATTCAACATGAGGCACAATCCAAATGACATTTTGAATCAATTTTTCTACAGTCCAAAAAATCAATTTTCTGATGAAAAACGATGACCCGTGACCTGTCGAACTTCCTCCAAATGGTCAGAAATTGAAAGGTTGTTAATGTTTTGTTTTTTGACTGTAAATGACTATTGCATGTGAATTAGAACTCTTGGAACTAAAATAAGTGTGTTTATAGTCATTTTAATGCCTGAAATTGGTCGAAATAGAAGCTTCTGAGTAGGAGAAAAAGTCTGTAAAATTGGCGATTTTGGTCACATTGCGGCTTCAAAAAGTAGTTATTTAACATGAGGCACAATCCAAATGACATTTTGAATCAAAATTTCTAAAGTCCAAAAAATCAATTTTCTGATGAAATACGATGACCCGTGACCTGTCGAACTTTCTCCAGATGGTCAGAAATGGGAATTTTTTAATGTTTTGTTTTTTGACTGTAAATGACTATTGCATGTGAATTAGAACTCTTGGAACTAAAATAAGTGTGTTTAGAGTCATTTTAATGCCTGAAATTGGTCGAAATAGAAGCTTCTGAGTAGGAGAAAAAGTCTGTAAAATTGGCGATTTTGGTCACATTGCGGCTTCAAAAAGTAGTTATTTAACATGAGGCACAATCCAAATGACATTTTAAATCAAATTATCTACAATTCAAAAAATCAATTTTCTAATGAAAAACGATGACCCGTGACCTGTCGAACTTCCTGCAAATGGTCAGAAATGGAAATTTTTTGATGTTTTGTTTTTTTACTGTAAATGACTATTGCATGTGACTTAGGACTATTGGAACTAAAATAGGTGTGTATACAGTCATTTTAATATCTGAAATTGGGCGAAACAGAAGCTTCTGAGTAGGATAAAAAGTCTGTAAAAATGGAAATTTTGGTCACATTGAGGCTTCGAAAAGTAGTTATTCAACATGAGGCACAATCCAAATGACATTTTGAATCAATTTTTCTACAGTCCAAAAAATCAATTTTCTGATGAAAAACGATGACCCGTGACCTGTCGAACTTCCTCCAAATGGTCAGAAATTGAAAGTTTGTTAATGTTTTGTTTTTTGACTGTAAATGACTATTGCAAGTGAATTAGAACTCTTGGAACGAAAATAAGTGTGTTTAGAGTCATTTTAATGCCTGAAATTGGTCGAAATAGAAGCTTCTGAGTAGGATAAAAAGTCTGTAAAAATGGCAATTTTGGTCACATTGAGGCTTCGAAAAGTAGTTATTCAACATGAGGCACAATCCAAATGACATTTTGAATCAATTTTTCTACAGACCAAAAAAATCAATTTTCTGATGAAAAACGTTGACCCGTGACCTGTTGAACTTTCTCCAGATGGTCAGAAATGGGAATTTTTTAATGTTTTGTTTTTTGACTGTAAATGACTATTGCATGTGATTTGGAACTCTTGGAACTAAAATAAGTGTGTTTATAGTCATTTTAATGCCTGAAATTGGTCGAAATAGAAGCTTCTGAGTAGGAGAAAAAGTCTGTAAAATTGGCGATTTTGGTCACATTGCGGCTTCAAAAAGTAGTTATTTAACATGAGGCACAATCCAAATTACATTTTACCATCAAATTTTATACAGTCCAAAAAAATCAATTTTCTGATGAAAAACGATGACCCGTGACCTGTCGAATTTTCTCCAGATGGTCAGAAATGGTAATTTTTTAATGTTTAAGTTTTTTGAATGTAAATGACTATTGCATTTGAATTAGAACTCTTGGAACTAAAATAAGTGTGTTTAGAGTCATTTTAATGCCTGAAATTGGTCAAAATAGAAGCTTCAGAGTAGGAGAAAAAGTCTGTAAAAATGGCAATTTTGATCACATTGAGGCTTCAAAAAGTAGTTATTCAACATGAGGCACAATCCAAATGACATTTTGAATCAATTTTTCTACAGTCGAAAAATCAATTTTCTGATGAAAAACGATGACCCGTGACCTGTCGATTTTTCTCCAGATGGTCAGAAATGGTAATTTTTTAATGTTTACGTTTTTTTAATGTAAATGACTATTGCATGTGAATTAGAACTCTTGGAACTAAAATAAGTTTGTTTAGATTCATTTTAATGCCTGAAATTGGTCGAAATCGAAGCTTCTGAGTAGGACAAAAAGTCTGTAAAAATGGCAATTTTGGTCACATTGAGGCTTCGAAAAGTAGTTATTCAACATGAGGCACAATCCAAATGACATTTTGAATCAATTTTTCTACAGTCCAAAAAATCAATTTTCTGATGAAAAACGATGACCCGTGACCTGTCGAACTTCCTCCAAATGGTCAGGAATTGAAAGTTTTTTAATGTTTTGTTTTTTGACTGTAAATGACTATTGCATGTGAATTAGAACTCTTGGAACTAAAATGAGTGTGTTTAGAGTCATTTTAATGCCTGAAATTGGTCGAAATAGAAGCTTCTGAGTAGGATAAAAAGTCTGTAAAAATGGCATTTTTGGTCACATTGAGGCTTCGAAAAGTAGTTATTCAACATGAGGCACAATCCAAATGACATTTTGAATCAATTTTTCTACAGTCCAAAAAATCAATTTTCTGATGAAAAACGATGAGCCGTGACCTGTCGAACTTCCTCCAAATGGTCAGAAATTGAAATTTTTTAATGTTTTGTTTTTTGACTGTAAATGACTATTGCATGTGAATTAGAACTCTTGGAACTAAAATAAGTGTGTTTAGAGTCATTTTAATGCCTGAAATTGGTCAAAATAGAAGCTTCTGAGTAGGATAAAAAGTTTGTAAAAATAGAAATTTTGGTCACATTGAGGCTTTGAAAAGTAGTTATTCAACATGAGGCACTATCCAAATGACATTTTGAATCAATTTTTCTACAGACCAAAAAATCAATTTTCTGATGAAAAACGATGACCCGTGACCTGTCGAACTTTCTCCAGATGGTCAGAAATGGGAATTTTTTAATGTTTTGTTTTTTGACTGTAAATGACTATTGCATGTGAATTAGAACTCTTGGAACTAAAATAAGTGTGTTTAGAGTCATTGTAATGCCTGAAATTGGTTGAAATAGAAGCTTCTGAGTAGGAGAAAAAGTCTGTAAAAATTGCAATTTTGGTCACATTGAGGCTTCAAAAAGTAGTTATTCAACATGAGGAACAATCCAAATGACATTTTGAATCAATTCTTCTACAGACCAAAAAAATCAATTTTCTGATGAAAAACGATGACCCGTGACCTGTTGAACTTTCTCCAGATGGTCAGAAATGGGAATTTTTTAATGTTTTGTTTTTTGACTGTAAATGACTATTGCATGTGAATTAGAACTCTTGGAACTAAAATAAGTGTGTTTATAGTCATTTTAATGCCTGAAATTGGTCGAAATAGAAGCTTCTGAGTAGGAGAAAAAGTCTGTAAAATTGGCGATTTTGGTCACATTGCGGCTTCAAAAAGTAGTTATTTAACATGAGGCACAATCCAAATTACATTTTACCATCAAATTTTATACAGTCCAAAAAAATCAATTTTCTGATGAAAAACGATGACCCGTGACCTGTCGAATTTTCTCCAGATGGTCAGAAATTGTAATTTTTTAATGTTTTGTTTTTTGACTGTAAATGACTATTGCATGTGAATTAGAACTCTTGGAACTAAAATAAGTTTGTTTAGAGTCATTTTAATGCCTGAAATTGGTCGAAATAGAAGCTTCTGAGTAGGATAAAAAGTCTGTAAAAATGGCAATTTTGGTCACATTGAGGCTTCGAAAAGTAGTTATTCAACATGAGGCACAATCCAAATGACATTTTGAATCAATTTTTCTACAGTCCAAAAAATCAATTTTCTGATGAAAAACGATAAACCGTGACCTGTCAAACTCCCTCCAAATGGTCATATATGGACATTTTTTATTGTTTTGTTTTTTGACTGTAAATGACTATTGCATGTGAATTAGAACTCTTGGAACTAAAATAAGTTTGTTTAGATTCATTTTAATGCCTGAAATTGGTCGAAATCGAAGCTTCTGAGTAGGACAAAAAGTCTGTAAAAAAGGCAATTTTGGTCACAGTGAGGCTTCGAAAAGTAGTTATTCAACATGAGGCACAATCCAAATGACATTTTGAATCAATTTTTCTACAGTCCAAAAAATCAATTTTCTGATGAAAAACGATGAGCCGTCACCTGTCGAACTTCCTCCAAATGGTCATATATGGAAATTTTTTATTGTTTTGTTTTTTGACTGTAAATGACTATTGCATGTGAATTAGAACTATTGGAACTAAAATAAGTGTGTTTAGAGTCATTTTAATGCCTGAAATTGATCGAAATAGAAGCTTCTGAGTAGGATAAAAAGTCTGTAAAAATGGCAATTTTGGTCACATTGAGGCTTCGAAAAGTAGTTATTCAACATGAGGCACAATCCAAATGACATTTTGAATCAATTTTTCTACAGTCCAAAAAATCAATTTTCTGATGAAAAACGATGACCCGTGACCTGTCGAACTTCCTCCAAATGGTCAGGAATTGAAAGTTTTTTAATGTTTTGTTTTTTGACTGTAAATGACTATTGCATGTGAATTAGAACTCTTGGAACTAAAATGAGTGTGTTTAGAGTCATTTTAATGCCTGAAATTGGACGAAATAGAAGCTTCTGAGTAGGATAAAAAGTCTGTAAAAATGGCATTTTTGGTCACATTGAGGCTTCGAAAAGTAGTTATTCAACATGAGGCACAATCCAAATGACATTTTGAATCAATTTTTCTACAGTCCAAAAAATCAATTTTCTGATGAAAAACGATGAGCCGTGACCTGTCGAATTTCCTCCAAATGGTCAGAAATTGAAATTTTTTAATGTTTTGTTTTTTGACTGTAAATGACTATTGCATGTGAATTAGAACTCTTGGAACTAAAATAAGTGTGTTTAGAGTCATTTTAATGCCCGAAATTGGTCAAAATAGAAGCTTCTGAGTAGGATAAAAAGTTTGTAAAAATAGAAATTTTGGTCACATTGAGGCTTTGAAAAGTAGTTATTCAACATGAGGCACTATCCAAATGACATTTTGAATCAATTTTTCTACAGACCAAAAAATCAATTTTCTGATGAAAAACGATGACCCGTGACCTGTCAAACTTTCTCCAGATGGTCAGAAATGGGAATTTTTTAATGTTTTGTTTTTTGACTGTAAATGACTATTGCATGTGAATTAGAACTCTTGGAACTAAAATAAGTGTGTTTAGAGTCATTGTAATGCCTGAAATTGGTTGAAATAGAAGCTTCTGAGTAGGAGAAAAAGTCTGTAAAAATTGCAATTTTGGTCACATTGAGGCTTCAAAAAGTAGTTATTCAACATGAGGAACAATCCAAATGACATTTTGAATCAATTCTTCTACAGACCAAAAAAATCAATTTTCTGATGAAAAACGATGACCCGTGACCTGTCGAACTTTCTCCAGATGGTCAGAAATGGTAATTTTTCAATGTTAAATATTTTGACTGTAAATGACTATTGCATGTGAATTATCACTTTTGGAACTAAAATAAGTGTGTTTAGAGTCATTGTAATGCCTGAAATTGGTTGAAATAGAAGCTTCAGAGTAGGAGAAAAAGTCTGTAAAAATTGCAATTTTGGTCACATTGAGGCTTCAAAAAGTAGTTATTCAACATGAGGCACAATCCAAATGACATTTTGAATCAATTTTTCTACAGTCCAAAAAATCAATTTTCGAATGAAAAACGATGACCCGTGACCTGTCGAACTTCCTGCAAATGGTCAGAAATGGGAATTTTTTGATGTTTTGTTTTTTACTGTAAATGACTATTGCATGTGAATTAGGACTATTGGAACTAAAATAGGTGTGTATAGAGTTATTTTAATGCCTGAAATTGGTCAAAATAGAAGCTTCTGAGTAGGAGAAAAAGTCTGTAAAAATGGCAATTTTGGTCACATTGAGGCTTCAAAAAGTAGTTATTCAACATGAGGCACAATCCAAATGACATTTTGAATCAATTTTTCTACAGTCCAAAAAATCAATTTTCTGATGAAAAACGATGACCCGTGACCTGTCGAACTTCCTCCAAATGGTCAGAAATTGAAAGGTTGTTAATGTTTTGTTTTTTGACTGTAAATGACTATTGCATGTGAATTAGAACTCTTGGAACTAAAATACGTGTGTTTAGAGTCATTTTAATGCCTGAAATTGGTCGAAATAGAAGCTTCTGAGTAGGATAAAAAGTCTGTAAAAATGGCAATTTTGGTCACATTGAGGCTTCAAAAAGTAGTTATTCAACATGAGGAACAATCTAAATGACATTTTGAATCAAAATTTCTAAAGTCCAAAAAATCAATTTTCTGATGAAATACGATGACCCGTGACCTGTCGAACTTTCTCCAGATGGTCAGAAATGGGAATTTTTTAATGTTTTGTTTTTTGACTGTAAATTACTATTGCATGTGAATTTGAACTCTTGGAACTAAAATAAGTGTGTTTATAGTCATTTTAATGCCTGAAATTGGTCGAAATAGAAGCTTCTGAGTAGGAGAAAAAGTCTGTAAAATTGGCGATTTTGGTCACATTGCGGCTTCAAAAAGTAGTTATTTAACATGAGGCACAATCCAAATGACATTTTAAATCAAATTATCTACAATTCAAAAAATCAATTTTCTAATGAAAAACGATGACCCGTGACCTGTCGAACTTCCTGCAAATGGTCAGAAATGGAAATTTTTTGATGTTTTGTTTTTTTACTGTAAATGACTATTGCATGTGAATTAGGACTATTGGAACTAAAATAGGTGTGTATACAGTCATTTTAATACCTGAAATTGGGCGAAATAGAAGCTTCTGAGTAGGATAAAAAGTCTGTAAAAATGGAAATTTTGGTCACATTGAGGCTTCGAAAAGTAGTTATTCAACATGAGGCACAATCCAAATGACATTTTGAATCAATTTTTCTACAGTCCAAAAAATCAATTTTCTGATGAAAAACGATGACCCGTGACCTGTCGAACTTCCTCCAATTGGTCAGGAATTGAAAGTTTTTTAATGTTTTGTTTTTTGACTGTAAATGACTATTGCATGTGAATTAGAACTCTTGGAACGAAAATAAGTGTGTTTAGAGTCATTTTAATGCCTGAAATTGGTCGAAATAGAAGCTTCTGAGTAGGATAAAAAGTCTATAAAAATGGCAATTTTGGTCATTGAGGCTTCGAAAAGTAGTTATTCAACAAGAGGCACAATCCAAATGACATTTTGAATCAATTTTTCTACAGACCAAAAAAATCAATTTTCTGATGAAAAACGATGACCCGTGACCTGTTGAACTTTCTCCAGATGGTCAGAAATGGGAATTTTTTAATGTTTTGTTTTTTGACTGTAAATGACTATTGCATGTGAATTAGAACTCTTGGAACTAAAATAAGTGTGTTTATAGTCATTTTAATGCCTGAAATCGGTCGAAATAGAAGCTTCTGAGTAGGAGAAAAAGTCTGTAAAATTGGCGATTTTGGTCACATTGCGGCTTCAAAAAGTAGTTATTTAACATGAGGCACAATCCAAATTACATTTTACCATCAAATTTTATACAGTCCAAAAAAATCAATTTTCTGATGAAAAACGATGACCCGTGACCTGTCGAATTTTCTCCAGATGGTCAGAAATGGTAATTTTTTAATGTTTAAGTTTTTTTAATGTAAATGACTATTGCATTTGAATTAGAACTCTTGGAACTAAAATAAGTGTGTTTAGAGTCATTTTAATGCCTGAAATTGGTCAAAATAGAAGCTTCAGAGTAGGAGAAAAAGTCTGTAAAAATGGCAATTTTGGTCACATTGAGGCTTCAAAAAGTAGTTATTCAACATGAGGCACAATCCAAATGACATTTTGAATCAATTTTTCTACAGTCCAAAAATCAATTTTCTGATGAAAAACGATGACCCGTGACCTGTCGAATTTTCTCCAGATGGTCAGAAATGGTAATTTTTTAATGTTTACGTTTTTTTAATGTAAATGACTATTGCATGTGAATTAGAACTCTTGGAACTAAAATAAGTTTGTTTAGATTCATTTTAATGCCTGAAATTGGTCGAAATCGAAGCTTCTGAGTAGGACAAAAAGTCTGTAAAAATGGCAATTATGGTCACATTGAGGCTTCGAAAAGTAGTTATTCAACATGAGGCACAATCCAAATGACATTTTGAATCAATTTTTCTACAGTCCAAAAAATCAATTTTCTGATGAAAAACGATGAGCCGTCACCTGTCAAACTTCCTCCAAATGGTCATATATGGAAATTTTTTATTGTTTTGTTTTTTGACTGTAAATGACTATTGCATGTGAATTAGAACTATTGGAACTAAAATAAGTGTGTTTAGAGTCATTTTAATGCCTGAAATTGGTCGAAATAGAAGCTTCTGAGTAGGATAAAAAGTCTGTAAAAATGGCAATTTTGGTCACATTGAGGCTTCGAAAAGTAGTTATTCAACATGAGGCACAATCCAAATGACATTTTGAATCAATTTTTCTACAGTCCAAAAAATCAATTTTCTGATGAAAAACGATGACCCGTGACCTGTCGAACTTCCTCCAAATGGTCAGGAATTGAAAGTTTTTTAATGTTTTGTTTTTTGACTGTAAATGACTATTGCATGTGAATTAGAACTCTTGGAACTAAAATGAGTGTGTTTAGAGTCATTTTAATGCCTGAAATTGGTCGAAATAGAAGCTTCTGAGTAGGATAAAAAGTCTGTAAAAATGGCATTTTTGGTCACATTGAGGCTTCGAAAAGTAGTTATTCAACATGAGGCACAATCCAAATGACATTTTGAATCAATTTTTCTACAGTCCAAAAAATCTATTTTCTGATGAAAAACGATGAGCCGTGACCAGTCGTACTTCCTCCAAATGGTCAGAAATTGAAATTTTTTAATGTTTTGTTTTTTGACTGTAAATGACTATTGCATGTGAATTAGAACTCTTGGAACTAAAATAAGTGTGTTTAGAGTCATTTTAATGCCTGAAATTGGTCAAAATAGAAGCTTCTGAGTAGGATAAAAAGTTTGTAAAAATAGAAATTTTGGTCACATTGAGGCTTTGAAAAGTAGTTATTCAACATGAGGCACTATCCAAATGACATTTTGAATCAATTTTTCTACAGACCAAAAAATCAATTTTCTGATGAAAAACGATGACCCGTGACCTGTCGAACTTTCTCCAGATGGTCAGAAATGGGAATTTTTTAATATTTTGTTTTTTGACTGTAAATGACTATTGCATGTGAATTAGAACTCTTGGAACTAAAATAAGTGTGTTTAGAGTCATTGTAATGCCTGCAATTGGTTGAAATAGAAGCTTCTGAGTAGGAGAAAAAGTCTGTAAAAATTGCAATTTTGGTCACATTGAGGCTACAAAAAGTAGTTATTCAACATGAGGAACAATCCAAATGACATTTTGAATCAATTCTTCTACAGACAAAAAAAATCAATTTTCTGATGAAAAACGATGACCCGTGACCTGTTGAACTTTCTCCAGATGGTCAGAAATGGAAATTTTTTAATGTTTTGTTTTTTGACTGTAAATGACTATTGCATGTGAATTAGAACTCTTGGAACTAAAATAAGTGTGTTTATAGTCATTTTAATGCCTGAAATTGGTCGAAATAGAAGCTTCTGAGTAGGAGAAAAAGTCTGTAAAATTGGCGATTTTGGTCACATTGCGGCTTCAAAAAGTAGTTATTTAACATGAGGCACAATCCAAATTACATTTTACCATCAAATTTCATACAGTCCAAAAAATCAATTTTCTGATGAAAAACGATGACCCGTGACCTGTCGAATTTTCTCCAGATGGTCAGAAATGGTAATTTTTTAATGTTTAAGTTTTTTGAATGTAAATGACTATTGCATTTGAATTAGAACTCTTGGAACTAAAATAAGTGTGTTTAGAGTCATTTTAATGCCTGAAATTGGTCAAAATAGAAGCTTCAGAGTAGGAGAAAAAGTCTGTAAAAATGGCAATTTTGGTCACATTGAGGCTTCAAAAAGTAGTTATTCAACATGAGCCACAATCCAAATGACATTTTGAATCAATTTTTCTACAGTCCAAAAAATCAATTTTCTGATGAAAAACGATGACCCGTGACCTGTCGAACTTCCTCCAAATGGTCATATATGGACATTTTTTAATGTTTTGTTTTTTGACTGTAAATGACTATTGCATGTGAATTAGAACTCTTGGAACTAAAATAAGTGTGTTTATAGTCATTTTAATGCCTGAAATTGGTCGAAATTGAAGCCTCTGAGTAGGAGAAAAAGTCTGTAAAATTGGCGATTTTGGTCACATTGCGGCTTCAAAAAGTAGTTATTTAACATGAGGCACAATCCAAATTACATTTTACCATCAAATTTTATACAGTCCAAAAAAATCAATTTTCTGATGAAAAACGATGACCCGTGACCTGTCGAATTTTCTCCAGATGGTCAGAAATGGTAATTTTTTAATGTTTAAGTTTTTTGAATGTAAATGACTATTGCATTTGAATTAGAACTCTTGGAACTAAAATAAGTGTGTTTAGAGTCATTTTAATGCCTGAAATTGGTCAAAATAGAAGCTTCAGAGTAGGAGAAAAAGTCTGTAAAAATGGCAATTTTGGTCACATTGAGGCTTCAAAAAGTATTTATTCAACATGAGGCACAATCCAAATGACATTTTGAATCAATTTTTCTACAGTCCAAAAATCAATTTTCTGATGAAAAACGATGACCCGTGACCTGTCGAATTTTCTCCAGATGGTCAGAAATGGTAATTTTTTAATGTTTAAGTTTTTTTAATGTAAATGACTATTGCATGTGAATTAGAACTCTTGGAACTAAAATAAGTTTGTTTAGATTCATTTTAATGCCTGAAATTGGTCGAAATCGAAGCTTCTGAGTAGGACAAAAAGTCTGTAAAAATGGCAATTTTGGTCACATTGAGGCTTCGAAAAGTAGTTATTCAACATGAGGCACAATCCAAATGACATTTTGAATCAATTTTTCTACAGTCCAAAAAATCAATTTTCTGATGAAAAACGATGAGCCGTCACCTGTCAAACTTCCTCCAAATGGTCATATATGGAAATTTTTTATTGTTTTGTTTTTTGACTGTAAATGACTATTGCATGTGAATTAGAACTATTGGAACTAAAATAAGTGTGTTTAGAGTCATTTTAATGCCTGAAATTGGTCGAAATAGAAGCTTCTGAGTAGGATAAAAAGTCTGTAAAAATGGCAATTTTGGTCACATTGAGGCTTCGAAAAGTAGTTATTCAACATGAGGCACAATCCAAATGACATTTTGAATCAATTTTTCTACAGTCCAAAAAATCAATTTTCTGATGAAAAACGATGACCCGTGACCTGTCGAACTTCCTCCAAATGGTCAGGAATTGAAAGTTTTTTAATGTTTTGTTTTTTGACTGTAAATGACTATTGCATGTGAATTAGAACTCTTGGAACTAAAATGAGTGTGTTTAGAGTCATTTTAATGCCTGAAATTGGTCGAAATAGAAGCTTCTGAGTAGGATAAAAAGTCTGTAAAAATGGCATTTTTGGTCACATTGAGGCTTCGAAAAGTAGTTATTCAACATGAGGCACAATCCAAATGACATTTTGAATCAATTTTTCTACAGTCCAAAAAATCAATTTTCTGATGAAAAACGATGAGCCGTGACCAGTCGAACTTCCTCCAAATGGTCAGAAATTGAAATTTTTTAATGTTTTGTTTTTTGACTGTAAATGACTATTGCATGTGAATTAGAACTCTTGGAACTAAAATAAGTGTGTTTAGAGTCATTTTAATGCCTGAAATTGGTCAAAATAGAAGCTTCTGAGTAGGATAAAAAGTTTGTAAAAATAGAAATTTTGGTCACATTGAGGCTTTGAAAAGTAGTTATTCAACATGAGGCACTATCCAAATGACATTTTGAATCAATTTTTCTACAGACCAAAAAATCAATTTTCTGATGAAAAACGATGACCCGTGACCTGTCGAACTTTCTCCAGATGGTCAGAAATGGGAATTTTTTAATGTTTTGTTTTTTGACTGTAAATGACTATTGCATGTGAATTAGAACTCTTGGAACTAAAATAAGTGTGTTTAGAGTCATTGTAATGCCTGAAATTGGTTGAAATAGAAGCTTCTGAGTAGGAGAAAAAGTCTGTAAAAATTGCAATTTTGGTCACATTGAGGCTTCAAAAAGTAGTTATTCAACATGAGGAACAATCCAAATGACATTTTGAATCAATTCTTCTACAGACCAAAAAAATCAATTTTCTGATGAAAAACGATGACCCGTGACCTGTTGAACTTTCTCCAGATGGTCAGAAATGGGAATTTTTTAATGTTTTGTTTTTTGACTGAAAATGACTATTGCATGTGAATTAGAACTCTTGGAACTAAAATAAGTGTGTTTATAGTCATTTTAATGCCTGAAATTGGTCGAAATAGAAGCTTCTGAGTAGGAGAAAAAGTCTGTAAAATTGGCGATTTTGGTCACATTGCGGCTTCAAAAAGTAGTTATTTAACATGAGGCACAATCCAAATTACATTTTACCATCAAATTTCATACAGTCCAAAAAAATCAATTTTCTGATGAAAAACGATGACCCGTGACCTGTCGAATTTTCTCCAGATGGTCAGAAATGGTAATTTTTTAATGTTTAAGTTTTTTGAATGTAAATGACTATTGCATTTGAATTAGAAGTCTTGGAACTAAAATAAGTGTGTTTAGAGTCATTTTAATGCCTGAAATTGGTCAAAATAGAAGCTTCAGAGTAGGAGAAAAAGTCTGTAAAAATGGCAATTTTGGTCACATTGAGGCTTCAAAAAGTAGTTATTCAACATGAGCCACAATCCAAATGACATTTTGAATCAATTTTTCTACAGTCCAAAAAATCAATTTTCTGATGAAAAACGATGACCCGTGACCTGTCGAACTTCCTCCAAATGGTCATATATGGACATTTTTTATTGTTTTGTTTTTTGACTGTAAATGACTATTGCATGTGAATTAGAACTCTTGGAACTAAAATAAGTGTGTTTAGAGTCATTGTAATGCCTGAAATTGGTCGAAATAGCAGCTTCTGAGTAGGATAAAAAGTCTGTAAAAATGGCAATTTTGGTCACATTGAGGCTTCGATAAGTAGTTATTCAACATGAGGCACAATCCAAATGACATTTTGAATCAATTTTTCTACAGTCCAAAAAATCAATTTTCTGATGAAAAACGATGACCCGTGACCTGTTGAACTTTCTCCAGATGGTCAGAAATGGGAATTTTTTAATGTTTTGTTTTTTGACTGTAAATGACTATTGCATGTGAATTAGAACTCTTGGAACTAAAATAAGTGTGTTTATAGTCATTTTAATGCCTGAAATTGGTCGAAATAGAAGCTTCTGAGTAGGAGAAAAAGTCTGTAAAATTGGCGATTTTGGTCACATTGCGGCTTCAAAAAGTAGTTATTTAACATGAGGCACAATCCAAATTACATTTTACCATCAAATTTTATACAGTCCAAAAAAATCAATTTTCTGATGAAAAACGATGACCCGTGACCTGTCGAATTTTCTCCAGATGGTCAGAAATGGTAATTTTTTAATGTTTAAGTTTTTTGAATGTAAATGACTATTGCATTTGAATTAGAACTCTTGGAACTAAAATAAGTGTGTTTAGAGTCATTTTAATGCCTGAAATTGGTCAAAATAGAAGCTTCAGAGTAGGAGAAAAAGTCTGTAAAAATGGCAATTTTGGTCACATTGAGGCTTCAAAAAGTAGTTATTCAACATGAGGCACAATCCAAATGACATTTTGAATCAATTTTTCTACAGTCCAAAAATCAATTTTCTGATGAAAAACGATGACCCGTGACCTGTCGAATTTTCTCCAGATGGTCAGAAATGGTAATTTTTTAATGTTTAAGTTTTTTTAATGTAAATGACTATTGCATGTGAATTAGAACTCTTGGAACTAAAATAAGTTTGTTTAGATTCATTTTAATGCCTGAAATTGGTCGAAATCGAAGCTTCTGAGTAGGACAAAAAGTCTGTAAAAATGGCAATTTTGGTCACATTGAGGCTTCGAAAAGTAGTTATTCAACATGAGGCACAATCCAAATGACATTTTGAATCAATTTTTCTACAGTCCAAAAAATCAATTTTCTGATGAAAAACGATAAACCGTGACCTGTCAAACTCCCTCCAAATGGTCATATATGGACATTTTTTATTGTTTTGTTTTTTGACTGTAAATGACTATTGCATGTGAATTAGAACTCTTGGAACTAAAATAAGTTTGTTTAGATTCATTTTAATGCCTGAAATTGGTCGAAATCGAAGCTTCTGAGTAGGACAAAAAGTCTGTAAAAAAGGCAATTTTGGTCACAGTGAGGCTTCGAAAAGTAGTTATTCAACATGAGGCACAATCCAAATGACATTTTGAATCAATTTTTCTACAGTCCAAAAAATCAATTTTCTGATGAAAAACGATGAGCCGTCACCTGTCGAACTTCCTCCAAATGGTCATATGTGGAAATTTTTTATTGTTTTGTTTTTTGACTGTAAATGACTATTGCATGTGAATTAGAACTATTGGAACTAAAATAAGTGTGTTTAGAGTCATTTGAATGCCTGAAATTGGTCGAAATAGAAGCTTCTGAGTAGGATAAAAAGTCTGTAAAAATGGCAATTTTGGTCACATTGAGGCTTCGAAAAGTAGTTATTCAACATGAGGCACAATCCAAATGACATTTTGAATCAATTTTTCTACAGTCCAAAAAATCAATTTTCTGATGAAAAACGATGACCCGTGACCTGTCGAACTTCCTCCAAATGGTCAGGAATTGAAAGTTTTTTAATGTTTTGTTTTTTTACTGTAAATGACTATTGCATGTGAATTAGAACTCTTGGAACTAAAATGAGTGTGTTTAGAGTCATTTTAATGCCTGAAATTGGACGAAATAGAAGCTTCTGAGTAGGATAAAAAGTCTGTAAAAATGGCATTTTTGGTCACATTGAGGCTTCGAAAAGTAGTTATTCAACATGAGGCACAATCCAAATGACATTTTGAATCAATTTTTCTACAGTCCAAAAAATCAATTTTCTGATGAAAAACGATGAGCCGTGACCTGTCGAACTTCCTCCAAATGGTCAGAAATTGAAATTTTTTAATGTTTTGTTTTTTGACTGTAAATGACTATTGCATGTGAATTAGAACTCTTGGAACTAAAATAAGTGTGTTTAGAGTCATTTTAATGCCCGAAATTGGTCAAAATAGAAGCTTCTGAGTAGGATAAAAAGTTTGTAAAAATAGAAATTTTGGTCACATTGAGGCTTTGAAAAGTAGTTATTCAACATGAGGCACTATCCAAATGACATTTTGAATCAATTTTTCTACAGACCAAAAAATCAATTTTCTGATGAAAAATGATGACCCGTGACCTGTCAAACTTTCTCCAGATGGTCAGAAATGGGAATTTTTTAATGTTTTGTTTTTTGACTGTAAATGACTATTGCATGTGAATTAGAACTCTTGGAACTAAAATAAGTGTATTTAGAGTCATTGTAATGCCTGAAATTGGTTGAAATAGAAGCTTCTGAGTAGGAGAAAAAGTCTGTAAAAATTGCAATTTTGGTCACATTGAGGCTTCAAAAAGTAGTTATTCAACATGAGGAACAATCCAAATGACATTTTGAATCAATTCTTCTACAGACCAAAAAAATCAATTTTCTGATGAAAAACGATGACCCGTGACCTGTCGAACTTTCTCCAGATGGTCAGAAATGGTAATTTTTCAATGTTAAATATTTTGACTGTAAATGACTATTGCATGTGAATTATCACTTTTGGAACTAAAATAAGTGTGTTTAGAGTCATTGTAATGCCTGAAATTGGTTGAAATAGAAGCTTCTGAGTAGGAGAAAAAGTCTGTAAAAATTGCAATTTTGGTCACATTGAGGCTTCAAAAAGTAGTTATTCAACATGAGGCACAATCCAAATGACATTTTGAATCAATTTTTCTACAGTCCAAAAAATCAATTTTTGAATGAAAAACGATGACCCGTGACCTGTCGAACTTCCTGCAAATGGTCAGAAATGGGAATTTTTTGATGTTTTGTTTTTTACTGTAAATGACTATTGCATGTGAATTAGGACTATTGGAACTAAAATAGGTGTGTATAGAGTTATTTTAATGCCTGAAATTGGTCAAAATAGAAGCTTCTGAGTAGGAGAAAAAGTCTGTAAAAATGGCAATTTTGGTCACATTGAGGCTTCAAAAAGTAGTTATTCAACATGAGGCACAATCCAAATGACATTTTGAATCAATTTTTCTACAGTCCAAAAAATCAATTTTCTGATGAAAAACGATGACCCGTGACCTGTCGAACTTCCTCCAAATGGTCAGAAATTGAAAGGTTGTTAATGTTTTGTTTTTTGACTGTAAATGACTATTGCATGTGAATTAGAACTCTTGGAACTAAAATACGTGTGTTTAGAGTCATTTTAATGCCTGAAATTGGTCGAAATAGAAGCTTCTGAGTAGGATAAAAAGTCTGTAAAAATGGCAATTTTGGTCACATTGAGGCTTCAAAAAGTAGTTATTCAACATGAGGAACAATCTAAATGACATTTTGAATCAAAATTTCTAAAGTCCAAAAAATCAATTTTCTGATGAAATACGATGACCCGTGACCTGTCGAACTTTCTCCAGATGGTCAGAAATGGGAATTTTTTAATGTTTTGTTTTTTGACTGTAAATTACTATTGCATGTGAATTTGAACTCTTGGAACTAAAATAAGTGTGTTTATAGTCATTTTAATGCCTGAAATTGGTCGAAATAGAAGCTTCTGAGTAGGAGAAAAAGTCTGTAAAATTGGCGATTTTGGTCACATTGCGGCTTCAAAAAGTAGTTATTTAACATGAGGCACAATCCAAATGACATTTTAAATCAAATTATCTACAATTCAAAAAATCAATTTTCTAATGAAAAACGATGACCCGTGACCTGTCGAACTTCCTGCAAATGGTCAGAAATGGAAATTTTTTGATGTTTTGTTTTTTTACTGTAAATGACTATTGCATGTGAATTAGGACTATTGGAACTAAAATAGGTGTGTATACAGTCATTTTAATACCTGAAATTGGGCGAAATAGAAGCTTCTGAGTAGGATAAAAAGTCTGTAAAAATGGAAATTTTGGTCACATTGAGGCTTCGAAAAGTAGTTATTCAACATGAGGCACAATCCAAATGACATTTTGAATCAATTTTTCTACAGTCCAAAAAATCAATTTTCTGATGAAAAACGATGACCCGTGACCTGTCGAACTTCCTCCAATTGGTCAGGAATTGAAAGTTTTTTAATGTTTTGTTTTTTGACTGTAAATGACTATTGCATGTGAATTAGAACTCTTGGAACGAAAATAAGTGTGTTTAGAGTCATTTTAATGCCTGAAATTGGTCGAAATAGAAGCTTCTGAGTAGGATAAAAAGTCTGTAAAAATGGCAATTTTGGTCACATTGAGGCTTCAAAAAGTAGTTATTCAACATGAGCCACAATCCAAATGACATTTTGAATCAATTTTTCTACAGTCCAAAAAATCAATTTTCTGATGAAAAACGATGACCCGTGACCTGTCGAACTTCCTCCAAATGGTCATATATGGACATTTTTTAATGTTTTGTTTTTTGACTGTAAATTACTATTGCATGTGAATTAGAACTCTTGGAACTAAAATAAGTGTGTTTATAGTCATTTTAATGCCTGAAATTGGTCGAAATTGAAGCCTCTGAGTAGGAGAAAAAGTCTGTAAAATTGGCGATTTTGGTCACATTGCGGCTTCAAAAAGTAGTTATTTAACATGAGGCACAATCCAAATTACATTTTACCATCAAATTTTATACAGTCCAAAAAAATCAATTTTCTGATGAAAAACGATGACCCGTGACCTGTCGAATTTTCTCCAGATGGTCAGAAATGGTAATTTTTTAATGTTTAAGTTTTTTGAATGTAAATGACTATTGCATTTGAATTAGAACTCTTGGAACTAAAATAAGTGTGTTTAGAGTCATTTTAATGCCTGAAATTGGTCAAAATAGAAGCTTCAGAGTAGGAGAAAAAGTCTGTAAAAATGGCAATTTTGGTCACATTGAGGCTTCAAAAAGTATTTATTCAACATGAGGCACAATCCAAATGACATTTTGAATCAATTTTTCTACAGTCCAAAAATCAATTTTCTGATGAAAAACGATGACCCGTGACCTGTCGAATTTTCTCCAGATGGTCAGAAATGGTAATTTTTTAATGTTTAAGTTTTTTTAATGTAAATGACTATTGCATGTGAATTAGAACTCTTGGAACTAAAATAAGTTTGTTTAGATTCATTTTAATGCCTGAAATTGGTCGAAATCGAAGCTTCTGAGTAGGACAAAAAGTCTGTAAAAATGGCAATTTTGGTCACATTGAGGCTTCGAAAAGTAGTTATTCAACATGAGGCACAATCCAAATGACATTTTGAATCAATTTTTCTACAGTCCAAAAAATCAATTTTCTGATGAAAAACGATGAGCCGTCACCTGTCAAACTTCCTCCAAATGGTCATATATGGAAATTTTTTATTGTTTTGTTTTTTGACTGTAAATGACTATTGCATGTGAATTAGAACTATTGGAACTAAAATAAGTGTGTTTAGAGTCATTTTAATGCCTGAAATTGGTCGAAATAGAAGCTTCTGAGTAGGATAAAAAGTCTGTAAAAATGGCAATTTTGGTCACATTGAGGCTTCGAAAAGTAGTTATTCAACATGAGGCACAATCCAAATGACATTTTGAATCAATTTTTCTACAGTCCAAAAAATCAATTTTCTGATGAAAAACGATGACCCGTGACCTGTCGAACTTCCTCCAAATGGTCAGGAATTGAAAGTTTTTTAATGTTTTGTTTTTTGACTGTAAATGACTATTGCATGTGAATTAGAACTCTTGGAACTAAAATGAGTGTGTTTAGAGTCATTTTAATGCCTGAAATTGGTCGAAATAGAAGCTTCTGAGTAGGATAAAAAGTCTGTAAAAATGGCATTTTTGGTCACATTGAGGCTTCGAAAAGTAGTTATTCAACATGAGGCACAATCCAAATGACATTTTGAATCAATTTTTCTACAGTCCAAAAAATCCATTTTCTGATGAAAAACGATGAGCCGTGACCAGTCGAACTTCCTCCAAATGGTCAGAAATTGAAATTTTTTAATGTTTTGTTTTTTGACTGTAAATGACTATTGCATGTGAATTAGAACTCTTGGAACTAAAATAAGTGTGTTTAGAGTCATTTTAATGCCTGAAATTGGTCAAAATAGAAGCTTCTGAGTAGGATAAAAAGTTTGTAAAAATAGAAATTTTGGTCACATTGAGGCTTTGAAAAGTAGTTATTCAACATGAGGCACTATCCAAATGACATTTTGAATCAATTTTTCTACAGACCAAAAAATCAATTTTCTGATGAAAAACGATGACCCGTGACCTGTCGAACTTTCTCCAGATGGTCAGAAATGGGAATTTTTTAATGTTTTGTTTTTTGACTGTAAATGACTATTGCATGTGAATTAGAACTCTTGGAACTAAAATAAGTGTGTTTAGAGTCATTGTAATGCCTGAAATTGGTTGAAATAGAAGCTTCTGAGTAGGAGAAAAAGTCTGTAAAAATTGCAATTTTGGTCACATTGAGGCTTCAAAAAGTAGTTATTCAACATGAGGAACAATCCAAATGACATTTTGAATCAATTCTTCTACAGACCAAAAAAATCAATTTTCTGATGAAAAACGATGACCCGTGACCTGTTGAACTTTCTCCAGATGGTCAGAAATGGGAATTTTTTAATGTTTTGTTTTTTGACTGAAAATGACTATTGCATGTGAATTAGAACTCTTGGAACTAAAATAAGTGTGTTTATAGTCATTTTAATGCCTGAAATTGGTCGAAATAGAAGCTTCTGAGTAGGAGAAAAAGTCTGTAAAATTGGCGATTTTGGTCACATTGCGGCTTCAAAAAGTAGTTATTTAACATGAGGCACAATCCAAATTACATTTTACCATCAAATTTCATACAGTCCAAAAAAATCAATTTTCTGATGAAAAACGATGACCCGTGACCTGTCGAATTTTCTCCAGATGGTCAGAAATGGTAATTTTTTAATGTTTAAGTTTTTTGAATGTAAATGACTATTGCATTTGAATTAGAACTCTTGGAACTAAAATAAGTGTGTTTAGAGTCATTTTAATGCCTGAAATTGGTCAAAATAGAAGCTTCAGAGTAGGAGAAAAAGTCTGTAAAAATGGCAATTTTGGTCACATTGAGGCTTCAAAAAGTAGTTATTCAACATGAGCCACAATCCAAATGACATTTTGAATCAATTTTTCTACAGTCCAAAAAATCAATTTTCTGATGAAAAACGATGACCCGTGACCTGTCGAACTTCCTCCAAATGGTCATATATGGACATTTTTTATTGTTTTGTTTTTTGACTGTAAATGACTATTGCATGTGAATTAGAACTCTTGGAACTAAAATAAGTGTGTTTAGAGTCATTGTAATGCCTGAAATTGGTCGAAATAGCAGCTTCTGAGTAGGATAAAAAGTCTGTAAAAATGGCAATTTTGGTCACATTGAGGCTTCGATAAGTAGTTATTCAACATGAGGCACAATCCAAATGACATTTTGAATCAATTTTTCTACAGTCCAAAAAATCAATTTTCTGATGAAAAACGATGACCCGTGACCTGTTGAACTTTCTCCAGATGGTCAGAAATGGGAATTTTTTAATGTTTTGTTTTTTGACTGTAAATGACTATTGCATGTGAATTAGAACTCTTGGAACTAAAATAAGTGTGTTTATAGTCATTTTAATGCCTGAAATTGGTCGAAATAGAAGCTTCTGAGTAGGAGAAAAAGTCTGTAAAATTGGCGATTTTGGTCACATTGCGGCTTCAAAAAGTAGTTATTTAACATGAGGCACAATCCAAATTACATTTTACCATCAAATTTTATACAGTCCAAAAAAATCAATTTTCTGATGAAAAACGATGACCCGTGACCTGTCGAATTTTCTCCAGATGGTCAGAAATGGTAATTTTTTAATGTTTAAGTTTTTTGAATGTAAATGACTATTGCATTTGAATTAGAACTCTTGGAACTAAAATAAGTGTGTTTAGAGTCATTTTAATGCCTGAAATTGGTCAAAATAGAAGCTTCAGAGTAGGAGAAAAAGTCTGTAAAAATGGCAATTTTGGTCACATTGAGGCTTCAAAAAGTAGTTATTCAACATGAGGCACAATCCAAATGACATTTTGAATCAATTTTTCTACAGTCCAAAAATCAATTTTCTGATGAAAAACGATGACCCGTGACCTGTCGAATTTTCTCCAGATGGTCAGAAATGGTAATTTTTTAATGTTTAAGTTTTTTTAATGTAAATGACTATTGCATGTGAATTAGAACTCTTGGAACTAAAATAAGTTTGTTTAGATTCATTTTAATGCCTGAAATTGGTCGAAATCGAAGCTTCTGAGTAGGACAAAAAGTCTGTAAAAATGGCAATTTTGGTCACATTGATGCTTCGAAAAGTAGTTATTCAACATGAGGCACAATCCAAATGACATTTTGAATCAATTTTTCTACAGTCCAAAAAATCAATTTTCTGATGAAAAACGATAAACCGTGACCTGTCAAACTCCCTCCAAATGGTCATATATGGACATTTTTTATTGTTTTGTTTTTTGACTGTAAATGACTATTGCATGTGAATTAGAACTCTTGGAACTAAAATAAGTTTGTTTAGATTCATTTTAATGCCTGAAATTGGTCGAAATCGAAGCTTCTGAGTAGGACAAAAAGTCTGTAAAAAAGGCAATTTTGGTCACAGTGAGGCTTCGAAAAGCAGTTATTCAACATGAGGCACAATCCAAATGACATTTTGAATCAATTTTTCTACAGTCCAAAAAATCAATTTTCTGATGAAAAACGATGAGCCGTCACCTGTCGAACTTCCTCCAAATGGTCATATGTGGAAATTTTTTATTGTTTTGTTTTTTGACTGTAAATGACTATTGCATGTGAATTAGAACTATTGGAACTAAAATAAGTGTGTTTAGAGTCATTTGAATGCCTGAAATTGGTCGAAATAGAAGCTTCTGAGTAGGATAAAAAGTCTGTAAAAATGGCAATTTTGGTCACATTGAGGCTTCGAAAAGTAGTTATTCAACATGAGGCACAATCCAAATGACATTTTGAATCAATTTTTCTACAGTCCAAAAAATCAATTTTCTGATGAAAAACGATGACCCGTGACCTGTCGAACTTCCTCCAAATGGTCAGGAATTGAAAGTTTTTTAATGTTTTGTTTTTTTACTGTAAATGACTATTGCATGTGAATTAGAACTCTTGGAACTAAAATGAGTGTGTTTAGAGTCATTTTAATGCCTGAAATTGGACGAAATAGAAGCTTCTGAGTAGGATAAAAAGTCTGTAAAAATGGCATTTTTGGTCACATTGAGGCTTCGAAAAGTAGTTATTCAACATGAGGCACAATCCAAATGACATTTTGAATCAATTTTTCTACAGTCCAAAAAATCAATTTTCTGATGAAAAACGATGAGCCGTGACCTGTCGAACTTCCTCCAAATGGTCAGAAATTGAAATTTTTTAATGTTTTGTTTTTTGACTGTAAATGACTATTGCATGTGAATTAGAACTCTTGGAACTAAAATAAGTGTGTTTAGAGTCATTTTAATGCCCGAAATTGGTCAAAATAGAAGCTTCTGAGTAGGAGAAAAAGTCTGTAAAAATTGCAATTTTGGTCACATTGAGGCTTCAAAAAGTAGTTATTCAACATGAGGAACAATCCAAATGACATTTTGAATCAATTCTTCTACAGACCAAAAAAATCAATTTTCTGATGAAAAACGATGACCCGTGACCTGTCGAACTTTCTCCAGATGGTCAGAAATGGTAATTTTTCAATGTTAAATATTTTGACTGTAAATGACTATTGCATGTGAATTATCACTTTTGGAACTAAAATAAGTGTGTTTAGAGTCATTGTAATGCCTGAAATTGGTTGAAATAGAAGCTTCTGAGTAGGAGAAAAAGTCTGTAAAAATTGCAATTTTGGTCACATTGAGGCTTCAAAAAGTAGTTATTCAACATGAGGCACAATCCAAATGACATTTTGAATCAATTTTTCTACAGTCCAAAAAATCAATTTTCGAATGAAAAACGATGACCCGTGACCTGTCGAACTTCCTGCAAATGGTCAGAAATGGGAATTTTTTGATGTTTTGTTTTTTACTGTAAATGACTATTGCATGTGAATTAGGACTATTGGAACTAAAATAGGTGTGTATAGAGTTATTTTAATGCCTGAAATTGGTCAAAATAGAAGCTTCTGAGTAGGAGAAAAAGTCTGTAAAAATGGCAATTTTGGTCACATTGAGGCTTCAAAAAGTAGTTATTCAACATGAGGCACAATCCAAATGACATTTTGAATCAATTTTTCTACAGTCCAAAAAATCAATTTTCTGATGAAAAACGATGACCCGTGACCTGTCGAACTTCCTCCAAATGGTCAGAAATTGAAAGGTTGTTAATGTTTTGTTTTTTGACTGTAAATGACTATTGCATGTGAATTAGAACTCTTGGAACTAAAATACGTGTGTTTAGAGTCATTTTAATGCCTGAAATTGGTCGAAATAGAAGCTTCTGAGTAGGATAAAAAGTCTGTAAAAATGGCAATTTTGGTCACATTGAGGCTTCAAAAAGTAGTTATTCAACATGAGGAACAATCTAAATGACATTTTGAATCAAAATTTCTAAAGTCCAAAAAATCAATTTTCTGATGAAATACGATGACCCGTGACCTGTCGAACTTTCTCCAGATGGTCAGAAATGGGAATTTTTTAATGTTTTGTTTTTTGACTGTAAATTACTATTGCATGTGAATTTGAACTCTTGGAACTAAAATAAGTGTGTTTATAGTCATTTTAATGCCTGAAATTGGTCGAAATAGAAGCTTCTGAGTAGGAGAAAAAGTCTGTAAAATTGGCGATTTTGGTCACATTGCGGCTTCAAAAAGTAGTTATTTAACATGAGGCACAATCCAAATGACATTTTAAATCAAATTATCTACAATTCAAAAAATCAATTTTCTAATGAAAAACGATGACCCGTGACCTGTCGAACTTCCTGCAAATGGTCAGAAATGGAAATTTTTTGATGTTTTGTTTTTTTACTGTAAATGACTATTGCATGTGAATTAGGACTATTGGAACTAAAATAGGTGTGTATACAGTCATTTTAATACCTGAAATTGGGCGAAATAGAAGCTTCTGAGTAGAATAAAAAGTCTGTAAAAATGGAAATTTTGGTCACATTGAGGCTTCGAAAAGTAGTTATTCAACATGAGGCACAATCCAAATGACATTTTGAATCAATTTTTCTACAGTCCAAAAAATCAATTTTCTGATGAAAAACGATGACCCGTGACCTGTCGAACTTCCTCCAATTGGTCAGGAATTGAAAGTTTTTTAATGTTTTGTTTTTTGACTGTAAATGACTATTGCATGTGAATTAGAACTCTTGGAACGAAAATAAGTGTGTTTAGAGTCATTTTAATGCCTGAAATTGGTCGAAATAGAAGCTTCTGAGTAGGATAAAAAGTCTATAAAAATGGCAATTTTGGTCACATTGAGGCTTCGAAAAGTAGTTATTCAACAAGAGGCACAATCCAAATGACATTTTGAATCAATTTTTCTACAGACCAAAAAAATCAATTTTCTGATGAAAAACGATGACCCGTGACCTGTTGAACTTTCTCCAGATGGTCAGAAATGGGAATTTTTTAATGTTTTGTTTTTTGACTGTAAATGACTATTGCATGTGAATTAGAACTCTTGGAACTAAAATAAGTGTGTTTATAGTCATTTTAATGCCTGAAATTGGTCGAAATAGAAGCTTCTGAGTAGGAGAAAAAGTCTGTAAAATTGGCGATTTTGGTCACATTGCGGCTTCAAAAAGTAGTTATTTAACATGAGGCACAATCCAAATTACATTTTACCATCAAATTTTATACAGTCCAAAAAAATCAATTTTCTGATGAAAAACGATGACCCGTGACCTGTCGAATTTTCTCCAGATGGTCAGAAATGGTAATTTTTTAATGTTTAAGTTTTTTGAATGTAAATGACTATTGCATTTGAATTAGAACTCTTGGAACTAAAATAAGTGTGTTTAGAGTCATTTTAATGCCTGAAATTGGTCAAAATAGAAGCTTCAGAGTAGGAGAAAAAGTCTGTAAAAATGGCAATTTTGGTCACATTGAGGCTTCAAAAAGTAGTTATTCAACATGAGGCACAATCCAAATGACATTTTGAATCAATTTTTCTACAGTCCAAAAATCAATTTTCTGATGAAAAACGATGACCCGTGACCTGTCGAATTTTCTCCAGATGGTCAGAAATGGTAATTTTTTAATGTTTAAGTTTTTTTAATGTAAATGACTATTGCATGTGAATTAGAACTCTTGGAACTAAAATAAGTTTGTTTAGATTCATTTTAATGCCTGAAATTGGTCGAAATCGAAGCTTCTGAGTAGGACAAAAAGTCTGTAAAAATGGCAATTTTGGTCACATTGAGGCTTCGAAAAGTAGTTATTCAACATGAGGCACAATCCAAATGACATTTTGAATCAATTTTTCTACAGTCCAAAAAATCAATTTTCTGATGAAAAACGATGAGCCGTCACCTGTCAAACTTCCTCCAAATGGTCATATATGGAAATTTTTTATTGTTTTGTTTTTTGACTGTAAATGACTATTGCATGTGAATTAGAACTATTGGAACTAAAATAAGTGTGTTTAGAGTCATTTTAATGCCTGAAATTGGTCGAAATAGAAGCTTCTGAGTAGGATAAAAAGTCTGTAAAAATGGCAATTTTGGTCACATTGAGGCTTCGAAAAGTAGTTATTCAACATGAGGCACAATCCAAATGACATTTTGAATCAATTTTTCTACAGTCCAAAAAATCAATTTTCTGATGAAAAACGATGACCCGTGACCTGTCGAACTTCCTCCAAATGGTCAGGAATTGAAAGTTTTTTAATGTTTTGTTTTTTGACTGTAAATGACTATTGCATGTGAATTAGAACTCTTGGAACTAAAATGAGTGTGTTTAGAGTCATTTTAATGCCTGAAATTGGTCGAAATAGAAGCTTCTGAGTAGGATAAAAAGTCTGTAAAAATGGCATTTTTGGTCACATTGAGGCTTCGAAAAGTAGTTATTCAACATGAGGCACAATCCAAATGACATTTTGAATCAATTTTTCTACAGTCCAAAAAATCAATTTTCTGATATAAAACGATGAGCCGTGACCAGTCGAACTTCCTCCAAATGGTCAGAAATTGAAATTTTTTAATGTTTTGTTTTTTGACTGTAAATGACTATTGCATGTGAATTAGAACTCTTGGAACTAAAATAAGTGTGTTTAGAGTCATTTTAATGCCTGAAATTGGTCAAAATAGAAGCTTCTGAGTAGGATAAAAAGTTTGTAAAAATAGAAATTTTGGTCACATTGAGGCTTTGAAAAGTAGTTATTCAACATTAGGCACTATCCAAATGACATTTTGAATCAATTTTTCTACAGACCAAAAAATCAATTTTCTGATGAAAAACGATGACCCGTGACCTGTCGAACTTTCTCCAGATGGTCAGAAATGGGAATTTTTTAATGTTTTGTTTTTTGACTGTAAATGACTATTGCATGTGAATTAGAACTCTTGGAACTAAAATAATTGTGTTTAGAGTCATTGTAATGCCTGAAATTGGTTGAAATAGAAGCTTCTGAGTAGGAGAAAAAGTCTGTAAAAATTGCAATTTTGGTCACATTGAGGCTTCAAAAAGTAGTTATTCAACATGAGGAACAATCCAAATGACATTTTGAATCAATTCTTCTACAGACCAAAAAAATCAATTTTCTGATGAAAAACGATGACCCGTGACCTGTTGAACTTTCTCCAGATGGTCAGAAATGGGAATTTTTTAATGTTTTGTTTTTTGACTGTAAATGACTATTGCATGTGAATTAGAACTCTTGGAACTAAAATAAGTGTGTTTATAGTCATTTTAATGCCTGAAATTGGTCGAAATAGAAGCTTCTGAGTAGGAGAAAAAGTCTGTAAAATTGGCGATTTTGGTCACATTGCGGCTTCAAAAAGTAGTTATTTAACATGAGGCACAATCCAAATTACATTTTACCATCAAATTTCATACAGTCCAAAAAAATCAATTTTCTGATGAAAAACGATGACCCGTGACCTGTCGAATTTTCTCCAGATGGTCAGAAATGGTAATTTTTTAATGTTTAAATTTTTTGAATGTAAATGACTATTGCATTTGAATTAGAACTCTTGGAACTAAAATAAGTGTGTTTAGAGTCATTTTAATGCCTGAAATTGGTCAAAATAGAAGCTTCAGAGTAGGAGAAAAAGTCTGTAAAAATGGCAATTTTGGTCACATTGAGGCTTCAAAAAGTAGTTATTCAACATGAGCCACAATCCAAATGACATTTTGAATCAATTTTTCTACAGTCCAAAAAATCAATTTTCTGATGAAAAACGATGACCCGTGACCTGTCGAACTTCCTCCAAATGGTCATATATGGACATTTTTTATTGTTTTGTTTTTTGACTGTAAATGACTATTGCATGTGAATTAGAACTCTTGGAACTAAAATAGGTGTGTTTAGAGTCATTGTAATGCCTGAAATTGGTCGAAATAGAAGCTTCTGAGTAGGATAAAAAGTCTGTAAAAATGGCAATTTTGGTCACATTGAGGCTTCGATAAGTAGTTATTCAACATGAGGCACAATCCAAATGACATTTTGAATCAATTTTTCTACAGTCCAAAAAATCAATTTTCTGATGAAAAACGATGACCCGTGACCTGTTGAACTTTCTCCAGATGGTCAGAAATGGGAATTTTTTAATGTTTTGTTTTTTGACTGTAAATGACTATTGCATTTGAATTAGAACTCTTGGAACTAAAATAAGTGTGTTTAGAGTCATTTTAATGCCTGAAATTGGTCAAAATAGAAGCTTCAGAGTAGGAGAAAAAGTCTGTAAAAATGGCAATTTTGGTCACATTGAGGCTTCAAAAAGTAGTTATTCAACATGAGGCACAATCCAAATGACATTTTGAATCAATTTTTCTACAGTCCAAAAATCAATTTTCTGATGAAAAACGATGACCCGTGACCTGTCGAATTTTCTCCAGATGGTCAGAAATGGTAATTTTTTAATGTTTAAGTTTTTTTAATGTAAATGACTATTGCATGTGAATTAGAACTCTTGGAACTAAAATAAGTTTGTTTAGATTCATTTTAATGCCTGAAATTGGTCGAAATCGAAGCTTCTGAGTAGGACAAAAAGTCTGTAAAAATGGCAATTTTGGTCACATTGAGGCTTCGAAAAGTAGTTATTCAACATGAGGCACAATCCAAATGACATTTTGAATCAATTTTTCTACAGTCCAAAAAATCTATTTTCTGATGAAAAACGATGAGCCGTCACCTGTCAAACTTCCTCCAAATGGTCATATATGGAAATTTTTTATTGTTTTGTTTTTTGACTGTAAATGACTATTGCATGTGAATTAGAACTATTGGAACTAAAATAAGTGTGTTTAGAGTCATTTTAATGCCTGAAATTGGTCGAAATAGAAGCTTCTGAGTAGGATAAAAAGTCTGTAAAAATGGCAATTTTGGTCACATTGAGGCTTCGAAAAGTAGTTATTCAACATGAGGCACAATCCAAATGACATTTTGAATCAATTTTTCTACAGTCCAAAAAATCAATTTTCTGATGAAAAACGATGACCCGTGACCTGTCGAACTTCCTCCAAATGGTCAGGAATTGAAAGTTTTTTAATGTTTTGTTTTTTGACTGTAAATGACTATTGCATGTGAATTAGAACTCTTGGAACTAAAATGAGTGTGTTTAGAGTCATTTTAATGCCTGAAATTGGTCGAAATAGAAGCTTCTGAGTAGGATAAAAAGTCTGTAAAAATGGCATTTTTGGTCACATTGAGGCTTCGAAAAGTAGTTATTCAACATGAGGCACAATCCAAATGACATTTTGAATCAATTTTTCTACAGTCCAAAAAATCAATTTTCTGATATAAAACGATGAGCCGTGACCAGTCGAACTTCCTCCAAATGGTCAGAAATTGAAATTTTTTAATGTTTTGTTTTTTGACTGTAAATGACTATTGCATGTGAATTAGAACTCTTGGAACTAAAATAAGTGTGTTTAGAGTCATTTTAATGCCTGAAATTGGTCAAAATAGAAGCTTCTGAGTAGGATAAAAAGTTTGTAAAAATAGAAATTTTGGTCACATTGAGGCTTTGAAAAGTAGTTATTCAACATTAGGCACTATCCAAATGACATTTTGAATCAATTTTTCTACAGACCAAAAAATCAATTTTCTGATGAAAAACGATGACCCGTGACCTGTTGAACTTTCTCCAGATGGTCAGAAATGGGAATTTTTTAATGTTTTGTTTTTTGACTGTAAATGACTATTGCATGTGAATTAGAACTCTTGGAACTAAAATAATTGTGTTTAGAGTCATTGTAATGCCTGAAATTGGTTGAAATAGAAGCTTCTGAGTAGGAGAAAAAGTCTGTAAAAATTGCAATTTTGGTCACATTGAGGCTTCAAAAAGTAGTTATTCAACATGAGGAACAATCCAAATGACATTTTGAATCAATTCTTCTACAGACCAAAAAAATCAATTTTCTGATGAAAAACGATGACCCGTGACCTGTTGAACTTTCTCCAGATGGTCAGAAATGGGAATTTTTTAATGTTTTGTTTTTTGACTGTAAATGACTATTGCATGTGAATTAGAACTCTTGGAACTAAAATAAGTGTGTTTATAGTCATTTTAATGCCTGAAATTGGTCGAAATAGAAGCTTCTGAGTAGGAGAAAAAGTCTGTAAAATTGGCGATTTTGGTCACATTGCGGCTTCAAAAAGTAGTTATTTAACATGAGGCACAATCCAAATTACATTTTACCATCAAATTTCATACAGTCCAAAAAAATCAATTTTCTGATGAAAAACGATGACCCGTGACCTGTCGAATTTTCTCCAGATGGTCAGAAATGGTAATTTTTTAATGTTTAAATTTTTTGAATGTAAATGACTATTGCATTTGAATTAGAACTCTTGGAACTAAAATAAGTGTGTTTAGAGTCATTTTAATGCCTGAAATTGGTCAAAATAGAAGCTTCAGAGTAGGAGAAAAAGTCTGTAAAAATGGCAATTTTGGTCACATTGAGGCTTCAAAAAGTAGTTATTCAACATGAGCCACAATCCAAATGACATTTTGAATCAATTTTTCTACAGTCCAAAAAATCAATTTTCTGATGAAAAACGATGACCCGTGACCTGTCGAACTTCCTCCAAATGGTCATATATGGACATTTTTTATTGTTTTGTTTTTTGACTGTAAATGACTATTGCATGTGAATTAGAACTCTTGGAACTAAAATAGGTGTGTTTAGAGTCATTGTAATGCCTGAAATTGGTCGAAATAGAAGCTTCTGAGTAGGATAAAAAGTCTGTAAAAATGGCAATTTTGGTCACATTGAGGCTTCGATAAGTAGTTATTCAACATGAGGCACAATCCAAATGACATTTTGAATCAATTTTTCTACAGTCCAAAAAATCAATTTTCTGATGAAAAACGATGACCCGTGACCTGTTGAACTTTCTCCAGATGGTCAGAAATGGGAATTTTTTAATGTTTTGTTTTTTGACTGTAAATGACTATTGCATTTGAATTAGAACTCTTGGAACTAAAATAAGTGTGTTTAGAGTCATTTTAATGCCTGAAATTGGTCAAAATAGAAGCTTCAGAGTAGGAGAAAAAGTCTGTAAAAATGGCAATTTTGGTCACATTGAGGCTTCAAAAAGTAGTTATTCAACATGAGGCACAATCCAAATGACATTTTGAATCAATTTTTCTACAGTCCAAAAATCAATTTTCTGATGAAAAACGATGACCCGTGACCTGTCGAATTTTCTCCAGATGGTCAGAAATGGTAATTTTTTAATGTTTAAGTTTTTTTAATGTAAATGACTATTGCATGTGAATTAGAACTCTTGGAACTAAAATAAGTTTGTTTAGATTCATTTTAATGCCTGAAATTGGTCGAAATCGAAGCTTCTGAGTAGGACAAAAAGTCTGTAAAAATGGCAATTTTGGTCACATTGAGGCTTCGAAAAGTAGTTATTCAACATGAGGCACAATCCAAATGACATTTTGAATCAATTTTTCTACAGTCCAAAAAATCAATTTTCTGATGAAAAACGATGAGCCGTCACCTGTCAAACTTCCTCCAAATGGTCATATATGGAAATTTTTTATTGTTTTGTTTTTTGACTGTAAATGACTATTGCATGTGAATTAGAACTATTGGAACTAAAATAAGTGTGTTTAGAGTCATTTTAATGCCTGAAATTGGTCGAAATAGAAGCTTCTGAGTAGGATAAAAAGTCTGTAAAAATGGCAATTTTGGTCACATTGAGGCTTCGAAAAGTAGTTATTCAACATGAGGCACAATCCAAATGACATTTTGAATCAATTTTTCTACAGTCCAAAAAATCAATTTTCTGATGAAAAACGATGACCCGTGACCTGTCGAACTTCCTCCAAATGGTCAGGAATTGAAAGTTTTTTAATGTTTTGTTTTTTGACTGTAAATGACTATTGCATGTGAATTAGAACTCTTGGAACTAAAATGAGTGTGTTTAGAGTCATTTTAATGCCTGAAATTGGTCGAAATAGAAGCTTCTGAGTAGGATAAAAAGTCTGTAAAAATGGCATTTTTGGTCACATTGAGGCTTCGAAAAGTAGTTATTCAACATGAGGCACAATCCAAATGACATTTTGAATCAATTTTTCTACAGTCCAAAAAATCAATTTTCTGATGAAAAACGATGAGCCGTGACCTGTCGAACTTCCTCCAAATGGTCAGAAATTGAAATTTTTTAATGTTTTGTTTTTTGACTGTAAATGACTATTGCATGTGAATTAGAACTCTTGGAACTAAAATAAGTGTGTTTAGAGTCATTTTAATGCCTGAAATTGGTCAAAATAGAAGCTTCTGAGTAGGATAAAAAGTTTGTAAAAATAGAAATTTTGGTCACATTGAGGCTTTGAAAAGTAGTTATTCAACATGAGGCACTATCCAAATGACATTTTGAATCAATTTTTCTACAGACCAAAAAATCAATTTTCTGATGAAAAACGATGACCCGTGACCTGTCGAACTTTCTCCAGATGGTCAGAAATGGGAATTTTTTAATGTTTTGTTTTTTGACTGTAAATGACTATTGCATGTGAATTAGAACTCTTGGAACTAAAATAAGTGTGTTTAGAGTCATTGTAATGCCTGAAATTGGTTGAAATAGAAGCTTCTGAGTAGGAGAAAAAGTCTGTAAAAATTGCAATTTTGGTCACATTGAGGCTTCAAAAAGTAGTTATTCAACATGAGGAACAATCCAAATGACATTTTGAATCAATTCTTCTACAGACCAAAAAAATCAATTTTCTGATGAAAAACGATGACCCGTGACCTGTTGAACTTTCTCCAGATGGTCAGAAATGGGAATTTTTTAATGTTTTGTTTTTTGACTGTAAATGACTATTGCATGTGAATTAGAACTCTTGGAACTAAAATAAGTGTGTTTATAGTCATTTTAATGCCTGAAATTGGTCGAAATAGAAGCTTCTGAGTAGGAGAAAAAGTCTGTAAAATTGGCGATTTTGGTCACATTGCGGCTTCAAAAAGTAGTTATTTAACATGAGGCACAATCCAAATTACATTTTACCATCAAATTTCATACAGTCCAAAAAAATCAATTTTCTGATGAAAAACGATGACCCGTGACCTGTCGAATTTTCTCCAGATGGTCAGAAATAGTAATTTTTTAATGTTTAAGTTTTTTGAATGTAAATGACTATTGCATTTGAATTAGAACTCTTGGAACTAAAATAAGTGTGTTTAGAGTCATTTTAATGCCTGAAATTGGTCAAAATAGAAGCTTCAGAGTAGGAGAAAAAGTCTGTAAAAATGGCAATTTTGGTCACATTGAGGCTTCAAAAAGTAGTTATTCAACATGAGGCACAATCCAAATGACATTTTGAATCAATTTTTCTACAGTCCAAAAATCAATTTTCTGATGAAAAACGATTACCCGTGACCTGTCGAATTTTCTCCAGATGGTCAGAAATTGTAATTTTTTAATGTTTTGTTTTTTGACTGTAAATGACTATTGCATGTGAATTAGAACTCTTGGAACTAAAATAAGTTTGTTTAGAGTCATTTTAATGCCTGAAATTGGTCGAAATAGAAGCTTCTGAGTAGGATAAAAAGTCTGTAAAAATGGCAATTTTGGTCACATTGAGGCTTCGAAAAGTAGTTATTCAACATGAGGCACAATCCAAATGACATTTTGAATCAATTTTTCTACAGTCCAAAAAATCAATTTTCTGATGAAAAACGATAAACCGTGACCTGTCAAACTCCCTCCAAATGGTCATATATGGACATTTTTTATTGTTTTGTTTTTTGACTGTAAATGACTATTGCATGTGAATTAGAACTCTTGGAACTAAAATAAGTTTGTTTAGATTCATTTTAATGCCTGAAATTGGTCGAAATCGAAGCTTCTGAGTAGGACAAAAAGTCTGTAAAAAAGGCAATTTTGGTCACATTGAGGCTTCGAAAAGTAGTATTCAACATGAGGCACAATCCAAATGACATTTTCAATCAATTTTTCTACAGTCCAAAAAATCAATTTTCTGATGAAAAACGATAAACCGTGACCTGTCAAACTCCCTCCAAATGGTCATATATGGACATTTTTTATTGTTTTGTTTTTTGACTGTAAATGACTATTGCATGTGAATTAGAACTCTTGGAACTAAAATAGGTGTGTTTAGAGTCATTGTAATGCCTGAAATTGGTCGAAATAGAAGCTTCTGAGTAGGATAAAAAGTCTGTAAAAATGGCAATTTTGGTCACATTGAGGCTTCGATAAGTAGTTATTCAACATGAGGCACAATCCAAATGACATTTTGAATCAATTTTTCTACAGACCAAAAAAATCAATTTTCTGATGAAAAACGATGACCCGTGACCTGTTGAACTTTCTCCAGATGGTCAGAAATGGGAATTTTTTAATGTTTTGTTTTTTGACTGTAAATGACTATTGCATGTGAATTAGAACTCTTGGAACTAAAATAAGTGTGTTTATAGTCATTTTAATGCCTGAAATTGGTCGAAATAGAAGCTTCTGAGTAGGAGAAAAAGTCTGTAAAATTGGCGATTTTGGTCACATTGCGGCTTCAAAAAGTAGTTATTTAACATGAGGCACAATCCAAATTACATTTTACCATCAAATTTTATACAGTCCAAAAAAATCAATTTTCTGATGAAAAACGATGACCCGTGACCTGTCGAATTTTCTCCAGATGGTCAGAAATGGTAATTTTTTAATGTTTAAGTTTTTTGAATGTAAATGACTATTGCATTTGAATTAGAACTCTTGGAACTAAAATAAGTGTGTTTAGAGTCATTTTAATGCCTGAAATTGGTCAAAATAGAAGCTTCAGAGTAGGAGAAAAAGTCTGTAAAAATGGCAATTTTGGTCACATTGAGGCTTCAAAAAGTAGTTATTCAACATGAGGCACAATCCAAATGACATTTTGAATCAATTTTTCTACAGTCCAAAAATCAATTTTCTGATGAAAAACGATGACCCGTGACCTGTCGAATTTTCTCCAGATGGTCAGAAATGGTAATTTTTTAATGTTTAAGTTTTTTTAATGTAAATGACTATTGCATGTGAATTAGAACTCTTGGAACTAAAATAAGTTTGTTTAGATTCATTTTAATGCCTGAAATTGGTCGAAATCGAAGCTTCTGAGTAGGACAAAAAGTCTGTAAAAATGGCAATTTTGGTCACATTGAGGCTTCGAAAAGTAGTTATTCAACATGAGGCACAATCCAAATGACATTTTGAATCAATTTTTCTACAGTCCAAAAAATCAATTTTCTGATGAAAAACGATGAGCCGTCACCTGTCAAACTTCCTCCAAATGGTCATATATGGAAATTTTTTATTGTTTTGTTTTTTGACTGTAAATGACTATTGCATGTGAATTAGAACTATTGGAACTAAAATAAGTGTGTTTAGAGTCATTTTAATGCCTGAAATTGGTCGAAATAGAAGCTTCTGAGTAGGATAAAAAGTCTGTAAAAATGGCAATTTTGGTCACATTGAGGCTTCGAAAAGTAGTTATTCAACATGAGGCACAATCCAAATGACATTTTGAATCAATTTTTCTACAGTCCAAAAAATCAATTTTCTGATGAAAAACGATGACCCGTGACCTGTCGAACTTCCTCCAAATGGTCAGGAATTGAAAGTTTTTTAATGTTTTGTTTTTTGACTGTAAATGACTATTGCATGTGAATTAGAACTCTTGGAACTAAAATGAGTGTGTTTAGAGTCATTTTAATGCCTGAAATTGGTCGAAATAGAAGCTTCTGAGTAGGATAAAAAGTCTGTAAAAATGGCATTTTTGGTCACATTGAGGCTTCGAAAAGTAGTTATTCAACATGAGGCACAATCCAAATGACATTTTGAATCAATTTTTCTACAGTCCAAAAAATCAATTTTCTGATATAAAACGATGAGCCGTGACCAGTCGAACTTCCTCCAAATGGTCAGAAATTGAAATTTTTTAATGTTTTGTTTTTTGACTGTAAATGACTATTGCATGTGAATTAGAACTCTTGGAACTAAAATAAGTGTGTTTAGAGTCATTTTAATGCCTGAAATTGGTCAAAATAGAAGCTTCTGAGTAGGATAAAAAGTTTGTAAAAATAGAAATTTTGGTCACATTGAGGCTTTGAAAAGTAGTTATTCAACATTAGGCACTATCCAAATGACATTTTGAATCAATTTTTCTACAGACCAAAAAATCAATTTTCTGATGAAAAACGATGACCCGTGACCTGTCGAACTTTCTCCAGATGGTCAGAAATGGGAATTTTTTAATGTTTTGTTTTTTGACTGTAAATGACTATTGCATGTGAATTAGAACTCTTGGAACTAAAATAATTGTGTTTAGAGTCATTGTAATGCCTGAAATTGGTTGAAATAGAAGCTTCTGAGTAGGAGAAAAAGTCTGTAAAAATTGCAATTTTGGTCACATTGAGGCTTCAAAAAGTAGTTATTCAACATGAGGAACAATCCAAATGACATTTTGAATCAATTCTTCTACAGACCAAAAAAATCAATTTTCTGATGAAAAACGATGACCCGTGACCTGTTGAACTTTCTCCAGATGGTCAGAAATGGGAATTTTTTAATGTTTTGTTTTTTGACTGTAAATGACTATTGCATGTGAATTAGAACTCTTGGAACTAAAATAAGTGTGTTTATAGTCATTTTAATGCCTGAAATTGGTCGAAATAGAAGCTTCTGAGTAGGAGAAAAAGTCTGTAAAATTGGCGATTTTGGTCACATTGCGGCTTCAAAAAGTAGTTATTTAACATGAGGCACAATCCAAATTACATTTTACCATCAAATTTCATACAGTCCAAAAAAATCAATTTTCTGATGAAAAACGATGACCCGTGACCTGTCGAATTTTCTCCAGATGGTCAGAAATGGTAATTTTTTAATGTTTAAATTTTTTGAATGTAAATGACTATTGCATTTGAATTAGAACTCTTGGAACTAAAATAAGTGTGTTTAGAGTCATTTTAATGCCTGAAATTGGTCAAAATAGAAGCTTCAGAGTAGGAGAAAAAGTCTGTAAAAATGGCAATTTTGGTCACATTGAGGCTTCAAAAAGTAGTTATTCAACATGAGCCACAATCCAAATGACATTTTGAATCAATTTTTCTACAGTCCAAAAAATCAATTTTCTGATGAAAAACGATGACCCGTGACCTGTCGAACTTCCTCCAAATGGTCATATATGGACATTTTTTATTGTTTTGTTTTTTGACTGTAAATGACTATTGCATGTGAATTAGAACTCTTGGAACTAAAATAGGTGTGTTTAGAGTCATTGTAATGCCTGAAATTGGTCGAAATAGAAGCTTCTGAGTAGGATAAAAAGTCTGTAAAAATGGCAATTTTGGTCACATTGAGGCTTCGATAAGTAGTTATTCAACATGAGGCACAATCCAAATGACATTTTGAATCAATTTTTCTACAGTCCAAAAAATCAATTTTCTGATGAAAAACGATGACCCGTGACCTGTTGAACTTTCTCCAGATGGTCAGAAATGGGAATTTTTTAATGTTTTGTTTTTTGACTGTAAATGACTATTGCATTTGAATTAGAACTCTTGGAACTAAAATAAGTGTGTTTAGAGTCATTTTAATGCCTGAAATTGGTCAAAATAGAAGCTTCAGAGTAGGAGAAAAAGTCTGTAAAAATGGCAATTTTGGTCACATTGAGGCTTCAAAAAGTAGTTATTCAACATGAGGCACAATCCAAATGACATTTTGAATCAATTTTTCTACAGTCCAAAAATCAATTTTCTGATGAAAAACGATGACCCGTGACCTGTCGAATTTTCTCCAGATGGTCAGAAATGGTAATTTTTTAATGTTTAAGTTTTTTTAATGTAAATGACTATTGCATGTGAATTAGAACTCTTGGAACTAAAATAAGTTTGTTTAGATTCATTTTAATGCCTGAAATTGGTCGAAATCGAAGCTTCTGAGTAGGACAAAAAGTCTGTAAAAATGGCAATTTTGGTCACATTGAGGCTTCGAAAAGTAGTTATTCAACATGAGGCACAATCCAAATGACATTTTGAATCAATTTTTCTACAGTCCAAAAAATCTATTTTCTGATGAAAAACGATGAGCCGTCACCTGTCAAACTTCCTCCAAATGGTCATATATGGAAATTTTTTATTGTTTTGTTTTTTGACTGTAAATGACTATTGCATGTGAATTAGAACTATTGGAACTAAAATAAGTGTGTTTAGAGTCATTTTAATGCCTGAAATTGGTCGAAATAGAAGCTTCTGAGTAGGATAAAAAGTCTGTAAAAATGGCAATTTTGGTCACATTGAGGCTTCGAAAAGTAGTTATTCAACATGAGGCACAATCCAAATGACATTTTGAATCAATTTTTCTACAGTCCAAAAAATCAATTTTCTGATGAAAAACGATGACCCGTGACCTGTCGAACTTCCTCCAAATGGTCAGGAATTGAAAGTTTTTTAATGTTTTGTTTTTTGACTGTAAATGACTATTGCATGTGAATTAGAACTCTTGGAACTAAAATGAGTGTGTTTAGAGTCATTTTAATGCCTGAAATTGGTCGAAATAGAAGCTTCTGAGTAGGATAAAAAGTCTGTAAAAATGGCATTTTTGGTCACATTGAGGCTTCGAAAAGTAGTTATTCAACATGAGGCACAATCCAAATGACATTTTGAATCAATTTTTCTACAGTCCAAAAAATCAATTTTCTGATATAAAACGATGAGCCGTGACCAGTCGAACTTCCTCCAAATGGTCAGAAATTGAAATTTTTTAATGTTTTGTTTTTTGACTGTAAATGACTATTGCATGTGAATTAGAACTCTTGGAACTAAAATAAGTGTGTTTAGAGTCATTTTAATGCCTGAAATTGGTCAAAATAGAAGCTTCTGAGTAGGATAAAAAGTTTGTAAAAATAGAAATTTTGGTCACATTGAGGCTTTGAAAAGTAGTTATTCAACATTAGGCACTATCCAAATGACATTTTGAATCAATTTTTCTACAGACCAAAAAATCAATTTTCTGATGAAAAACGATGACCCGTGACCTGTCGAACTTTCTCCAGATGGTCAGAAATGGGAATTTTTTAATGTTTTGTTTTTTGACTGTAAATGACTATTGCATGTGAATTAGAACTCTTGGAACTAAAATAATTGTGTTTAGAGTCATTGTAATGCCTGAAATTGGTTGAAATAGAAGCTTCTGAGTAGGAGAAAAAGTCTGTAAAAATTGCAATTTTGGTCACATTGAGGCTTCAAAAAGTAGTTATTCAACATGAGGAACAATCCAAATGACATTTTGAATCAATTCTTCTACAGACCAAAAAAATCAATTTTCTGATGAAAAACGATGACCCGTGACCTGTTGAACTTTCTCCAGATGGTCAGAAATGGGAATTTTTTAATGTTTTGTTTTTTGACTGTAAATGACTATTGCATGTGAATTAGAACTCTTGGAACTAAAATAAGTGTGTTTATAGTCATTTTAATGCCTGAAATTGGTCGAAATAGAAGCTTCTGAGTAGGAGAAAAAGTCTGTAAAATTGGCGATTTTGGTCACATTGCGGCTTCAAAAAGTAGTTATTTAACATGAGGCACAATCCAAATTACATTTTACCATCAAATTTCATACAGTCCAAAAAAATCAATTTTCTGATGAAAAACGATGACCCGTGACCTGTCGAATTTTCTCCAGATGGTCAGAAATGGTAATTTTTTAATGTTTAAATTTTTTGAATGTAAATGACTATTGCATTTGAATTAGAACTCTTGGAACTAAAATAAGTGTGTTTAGAGTCATTTTAATGCCTGAAATTGGTCAAAATAGAAGCTTCAGAGTAGGAGAAAAAGTCTGTAAAAATGGCAATTTTGGTCACATTGAGGCTTCAAAAAGTAGTTATTCAACATGAGCCACAATCCAAATGACATTTTGAATCAATTTTTCTACAGTCCAAAAAATCAATTTTCTGATGAAAAACGATGACCCGTGACCTGTCGAACTTCCTCCAAATGGTCATATATGGACATTTTTTATTGTTTTGTTTTTTGACTGTAAATGACTATTGCATGTGAATTAGAACTCTTGGAACTAAAATAAGTTTGTTTAGAGTCATTTTAATGCCTGAAATTGGTCGAAATAGAAGCTTCTGAGTAGGATAAAAAGTCTGTAAAAATGGCAATTTTGGTCACATTGAGGCTTCGAAAAGTAGTTATTCAACATGAGGCACAATCCAAATGACATTTTGAATCAATTTTTCTACAGTCCAAAAAATCAATTTTCTGATGAAAAACGATAAACCGTGACCTGTCAAACTCCCTCCAAATGGTCATATATGGACATTTTTTATTGTTTTGTTTTTTGACTGTAAATGACTATTGCATGTGAATTAGAACTCTTGGAACTAAAATAAGTTTGTTTAGATTCATTTTAATGCCTGAAATTGGTCGAAATCGAAGCTTCTGAGTAGGACAAAAAGTCTGTAAAAAAGGCAATTTTGGTCACATTGAGGCTTCGAAAAGTAGTATTCAACATGAGGCACAATCCAAATGACATTTTCAATCAATTTTTCTACAGTCCAAAAAATCAATTTTCTGATGAAAAACGATAAACCGTGACCTGTCAAACTCCCTCCAAATGGTCATATATGGACATTTTTTATTGTTTTGTTTTTTGACTGTAAATGACTATTGCATGTGAATTAGAACTCTTGGAACTAAAATAAGTTTGTTTAGAGTCATTTTAATGCCTGAAATTGGTCGAAATAGAAGCTTCTGAGTAGGATAAAAAGTCTGTAAAAATGGCAATTTTGGTCACATTGAGGCTTCGAAAAGTAGTTATTCAACCATGAGGCACAATCCAAATGACAATTTGAATCAATTTTTCTACAGTCCAAAAAATCAATTTTCTGATGAAAAACGATAAACCGTGACCTGTCAAACTCCCTCCAAATGGTCATATATGGACATTTTTTATTGTTTTGTTTTTTGACTGTAAATGACTATTGCATGTGAATTAGAACTCTTGGAACTAAAATAAGTTTGTTTAGATTCATTTTAATGCCTGAAATTGGTCGAAATCGAAGCTTCTGAGTAGGACAAAATGTCTGTAAAAATGGCAATTTTGGTCACATTGAGGCTTCGAAAAGTAGTTATTCAACATGAGGCACAATCCAAATGACATTTTGAATCAATTTTTCTACAGTCCAAAAAATCAATTTTCTGGTGAAAAACGATGACCCGTGACCTGTCGAACTTCCTCCAAATGGTCAGAAATGGAAATTTTTTGATGTTTTGTTTTTGTACTGTAAATGACTATTGCATGTGAATTAGAACTATTGGAACTAAAATAATTGTTTATAGAGTCATTTTAATGCCTGAAATTGGTCGGAATAGAAGCTTCTGAGTAGGATAAAAAGTCTGTAAAAATGGCAATTTTGGTCACATTGAGGCTTCGAAAAGTAGTTATTCAACATGAGGCACAATCCAAATGACATTTTGAATCAATTTTTCTACAGTCCAAAAAATCAATTTTCTGATGAAAAACGATGACCCGTGACCTGTCGAACTTCCTCCAAATGGTCAGAAATTAAAATTTTTTAATGTTTTGTTTTTTGACTGTAAATGACTATTGCATGTGAATTAGAACTCTTGGAACTAAAATAAGTGTGTTTAGAGTAATTTTAATGCCTGAAATTGGTCGAAATAGAAGCTTCTGAGTAGGATAAAAAGTCTGTAAAAATGGCAATTTTGGTCACATTGAGGCTTCACAAAGTAGTTATTCAACATGAGGCACAATCCAAATGATATTTTAAATCAATTTTTCTACAGTCCAAAAAAATCAATTTTCTGATGAAAAACGATGACCCGTGACCTGTCGCACTTTCTCCAGATGGTCAGAAATGGTAATTTTTTAATATTTAATTTTTTGACTGTAAATTACTATTGCATGTGAATTATCACTCTTGGAACTAAAATACGTGTGTTTAGAGTCATTTTAATGCCTGAAATTGGTCAAAATAGAAGCTTCTGAGTGGGAGAAAAAGTCTGTAAAAATGGCAATTTTGGTCACATTGAGGCTTCAAAAAGTAGTTATTCAACATGAGGCACAATCCAAATGACATTTTGAATCAATTTTTCTACAGTCCAAAAAATCGATTTTCTGATGAAAATCGATGACCCGTGACCTGTCGAACTTCCTCCAAATGGTCAGAAATGGACATTTTTTGATGTTTTGTTTTTTTACTGTAAATGATTATTGCATGTGAATTAGAAATCTTGGAACTAAAATTAGTGTGTTTAGAGTCATTTTATTGCCTGAAATTGGTCGAAATAGAAGCTTCTGAGTAGGAGAAAAGTCTGTAAAAATGGCAATTTTGGTCACATTGAGGCTTTAAAAAGTAGTTATTCAACATGAGGCTCAATCCAAATGACATTTTGAATACATTTTTCTACAGTCCAAAAAATCAATTTTCTGATGAAAATCGATGACCCGTGACCTGTCGAACTTCCTCCAAATGGTCAGAAATGGAAATTTTTTTATGTTTTGTTTTTTGACTGTAAATGACTATTGCATGTGAATTAAAACTATTGGAACTAAAATAAGTGTGTTTAGAGTCATTTTAATGCCTGAAATTGGTCGAAATAGAAGCTTCTGAGTAGGAGAAAAAGTCTGTAAAAATTGCAATTTTGGTCACATTGAGGCTTCAAAAAGTAGTTATTCAACGTGAGGCACAATCCAAATGACAATTTTAATCAAAATTTCTAAAGTCCAAAAAATCGATTTTCTGATGAAAATCGATGACCCGTGACCTGTCGAACTTCCTCCAAATGGTCAGAAATGGACATTTTTTGATGTTTTGTTTTTTTACTGTAAATGATTATTGCATGTGAATTAGAAATCTTGGAACTAAAATTAGTGTGTTTAGAGTCATTTTATTGCCTGAAATTGGTCAAAATTGAAGCTTCTGAATAGGAGAAAAGTCTGTAAAAATGGCAATTTTGGTCACATTGAGGCTTTAAAAAGTAGTTATTCAACATGAGGCTCAATCCAAATGACATTTTGAATACATTTTTCTACAGTCCAAAAAATCAATTTTCTGATGAAAACCGATGACCCGTGACCTGTCGAACTTCCTCCAAATGGTCAGAAATGGAAATTTTTTGATGTTTTGTTTTTTACTGTAAATGACTATTGCATGTGAATTAGAAATCTTGGAACTAAAATTAGTGTGTTTAGAGTCATTTTATTGCCTGAAATTGGTCGAAATAGAAGCTTCTGAGTAGGAGAAAAGTCTGTAAAAATGGCAATTTTGGTCACATTGAGGCTTTAAAAAGTAGTTATTCAACATGAGGGTCAATCCAAATGACATTTTGAATACATTTTTCTACAGTCCAAAAAATCAATTTTCTGATGAAAATCGATGACCCGTGACCTGTCGAACTTCCTACAAATGGTCAGAAATGGAAAAATGTTTATGTTTTGTTTTTTTACTGTAAATGACTATTGCATGTGAATTAGAACTATTGGAACTAAAATAAGTGTGTTTAGAGTCATTTTATTGCCTGGAATTGGTCGAAATAGAAGCTTCTGAGTAGGAGAAAAAGTCTGTAAAAATTGCAATTTTGGTCACATTGAGGCTTCAAAAAGTAGTTATTCAACGTGAGGCACAATCCAAATGACAATTTTAATCAAAATTTCTAAAGTCCAAAAAATCAATTTTCTGATGAAAAACGATGACCCGTGACCTGTCGAATTTTCTCCAGATGGTCAGAAATTGTAATTTTTTAATGTTTAATTTTTTGAATGTAAATGACTATTGCATTTGAATTAGAACTCTTGGAACTAAAATAAGTGTGTTTATAGTCATTTTAATGCCTGAAATTGGTCGAAATAGAAGCTTCTGAGTAGGAGAAAAAGTCTGTAAAATTGGCGATTTTGGTCACATTGCGGCTTCAAAAAGTAGTTATTTAACATGAGGCACAATCCAAATTAAATTTACCATCAAATTTTATACAGTCCAAAAAAATCAATTTTCCCATGAAAAACGATGACCCGTGACCTGTCGAATTTTCTCCAGATGGTCAGAAATGGTAATTTTTTAATGTTTAATTTTTTGAATGTAAATGACTATTGCATTTGAATTAGAACTCTTGGAACTAAAATAAGTGTGTTTAGAGTCATTTTAATGCCTGAAATTGGTCGAAATAGAAGCTTCGGAGTAGGAGAAAAAGTCTGTAAAAATGGCAATTTTGGTCACATTGAGGCTTTAAAAAGTAGTTATTCAACATGAGGCTCAATCCAAATGACATTTTGAATACATTTTTCTACAGTCCAAAAAATCAATTTTCTGATGAAAATCGATGACCCGTGACCTGTCGAACTGCCTCCAAATGGTCAGAAATGGAAATTTTTTGATGTTTTGTTTTTGTACTGTAAATGACTATTGCATGTGAATTAGAACTATTGGAACTAAAATAATTGTTTATAGAGTCATTTTAATGCCTGAAATTGGTCGGAATAGAAGCTTCTGAGTAGGATAAAAAGTCTGTAAAAATGGCAATTTTGGTCACATTGAGGCTTCGAAAAGTAGTTATTCAACATGAGGCACAATCCAAATGATATTTTGAATCAATTTTTCTACAGTCCAAAAAATCAATTTTCTGATGAAAAACGATGACCCGTGACCTGTCGAACTCCCTCCAAATGGTCAGAAATTAAAAATGTTTAATGTTTTGTTTTTTGACTGTAAATGACTATTGCATGTGAATTAGAACTCTTGGAACTAAAATAGGTGTGTTTAGAGTAATTTTAATGCCTGAAATTGGTCGAAATAGAAGCTTCTGAGTAGGAGAAAAAGTCTGTAAAAATGGCAATTTTGGTCACATTGAGGCTTCAAAAAGTAGTTATTTAACATGAGGCACAATCCAAATGACATTTTGAATCAATTTTTCTACAGTCCAAAAAATCAATTTTCTGATGAAAAACGATGACCTGTGACCTGTCGAACTTCCTCCAAATGGTCAGAAATTGACATTTTTTAATGTTTTGTTTTTTGACTGTGAATGACTATTGCATGTGAATTAGAAATCTTGGAACTAAAATTAGTGTGTTTAGAGTCATTTTATTGCCTGAAATCGGTCGACATAGAAGCTTCTGAGTAGGAGAAAAGTCTGTAAAAATTGCAATTTTGGTCACATTGAGGCTTCAAAAAGTAGTTATTCAACATGAGGCACAATCCAAATATTATTTTGAATCAATTTTTCTACAGTCCAAAAAATCAATTTTCTGATGAAAAACGATGACCCGTGACCTGTCGAACTTCCTCCAAATGGTCAGAAATGGAATTTTTTTTATATTTTGTTTTTTGACTGTAAATGCATGTGAATTAGAACTATTGGAACTAAAATAAGTGTGTTTAGAGTCATTTTAATGCCTGAAATTGGTCAAAATAGAAGCTTCTGAGTAAGATAATAAGTCTGTAAAAATGGCAATTTTGGTCACATTGAGGCTTTAAAAAGTAGTTATTCAACATGAGGCTCAATCCAAATGACATTTTGAATACATTTTTCTACAGTCCAAAAAATCCCGTGACCTGTCGAACTTCCTCCAAATGGTCAGAAATGGAAATTTTTTGATGTTTTGTTTTTTGACTGTAAATGACTATTGCATGTGAATTAGAACTCTTGGAACTAAAATAAGTTTGTTTAGAGTCATTTTAATGCCTGAAATTGGTCGAAATAGAAGCTTCTGAGTAGGAGAAAAAGTCTGTAAAAATTGCAATTTTGGTCACATTGAGGCTTCATAAAGTAGTTATTCAACATGAGGCACAATCCAAATGATATTTTAAATCTATTTTTCCACAGTCCAAAAAATCAATTTTCTGATGAAAAACGATGACCCGTGACCTGTCGAACTTCCTCCAAATGGTCAGAAATTGAAAGGTTGTTAATGTTTTGTTTTTTGACTGTAAATGACTATTGCATGTGAATTAGAACTCTTGGAACTAAAATAAGTGTGTTTAGAGTCATTTTAATGCCTGAAATTGGTCGAAATAGAAGCTTCTGAGTAGGATAAAAAGTCTGTAAAAATGGCAACTTTGGTCACATTGAGGCTTCAAAAAGTAGTTATTCAACATGAGGAACAATCTAAATGACATTTTGAATCAAAATTTCTAAAGTCCAAAAAATCAATTTTCTGATGAAATACGATGACCCGTGACCTGTCGAACTTTCTCCAGATGGTCAGAAATGGGAATTTTTTAATGTTTTGTTTTTTGACTGTAAATGACTATTGCATGTGAATTTGAACTCTTGGAACTAAAATAAGTGTGTTTATAGTCATTTTAATGCCTGAAATTGGTCGAAATAGAAGCTTCTGAGTAGGAGAAAAAGTCTGTAAAATTGGCGATTTTGGTCACATTGCGGCTTCAAAAAGTAGTTATTTAACATGAGGCACAATCCAAATGACATTTTAAATCAAATTATCTACAATTCAAAAAATCAATTTTCTAATGAAAAACGATGACCCGTGACCTGTCGAACTTCCTGCAAATGGTCAGAAATGGAAATTTTTTGATGTTTTGTTTTTTTACTGTAAATGACTATTGCATGTGAATTAGGACTATTGGAACTAAAATAGGTGTGTATAGAGTCATTTTAATACCTGAAATTGGGCGAAATAGAAGCTTCTGAGTAGGATAAAAAGTCTGTAAAAATGGAAATTTTGGTCACATTGAGGCTTCAAAAAGTAGTTATTCAACATGAGGCACAATCCAAATGACATTTTGAATCAATTTTTCTACAGTCCCAAAAATCAATTTTCTGATGAAAAACGATGACCCGTGACCTGTCGAACTTCCTCCAATTGGTCAGGAATTGAAAGTTTTTTAATGTTTTGTTTTTTGACTGTAAATGACTATTGCATGTGAATTAGAACTCTTGGAACGAAAATAAGTGTGTTTAGAGTCATTTTAATGCCTGAAATTGGTCGAAATAGAAGCTTCTGAGTAGGATAAAAAGTCTGTAAAAATGGCAATTTTGGTCACATTGAGGCTTCGAAAAGTAGTTATTCAACACGAGGCACAATCCAAATGACATTTTGAATCAATTTTTCTACAGACCAAAAAAATCAATTTTCTGATGAAAAACGATGACCCGTGACCTGTTGAACTTTCTCCAGATGGTCAGAAATGGGAATTTTTTAATGTTTTGTTTTTTGACTGTAAATGACTATTGCATGTGAATTAGAACTCTTGGAACTAAAATAAGTGTGTTTATAGTCATTTTAATGCCTGAAATTGGCCGAAATAGAAGCTTCTGAGTAGGAGAAAAAGTCTGTAAAATTGGCGATTTTGGTCACATTGCGGCTTCAAAAAGTAGTTATTTAACATGAGGCACAATCCAAATTACATTTTACCATCAAATTTTATACAGTCCAAAAAAATCAATTTTCTGATGAAAAACGATGACCCGTGACCTGTCGAATTTTCTCCAGATGGTCAGAAATGGTAATTTTTTAATGTTTAAGTTTTTTGAATGTAAATGACTATTGCATTTGAATTAGAACTCTTGGAACTAAAATAAGTGTGTTTAGAGTCATTTTAATGCCTGAAATTGGTCAAAATAGAAGCTCAGAGTAGGAGAAAAAGTCTGTAAAAATGGCAATTTTGGTCACATTGAGGCTTCAAAAAGTAGTTATTCAACATGAGGCACAATCCAAATGACATTTTGAATCAATTTTTCTACAGTCCAAAAATCAATTTTCTGATGAAAAACGATGACCCGTGACCTGTCGAATTTTCTCCAGATGGTCAGAAATGGTAATTTTTTAATGTTTAAGTTTTTTTAATGTAAATGACTATTGCATGTGAATTAAACTCTTGGAACTAAAATAAGTTTGTTTAGATTCATTTTAATGCCTGAAATTGGTCGAAATCGAAGCTTCTGAGTAGGACAAAAAGTCTGTAAAAATGGCAATTTTGGTCACATTGAGGCTTCGAAAAGTAGTTATTCAACATGAGGCACAATCCAAATGATATTTTAAATCAATTTTTCTACAGTCCAAAAAAATCAATTTTCTGATGAAAAACGATGACCCGTGACCTGTCGCACTTTCTCCAGATGGTCAGAAATGGTAATTTTTTAATATTTAATTTTTTGACTGTAAATTACTATTGCATGTGAATTATCACTCTTGGAACTAAAATACGTGTGTTTAGCGTCATTTTAATGCCTGAAATTGGTCAAAATAGAAGCTTCTGAGTAGGAGAAAAGTCTGTAAAAATGGCAATTTTGGTCACATTGAGGCTTTGAAAAGTAGTTATTCAACATGAGGCACAATCCAAATGACATTTTGAATCAATTTTTCTACAGTCCAAAAAATCGATTTTCTGATGAAAATCGATGACCCGTGACCTGTCGAACTTCCTCCAAATGGTCAGAAATGGACATTTTTTGATGTTTTGTTTTTTTACTGTAAATGATTATTGCATGTGAATTAGAAATCTTGGAACTAAAATTAGTGTGTTTAGAGTCATTTTATTGCCTGAAATTGGTCGAAATAGAAGCTTCTGAGTAGGAGAAAAGTCTGTAAAAATGGCAATTTTGGTCACATTGAGGCTTTAAAAAGTAGTTATTAAACATGAGGCTCAATCCAAATGACATTTTGAATACATTTTTCTACAGTCCAAAAAATCAATTTTCTGATGAAAATCGATGACCCGTGACCTGTCGAACTTCCTCCAAATGGTCAGAAATGGAATTTTTTTTATGTTTTGTTTTTTGACTGTAAATGACTATTGCATGTGAATTAAAACTATTGGAACTAAAATAAGTGTGTTTAGAGTCATTTTAATGCCTGAAATTGGTCGAAATAGAAGCTTCTGAGTAGGAGAAAAAGTCTGTAAAAATTGCAATTTTGGTCACATTGAGGCTTCAAAAAGTAGTTATTCAACGTGAGGCACAATCCAAATGACAATTTTAATCAAAATTTCTAAAGTCCAAAAAATCAATTTTCTGATGAAAACCGATGACCCGTGACCTGTCGAACTTCCTCCAAATGGTCAGAAATGGAAATTTTTTGATGTTTTGTTTTTTACTGTAAATGACTATTGCATGTGAATTAGAAATCTTGGAACTAAAATTAGTGTGTTTAGAGTCATTTTATTGCCTGAAATTGGTCGAAATAGAAGCTTCTGAGTAGGAGAAAAGTCTGTAAAAATGGCAATTTTGGTCACATTGAGGCTTTAAAAAGTAGTTATTCAACATGAGGGTCAATCCAAATGACATTTTGAATACATTTTTCTACAGTCCAAAAAATCAATTTTCTGATGAAAATCGATGACTCGTGACCTGTCGAATTTTCTCCAGATGGTCAGAAATGGTAATTTTTTAATGTTTAATTTTTTGAATGTAAATGACTATTGCATTTGAATTAGAACTCTTGGAACTAAAATAAGTGTGTTTAGAGTCATTTTAATGCCTGAAATTGGTCGAAATAGAAGCTTCGGAGTAGGAGAAAAAGTCTGTAAAAATGGCAATTTTGGTCACATTGAGGCTTTAAAAAGTAGTTATTCAACATGAGGCTCAATCCAAATGACATTTTGAATACATTTTTCTACAGTCCAAAAAATCAATTTTCTGATGAAAATCGATGACCCGTGACCTGTCGAACTTCCTCCAAATGGTCAGAAATGGAAATTTTTTGATGTTTTGTTTTTGTACTGTAAATGACTATTGCATGTGAATTAGAACTATTGGAACTAAAATAATTGTTTATAGAGTCATTTTAATGCCTGAAATTGGTCGGAATAGAAGCTTCTGAGTAGGATAAAAAGTCTGTAAAAATGGCAATTTTGGTCACATTGAGGCTTCGAAAAGTAGTTATTCAACATGAGGCACAATCCAAATGATATTTTGAATCAATTTTTCTACAGTCCAAAAAATCAATTTTCTGATGAAAAACGATGACCCGTGACCTGTCGAACTCCCTCCAAATGGTCAGAAATTAAAAATGTTTAATGTTTTGTTTTTTGACTGTAAATGACTATTGCATGTGAATTAGAACTCTTGGAACTAAAATAGGTGTGTTTAGAGTAATTTTAATGCCTGAAATTGGTCGAAATAGAAGCTTCTGAGTAGGAGAAAAAGTCTGTAAAAATGGCAATTTTGGACACATTGAGGCTTCAAAAAGTAGTTATTTAACATGAGGCACAATCCAAATGACATTTTGAATCAATTTTTCTACAGTCCAAAAAATCAATTTTCTGATGAAAAACGATGACCTGTGACCTGTCGAACTTCCTCCAAATGGTCAGAAATTGACATTTTTTAATGTTTTGTTTTTTGACTGTAAATGACTATTGCATGTGAATTAGAAATCTTGGAACTAAAATTAGTGTGTTTAGAGTCATTTTATTGCCTGAAATCGGTCGACATAGAAGCTTCTGAGTAGGAGAAAAGTCTGTAAAAATTGCAATTTTGGTCACATTGAGGCTTCAAAAAGTAGTTATTCAACATGAGGCACAATCCAAATATTATTTTGAATCAATTTTTCTACAGTCCAAAAAATCAATTTTCTGATGAAAAACGATGACCCGTGACCTGTCGAACTTCCTCCAAATGGTCAGAAATGGAATTTTTTTTATATTTTGTTTTTTGACTGTAAATGCATGTGAATTAGAACTATTGGAACTAAAATAAGTGTGTTTAGAGTCATTTTAATGCCTGAAATTGGTCAAAATAGAAGCTTCTGAGTAAGATAATAAGTCTGTAAAAATGGCAATTTTGGTCACATTGAGGCTTCAAAAAGTAGTTATTCAACATGAGGCACAATCCAAATGACATTTTAAATCAATTTTTCTACAGTCCAAAAATCAATTTTCTGATGAAAAACGATGACCCGTGACCTGTCGAATTTTCTCCAGATGGTCAGAAATGGTAATTTTTTAATGTTTAAGTTTTTTTAATGTAAATGACTATTGCATGTGAATTAAACTCTTGGAACTAAAATAAGTTTGTTTAGATTCATTTTAATGCCTGAAATTGGTCGAAATCGAAGCTTCTGAGTAGGACAAAAAGTCTTTAAAAATGGCAATTTTGGTCACATTGAGGCTTCGAAAAGTAGTTATTCAACATGAGGCACAATCCAAATGACATTTTGAATCAATTTTTCTACAGTCCAAAAAATCAATTTTCTGATGAAAAACGATGAGCCGTCACCTGTCAAACTTCCTCCAAATGGTCATATATGGAAATTTTTTATTGTTTTGTTTTTTGACTGTAAATGACTATTGCATGTGAATTAGAACTATTGGAACTAAAATAAGTGTGTTTAGAGTCATTTTAATGCCTGAAATTGGTCGAAATAGAAGCTTCTGAGTAGGATAAAAAGTCTGTAAAAATGGCAATTTTGGTCACATTGAGGCTTCGAAAAGTAGTTATTCAACATGAGGCACAATCCAAATGACATTTTGAATCAATTTTTCTACAGTCCAAAAAATCAATTTTCTGATGAAAAACGATGAGCCGTGACCTGGCGAACTTCCTCCAAATGGACAGAAATTGAAATTTTTTAATGTTTTGTTTTTTGACTGTAAATGACTATTGCATGTGAATTAGAACTCTTGGAACTAAAATAGGTGTGTTTAGAGTCATTTTAATGCCTGAAATTGGTCAAAATAGAAGCTTCTGAGTAGGATAAAAAGTTTGTAAAAATAGAAATTTTGGTCACATTGAGGCTTTGAAAAGTAGTTATTCAACATGAGGCACTATCCAAATGACATTTTGAATCAATTTTTCTACAGACCAAAAAATCAATTTTCTGATGAAAAACGATGACCCGTGACCTGTCGAACTTTCTCCAGATGGTCAGAAATGGGAATTTTTTAATGTTTTGTTTTTTGACTGTAAATGACTATTGCATGTGAATTAGAACTCTTGGAACTAAAATAAGTGTGTTTAGAGTCATTGTAATGCCTGAAATTGGTTGAAATAGAAGCTTCTGAGTAGGAGAAAAAGTCTGTAAAAATTGCAATTTTGGTCACATTGAGGCTTCAAAAAGTAGTTATTCAACATGAGGAACAATCCAAATGACATTTTGAATCAATTCTTCTACAGACCAAAAAAATCAATTTTCTGATGAAAAACGATGACCCGTGACCTGTTGAACTTTCTCCAGATGGTCAGAAATGGGAATTTTTTAATGTTTTGTTTTTTGACTGTAAATGACTATTGCATGTGAATTAGAACTCTTGGAACTAAAATAGGTGTGTTTATAGTCATTTTAATGCCTGAAATTGGTCGAAATAGAAGCTTCTGAGTAGGAGAAAAAGTCTGTAAAATTGGCGATTTTGGTCACATTGCGGCTTCAAAAAGTAGTTATTTGACATGAGGCACAATCCAAATTACATTTTACCATCAAATTTTATACAGTCCAAAAAAATCAATTTTCTGATGAAAAACGATGACCCGTGACCTGTCGAATTTTCTCCAGATGGTCAGAAATGGTAATTTTTTAATGTTTAAGTTTTTTTAATGTAAATGACTATTGCATTTGAATTAGAACTCTTGGAACTAAAATAAGTGTGTTTAGAGTCATTTTAATGCCTGAAATTGGTCAAAATAGAAGCTTCAGAGTAGGAGAAAAAGTCTGTAAAAATGGCAATTTTGGTCACATTGAGGCTTCAAAAAGTAGTTATTCAACATAAAGGCACAATCCAAATGACATTTTGAATCAATTTTTCTACAGTCCAAAAAAATCAATTTTCTGATGAAAAACGATTACCCGTGACCTGTCGAATTTTCTCCAGATGGTCAGTAATTGTAATTTTTTAAAGTTTTGTTTTTTGACTGTAAATGACTATTGCATGTGAATTAGAACTCTTGGAACTAAAATAAGTTTGTTTAGAGTCATTTTAATGCCTGAAATTGGTCGAAATAGAAGCTTCTGAGTAGGATAAAAAGTCTGTAAAAATGGCAATTTTGGTCACATTGAGGCTTCGAAAAGTAGTTATTCAACATGAGGCACAATCCAAATGACATTTTGAATCAATTTTTTCTACAGTCCAAAAAATCAATTTTCTGATGAAAAACGATAAACCGTGACCTGTCAAACTCCCTCCAAATGGTCATATATGGACATTTTTTATTGTTTTGTTTTTTGACTGTAAATGACTATTGCATGTGAATTAGAACTCTTGGAACTAAAATAAGTTTGTTTAGATTCATTTTAATGCCTGAAATTGGTCGAAATCGAAGCTTCTGAGTAGGACAAAAAGTCTGTAAAAATGGCAATTTTGGTCACATTGAGGCTTCGAAAAGTAGTTATTCAACATGAGGCACAATCCAAATGACATTTTGAATCAATTTTTCTACAGTCCAAAAAATCAATTTTCTGATGAAAAACGATGACCCGTGACCTGTCGAACTTCCTCCAAATGGTCAGAAATGGAAATTTTTTGATGTTTTGTTTTTGTACTGTAAATGACTATTGCATGTGAATTAGAACTATTGGAACTAAAATAATTGTTTATAGAGTCATTTTAATGCCTGAAATTGGTCGGAATAGAAGCTTCTGAGTAGGATAAAAAGTCTGTAAAAATGGCAATTTTGGTCACATTGAGGCTTCGAAAAGTAGTTATTCAACATGAGGCACAATCCAAATGACATTTTGAATCAATTTTTCTACAGTCCAAAAAATCAATTTTCTGATGAAAAACGATGACCCGTGACCTGTCGAACTTCCTCCAAATGGTCAGAAATTAAAATTTTTTAATGTTTTGTTTTTTGACTGTAAATGACTATTGCATGTGAATTAGAACTCTTGGAACTAAAATAAGTGTGTTTAGAGTAATTTTAATGCCTGAAATTGGTCGAAATAGAAGCTTCTGAGTAGGATAAAAAGTCTGTAAAAATGGCAATTTTGGTCACATTGAGGCTTCACAAAGTAGTTATTCAACATGAGGCACAATCCAAATGATATTTTAAATCAATTTTTCTACAGTCCAAAAAAATCAATTTTCTGATGAAAAACGATGACCCGTGACCTGTCGCACTTTCTCCAGATGGTCAGAAATGGTAATTTTTTAATATTTAATTTTTTGACTGTAAATTACTATTGCATGTGAATTATCACTCTTGGAACTAAAATACGTGTGTTTAGCGTCATTTTAATGCCTGAAATTGGTCAAAATAGAAGCTTCTGAGTGGGAGAAAAAGTCTGTAAAAATGGCAATTTTGGTCACATTGAGGCTTCAAAAAGTAGTTATTCAACATGAGGCACAATCCAAATGACATTTTGAATCAATTTTTCTACAGTCCAAAAAATCGATTTTCTGATGAAAATCGATGACCCGTGACCTGTCGAACTTCCTCCAAATGGTCAGAAATGGACATTTTTTGATGTTTTGTTTTTTTACTGTAAATGATTATTGCATGTGAATTAGAAATCTTGGAACTAAAATTAGTGTGTTTAGAGTCATTTTATTGCCTGAAATTGGTCGAAATAGAAGCTTCTGAGTAGGAGAAAAGTCTGTAAAAATGGCAATTTTGGTCACATTGAGGCTTTAAAAAGTAGTTATTCAACATGAGGCTCAATCCAAATGACATTTTGAATACATTTTTCTACAGTCCAAAAAATCAATTTTCTGATGAAAATCGATGACCCGTGACCTGTCGAACTTCCTCCAAATGGTCAGAAATGGAATTTTTTTTATGTTTTGTTTTTTGACTGTAAATGACTATTGCATGTGAATTAAAACTATTGGAACTAAAATAAGTGTGTTTAGAGTCATTTTAATGCCTGAAATTGGTCGAAATAGAAGCTTCTGAGTAGGAGAAAAAGTCTGTAAAAATTGCAATTTTGGTCACATTGAGGCTTCAAAAAGTAGTTATTCAACGTGAGGCACAATCCAAATGACAATTTTAATCAAAATTTCTAAAGTCCAAAAAATCAATTTTCTGATGAAAACCGATGACCCGTGACCTGTCGAACTTCCTCCAAATGGTCAGAAATGGAAATTTTTTGATGTTTTGTTTTTTACTGTAAATGACTATTGCATGTGAATTAGAAATCTTGGAACTAAAATTAGTGTGTTTAGAGTCATTTTATTGCCTGAAATTGGTCGAAATAGAAGCTTCTGAGTAGGAGAAAAGTCTGTAAAAATGGCAATTTTGGTCACATTGAGGCTTTAAAAAGTAGTTATTCAACATGAGGGTCAATCCAAATGACATTTTGAATACATTTTTCTACAGTCCAAAAAATCAATTTTCTGATGAAAATCGATGACTCGTGACCTGTCGAATTTTCTCCAGATGGTCAGAAATGGTAATTTTTTAATGTTTAATTTTTTGAATGTAAATGACTATTGCATTTGAATTAGAACTCTTGGAACTAAAATAAGTGTGTTTAGAGTCATTTTAATGCCTGAAATTGGTCGAAATAGAAGCTTCGGAGTAGGAGAAAAAGTCTGTAAAAATGGCAATTTTGGTCACATTGAGGCTTTAAAAAGTAGTTATTCAACATGAGGCTCAATCCAAATGACATTTTGAATACATTTTTCTACAGTCCAAAAAATCAATTTTCTGATGAAAATCGATGACCCGTGACCTGTCGAACTTCCTCCAAATGGTCAGAAATGGAAATTTTTTGATGTTTTGTTTTTGTACTGTAAATGACTATTGCATGTGAATTAGAACTATTGGAACTAAAATAATTGTTTATAGAGTCATTTTAATGCCTGAAATTGGTCGGAATAGAAGCTTCTGAGTAGGATAAAAAGTCTGTAAAAATGGCAATTTTGGTCACATTGAGGCTTCGAAAAGTAGTTATTCAACATGAGGCACAATCCAAATGATATTTTGAATCAATTTTTCTACAGTCCAAAAAATCAATTTTCTGATGAAAAACGATGACCCGTGACCTGTCGAACTCCCTCCAAATGGTCAGAAATTAAAAATGTTTAATGTTTTGTTTTTTGACTGTAAATGACTATTGCATGTGAATTAGAACTCTTGGAACTAAAATAGGTGTGTTTAGAGTAATTTTAATGCCTGAAATTGGTCGAAATAGAAGCTTCTGAGTAGGAGAAAAAGTCTGTAAAAATGGCAATTTTGGACACATTGAGGCTTCAAAAAGTAGTTATTTAACATGAGGCACAATCCAAATGACATTTTGAATCAATTTTTCTACAGTCCAAAAAATCAATTTTCTGATGAAAAACGATGACCTGTGACCTGTCGAACTTCCTCCAAATGGTCAGAAATTGACATTTTTTAATGTTTTGTTTTTTGACTGTAAATGACTATTGCATGTGAATTAGAAATCTTGGAACTAAAATTAGTGTGTTTAGAGTCATTTTATTGCCTGAAATCGGTCGACATAGAAGCTTCTGAGTAGGAGAAAAGTCTGTAAAAATTGCAATTTTGGTCACATTGAGGCTTCAAAAAGTAGTTATTCAACATGAGGCACAATCCAAATATTATTTTGAATCAATTTTTCTACAGTCCAAAAAATCAATTTTCTGATGAAAAACGATGACCCGTGACCTGTCGAACTTCCTCCAAATGGTCAGAAATGGAATTTTTTTTATATTTTGTTTTTTGACTGTAAATGCATGTGAATTAGAACTATTGGAACTAAAATAAGTGTGTTTAGAGTCATTTTAATGCCTGAAATTGGTCAAAATAGAAGCTTCTGAGTAAGATAATAAGTCTGTAAAAATGGCAATTTTGGTCACATTGAGGCTTTAAAAAGTAGTTATTCAACATGAGGCTCAATCCAAATGACATTTTGAATACATTTTTCTACAGTCCAAAAAATCCCGTGACCTGTCGAACTTCCTCCAAATGGTCAGAAATGGAAATTTTTTGATGTTTTGTTTTTTGACTGTAAATGACTATTGCATGTGAATTAGAACTCTTGGAACTAAAATAAGTTTGTTTAGAGTCATTTTAATGCCTGAAATTGGTCGAAATAGAAGCTTCTGAGTAGGAGAAAAAGTCTGTAAAAATTGCAATTTTGGTCACATTGAGGCTTCAAAAAGTAGTTATTCAACATGAGGCACAATCCAAATGATATTTTAAATCAATTTTTCTACAGTCCAAAAAAATCAATTTTCTGATGAAAAACGATGACCCGTGACCTGTCGCACTTTCTCCAGATGGTCAGAAATGGTAATTTTTTAATATTTAATTTTTTGACTGTAAATTACTATTGCATGTGAATTATCACTCTTGGAACTAAAATACGTGTGTTTATTGTCATTTTAATGCCTGAAATTGGTCAAAATAGAAGCTTCTGAGTAGGATAAAAAGTCTGTAAAAATAGCAATTTTGGTCACATTGAGGCTTTGAAAAGTAGTTATTCAACATGAGGCACAATCCAAATGACATTTTGAATCAAAATTTCTACAGTCCAAAAAATCAATTTTCTGATGAAAAACGATGACCCGTGACCTGTCGAACTTTCTCCAGATGGTCAGAAATGGGACTTTTTTAATGTTTTGTTTTTCGACTGTAAATGACTATTGCATGTGAATTAGAACTCTTGAAACTAAAATAAGTGTGTTTATAGTCATTTTAATGCCTGAAATTGTTCGAAATAAAAGTTTCTGAGTAGGAGAAAAAGTGTGTAAAATTGGCGATTTCGGTCACATTGCGGCTTCAAAAAGTAGTTATTTAACATGACGCACAATCCAAATTACATTTTACCATCAAATTTAATACAGTCCAAAAAAATCAATTTTCCCATGAAAAACGATGACCTGTCGAATTTTCTCCAGATGGTCAGAAATGGTAATTTTTTAATGTTTCATTTTTTTAATGACTATTGCATTTGAATTAGAACTCTTGGAACTAAAATAAGTGTGTTTAGAGTCATTTTAATGCCTGAAATTGGTCGAAATAGAAGCTTCTGAGTAGGATAAAAAGTCTGTAAAAATGGCAATTTTGGTCACATTGAGGCTTTGAAAAGTAGTTATTCAACATGAGGCACAATCCAAATGACATTTTGAATCAATTTTTCTACAGTACAAAAAATCGATTTTCTGATGAAAATCGATGACCCGTGACCTGTCGAACTTCCTCCAAATGGTCAGAAATGGACATTTTTTGATGTTTTGTTTTTTTACTGCAAATGATTATTGCATGTGAATTAGAAATCTTGGAACTAAAATTAGTGTGTTTAGAGTCATTTTATTGCCTGAAATTGGTCGAAATAGAAGCTTCTGAGTAGGAGAAAAGTCTGTAAAAATGGCAATTTTGGTCACATTGAGGCTTTAAAAAGTAGTTATTCAACATGAGGCACAATCCAAATGACATTTTGAATACATTTTTCTACAGTCCCAAAAATCAATTTTCTGATGAAAAACGATGACCCGTGACCTGTCGAACTTCCTCCAAATGGTCAGAAATGGGAATTTTTTAATGTTTTGTTTTTTGACTGTAAATGACTATTGCATGTGAATTAGAACTCTTGGAACTAAAATAAGTGTATTTATAGTCATTTTAATGCCTGAAATTGGTTGAAATAGAAGCTTCTGAGTAGGAGAAAAAGTCTGTAAAATTGGCGATTTTGGTCACATTGCGGCTTCAAAAAGTAGTTATTCAACATGAGGCACAATCCAAATGACATTTTGAATCAATTTTTCTACAGTCCAAAAAATCAATTTTCGAATGAAAAACGATGACCCGTGACCTGTCGAACTTCCTGCAAATGGTCAGAAATGGGAATTTTTTGATGTTTTGTTTTTTACTGTAAATGACTATTGCATGTGAATTAGGACTATTGGAACTAAAATAGGTGTGTATAGAGTTATTTTAATGCCTGAAATTGGTCAAAATAGAAGCTTCTGAGTAGGAGAAAAAGTCTGTAAAAATGGCAATTTTGGTCACATTGAGGCTTCAAAAAGTAGTTATTCAACATGAGGCACAATCCAAATGACATTTTGAATCAATTTTTCTACAGTCCAAAAAATCAATTTTCTGATGAAAAACGATGACCCGTGACCTGTCGAACTTCCTCCAAATGGTCAGAAATTGAAAGGTTGTTAATGTTTTGTTTTTTGACTGTAAATGACTATTGCATGTGAATTAGAACTCTTGGAACTAAAATAAGTGTGTTTAGAGTCATTTTAATGCCTGAAATTGGTCGAAATAGAAGCTTCTGAGTAGGATAAAAAGTCAATAAAAATGGCAATTTTGGTCACATTGAGGCTTCAAAAAGTAGTTATTCAACATGAGGAACAATCCAAATGACATTTTGAATCAAAATTTCTAAAGTCCAAAAAATCAATTTTCTGATGAAATACGATGACCCGTGACCTGTCGAACTTTCTCCAGATGGTCAGAAATGGGAATTTTTTAATGTTTTGTTTTTTGACTGTAAATGACTATTGCATGTGAATTAGAACTCTTGGAACTAAAATAAGTGTGTTTATAGTCATTTTAATGCCTGAAATTGGTCGAAATAGAAGCTTCTGAGTAGGAGAAAAAGTCTGTAAAATTGGCGATTTTGGTCACATTGCGGCTTCAAAAAGTAGTTATTTAACATGAGGCACAATCCAAATGACATTTTAAATCAAATTATCTACAATTCAAAAAATCAATTTTCTAATGAAAAACGATGACCCGTGACCTGTCGAACTTCCTGCAAATGGTCAGAAATGGAAATTTTTTGATGTTTTGTTTTTTTACTGTAAATGACTATTGCATGTGACTTAGGACTATTGGAACTAAAATAGGTGTTTATACAGTCATTTTAATACCTGAAATTGGGCGAAACAGAAGCTTCTGAGTAGGATAAAAAGTCTGTAAAAATGGAAATTTTGGTCACATTGAGGCTTCGAAAAGTAGTTATTCAACATGAGGCACAATCCAAATGACATTTTGAATCAATTTTTCTACAGTCCAAAAAATCAATTTTCTGATGAAAAACGATGACCCGTGACCTGTCGAACTTCCTCCAAATAGTCAGAAATTGAAAGTTTGTTAATGTTTTGTTTTTTGACTGTAAATGACTATTGCAAGTGAATTAGAACTCTTGGAACGAAAATAAGTGTGTTTAGAGTCATTTTAATGCCTGAAATTGGTCGAAATAGAAGCTTCTGAGTAGGATAAAAAGTCTGTAAAAATGGCAATTTTGGTCACATTGAGGCTTCGAAAAGTAGTTATTCAACATGAGGCACAATCCAAATGACATTTTGAATCTCTTTTTCTACAGACCAAAAAAATCAATTTTCTGATGAAAAACGATGACCCGTGACCTGTTGAACTTTCTCCAGATGGTCAGAAATGGGAATTTTTTAATGTTTTGTTTTTTGACTGTAAATGACTATTGCATGTGAATTAGAACTCTTGGAACTAAAATAAGTGTGTTTATAGTCATTTTAATGCCTGAAATTGGTCGAAATAGAAGCTTCTGAGTAGGAGAAAAAGTCTGTAAAATTGGCGATTTTGGTCACATTGCGGCTTCAAAAAGTAGTTATTGAACATGAGGCACAATCCAAATTACATTTTACCATCAAATTTTATACAGTCCAAAAAAATCAATTTTCTGATGAAAAACGATGACCCGTGACCTGTTGAATTTTCTCCAGATGGTCAGAAATGGTATTTTTTTAATGTTTAAGTTTTTTGAATGTAAATGACTATTGCATTTGAATTAGAACTCTTGGAACTAAAATAAGTGTGTTTAGAGTCATTTTAATGCCTGAAATTGGTCAAAATAGAAGCTTCAGAGTAGGAGAAAAAGTCTGTAAAAATGGCAATTTTGATCACATTGAGGCTTCAAAAAGTAGTTATTCAACATGAGGCACAATCCAAATGACATTTTGAATCAATTTTTCTACAGTCGAAAAATCAATTTTCTGATGAAAAACGATGACCCGTGACCTGTCGATTTTTCTCCAGATGGTCAGAAATGGTAATTTTTTAATGTTTACGTTTTTTTAATGTAAATGACTATTGCATGTGAATTAGAACTCTTGGAACTAAAATAAGTTTGTTTAGATTCATTTTAATGCCTGAAATTGGTCGAAATCGAAGCTTCTGAGTAGGACAAAAAGTCTGTAAAAATGGCAATTTTGGTCACATTGAGGCTTCAAAAAGTAGTTATTCAACATGAGGCACAATCCAAATGACATTTTGAATCAATTTTTCTACAGTCCAAAAAATCAATTTTCTGATGAAAAACGATGACCCGTGACCTGTCGAACTTCCTCCAAATGGTCAGAAATTGAAAGGTTGTTAATGTTTTGTTTTTTGACTGTAAATGACTATTGCATGTGAATTAGAACTCTTGGAACTAAAATAAGTGTGTTTAGAGTCATTTTAATGCCTGAAATTGGTCGAAATAGAAGCTTCTGAGTAGGATAAAAAGTCAATAAAAATGGCAATTTTGGTCACATTGAGGCTTCAAAAAGTAGTTATTCAAGATGAGGAACAATCCAAATGACATTTTGAATCAAAATTTCTAAAGTCCAAAAAATCAATTTTCTGATGAAATACGATGACCCGTGACCTGTCGAACTTTCTCCAGATGGTCAGAAATGGGAATTTTTTAATGTTTTGTTTTTTGACTGTAAATGACTATTGCATGTGAATTAGAACTCTTGGAACTAAAATAAGTGTGTTTATAGTCATTTTAATGCCTGAAATTGGTCGAAATAGAAGCTTCTGAGTAGGAGAAAAAGTCTGTAAAATTGGCGATTTTGGTCACATTGCGGCTTCAAAAAGTAGTTATTTAACATGAGGCACAATCCAAATGACATTTTAAATCAAATTATCTACAATTCAAAAAATCAATTTTCTAATGAAAAACGATGACCCGTGACCTGTCGAACTTCCTGCAAATGGTCAGAAATGGAAATTTTTTGATGTTTTGTTTTTTTACTGTAAATGACTATTGCATGTGACTTAGGACTATTGGAACTAAAATAGGTGTGTATACAGTCATTTTAATACCTGAAATTGGGCGAAACAGAAGCTTCTGAGTAGGATAAAAAGTCTGTAAAAATGGAAATTTTGGTCACATTGAGGCTTCGAAAAGTAGTTATTCAACATGAGGCACAATCCAAATGACATTTTGAATCAATTTTTCTACAGTCCAAAAAATCAATTTTCTGATGAAAAACGATGACCCGTGACCTGTCGAACTTCCTCCAAATGGTCAGAAATTGAAAGTTTGTTAATGTTTTGTTTTTTGACTGTAAATGACTATTGCAAGTGAATTAGAACTCTTGGAACGAAAATAAGTGTGTTTAGAGTCATTTTAATGCCTGAAATTGGTCGAAATAGAAGCTTCTGAGTAGGATAAAAAGTCTGTAAAAATGGCAATTTTGGTCACATTGAGGCTTCGAAAAGTAGTTATTCAACATGAGGCACAATCCAAATGACATTTTGAATCAATTTTTCTACAGACCAAAAAAATCAATTTTCTGATGAAAAACGATGACCCGTGACCTGTTGAACTTTCTCCAGATGGTCAGAAATGGGAATTTTTTAATGTTTTGTTTTTTGACTGTAAATGACTATTGCATGTGAATTAGAACTCTTGGAACTAAAATAAGTGTGTTTATAGTCATTTTAATGCCTGAAATTGGTCGAAATAGAAGCTTCTGAGTAGGAGAAAAAGTCTGTAAAATTGGCGATTTTGGTCACATTGCGGCTTCAAAAAGTAGTTATTTAACATGAGGCACAATCCAAATTACATTTTACCATCAAATTTTATACAGTCCAAAAAAATCAATTTTCTGATGAAAAACGATGACCCGTGACCTGTCGAATTTTCTCCAGATGGTCAGAAATGGTAATTTTTTAATGTTTAAGTTTTTTGAATGTAAATGACTATTGCATTTGAATTAGAACTCTTGGAACTAAAATAAGTGTGTTTAGAGTCATTTTAATGCCTGAAATTGGTCAAAATAGAAGCTTCAGAGTAGGAGAAAAAGTCTGTAAAAATGGCAATTTTGATCACATTGAGGCTTCAAAAAGTAGTTATTCAACATGAGGCACAATCCAAATGACATTTTGAATCAATTTTTCTACAGTCGAAAAATCAATTTTCTGATGAAAAACGATGACCCGTGACCTGTCGATTTTTCTCCAGATGGTCAGAAATGGTAATTTTTTAATGTTTACGTTTTTTTAATGTAAATGACTATTGCATGTGAATTAGAACTCTTGGAACTAAAATAAGTTTGTTTAGATTCATTTTAATGCCTGAAATTGGTCGAAATCGAAGCTTCTGAGTAGGACAAAAAGTCTGTAAAAATGGCAATTTTGGTCACATTGAGGCTTCGAAAAGTAGTTATTCAACATGAGGCACAATCCAAATGACATTTTGAATCAATTTTTCTACAGTCCAAAAAATCAATTTTCTGATGAAAAACGATGACCCGTGACCGGTCGAACTTCCTCCAAATGGTCAGGAATTGAAAGTTTTTTAATGTTTTGTTTTTTGACTGTAAATGACTATTGCATGTGAATTAGAACTCTTGGAACTAAAATGAGTGTGTTTAGAGTCATTTTAATGCCTGAAATTGGTCGAAATAGAAGCTTCTGAGTAGGATAAAAAGTCTGTAAAAATGGCATTTTTGGTCACATTGAGGCTTCGAAAAGTAGTTATTCAACATGAGGCACAATCCAAATGACATTTTGAATCAATTTTTCTACAGTCCAAAAAATCAATTTTCTGATGAAAAACGATGAGCCGTGACCTGTCGAACTTCCTCCAAATGGTCAGAAATTGAAATTTTTTAATGTTTTGTTTTTTGACTGTAAATGACTATTGCATGTGAATTAGAACTCTTGGAACTAAAATAAGTGTGTTCAGAGTCATTTTAATGCCTGAAATTGGTCGAAATCGAAGCTTCTGAGTAGGATAAAAAGTCTGTAAAAATGGCAATTTTGGTCACATTGAGGCTTCGAAAAGTAGTTATTCAACATGAGGCACAATCCAAATGACATTTTGAATCAATTTTTCTACAGTCCAAAAAATCAATTTTCTGATGAAAAACGATGACCCGTGACCTGTCGAACTTCCTCCAAATGGTCAGGAATTGAAAGTTTTTTAATGTTTTGTTTTTTGACTGTAAATGACTATTGCATGTGAATTAGAACTCTTGGAACTAAAATGAGTGTGTTTAGAGTCATTTTAATGCCTGAAATTGGTCGAAATAGAAGCTTCTGAGTAGGATAAAAAGTCTGTAAAAATGGCATTTTTGGTCACATTGAGGCTTCGAAAAGTAGTTATTCAACATGAGGCACAATCCAAATGACATTTTGAATCAATTTTTCTATAGTCCAAAAAATCAATTTTCTGATGAAAAACGATGAGCCGTGACCTGTCGAACTTCCTCCAAATGGTCAGAAATTGAAATTTTTTAATGTTTTGTTTTTTGACTGTAAATGACTATTGCATGTGAATTAGAACTCTTGGAACTAAAATAAGTGTGTTTATAGTCATTTTAATGCCTGAAATTGGTCGAAATAGAAGCTTCTGAGTAGGAGAAAAAGTCTGTAAAATTGGCGATTTTGGTCACATTGCGGCTTCAAAAAGTAGTTATTTAACATGAGGCACAATCCAAATTACATTTTACCATCAAATTTTATACAGTCCAAAAAAATCAATTTTCTGATGAAAAACGATGACCCGTGACCTGTCGAATTTTCTCCAGATGGTCAGAAATGGTAATTTTTTAATGTTTAAGTTTTTTGAATGTAAATGACTATTGCATTTGAATTAGAACTCTTGGAACTAAAATAAGTGTGTTTAGAGTCATTTTAATGCCTGAAATTGGTCAAAATAGAAGCTTCAGAGTAGGAGAAAAAGTCTGTAAAAATGGCAATTTTGGTCACATTGAGGCTTCAAAAAGTAGTTATTCAACATGAGGCACAATCCCAATGACATTTTGAATCAATTTTTCTACAGTCCAAAAATCAATTTTCTGATGAAAAACGATGACCCGTGACCTGTCGAATTTTCTCCAGATGGTCAGAAATGGTAATTTTTTAATGTTTAAGTTTTTTTAATGTAAATGACTATTGCATGTGAATTAGAACTCTTGGAACTAAAATAAGTTTGTTTAGATTCATTTTAATGCCTGAAATTGGTCGAAATCGAAGCTTCTGAGTAGGACAAAAAAGTCTGTAAAAATGGCAATTTTGGTCACATTGAGGCTTCGAAAAGTAGTTATTCAACATGAGGCACAATCCAAATGACATTTTGAATCAATTTTTCTACAGTCCAAAAAATCAATTTTCTGATGAAAAACGATGAGCCGTGACCTGTCGAACTTCCTCCAAATGGTCAGAAATTGAAATTTTTTAATGTTTTGTTTTTTGACTGTAAATGACTATTGCATGTGAATTAGAACTCTTGGAACTAAAATAAGTGTGTTTAGAGTCATTTTAATGCCTGAAATTGGTCAAAATAGAAGCTTCTGAGTAGGATAAAAAGTTTGTAAAAATAGAAATTTTGGTCACATTGAGGCTTTGAAAAGTAGTTATTCAACATGAGGCACTATCCAAATGACATTTTGAATATATTTTTCTACAGACCAAAAAATCAATTTTCTGATGAAAAACGATGACCTGTGACCTGTCGAACTTTCTCCAGATGGTCAGAAATGGGAATTTTTTAATGTTTTGTTTTTTGACTGTAAATGACTATTGCATGTGAATTAGAACTCTTGGAACTAAAATAAGTGTGTTTAGAGTCATTGTAATGCCTGAAATTGGTTGAAATAGAAGCTTCTGAGTAGGAGAAAAAGTCTGTAAAAATTGCAATTTTGGTCACATTGAGGCTTCGAAAAGTAGTTATTCAACATGAGGCACAATCCAAATGACATTTTGAATCAATTTTTCTACAGTCCAAAAAATCAATTTTCTGATGAAAAACGATGACCCGTGACCTGTCGAACTTCCTCCAAATGGTCAGGAATTGAAAGTTTTTTAATGTTTTGTTTTTTGACTGTAAATGACTATTGCATGTGAATTAGAACTCTTGGAACTAAAATGAGTGTGTTTAGAGTCATTTTAATGCCTGAAATTGGTCGAAATAGAAGCTTCTGAGTAGGATAAAAAGTCTGTAAAAATGGCATTTTTGGTCACATTGAGGCTTCGAAAAGTAGTTATTCAACATGAGGCACAATCCAAATGACATTTTGAATCAATTTTTCTATAGTCCAAAAAATCAATTTTCTGATGAAAAACGATGAGCCGTGACCTGTCGAACTTCCTCCAAATGGTCAGAAATTGAAATTTTTTAATGTTTTGTTTTTTGACTGTAAATGACTATTGCATGTGAATTAGAACTCTTGGAACTAAAATAAGTGTGTTTAGAGTCATTTTAATGCCTGAAATTGGTCAAAATAGAAGCTTCTGAGTAGGATAAAAAGTTTGTAAAAATAGAAATTTTGGTCACATTGAGGCTTTGAAAAGTAGTTATTCAACATGAGGCACTATCCAAATGACATTTTGAATCAATTTTTCTACAGACCAAAAAATCAATTTTCTGATGAAAAACGATGACCCGTGACCTGTCGAACTTTCTCCAGATGGTCAGAAATGGGAATTTTTTAATGTTTTGTTTTTTGACTGTAAATGACTATTGCATGTGAATTAGAACTCTTGGAACTAAAATAAGTGTGTTTAGAGTCATTTTAATGCCCGAAATTGGTCAAAATAGAAGCTTCTGAGTAGGATAAAAAGTTTGTAAAAATAGAAATTTTGGTCACATTGAGGCTTTGAAAAGTAGTTATTCAACATGAGGCACTATCCAAATGACATTTTGAATCAATTTTTCTACAGACCAAAAAATCAATTTTCTGATGAAAAACGATGACCCGTGACCTGTCAAACTTTCTCCAGATGGTCAGAAATGGGAATTTTTTAATGTTTTGTTTTTTGACTGTAAATGACTATTGCATGTGAATTTGAACTCTTGGAACTAAAATAAATGTGTTTAGAGTCATTGTAATGCCTGAAATTGGTTGAAATAGAAGCTTCTGAGTAGGAGAAAAAGTCTGTAAAAATTGCAATTTTGGTCACATTGAGGCTTCGAAAAGTAGTTATTCAACATGAGGCACAATCCAAATGACATTTTGAATCAATTTTTCTACAGTCCAAAAAATCAATTTTCTGATGAAAAACGATGAGCCGTGACCTGTCGAACTTCCTCCAAATGGTCAGAAATTGAAATTTTTGAATGTTTTGTTTTTTGACTGTAAATGACTATTGCATGTGAATTAGAACTCTTGGAACTAAAATAAGTGTGTTTAGAGTCATTTTAATGCCCGAAATTGGTCAAAATAGAAGCTTCTGAGTAGGATAAAAAGTTTGTAAAAATAGAAATTTTGGTCACATTGAGGCTTTGAAAAGTAGTTATTCAACATGAGGCACTATCCAAATGACATTTTGAATCAATTTTTCTACAGACCAAAAAATCAATTTTCTGATGAAAAACGATGACCCGTGACCTGTCAAACTTTCTCCAGATGGTCAGAAATGGGAATTTTTTAATGTTTTGTTTTTTGACTGTAAATGACTATTGCATGTGAATTTGAACTCTTGGAACTAAAATAAATGTGTTTAGAGTCATTGTAATGCCTGAAATTGGTTGAAATAGAAGCTTCTGAGTAGGATAAAAAGTCTGTAAAAATGGCATTTTTGGTCACATTGAGGCTTCGAAAAGTAGTTATTCAACATGAGGCACAATCCAAATGACATTTTGAATCAATTTTTCTATAGTCCAAAAAATCAATTTTCTGATGAAAAACGATGAGCCGTGACCTGTCGAACTTCCTCCAAATGGTCAGAAATTGAAATTTTTTAATGTTTTGTTTTTTGACTGTAAATGACTATTGCATGTGAATTAGAACTCTTGGAACTAAAATAAGTGTGTTTATAGTCATTTTAATGCCTGAAATTGGTCGAAATAGAAGCTTCTGAGTAGGAGAAAAAGTCTGTAAAATTGGCGATTTTGGTCACATTGCGGCTTCAAAAAGTAGTTATTTAACATGAGGCACAATCCAAATTACATTTTACCATCAAATTTTATACAGTCCAAAAAAATCAATTTTCTGATGAAAAACGATGACCCGTGACCTGTCGAATTTTCTCCAGATGGTCAGAAATGGTAATTTTTTAATGTTTAAGTTTTTTGAATGTAAATGACTATTGCATTTGAATTAGAACTCTTGGAACTAAAATAAGTGTGTTTAGAGTCATTTTAATGCCTGAAATTGGTCAAAATAGAAGCTTCAGAGTAGGAGAAAAAGTCTGTAAAAATGGCAATTTTGGTCACATTGAGGCTTCAAAAAGTAGTTATTCAACATGAGGCACAATCCAAATGACATTTTGAATCAATTTTTCTACAGTCCAAAAATCAATTTTCTGATGAAAAACGATGACCCGTGACCTGTCGAATTTTCTCCAGATGGTCAGAAATGGTAATTTTTTAATGTTTAAGTTTTTTTAATGTAAATGACTATTGCATGTGAATTAGAACTCTTGGAACTAAAATAAGTTTGTTTAGATTCATTTTAATGCCTGAAATTGGTCGAAATCGAAGCTTCTGAGTAGGACAAAAAAGTCTGTAAAAATGGCAATTTTGGTCACATTGAGGCTTCGAAAAGTAGTTATTCAACATGAGGCACAATCCAAATGACATTTTGAATCAATTTTTCTACAGTCCAAAAAATCAATTTTCTGATGAAAAACGATGAGCCGTGACCTGTCGAACTTCCTCCAAATGGTCAGAAATTGAAATTTTTTAATGTTTTGTTTTTTGACTGTAAATGACTATTGCATGTGAATTAGAACTCTTGGAACTAAAATAAGTGTGTTTAGAGTCATTTTAATGCCTGAAATTGGTCAAAATAGAAGCTTCTGAGTAGGATAAAAAGTTTGTAAAAATAGAAATTTTGGTCACATTGAGGCTTTGAAAAGTAGTTATTCAACATGAGGCACTATCCAAATGACATTTTGAATATATTTTTCTACAGACCAAAAAATCAATTTTCTGATGAAAAACGATGACCCGTGACCTGTCGAACTTTCTCCAGATGGTCAGAAATGGGAATTTTTTAATGTTTTGTTTTTTGACTGTAAATGACTATTGCATGTGAATTAGAACTCTTGGAACTAAAATAAGTGTGTTTAGAGTCATTGTAATGCCTGAAATTGGTTGAAATAGAAGCTTCTGAGTAGGAGAAAAAGTCTGTAAAAATTGCAATTTTGGTCACATTGAGGCTTCGAAAAGTAGTTATTCAACATGAGGCACAATCCAAATGACATTTTGAATCAATTTTTCTACAGTCCAAAAAATCAATTTTCTGATGAAAAACGATGACCCGTGACCTGTCGAACTTCCTCCAAATGGTCAGGAATTGAAAGTTTTTTAATGTTTTGTTTTTTGACTGTAAATGACTATTGCATGTGAATTAGAACTCTTGGAACTAAAATGAGTGTGTTTAGAGTCATTTTAATGCCTGAAATTGGTCGAAATAGAAGCTTCTGAGTAGGATAAAAAGTCTGTAAAAATGGCATTTTTGGTCACATTGAGGCTTCGAAAAGTAGTTATTCAACATGAGGCACAATCCAAATGACATTTTGAATCAATTTTTCTATAGTCCAAAAAATCAATTTTCTGATGAAAAACGATGAGCCGTGACCTGTCGAACTTCCTCCAAATGGTCAGAAATTGAAATTTTTTAATGTTTTGTTTTTTGACTGTAAATGACTATTGCATGTGAATTAGAACTCTTGGAACTAAAATAAGTGTGTTTAGAGTCATTTTAATGCCTGAAATTGGTCAAAATAGAAGCTTCTGAGTAGGATAAAAAGTTTGTAAAAATAGAAATTTTGGTCACATTGAGGCTTTGAAAAGTAGTTATTCAACATGAGGCACTATCCAAATGACATTTTGAATCAATTTTTCTACAGACCAAAAAATCAATTTTCTGATGAAAAACGATGACCCGTGACCTGTCGAACTTTCTCCAGATGGTCAGAAATGGGAATTTTTTAATGTTTTGTTTTTTGACTGTAAATGACTATTGCATGTGAATTAGAACTCTTGGAACTAAAATAAGTGTGTTTAGAGTCATTTTAATGCCCGAAATTGGTCAAAATAGAAGCTTCTGAGTAGGATAAAAAGTTTGTAAAAATAGAAATTTTGGTCACATTGAGGCTTTGAAAAGTAGTTATTCAACATGAGGCACTATCCAAATGACATTTTGAATCAATTTTTCTACAGACCAAAAAATCAATTTTCTGATGAAAAACGATGACCCGTGACCTGTCAAACTTTCTCCAGATGGTCAGAAATGGGAATTTTTTAATGTTTTGTTTTTTGACTGTAAATGACTATTGCATGTGAATTTGAACTCTTGGAACTAAAATAAATGTGTTTAGAGTCATTGTAATGCCTGAAATTGGTTGAAATAGAAGCTTCTGAGTAGGAGAAAAAGTCTGTAAAAATTGCAATTTTGGTCACATTGAGGCTTCAAAAAGTAGTTATTCAACATGAGGCACAATCCAAATGACATTTTGAATCAATTTTTCTACAGTCCAAAAAATCAATTTTCGAATGAAAAACGATGACCCGTGACCTGTCGAACTTCCTGCAAATGGTCAGAAATGGGAATTTTTTGATGTTTTGTTTTTTACTGTAAATGACTATTGCATGTGAATTAGGACTATTGGAACTAAAATAGGTGTGTATAGAGTTATTTTAATGCCTGAAATTGGTCAAAATAGAAGCTTCTGAGTAGGAGAAAAAGTCTGTAAAAATGGCAATTTTGGTCACATTGAGGCTTCAAAAAGTAGTTATTCAACATGAGGCACAATCCAAATGACATTTTGAATCAATTTTTCTACAGTCCAAAAAATCAATTTTCTGATGAAAAACGATGACCCGTGACCTGTCGAACTTCCTCCAAATGGTCAGAAATTGAAAGGTTGTTAATGTTTTGTTTTTTGACTGTAAATGACTATTGCATGTGAATTAGAACTCTTGGAACTAAAATAAGTGTGTTTAGAGTCATTTTAATGCCTGAAATTGGTCGAAATAGAAGCTTCTGAGTAGGATAAAAAGTCTGTAAAAATGGCAATTTTGGTCACATTGAGGCTTCAAAAAGTAGTTATTCAACATGAGGAACAATCTAAATGACATTTTGAATCAAAATTTCTAAAGTCCAAAAAATCAATTTTCTGATGAAATACGATGACCCGTGACCTGTCGAACTTTCTCCAGATGGTCAGAAATGGGAATTTTTTTATGTTTTGTTTTTTGACTGTAAATGACTATTGCATGTGAATTTGAACTCTTGGAACTAAAATAAGTGTGTTTATAGTCATTTTAATGCCTGAAATTGGTCGAAATAGAAGCTTCTGAGTAGGAGAAAAAGTCTGTAAAATTGGCGATTTTGGTCACATTGCGGCTTCAAAAAGTAGTTATTTAACATGAGGCACAATCCAAATGACATTTTAAATCAAATTATCTACAATTCAAAAAATCAATTTTCTAATGAAAAACGATGACCCGTGACCTGTCGAACTTCCTGCAAATGGTCAGAAATGGAAATTTTTTGATGTTTTGTTTTTTTACTGTAAATGACTATTGCATGTGAATTAGGACTATTGGAACTAAAATAGGTGTGTATACAGTCATTTTAATACCTGAAATTGGGCGAAATAGAAGCTTCTGAGTAGGATAAAAAGTCTGTAAAAATGGAAATTTTGGTCACATTGAGGCTTCGAAAAGTAGTTATTCAACATGAGGCACAATCCAAATGACATTTTGAATCAATTTTTCTACAGTCCAAAAAATCAATTTTCTGATGAAAAACGATGACCCGTGACCTGTCGAACTTCCTCCAATTGGTCAGGAATTGAAAGTTTTTTAATGTTTTGTTTTTTGACTGTAAATGACTATTGCATGTGAATTAGAACTCTTGGAACGAAAATAAGTGTGTTTAGAGTCATTTTAATGCCTGAAATTGGTCGAAATAGAAGCTTCTGAGTAGGATAAAAAGTCTGTAAAAATGGCAATTTTGGTCACATTGAGGCTTCGAAAAGTAGTTTTTCAACACGAGGCACAATCCAAATGACATTTTGAATCAATTTTTCTACAGACCAAAAAAATCAATTTTCTGATGAAAAACGATGACCCGTGACCTGTTGAACTTTCTCCAGATGGTCAGAAATGGGAATTTTTTAATGTTTTGTTTTTTGACTGTAAATGACTATTGCATGTGAATTAGAACTCTTGGAACTAAAATAAGTGTGTTTATAGTCATTTTAATGCCTGAAATTGGTCGAAATAGAAGCTTCTGAGTAGGAGAAAAAGTCTGTAAAATTGGCGATTTTGGTCACATTGCGGCTTCAAAAAGTAGTTATTTAACATGAGGCACAATCCAAATTACATTTTACCATCAAATTTTATACAGTCCAAAAAAATCAATTTTCTGATGAAAAACGATGACCCGTGACCTGTCGAATTTTCTCCAGATGGTCAGAAATGGTAATTTTTTAATGTTTAAGTTTTTTGAATGTAAATGACTATTGCATTTGAATTAGAACTCTTGGAACTAAAATAAGTGTGTTTAGAGTCATTTTAATGCCTGAAATTGGTCAAAATAGAAGCTTCAGAGTAGGAGAAAAAGTCTGTAAAAATGGCAATTTTGGTCACATTGAGGCTTCAAAAAGTAGTTATTCAACATGAGGCACAATCCAAATGACATTTTGAATCAATTTTTCTACAGTCCAAAAATCAATTTTCTGATGAAAAACGATGACCCGTGACCTGTCGAATTTTCTCCAGATGGTCAGAAATGGTAATTTTTTAATGTTTAAGTTTTTTTAATGTAAATGACTATTGCATGTGAATTAGAACTCTTGGAACTAAAATAAGTTTGTTTAGATTCATTTTAATGCCTGAAATTGGTCGAAATCGAAGCTTCTGAGTAGGACAAAAAAGTCTGTAAAAATGGCAATTTTGGTCACATTGAGGCTTCGAAAAGTAGTTATTCAACATGAGGCACAATCCAAATGACATTTTGAATCAATTTTTCTACAGTCCAAAAAATCAATTTTCTGATGAAAAACGATGAGCCGTGACCTGTCGAACTTCCTCCAAATGGTCAGAAATTGAAATTTTTTAATGTTTTGTTTTTTGACTGTAAATGACTATTGCATGTGAATTAGAACTCTTGGAACTAAAATAAGTGTGTTTAGAGTCATTTTAATGCCTGAAATTGGTCAAAATAGAAGCTTCTGAGTAGGATAAAAAGTTTGTAAAAATAGAAATTTTGGTCACATTGAGGCTTTGAAAAGTAGTTATTCAACATGAGGCACTATCCAAATGACATTTTGAATATATTTTTCTACAGACCAAAAAATCAATTTTCTGATGAAAAACGATGACCCGTGACCTGTCGAACTTTCTCCAGATGGTCAGAAATGGGAATTTTTTAATGTTTTGTTTTTTGACTGTAAATGACTATTGCATGTGAATTAGAACTCTTGGAACTAAAATAAGTGTGTTTAGAGTCATTGTAATGCCTGAAATTGGTTGAAATAGAAGCTTCTGAGTAGGAGAAAAAGTCTGTAAAAATTGCAATTTTGGTCACATTGAGGCTTCGAAAAGTAGTTATTCAACATGAGGCACAATCCAAATGACATTTTGAATCAATTTTTCTACAGTCCAAAAAATCAATTTTCTGATGAAAAACGATGACCCGTGACCTGTCGAACTTCCTCCAAATGGTCAGGAATTGAAAGTTTTTTAATGTTTTGTTTTTTGACTGTAAATGACTATTGCATGTGAATTAGAACTCTTGGAACTAAAATGAGTGTGTTTAGAGTCATTTTAATGCCTGAAATTGGTCGAAATAGAAGCTTCTGAGTAGGATAAAAAGTCTGTAAAAATGGCATTTTTGGTCACATTGAGGCTTCGAAAAGTAGTTATTCAACATGAGGCACAATCCAAATGACATTTTGAATCAATTTTTCTATAGTCCAAAAAATCAATTTTCTGATGAAAAACGATGAGCCGTGACCTGTCGAACTTCCTCCAAATGGTCAGAAATTGAAATTTTTTAATGTTTTGTTTTTTGACTGTAAATGACTATTGCATGTGAATTAGAACTCTTGGAACTAAAATAAGTGTGTTTAGAGTCATTTTAATGCCTGAAATTGGTCAAAATAGAAGCTTCTGAGTAGGATAAAAAGTTTGTAAAAATAGAAATTTTGGTCACATTGAGGCTTTGAAAAGTAGTTATTCAACATGAGGCACTATCCAAATGACATTTTGAATCAATTTTTCTACAGACCAAAAAATCAATTTTCTGATGAAAAACGATGACCCGTGACCTGTCGAACTTTCTCCAGATGGTCAGAAATGGGAATTTTTTAATGTTTTGTTTTTTGACTGTAAATGACTATTGCATGTGAATTAGAACTCTTGGAACTAAAATAAGTGTGTTTAGAGTCATTGTAATGCCTGAAATTGGTTGAAATAGAAGCTTCTGAGTAGGAGAAAAAGTCTGTAAAAATTGCAATTTTGGTCACATTGAGGCTTCAAAAAGTAGTTATTCAACATGAGGAACAATCCAAATGACATTTTGAATCAATTCTTCTACAGACCAAAAAAATCTATTTTCTGATGAAAAACGATGACCCGTGACCTGTTGAACTTTCTCCAGATGGTCAGAAATGGGAATTTTTTAATGTTTTGTTTTTTGACTGTAAATGACTATTGCATGTGAATTAGAACTCTTGGAACTAAAATAAGTGTGTTTATAGTCATTTTAATGCCTGAAATTGGTCGAAATAGAAGCTTCTGAGTAGGAGAAAAAGTCTGTAAAATTGGCGATTTTGGTCACATTGCGGCTTCAAAAAGTAGTTATTTGACATGAGGCACAATCCAAATTACATTTTACCATCAAATTTTATACAGTCCAAAAAAATCAATTTTCTGATGAAAAACGATGACCCGTGACCTGTCGAATTTTCTCCAGATGGTCAGAAATGGTAATTTTTTAATGTTTAAGTTTTTTGAATGTAAATGACTATTGCATTTGAATTAGAACTCTTGGAACTAAAATAAGTGTGTTTAGAGTCATTTTAATGCCTGAAATTGGTCAAAATAGAAGCTTCAGAGTAGGAGAAAAAGTCTGTAAAAATGGCAATTTTGGTCACATTGAGGCTTCAAAAAGTAGTTATTCAACATAAAGGCACAATCCAAATGACATTTTGAATCAATTTTTCTACAGTCCAAAAAAATCAATTTTCTGATGAAAAACGATTACCCGTGACCTGTCGAATTTTCTCCAGATGGTCAGAAATTGTAATTTTTTAAAGTTTTGTTTTTTGACTGTAAATGACTATTGCATGTGAATTAGAACTCTTGGAACTAAAATAAGTTTGTTTAGAGTCATTTTAATGCCTGAAATTGGTCGAAATAGAAGCTTCTGAGTAGGATAAAAAGTCTGTAAAAATGGCAATTTTGGTCACATTGAGGCTTCGAAAAGTAGTTATTCAACATGAGGCACAATCCAAATGACATTTTGAATCAATTTTTCTACAGTCCAAAAAATCAATTTTCTGATGAAAAACGATAAACCGTGACCTGTCAAACTCCCTCCAAATGGTCATATATGGACATTTTTTATTGTTTTGTTTTTTGACTGTAAATGACTATTGCATGTGAATGCGAACTCTTGGAACTAAAATAAGTTTGTTTAGATTCATTTTAATGCCTGAAATTGGTCGAAATCGAAGCTTCTGAGTAGGACAAAAAGTCTGTAAAAATGGCAATTTTGGTCACATTGAGGCTTCGAAAAGTAGTTATTCAACATGAGGCACAATCCAAATGACATTTTGAATCAATTTTTCTACAGTCCAAAAAATCAATTTTCTGATGAAAAATGATGAGCCGTCACCTGTCGAACTTCCTCCAAATGGTCATATATGGAAATTTTTTATTGTTTTGTTTTTTGACTGTAAATGACTATTGCATGTGAATTAGAACTATTGGAACTAAAATAAGTGTGTTTAGAGTCATTTTAATGCCTGAAATTGGTCGAAATAGAAGCTTCTGAGTAGGATAAAAAGTCTGTAAAAATGGCAATTTTGGTCACATTGAGGCTTCGAAAAGTAGTTATTCAACATGAGGCACAATCCAAATGACATTTTGAATCAATTTTTCTACAGTCCAAAAAATCAATTTTCTGATGAAAAACGATGACCCGTGACCTGTCGAACTTCCTCCAAATGGTCAGGAATTGAAAGTTTTTTAATGTTTTGTTTTTTGACTGTAAATGACTATTGCATGTGAATTAGAACTCTTGGAACTAAAATGAGTGTGTTTAGAGTCATTTTAATGCCTGAAATTGGTCGAAATAGAAGCTTCTGAGTAGGATAAAAAGTCTGTAAAAATGGCATTTTTGGTCACATTGAGGCTTCGAAAAGTAGTTATTCAACATGAGGCACAATCCAAATGACATTTTGAATCAATTTTTCTATAGTCCAAAAAATCAATTTTCTGATGAAAAACGATGAGCCGTGACCTGTCGAACTTCCTCCAAATGGTCAGAAATTGAAATTTTTTAATGTTTTGTTTTTTGACTGTAAATGACTATTGCATGTGAATTAGAACTCTTGGAACTAAAATAAGTGTGTTTAGAGTCATTTTAATGCCTGAAATTGGTCAAAATAGAAGCTTCTGAGTAGGATAAAAAGTTTGTAAAAATAGAAATTTTGGTCACATTGAGGCTTTGAAAAGTAGTTATTCAACATGAGGCACTATCCAAATGACATTTTGAATCAATTTTTCTACAGACCAAAAAATCAATTTTCTGATGAAAAACGATGACCCGTGACCTGTCGAACTTTCTCCAGATGGTCAGAAATGGGAATTTTTTAATGTTTTGTTTTTTGACTGTAAATGACTATTGCATGTGAATTAGAACTCTTGGAACTAAAATAAGTGTGTTTAGAGTCATTGTAATGCCTGAAATTGGTTGAAATAGAAGCTTCTGAGTAGGAGAAAAAGTCTGTAAAAATTGCAATTTTGGTCACATTGAGGCTTCAAAAAGTAGTTATTCAACATGAGGAACAATCCAAATGACATTTTGAATCAATTTTTCTACAGTCCAAAAAATCAATTTTCTGATGAAAAATGATGAGCCGTCACCTGTCGAACTTCCTCCAAATGGTCATATATGGAAATTTTTTATTGTTTTGTTTTTTGACTGTAAATGACTATTGCATGTGAATTAGAACTATTGGAACTAAAATAAGTGTGTTTAGAGTCATTTTAATGCCTGAAATTGGTCGAAATAGAAGCTTCTGAGTAGGATAAAAAGTCTGTAAAAATGGCAATTTTGGTCACATTGAGGCTTCGAAAAGTAGTTATTCAACATGAGGCACAATCCAAATGACATTTTGAATCAATTTTTCTACAGTCCAAAAAATCAATTTTCTGATGAAAAACGATGACCCGTGACCTGTCGAACTTCCTCCAAATGGTCAGGAATTGAAAGTTTTTTAATGTTTTGTTTTTTGACTGTAAATGACTATTGCATGTGAATTAGAACTCTTGGAACTAAAATGAGTGTGTTTAGAGTCATTTTAATGCCTGAAATTGGTCGAAATAGAAGCTTCTGAGTAGGATAAAAAGTCTGTAAAAATGGCATTTTTGGTCACATTGAGGCTTCGAAAAGTAGTTATTCAACATGAGGCACAATCCAAATGACATTTTGAATCAATTTTTCTATAGTCCAAAAAATCAATTTTCTGATGAAAAACGATGAGCCGTGACCTGTCGAACTTCCTCCAAATGGTCAGAAATTGAAATTTTTTAATGTTTTGTTTTTTGACTGTAAATGACTATTGCATGTGAATTAGAACTCTTGGAACTAAAATAAGTGTGTTTATAGTCATTTTAATGCCTGAAATTGGTCGAAATAGAAGCTTCTGAGTAGGAGAAAAAGTCTGTAAAATTGGCGATTTTGGTCACATTGCGGCTTCAAAAAGTAGTTATTTAACATGAGGCACAATCCAAATTACATTTTACCATCAAATTTTATACAGTCCAAAAAAATCAATTTTCTGATGAAAAACGATGACCCGTGACCTGTCGAATTTTCTCCAGATGGTCAGAAATGGTAATTTTTTAATGTTTAAGTTTTTTGAATGTAAATGACTATTGCATTTGAATTAGAACTCTTGGAACTAAAATAAGTGTGTTTAGAGTCATTTTAATGCCTGAAATTGGTCAAAATAGAAGCTTCAGAGTAGGAGAAAAAGTCTGTAAAAATGGCAATTTTGGTCACATTGAGGCTTCAAAAAGTAGTTATTCAACATGAGGCACAATCCAAATGACATTTTGAATCAATTTTTCTACAGTCCAAAAATCAATTTTCTGATGAAAAACGATGACCCGTGACCTGTCGAATTTTCTCCAGATGGTCAGAAATGGTAATTTTTTAATGTTTAAGTTTTTTTAATGTAAATGACTATTGCATGTGAATTAGAACTCTTGGAACTAAAATAAGTTTGTTTAGATTCATTTTAATGCCTGAAATTGGTCGAAATCGAAGCTTCTGAGTAGGACAAAAAAGTCTGTAAAAATGGCAATTTTGGTCACATTGAGGCTTCGAAAAGTAGTTATTCAACATGAGGCACAATCCAAATGACATTTTGAATCAATTTTTCTACAGTCCAAAAAATCAATTTTCTGATGAAAAACGATGAGCCGTGACCTGTCGAACTTCCTCCAAATGGTCAGAAATTGAAATTTTTTAATGTTTTGTTTTTTGACTGTAAATGACTATTGCATGTGAATTAGAACTCTTGGAACTAAAATAAGTGTGTTTAGAGTCATTTTAATGCCTGAAATTGGTCAAAATAGAAGCTTCTGAGTAGGATAAAAAGTTTGTAAAAATAGAAATTTTGGTCACATTGAGGCTTTGAAAAGTAGTTATTCAACATGAGGCACTATCCAAATGACATTTTGAATATATTTTTCTACAGACCAAAAAATCAATTTTCTGATGAAAAACGATGACCCGTGACCTGTCGAACTTTCTCCAGATGGTCAGAAATGGGAATTTTTTAATGTTTTGTTTTTTGACTGTAAATGACTATTGCATGTGAATTAGAACTCTTGGAACTAAAATAAGTGTGTTTAGAGTCATTGTAATGCCTGAAATTGGTTGAAATAGAAGCTTCTGAGTAGGAGAAAAAGTCTGTAAAAATTGCAATTTTGGTCACATTGAGGCTTCGAAAAGTAGTTATTCAACATGAGGCACAATCCAAATGACATTTTGAATCAATTTTTCTACAGTCCAAAAAATCAATTTTCTGATGAAAAACGATGACCCGTGACCTGTCGAACTTCCTCCAAATGGTCAGGAATTGAAAGTTTTTTAATGTTTTGTTTTTTGACTGTAAATGACTATTGCATGTGAATTAGAACTCTTGGAACTAAAATGAGTGTGTTTAGAGTCATTTTAATGCCTGAAATTGGTCGAAATAGAAGCTTCTGAGTAGGATAAAAAGTCTGTAAAAATGGCATTTTTGGTCACATTGAGGCTTCGAAAAGTAGTTATTCAACATGAGGCACAATCCAAATGACATTTTGAATCAATTTTTCTATAGTCCAAAAAATCAATTTTCTGATGAAAAACGATGAGCCGTGACCTGTCGAACTTCCTCCAAATGGTCAGAAATTGAAATTTTTTAATGTTTTGTTTTTTGACTGTAAATGACTATTGCATGTGAATTAGAACTCTTGGAACTAAAATAAGTGTGTTTAGAGTCATTTTAATGCCTGAAATTGGTCAAAATAGAAGCTTCTGAGTAGGATAAAAAGTTTGTAAAAATAGAAATTTTGGTCACATTGAGGCTTTGAAAAGTAGTTATTCAACATGAGGCACTATCCAAATGACATTTTGAATCAATTTTTCTACAGACCAAAAAATCAATTTTCTGATGAAAAACGATGACCCGTGACCTGTCGAACTTTCTCCAGATGGTCAGAAATGGGAATTTTTTAATGTTTTGTTTTTTGACTGTAAATGACTATTGCATGTGAATTAGAACTCTTGGAACTAAAATAAGTGTGTTTAGAGTCATTGTAATGCCTGAAATTGGTTGAAATAGAAGCTTCTGAGTAGGAGAAAAAGTCTGTAAAAATTGCAATTTTGGTCACATTGAGGCTTCAAAAAGTAGTTATTCAACATGAGGAACAATCCAAATGACATTTTGAATCAATTCTTCTACAGACCAAAAAAATCTATTTTCTGATGAAAAACGATGACCCGTGACCTGTTGAACTTTCTCCAGATGGTCAGAAATGGGAATTTTTTAATGTTTTGTTTTTTGACTGTAAATGACTATTGCATGTGAATTAGAACTCTTGGAACTAAAATAAGTGTGTTTATAGTCATTTTAATGCCTGAAATTGGTCGAAATAGAAGCTTCTGAGTAGGAGAAAAAGTCTGTAAAATTGGCGATTTTGGTCACATTGCGGCTTCAAAAAGTAGTTATTTGACATGAGGCACAATCCAAATTACATTTTACCATCAAATTTTATACAGTCCAAAAAAATCAATTTTCTGATGAAAAACGATGACCCGTGACCTGTCGAATTTTCTCCAGATGGTCAGAAATGGTAATTTTTTAATGTTTAAGTTTTTTGAATGTAAATGACTATTGCATTTGAATTAGAACTCTTGGAACTAAAATAAGTGTGTTTAGAGTCATTTTAATGCCTGAAATTGGTCAAAATAGAAGCTTCAGAGTAGGAGAAAAAGTCTGTAAAAATGGCAATTTTGGTCACATTGAGGCTTCAAAAAGTAGTTATTCAACATAAAGGCACAATCCAAATGACATTTTGAATCAATTTTTCTACAGTCCAAAAAAATCAATTTTCTGATGAAAAACGATTACCCGTGACCTGTCGAATTTTCTCCAGATGGTCAGAAATTGTAATTTTTTAAAGTTTTGTTTTTTGACTGTAAATGACTATTGCATGTGAATTAGAACTCTTGGAACTAAAATAAGTTTGTTTAGAGTCATTTTAATGCCTGAAATTGGTCGAAATAGAAGCTTCTGAGTAGGATAAAAAGTCTGTAAAAATGGCAATTTTGGTCACATTGAGGCTTCGAAAAGTAGTTATTCAACATGAGGCACAATCCAAATGACATTTTGAATCAATTTTTCTACAGTCCAAAAAATCAATTTTCTGATGAAAAACGATAAACCGTGACCTGTCAAACTCCCTCCAAATGGTCATATATGGACATTTTTTATTGTTTTGTTTTTTGACTGTAAATGACTATTGCATGTGAATGCGAACTCTTGGAACTAAAATAAGTTTGTTTAGATTCATTTTAATGCCTGAAATTGGTCGAAATCGAAGCTTCTGAGTAGGACAAAAAGTCTGTAAAAATGGCAATTTTGGTCACATTGAGGCTTCGAAAAGTAGTTATTCAACATGAGGCACAATCCAAATGACATTTTGAATCAATTTTTCTACAGTCCAAAAAATCAATTTTCTGATGAAAAATGATGAGCCGTCACCTGTCGAACTTCCTCCAAATGGTCATATATGGAAATTTTTTATTGTTTTGTTTTTTGACTGTAAATGACTATTGCATGTGAATTAGAACTATTGGAACTAAAATAAGTGTGTTTAGAGTCATTTTAATGCCTGAAATTGGTCGAAATAGAAGCTTCTGAGTAGGATAAAAAGTCTGTAAAAATGGCAATTTTGGTCACATTGAGGCTTCGAAAAGTAGTTATTCAACATGAGGCACAATCCAAATGACATTTTGAATCAATTTTTCTACAGTCCAAAAAATCAATTTTCTGATGAAAAACGATGACCCGTGACCTGTCGAACTTCCTCCAAATGGTCAGGAATTGAAAATTTTTTGATGTTTTGTTTTTTACTGTAAATGACTATTGCATGTGAATTAGGACTATTGGAACTAAAATAGGTGTGTATAGAGTTATTTTAATGCCTGAAATTGGTCGAAATCGAAGCTTCTGAGTAGGATAAAAAGTCTGTAAAAATGGCATTTTTGGTAACATTGAGGCTTCGAAAAGTAGTTATTCAACATAAGGCACAATCCAAATGACATTTTGAATCAATTTTTCTACAGTCCAAAAAATCAATTTTCTGATGAAAAACGATGACCCGTGACCTGTCGAACTTTCTCCAGATGGTCAGAAATGGTAATTTTTCAATGTTAAATATTTTGACTGTAAATGACTATTGCATGTGAATTATCACTTTTGGAACTAAAATAAGTGTGTTTAGAGTCATTGTAATGCCTGAAATTGGTTGAAATAGAAGCTTCTGAGTAGGAGAAAAAGTCTGTAAAAATGGCAATTTTGGTCACATTGAGGCTTCAAAAAGTAGTTATTCAACATGAGGCACAATCCAAATGACATTTTGAATCAAAATTTCTAAAGTCCAAAAAATCAATTTTCTGATGAAATACGATGACCCGTGACCTGTCGAACTTTCTCCAGATGGTCAGAAATGGGAATTTTTTAATGTTTTGTTTTTTGACTGTAAATGACTATTGCATGTGAATTTGAACTCTTGGAACTAAAATAAGTGTGTTTATAGTCATTTTAATGCCTGAAATTGGTCGAAATAGAAGCTTCTGAGTAGGAGAAAAAGTCTGTAAAATTGGCGATTTTGGTCACATTGCGGCTTCAAAAAGTAGTTATTTAACATGAGGCACAATCCAAATGACATTTTAAATCAAATTATCTACAATTCAAAAAATCAATTTTCTAATGGAAAACGATGACCCGTGACCTGTCGAACTTCCTGCAAATGGTCAGAAATGGAAATATTTTGATGTTTTGTTTTTTTACTGTAAATGACTATTGCATGTGAATTAGGACTCTTGGAACGAAAATAAGTGTGTTTAGAGTCATTTTAATGCCTGAAATTGGTCGAAATAGAAGCTTCTGAGTAGGATAAAAAGTCTATAAAAATGGCAATTTTGGTCACATTGAGGCTTCGAAAAGTAGTTATTCAACATGAGGCACAATCCAAATGACATTTTGAATCAATTTTTCTACAGTCCAAAAAAATCAATTTTCTGATGAAAAACGATTACCCGTGACCTGTCGAATTTTCTCCAGATGGTCAGAAATTGTAATTTTTTAAAGTTTTGTTTTTTGACTGTAAATGACTATTGCATGTGAATTAGAACTCTTGGAACTAAAATAAGTTTGTTTAGAGTCATTTTAATGCCTGAAATTGGTCGAAATAGAAGCTTCTGAGTAGGATAAAAAGTCTGTAAAAATGGCAATTTTGGTCACATTGAGGCTTCGAAAAGTAGTTATTCAACATGAGGCACAATCCAAATGACATTTTGAATCAATTTTTCTACAGTCCAAAAAATCAATTTTCTGATGAAAAACGATGAGCCGTGACCTGTCGAACTTTCTCCAGATGGTCAGAAATGGGAATTTTTTAATGTTTTGTTTTTTGACTGTAAATGACTATTGCATGTGAATTAGAACTCTTGGAACTAAAATAAGTGTGTTTAGAGTCATTGTAATGCCTGAAATTGGTTGAAATAGAAGCTTCAGAGTAGGAGAAAAAGTCTGTAAAAATGGCAATTTTGGTCACATTGAGGCTTCAAAAAGTAGTTATTCAACATGAGGCACAATCCAAATGACATTTTGAATCAATTTTTCTACAGTCCAAAAATCAATTTTCTGATGAAAAACGATTACCCGTGACCTGTCGAATTTTCTCCAGATGGTCAGAAATTGTAATTTTTTAATGTTTTGTTTTTTGACTGTAAATGACTATTGCATGTGAATTAGAACTCTTGGAACTAAAATAAGTTTGTTTAGAGTCATTTTAATGCCTGAAATTGGTCGAAATAGAAGCTTCTGAGTAGGATAAAAAGTCTGTAAAAATGGCAATTTTGGTCACATTGAGGCTTTGAAAAGTAGTTATTCAACATGAGGCACAATCCAAATGACATTTTGAATCAATTTTTCTACAGTCCAAAAAATCAATTTTCTGATGAAAAACGATAAACCGTGACCTGTCAAACTCCCTCCAAATGGTCATATATGGACATTTTTTATTGTTTTGTTTTTTGACTGTAAATGACTATTGCATGTGAATTAGAACTCTTGGAACTAAAATAAGTTTGTTTAGATTCATTTTAATGCCTGAAATTGGTCGAAATCGAAGCTTCTGAGTAGGACAAAAAGTCTGTAAAAAAGGCAATTTTGGTCACATTGAGGCTTCGAAAAGTAGTTATTCAACATGAGGCACAATCCAAATGACATTTTGAATCAATTTTTCTACAGTCCAAAAAATCAATTTTCTGATGAAAAACGATGAGCCGTCACCTGTCGAACTTCCTCCAAATGGTCATATATGGAAATTTTTTATTGTTTTGTTTTTTGACTGTAAATGACTATTGCATGTGAATTAGAACTATTGGAACTAAAATAAGTGTGTTTAGAGTCATTTTAATGCCTGAAATTGGTCGAAATAGAAGCTTCTGAGTAGGATAAAAAGTCTGTAAAAATGGCAATTTTGGTCACATTGAGGCTTCGAAAAGTAGTTATTCAACATGAGGCACAATCCAAATGACATTTTGAATCAATTTTTCTACAGTCCAAAAAATCAATTTTCTGATGAAAAACGATGACCCGTGCGACCTGTCGAACTTCCTCCAAATGGTCAGGAATTGAAAGTTTTTTAATGTTTTGTTTTTTGACTGTAAATGACTATTGCATGTGAATTAGAACTCTTGGAACTAAAATGAGTGTGTTTAGAGTCATTTTAATGCCTGAAATTGGTCGAAATAGAAGCTTCTGAGTAGGATAAAAAGTCTGTAAAAATGGCATTTTTGGTCACATTGAGGCTTCGAAAAGTAGTTATTCAACATGAGGCACAATCCAAATGACATTTTGAATCAATTTTTCTACAGTCCAAAAAATCAATTTTCTGATGAAAAACGATGAGCCGTGACCTGTCGAACTTCCTCCAAATGGTCAGAAATTGAAATTTTTGAATGTTTTGTTTTTTGACTGTAAATGACTATTGCATGTGAATTAGAACTCTTGGAACTAAAATAAGTGTGTTTAGAGTCATTTTAATGCCCGAAATTGGTCAAAATAGAAGCTTCTGAGTAGGATAAAAAGTTTGTAAAAATAGAAATTTTGGTCACATTGAGGCTTTGAAAAGTAGTTATTCAACATGAGGCACTATCCAAATGACATTTTGAATCAATTTTTCTACAGACCAAAAAATCAATTTTCTGATGAAAAACGATGACCCGTGACCTGTCAAACTTTCTCCAGATGGTCAGAAATGGGAATTTTTTAATGTTTTGTTTTTTGACTGTAAATGACTATTGCATGTGAATTTGAACTCTTGGAACTAAAATAAATGTGTTTAGAGTCATTGTAATGCCTGAAATTGGTTGAAATAGAAGCTTCTGAGTAGGAGAAAAAGTCTGTAAAAATTGCAATTTTGGTCACATTGAGGCTTCAAAAAGTAGTTATTCAACATGAGGCACAATCCAAATGACATTTTGAATCAATTTTTCTACAGTCCAAAAAATCAATTTTCGAATGAAAAACGATGACCCGTGACCTGTCGAACTTCCTGCAAATGGTCAGAAATGGGAATTTTTTGATGTTTTGTTTTTTACTGTAAATGACTATTGCATGTGAATTAGGACTATTGGAACTAAAATAGGTGTGTATAGAGTTATTTTAATGCCTGAAATTGGTCAAAATAGAAGCTTCTGAGTAGGAGAAAAAGTCTGTAAAAATGGCAATTTTGGTCACATTGAGGCTTCAAAAAGTAGTTATTCAACATGAGGCACAATCCAAATGACATTTTGAATCAATTTTTCTACAGTCCAAAAAATCAATTTTCTGATGAAAAACGATGACCCGTGACCTGTCGAACTTCCTCCAAATGGTCAGAAATTGAAAGGTTGTTAATGTTTTGTTTTTTGACTGTAAATGACTATTGCATGTGAATTAGAACTCTTGGAACTAAAATAAGTGTGTTTAGAGTCATTTTAATGCCTGAAATTGGTCGAAATAGAAGCTTCTGAGTAGGATAAAAAGTCTGTAAAAATGGCAATTTTGGTCACATTGAGGCTTCAAAAAGTAGTTATTCAACATGAGGAACAATCTAAATGACATTTTGAATCAAAATTTCTAAAGTCCAAAAAATCAATTTTCTGATGAAATACGATGACCCGTGACCTGTCGAACTTTCTCCAGATGGTCAGAAATGGGAATTTTTTTATGTTTTGTTTTTTGACTGTAAATGACTATTGCATGTGAATTTGAACTCTTGGAACTAAAATAAGTGTGTTTATAGTCATTTTAATGCCTGAAATTGGTCGAAATAGAAGCTTCTGAGTAGGAGAAAAAGTCTGTAAAATTGGCGATTTTGGTCACATTGCGGCTTCAAAAAGTAGTTATTTAACATGAGGCACAATCCAAATGACATTTTAAATCAAATTATCTACAATTCAAAAAATCAATTTTCTAATGAAAAACGATGACCCGTGACCTGTCGAACTTCCTGCAAATGGTCAGAAATGGAAATTTTTTGATGTTTTGTTTTTTTACTGTAAATGACTATTGCATGTGAATTAGGACTATTGGAACTAAAATAGGTGTGTATACAGTCATTTTAATACCTGAAATTGGGCGAAATAGAAGCTTCTGAGTAGGATAAAAAGTCTGTAAAAATGGAAATTTTGGTCACATTGAGGCTTCGAAAAGTAGTTATTCAACATGAGGCACAATCCAAATGACATTTTGAATCAATTTTTCTACAGTCCAAAAAATCAATTTTCTGATGAAAAACGATGACCCGTGACCTGTCGAACTTCCTCCAATTGGTCAGGAATTGAAAGTTTTTTAATGTTTTGTTTTTTGACTGTAAATGACTATTGCATGTGAATTAGAACTCTTGGAACGAAAATAAGTGTGTTTAGAGTCATTTTAATGCCTGAAATTGGTCGAAATAGAAGCTTCTGAGTAGGATAAAAAGTCTGTAAAAATGGCAATTTTGGTCACATTGAGGCTTCGAAAAGTAGTTTTTCAACACGAGGCACAATCCAAATGACATTTTGAATCAATTTTTCTACAGACCAAAAAAATCAATTTTCTGATGAAAAACGATGACCCGTGACCTGTTGAACTTTCTCCAGATGGTCAGAAATGGGAATTTTTTAATGTTTTGTTTTTTGACTGTAAATGACTATTGCATGTGAATTAGAACTCTTGGAACTAAAATAAGTGTGTTTATAGTCATTTTAATGCCTGAAATTGGTCGAAATAGAAGCTTCTGAGTAGGAGAAAAAGTCTGTAAAATTGGCGATTTTGGTCACATTGCGGCTTCAAAAAGTAGTTATTTAACATGAGGCACAATCCAAATTACATTTTACCATCAAATTTTATACAGTCCAAAAAAATCAATTTTCTGATGAAAAACGATGACCCGTGACCTGTCGAATTTTCTCCAGATGGTCAGAAATGGTAATTTTTTAATGTTTAAGTTTTTTGAATGTAAATGACTATTGCATTTGAATTAGAACTCTTGGAACTAAAATAAGTGTGTTTAGAGTCATTTTAATGCCTGAAATTGGTCAAAATAGAAGCTTCAGAGTAGGAGAAAAAGTCTGTAAAAATGGCAATTTTGGTCACATTGAGGCTTCAAAAAGTAGTTATTCAACATGAGGCACAATCCAAATGACATTTTGAATCAATTTTTCTACAGTCCAAAAATCAATTTTCTGATGAAAAACGATGACCCGTGACCTGTCGAATTTTCTCCAGATGGTCAGAAATGGTAATTTTTTAATGTTTAAGTTTTTTTAATGTAAATGACTATTGCATGTGAATTAGAACTCTTGGAACTAAAATAAGTTTGTTTAGATTCATTTTAATGCCTGAAATTGGTCGAAATCGAAGCTTCTGAGTAGGACAAAAAAGTCTGTAAAAATGGCAATTTTGGTCACATTGAGGCTTCGAAAAGTAGTTATTCAACATGAGGCACAATCCAAATGACATTTTGAATCAATTTTTCTACAGTCCAAAAAATCAATTTTCTGATGAAAAACGATGAGCCGTGACCTGTCGAACTTCCTCCAAATGGTCAGAAATTGAAATTTTTTAATGTTTTGTTTTTTGACTGTAAATGACTATTGCATGTGAATTAGAACTCTTGGAACTAAAATAAGTGTGTTTAGAGTCATTTTAATGCCTGAAATTGGTCAAAATAGAAGCTTCTGAGTAGGATAAAAAGTTTGTAAAAATAGAAATTTTGGTCACATTGAGGCTTTGAAAAGTAGTTATTCAACATGAGGCACTATCCAAATGACATTTTGAATATATTTTTCTACAGACCAAAAAATCAATTTTCTTCTGATGAAAAACGATGACCCGTGACCTGTCGAACTTTCTCCAGATGGTCAGAAATGGGAATTTTTTAATGTTTTGTTTTTTGACTGTAAATGACTATTGCATGTGAATTAGAACTCTTGGAACTAAAATAAGTGTGTTTAGAGTCATTGTAATGCCTGAAATTGGTTGAAATAGAAGCTTCTGAGTAGGAGAAAAAGTCTGTAAAAATTGCAATTTTGGTCACATTGAGGCTTCGAAAAGTAGTTATTCAACATGAGGCACAATCCAAATGACATTTTGAATCAATTTTTCTACAGTCCAAAAATCAATTTTCTGATGAAAAACGATGACCCGTGACCTGTCGAACTTCCTCCAAATGGTCAGGAATTGAAAGTTTTTTAATGTTTTGTTTTTTGACTGTAAATGACTATTGCATGTGAATTAGAACTCTTGGAACTAAAATGAGTGTGTTTAGAGTCATTTTAATGCCTGAAATTGGTCGAAATAGAAGCTTCTGAGTAGGATAAAAAGTCTGTAAAAATGGCATTTTTGGTCACATTGAGGCTTCGAAAAGTAGTTATTCAACATGAGGCACAATCCAAATGACATTTTGAATCAATTTTTCTATAGTCCAAAAAATCAATTTTCTGATGAAAAACGATGAGCCGTGACCTGTCGAACTTCCTCCAAATGGTCAGAAATTGAAATTTTTTAATGTTTTGTTTTTTGACTGTAAATGACTATTGCATGTGAATTAGAACTCTTGGAACTAAAATAAGTGTGTTTAGAGTCATTTTAATGCCTGAAATTGGTCAAAATAGAAGCTTCTGAGTAGGATAAAAAGTTTGTAAAAATAGAAATTTTGGTCACATTGAGGCTTTGAAAAGTAGTTATTCAACATGAGGCACTATCCAAATGACATTTTGAATCAATTTTCTACAGACCAAAAAATCAATTTTCTGATGAAAAACGATGACCCGTGACCTGTCGAACTTTCTCCAGATGGTCAGAAATGGGAATTTTTTAATGTTTTGTTTTTTGACTGTAAATGACTATTGCATGTGAATTAGAACTCTTGGAACTAAAATAAGTGTGTTTAGAGTCATTGTAATGCCTGAAATTGGTTGAAATAGAAGCTTCTGAGTAGGAGAAAAAGTCTGTAAAAATTGCAATTTTGGTCACATTGAGGCTTCAAAAAGTAGTTATTCAACATGAGGAACAATCCAAATGACATTTTGAATCAATTCTTCTACAGACCAAAAAAATCTATTTTCTGATGAAAAACGATGACCCGTGACCTGTTGAACTTTCTCCAGATGGTCAGAAATGGGAATTTTTTAATGTTTTGTTTTTTGACTGTAAATGACTATTGCATGTGAATTAGAACTCTTGGAACTAAAATAAGTGTGTTTATAGTCATTTTAATGCCTGAAATTGGTCGAAATAGAAGCTTCTGAGTAGGAGAAAAAGTCTGTAAAATTGGCGATTTTGGTCACATTGCGGCTTCAAAAAGTAGTTATTTGACATGAGGCACAATCCAAATTACATTTTACCATCAAATTTTATACAGTCCAAAAAAATCAATTTTCTGATGAAAAACGATGACCCGTGACCTGTCGAATTTTCTCCAGATGGTCAGAAATGGTAATTTTTTAATGTTTAAGTTTTTTGAATGTAAATGACTATTGCATTTGAATTAGAACTCTTGGAACTAAAATAAGTGTGTTTAGAGTCATTTTAATGCCTGAAATTGGTCAAAATAGAAGCTTCAGAGTAGGAGAAAAAGTCTGTAAAAATGGCAATTTTGGTCACATTGAGGCTTCAAAAAGTAGTTATTCAACATAAAGGCACAATCCAAATGACATTTTGAATCAATTTTTCTACAGTCCAAAAAATCAATTTTCTGATGAAAAACGATTACCCGTGACCTGTCGAATTTTCTCCAGATGGTCAGAAATTGTAATTTTTTAAAGTTTTGTTTTTTGACTGTAAATGACTATTGCATGTGAATTAGAACTCTTGGAACTAAAATAAGTTTGTTTAGAGTCATTTTAATGCCTGAAATTGGTCGAAATAGAAGCTTCTGAGTAGGATAAAAAGTCTGTAAAAATGGCAATTTTGGTCACATTGAGGCTTCGAAAAGTAGTTATTCAACATGAGGCACAATCCAAATGACATTTTGAATCAATTTTTCTACAGTCCAAAAAATCAATTTTCTGATGAAAAACGATAAACCGTGACCTGTCAAACTCCCTCCAAATGGTCATATATGGACATTTTTTATTGTTTTGTTTTTTGACTGTAAATGACTATTGCATGTGAATGCGAACTCTTGGAACTAAAATAAGTTTGTTTAGATTCATTTTAATGCCTGAAATTGGTCGAAATCGAAGCTTCTGAGTAGGACAAAAAGTCTGTAAAAATGGCAATTTTGGTCACATTGAGGCTTCGAAAAGTAGTTATTCAACATGAGGCACAATCCAAATGACATTTTGAATCAATTTTTCTACAGTCCAAAAAATCAATTTTCTGATGAAAAATGATGAGCCGTCACCTGTCGAACTTCCTCCAAATGGTCATATATGGAAATTTTTTATTGTTTTGTTTTTTGACTGTAAATGACTATTGCATGTGAATTAGAACTATTGGAACTAAAATAAGTGTGTTTAGAGTCATTTTAATGCCTGAAATTGGTCGAAATAGAAGCTTCTGAGTAGGATAAAAAGTCTGTAAAAATGGCAATTTTGGTCACATTGAGGCTTCGAAAGTAGTTATTCAACATGAGGCACAATCCAAATGACATTTTGAATCAATTTTTCTACAGTCCAAAAAATCAATTTTCTGATGAAAAACGATGACCCGTGACCTGTCGAACTTCCTCCAAATGGTCAGGAATTGAAAATTTTTTGATGTTTTGTTTTTTACTGTAAATGACTATTGCATGTGAATTAGGACTATTGGAACTAAAATAGGTGTGTATAGAGTTATTTTAATGCCTGAAATTGGTCGAAATCGAAGCTTCTGAGTAGGATAAAAAGTCTGTAAAAATGGCATTTTTGGTAACATTGAGGCTTCGAAAAGTAGTTATTCAACATAAGGCACAATCCAAATGACATTTTGAATCAATTTTTCTACAGTCCAAAAAATCAATTTTCTGATGAAAAACGATGACCCGTGACCTGTCGAACTTTCTCCAGATGGTCAGAAATGGTAATTTTTCAATGTTAAATATTTTGACTGTAAATGACTATTGCATGTGAATTATCACTTTTGGAACTAAAATAAGTGTGTTTAGAGTCATTGTAATGCCTGAAATTGGTTGAAATAGAAGCTTCTGAGTAGGAGAAAAAGTCTGTAAAAATGGCAATTTTGGTCACATTGAGGCTTCAAAAAGTAGTTATTCAACATGAGGCACAATCCAAATGACATTTTGAATCAAAATTTCTAAAGTCCAAAAAATCAATTTTCTGATGAAATACGATGACCCGTGACCTGTCGAACTTTCTCCAGATGGTCAGAAATGGGAATTTTTTAATGTTTTGTTTTTTGACTGTAAATGACTATTGCATGTGAATTTGAACTCTTGGAACTAAAATAAGTGTGTTTATAGTCATTTTAATGCCTGAAATTGGTCGAAATAGAAGCTTCTGAGTAGGAGAAAAAGTCTGTAAAATTGGCGATTTTGGTCACATTGCGGCTTCAAAAAGTAGTTATTTAACATGAGGCACAATCCAAATGACATTTTAAATCAAATTATCTACAATTCAAAAAATCAATTTTCTAATGGAAAACGATGACCCGTGACCTGTCGAACTTCCTGCAAATGGTCAGAAATGGAAATATTTTGATGTTTTGTTTTTTTACTGTAAATGACTATTGCATGTGAATTAGGACTCTTGGAACGAAAATAAGTGTGTTTAGAGTCATTTTAATGCCTGAAATTGGTCGAAATAGAAGCTTCTGAGTAGGATAAAAAGTCTGTAAAAATGGCAATTTTGGTCACATTGAGGCTTCGAAAAGTAGTTATTCAACATGAGGCACAATCCAAATGACATTTTGAATCAATTTTTCTACAGTCCAAAAAATCAATTTTCTGATGAAAAACGATAAACCGTGACCTGTCAAACTCCCTCCAAATGGTCATATATGGACATTTTTTATTGTTTTGTTTTTTGACTGTAAATGACTATTGCATGTGAATTAGAACTCTTGGAACTAAAATAAGTTTGTTTAGATTCATTTTAATGCCTGAAATTGGTCGAAATCGAAGCTTCTGAGTAGGACAAAAAGTCTGTAAAAATGGCAATTTTGGTCACATTGAGGCTTCGAAAAGTAGTTATTCAACATGAGGCACAATCCAAATGACATTTTGAATCAATTTTTCTACAGTCCAAAAAAATCAATTTTCTGATGAAAAACGATTACCCGTGACCTGTCGAATTTTCTCCAGATGGTCAGAAATTGTAATTTTTTAAAGTTTTGTTTTTTGACTGTAAATGACTATTGCATGTGAATTAGAACTCTTGGAACTAAAATAAGTTTGTTTAGAGTCATTTTAATGCCTGAAATTGGTCGAAATAGAAGCTTCTGAGTAGGATAAAAAGTCTGTAAAAATGGCAATTTTGGTCACATTGAGGCTTCGAAAAGTAGTTATTCAACATGAGGCACAATCCAAATGACATTTTGAATCAATTTTTCTACAGTCCAAAAAATCAATTTTCTGATGAAAAACGATGAGCCGTGACCTGTCGAACTTTCTCCAGATGGTCAGAAATGGGAATTTTTTAATGTTTTGTTTTTTGACTGTAAATGACTATTGCATGTGAATTAGAACTCTTGGAACTAAAATAAGTGTGTTTAGAGTCATTGTAATGCCTGAAATTGGTTGAAATAGAAGCTTCAGAGTAGGAGAAAAAGTCTGTAAAAATGGCAATTTTGGTCACATTGAGGCTTCAAAAAGTAGTTATTCAACATGAGGCACAATCCAAATGACATTTTGAATCAATTTTTCTACAGTCCAAAAATCAATTTTCTGATGAAAAACGATTACCCGTGACCTGTCGAATTTTCTCCAGATGGTCAGAAATTGTAATTTTTTAATGTTTTGTTTTTTGACTGTAAATGACTATTGCATGTGAATTAGAACTCTTGGAACTAAAATAAGTTTGTTTAGAGTCATTTTAATGCCTGAAATTGGTCGAAATAGAAGCTTCTGAGTAGGATAAAAAGTCTGTAAAAATGGCAATTTTGGTCACATTGAGGCTTTGAAAAGTAGTTATTCAACATGAGGCACAATCCAAATGACATTTTGAATCAATTTTTCTACAGTCCAAAAAATCAATTTTCTGATGAAAAACGATAAACCGTGACCTGTCAAACTCCCTCCAAATGGTCATATATGGACATTTTTTATTGTTTTGTTTTTTGACTGTAAATGACTATTGCATGTGAATTAGAACTCTTGGAACTAAAATAAGTTTGTTTAGATTCATTTTAATGCCTGAAATTGGTCGAAATCGAAGCTTCTGAGTAGGACAAAAAGTCTGTAAAAAAGGCAATTTTGGTCACATTGAGGCTTCGAAAAGTAGTTATTCAACATGAGGCACAATCCAAATGACATTTTGAATCAATTTTTCTACAGTCCAAAAAATCAATTTTCTGATGAAAAACGATGAGCCGTCACCTGTCGAACTTCCTCCAAATGGTCATATATGGAAATTTTTTATTGTTTTGTTTTTTGACTGTAAATGACTATTGCATGTGAATTAGAACTATTGGAACTAAAATAAGTGTGTTTAGAGTCATTTTAATGCCTGAAATTGGTCGAAATAGAAGCTTCTGAGTAGGATAAAAAGTCTGTAAAAATGGCAATTTTGGTCACATTGAGGCTTCGAAAAGTAGTTATTCAACATGAGGCACAATCCAAATGACATTTTGAATCAATTTTTCTACAGTCCAAAAAATCAATTTTCTGATGAAAAACGATGACCCGTGCGACCTGTCGAACTTCCTCCAAATGGTCAGGAATTGAAAGTTTTTTAATGTTTTGTTTTTTGACTGTAAATGACTATTGCATGTGAATTAGAACTCTTGGAACTAAAATGAGTGTGTTTAGAGTCATTTTAATGCCTGAAATTGGTCGAAATAGAAGCTTCTGAGTAGGATAAAAAGTCTGTAAAAATGGCATTTTTGGTCACATTGAGGCTTCGAAAAGTAGTTATTCAACATGAGGCACAATCCAAATGACATTTTGAATCAATTTTTCTACAGTCCAAAAAATCAATTTTCTGATGAAAAACGATGAGCCGTGACCTGTCGAACTTCCTCCAAATGGTCAGAAATTGAAATTTTTGAATGTTTTGTTTTTTGACTGTAAATGACTATTGCATGTGAATTAGAACTCTTGGAACTAAAATAAGTGTGTTTAGAGTCATTTTAATGCCCGAAATTGGTCAAAATAGAAGCTTCTGAGTAGGATAAAAAGTTTGTAAAAATAGAAATTTTGGTCACATTGAGGCTTTGAAAAGTAGTTATTCAACATGAGGCACTATCCAAATGACATTTTGAATCAATTTTTCTACAGACCAAAAAATCAATTTTCTGATGAAAAACGATGACCCGTGACCTGTCAAACTTTCTCCAGATGGTCAGAAATGGGAATTTTTTAATGTTTTGTTTTTTGACTGTAAATGACTATTGCATGTGAATTTGAACTCTTGGAACTAAAATAAATGTGTTTAGAGTCATTGTAATGCCTGAAATTGGTTGAAATAGAAGCTTCTGAGTAGGAGAAAAAGTCTGTAAAAATTGCAATTTTGGTCACATTGAGGCTTCAAAAAGTAGTTATTCAACATGAGGCACAATCCAAATGACATTTTGAATCAATTTTTCTACAGTCCAAAAAATCAATTTTCGAATGAAAAACGATGACCCGTGACCTGTCGAACTTCCTGCAAATGGTCAGAAATGGGAATTTTTTGATGTTTTGTTTTTTACTGTAAATGACTATTGCATGTGAATTAGGACTATTGGAACTAAAATAGGTGTGTATAGAGTTATTTTAATGCCTGAAATTGGTCAAAATAGAAGCTTCTGAGTAGGAGAAAAAGTCTGTAAAAATGGCAATTTTGGTCACATTGAGGCTTCAAAAAGTAGTTATTCAACATGAGGCACAATCCAAATGACATTTTGAATCAATTTTTCTACAGTCCAAAAAATCAATTTTCTGATGAAAAACGATGACCCGTGACCTGTCGAACTTCCTCCAAATGGTCAGAAATTGAAAGGTTGTTAATGTTTTGTTTTTTGACTGTAAATGACTATTGCATGTGAATTAGAACTCTTGGAACTAAAATAAGTGTGTTTAGAGTCATTTTAATGCCTGAAATTGGTCGAAATAGAAGCTTCTGAGTAGGATAAAAAGTCTGTAAAAATGGCAATTTTGGTCACATTGAGGCTTCAAAAAGTAGTTATTCAACATGAGGAACAATCTAAATGACATTTTGAATCAAAATTTCTAAAGTCCAAAAAATCAATTTTCTGATGAAATACGATGACCCGTGACCTGTCGAACTTTCTCCAGATGGTCAGAAATGGGAATTTTTTTATGTTTTGTTTTTTGACTGTAAATGACTATTGCATGTGAATTTGAACTCTTGGAACTAAAATAAGTGTGTTTATAGTCATTTTAATGCCTGAAATTGGTCGAAATAGAAGCTTCTGAGTAGGAGAAAAAGTCTGTAAAATTGGCGATTTTGGTCACATTGCGGCTTCAAAAAGTAGTTATTTAACATGAGGCACAATCCAAATGACATTTTAAATCAAATTATCTACAATTCAAAAAATCAATTTTCTAATGAAAAACGATGACCCGTGACCTGTCGAACTTCCTGCAAATGGTCAGAAATGGAAATTTTTTGATGTTTTGTTTTTTTACTGAAAATGACTATTGCATGTGAATTAGGACTATTGGAACTAAAATAGGTGTGTATACAGTCATTTTAATACCTGAAATTGGGCGAAATAGAAGCTTCTGAGTAGGATAAAAAGTCTGTAAAAATGGAAATTTTGGTCACATTGAGGCTTCGAAAAGTAGTTATTCAACATGAGGCACAATCCAAATGACATTTTGAATCAATTTTTCTACAGTCCAAAAAATCAATTTTCTGATGAAAAACGATGACCCGTGACCTGTCGAACTTCCTCCAATTGGTCAGGAATTGAAAGTTTTTTAATGTTTTGTTTTTTGACTGTAAATGACTATTGCATGTGAATTAGAACTCTTGGAACGAAAATAAGTGTGTTTAGAGTCATTTTAATGCCTGAAATTGGTCGAAATAGAAGCTTCTGAGTAGGATAAAAAGTCTGTAAAAATGGCAATTTTGGTCACATTGAGGCTTCGAAAAGTAGTTTTTCAACACGAGGCACAATCCAAATGACATTTTGAATCAATTTTTCTACAGACCAAAAAAATCAATTTTCTGATGAAAAACGATGACCCGTGACCTGTTGAACTTTCTCCAGATGGTCAGAAATGGGAATTTTTTAATGTTTTGTTTTTTGACTGTAAATGACTATTGCATGTGAATTAGAACTCTTGGAACTAAAATAAGTGTGTTTATAGTCATTTTAATGCCTGAAATTGGTCGAAATAGAAGCTTCTGAGTAGGAGAAAAAGTCTGTAAAATTGGCAATTTTGGTCACATTGCGGCTTCAAAAAGTAGTTATTTAACATGAGGCACAATCCAAATTACATTTTACCATCAAATTTTATACAGTCCAAAAAAATCAATTTTCTGATGAAAAACGATGACCCGTGACCTGTCGAATTTTCTCCAGATGGTCAGAAATGGTAATTTTTCAATGTTAAATATTTTGACTGTAAATGACTATTGCATGTGAATTATCACTTTTGGAACTAAAATAAGTGTGTTTAGAGTCATTGTAATGCCTGAAATTGGTTGAAATAGAAGCTTCTGAGTAGGAGAAAAAGTCTGTAAAAATGGCAATTTTGGTCACATTGAGGCTTCAAAAAGTAGTTATTCAACATGAGGCACAATCCAAATGACATTTTGAATCAAAATTTCTAAAGTCCAAAAAATCAATTTTCTGATGAAATACGATGACCCGTGACCTGTCGAACTTTCTCCAGATGGTCAGAAATGGGAATTTTTTTATGTTTTGTTTTTTGACTGTAAATGACTATTGCATGTGAATTTGAACTCTTGGAACTAAAATAAGTGTGTTTATAGTCATTTTAATGCCTGAAATTGGTCGAAATAGAAGCTTCTGAGTAGGAGAAAAAGTCTGTAAAATTGGCGATTTTGGTCACATTGCGGCTTCAAAAAGTAGTTATTTAACATGAGGCACAATCCAAATGACATTTTAAATCAAATTATCTACAATTCAAAAAATCAATTTTCTAATGAAAAACGATGACCCGTGACCTGTCGAACTTCCTGCAAATGGTCAGAAATGGAAATTTTTTGATGTTTTGTTTTTTTACTGAAAATGACTATTGCATGTGAATTAGGACTATTGGAACTAAAATAGGTGTGTATACAGTCATTTTAATACCTGAAATTGGGCGAAATAGAAGCTTCTGAGTAGGATAAAAAGTCTGTAAAAATGGAAATTTTGGTCACATTGAGGCTTCGAAAAGTAGTTATTCAACATGAGGCACAATCCAAATGACATTTTGAATCAATTTTTCTACAGTCCAAAAAATCAATTTTCTGATGAAAAACGATGACCCGTGACCTGTCGAACTTCCTCCAATTGGTCAGGAATTGAAAGTTTTTTAATGTTTTGTTTTTTGACTGTAAATGACTATTGCATGTGAATTAGAACTCTTGGAACGAAAATAAGTGTGTTTAGAGTCATTTTAATGCCTGAAATTGGTCGAAATAGAAGCTTCTGAGTAGGATAAAAAGTCTGTAAAAATGGCAATTTTGGTCACATTGAGGCTTCGAAAAGTAGTTTTTCAACACGAGGCACAATCCAAATGACATTTTGAATCAATTTTTCTACAGACCAAAAAAATCAATTTTCTGATGAAAAACGATGACCCGTGACCTGTTGAACTTTCTCCAGATGGTCAGAAATGGGAATTTTTTAATGTTTTGTTTTTTGACTGTAAATGACTATTGCATGTGAATTAGAACTCTTGGAACTAAAATAAGTGTGTTTATAGTCATTTTAATGCCTGAAATTGGTCGAAATAGAAGCTTCTGAGTAGGAGAAAAAGTCTGTAAAATTGGCAATTTTGGTCACATTGCGGCTTCAAAAAGTAGTTATTTAACATGAGGCACAATCCAAATTACATTTTACCATCAAATTTTATACAGTCCAAAAAAATCAATTTTCTGATGAAAAACGATGACCCGTGACCTGTCGAATTTTCTCCAGATGGTCAGAAATGGTAATTTTTCAATGTTAAATATTTTGACTGTAAATGACTATTGCATGTGAATTATCACTTTTGGAACTAAAATAAGTGTGTTTAGAGTCATTGTAATGCCTGAAATTGGTTGAAATAGAAGCTTCTGAGTAGGAGAAAAAGTCTGTAAAAATGGCAATTTTGGTCACATTGAGGCTTCAAAAAGTAGTTATTCAACATGAGGCACAATCCAAATGACATTTTGAATCAAAATTTCTAAAGTCCAAAAAATCAATTTTCTGATGAAATACGATGACCCGTGACCTGTCGAACTTTCTCCAGATGGTCAGAAATGGGAATTTTTTAATGTTTTGTTTTTTGACTGTAAATGACTATTGCATGTGAATTTGAACTCTTGGAACTAAAATAAGTGTGTTTATAGTCATTTTAATGCCTGAAATTGGTCGAAATAGAAGCTTCTGAGTAGGAGAAAAAGTCTGTAAAATTGGCGATTTTGGTCACATTGCGGCTTCAAAAAGTAGTTATTTAACATGAGGCACAATCCAAATGACATTTTAAATCAAATTATCTACAATTCAAAAAATCAATTTTCTAATGGAAAACGATGACCCGTGACCTGTCGAACTTCCTGCAAATGGTCAGAAATGGAAATATTTTGATGTTTTGTTTTTTTACTGTAAATGACTATTGCATGTGAATTAGGACTCTTGGAACGAAAATAAGTGTGTTTAGAGTCATTTTAATGCCTGAAATTGGTCGAAATAGAAGCTTCTGAGTAGGATAAAAAGTCTGTAAAAATGGCAATTTTGGTCACATTGAGGCTTCGAAAAGTAGTTATTCAACATGAGGCACAATCCAAATGACATTTTGAATCAATTTTTCTACAGTCCAAAAAATCAATTTTCTGATGAAAAACGATAAACCGTGACCTGTCAAACTCCCTCCAAATGGTCATATATGGACATTTTTTATTGTTTTGTTTTTTGACTGTAAATGACTATTGCATGTGAATTAGAACTCTTGGAACTAAAATAAGTTTGTTTAGATTCATTTTAATGCCTGAAATTGGTCGAAATCGAAGCTTCTGAGTAGGACAAAAAGTCTGTAAAAATGGCAATTTTGGTCACATTGAGGCTTCGAAAAGTAGTTATTCAACATGAGGCACAATCCAAATGACATTTTGAATCAATTTTTCTACAGTCCAAAAAAATCAATTTTCTGATGAAAAACGATTACCCGTGACCTGTCGAATTTTCTCCAGATGGTCAGAAATTGTAATTTTTTAAAGTTTTGTTTTTTGACTGTAAATGACTATTGCATGTGAATTAGAACTCTTGGAACTAAAATAAGTTTGTTTAGAGTCATTTTAATGCCTGAAATTGGTCGAAATAGAAGCTTCTGAGTAGGATAAAAAGTCTGTAAAAATGGCAATTTTGGTCACATTGAGGCTTCGAAAAGTAGTTATTCAACATGAGGCACAATCCAAATGACATTTTGAATCAATTTTTCTACAGTCCAAAAAATCAATTTTCTGATGAAAAACGATGAGCCGTGACCTGTCGAACTTTCTCCAGATGGTCAGAAATGGGAATTTTTTAATGTTTTGTTTTTTGACTGTAAATGACTATTGCATGTGAATTAGAACTCTTGGAACTAAAATAAGTGTGTTTAGAGTCATTGTAATGCCTGAAATTGGTTGAAATAGAAGCTTCAGAGTAGGAGAAAAAGTCTGTAAAAATGGCAATTTTGGTCACATTGAGGCTTCAAAAAGTAGTTATTCAACATGAGGCACAATCCAAATGACATTTTGAATCAATTTTTCTACAGTCCAAAAATCAATTTTCTGATGAAAAACGATTACCCGTGACCTGTCGAATTTTCTCCAGATGGTCAGAAATTGTAATTTTTTAATGTTTTGTTTTTTGACTGTAAATGACTATTGCATGTGAATTAGAACTCTTGGAACTAAAATAAGTTTGTTTAGAGTCATTTTAATGCCTGAAATTGGTCGAAATAGAAGCTTCTGAGTAGGATAAAAAGTCTGTAAAAATGGCAATTTTGGTCACATTGAGGCTTTGAAAAGTAGTTATTCAACATGAGGCACAATCCAAATGACATTTTGAATCAATTTTTCTACAGTCCAAAAAATCAATTTTCTGATGAAAAACGATGAGCCGTCACCTGTCGAACTTCCTCCAAATGGTCATATATGGAAATTTTTTATTGTTTTGTTTTTTGACTGTAAATGACTATTGCATGTGAATTAGAACTATTGGAACTAAAATAAGTGTGTTTAGAGTCATTTTAATGCCTGAAATTGGTCGAAATAGAAGCTTCTGAGTAGGATAAAAAGTCTGTAAAAATGGCAATTTTGGTCACATTGAGGCTTCGAAAAGTAGTTATTCAACATGAGGCACAATCCAAATGACATTTTGAATCAATTTTTCTACAGTCCAAAAAATCAATTTTCTGATGAAAAACGATGACCCGTGCGACCTGTCGAACTTCCTCCAAATGGTCAGGAATTGAAAGTTTTTTAATGTTTTGTTTTTTGACTGTAAATGACTATTGCATGTGAATTAGAACTCTTGGAACTAAAATGAGTGTGTTTAGAGTCATTTTAATGCCTGAAATTGGTCGAAATAGAAGCTTCTGAGTAGGATAAAAAGTCTGTAAAAATGGCATTTTTGGTCACATTGAGGCTTCGAAAAGTAGTTATTCAACATGAGGCACAATCCAAATGACATTTTGAATCAATTTTTCTACAGTCCAAAAAATCAATTTTCTGATGAAAAACGATGAGCCGTGACCTGTCGAACTTCCTCCAAATGGTCAGAAATTGAAATTTTTGAATGTTTTGTTTTTTGACTGTAAATGACTATTGCATGTGAATTAGAACTCTTGGAACTAAAATAAGTGTGTTTAGAGTCATTTTAATGCCCGAAATTGGTCAAAATAGAAGCTTCTGAGTAGGATAAAAAGTTTGTAAAAATAGAAATTTTGGTCACATTGAGGCTTTGAAAAGTAGTTATTCAACATGAGGCACTATCCAAATGACATTTTGAATCAATTTTTCTACAGACCAAAAAATCAATTTTCTGATGAAAAACGATGACCCGTGACCTGTCAAACTTTCTCCAGATGGTCAGAAATGGGAATTTTTTAATGTTTTGTTTTTTGACTGTAAATGACTATTGCATGTGAATTTGAACTCTTGGAACTAAAATAAATGTGTTTAGAGTCATTGTAATGCCTGAAATTGGTTGAAATAGAAGCTTCTGAGTAGGAGAAAAAGTCTGTAAAAATTGCAATTTTGGTCACATTGAGGCTTCAAAAAGTAGTTATTCAACATGAGGCACAATCCAAATGACATTTTGAATCAATTTTTCTACAGTCCAAAAAATCAATTTTCGAATGAAAAACGATGACCCGTGACCTGTCGAACTTCCTGCAAATGGTCAGAAATGGGAATTTTTTGATGTTTTGTTTTTTACTGTAAATGACTATTGCATGTGAATTAGGACTATTGGAACTAAAATAGGTGTGTATAGAGTTATTTTAATGCCTGAAATTGGTCAAAATAGAAGCTTCTGAGTAGGAGAAAAAGTCTGTAAAAATGGCAATTTTGGTCACATTGAGGCTTCAAAAAGTAGTTATTCAACATGAGGCACAATCCAAATGACATTTTGAATCAATTTTTCTACAGTCCAAAAAATCAATTTTCTGATGAAAAACGATGACCCGTGACCTGTCGAACTTCCTCCAAATGGTCAGAAATTGAAAGGTTGTTAATGTTTTGTTTTTTGACTGTAAATGACTATTGCATGTGAATTAGAACTCTTGGAACTAAAATAAGTGTGTTTAGAGTCATTTTAATGCCTGAAATTGGTCAAAATAGAAGCTTCAGAGTAGGAGAAAAAGTCTGTAAAAATGGCAATTTTGGTCACATTGAGGCTTCAAAAAGTAGTTATTCAACATAAAGGCACAATCCAAATGACATTTTGAATCAATTTTTCTACAGTCCAAAAAAATCAATTTTCTGATGAAAAACGATTACCCGTGACCTGTCGAATTTTCTCCAGATGGTCAGAAATTGTAATTTTTTAAAGTTTTGTTTTTTGACTGTAAATGACTATTGCATGTGAATTAGAACTCTTGGAACTAAAATAAGTTTGTTTAGAGTCATTTTAATGCCTGAAATTGGTCGAAATAGAAGCTTCTGAGTAGGATAAAAAGTCTGTAAAAATGGCAATTTTGGTCACATTGAGGCTTCGAAAAGTAGTTATTCAACATGAGGCACAATCCAAATGACATTTTGAATCAATTTTTCTACAGTCCAAAAAATCAATTTTCTGATGAAAAACGATAAACCGTGACCTGTCAAACTCCCTCCAAATGGTCATATATGGACATTTTTTATTGTTTTGTTTTTTGACTGTAAATGACTATTGCATGTGAATTAGAACTCTTGGAACTAAAATAAGTGTGTTTAGAGTCATTGTAATGCCTGAAATTGGTTGAAATAGAAGCTTCTGAGTAGGAGAAAAAGTCTGTAAAAATTGCAATTTTGGTCACATTGAGGCTTCGAAAAGTAGTTATTCAACATGAGGCACAATCCAAATGACATTTTGAATCAATTTTTCTACAGTCCAAAAAATCAATTTTCTGATGAAAAACGATGACCCGTGACCTGTCGAACTTCCTCCAAATGGTCAGGAATTGAAAGTTTTTTAATGTTTTGTTTTTTGACTGTAAATGACTATTGCATGTGAATTAGAACTCTTGGAACTAAAATGAGTGTGTTTAGAGTCATTTTAATGCCTGAAATTGGTCGAAATAGAAGCTTCTGAGTAGGATAAAAAGTCTGTAAAAATGGCATTTTTGGTCACATTGAGGCTTCGAAAAGTAGTTATTCAACATGAGGCACAATCCAAATGACATTTTGAATCAATTTTTCTATAGTCCAAAAAATCAATTTTCTGATGAAAAACGATGAGCCGTGACCTGTCGAACTTCCTCCAAATGGTCAGAAATTGAAATTTTTTAATGTTTTGTTTTTTGACTGTAAATGACTATTGCATGTGAATTAGAACTCTTGGAACTAAAATAAGTGTGTTTAGAGTCATTTTAATGCCTGAAATTGGTCAAAATAGAAGCTTCTGAGTAGGATAAAAAGTTTGTAAAAATAGAAATTTTGGTCACATTGAGGCTTTGAAAAGTAGTTATTCAACATGAGGCACTATCCAAATGACATTTTGAATCAATTTTTCTACAGACCAAAAAATCAATTTTCTGATGAAAAACGATGACCCGTGACCTGTCGAACTTTCTCCAGATGGTCAGAAATGGGAATTTTTTAATGTTTTGTTTTTTGACTGTAAATGACTATTGCATGTGAATTAGAACTCTTGGAACTAAAATAAGTGTGTTTAGAGTCATTGTAATGCCTGAAATTGGTTGAAATAGAAGCTTCTGAGTAGGAGAAAAAGTCTGTAAAAATTGCAATTTTGGTCACATTGAGGCTTCAAAAAGTAGTTATTCAACATGAGGAACAATCCAAATGACATTTTGAATCAATTCTTCTACAGACCAAAAAAATCTATTTTCTGATGAAAAACGATGACCCGTGACCTGTTGAACTTTCTCCAGATGGTCAGAAATGGGAATTTTTTAATGTTTTGTTTTTTGACTGTAAATGACTATTGCATGTGAATTAGAACTCTTGGAACTAAAATAAGTGTGTTTATAGTCATTTTAATGCCTGAAATTGGTCGAAATAGAAGCTTCTGAGTAGGAGAAAAAGTCTGTAAAATTGGCGATTTTGGTCACATTGCGGCTTCAAAAAGTAGTTATTTGACATGAGGCACAATCCAAATTACATTTTACCATCAAATTTTATACAGTCCAAAAAAATCAATTTTCTGATGAAAAACGATGACCCGTGACCTGTCGAATTTTCTCCAGATGGTCAGAAATGGTAATTTTTTAATGTTTAAGTTTTTTGAATGTAAATGACTATTGCATGTGAATTAGAACTCTTGGAACTAAAATAAGTGTGTTTAGAGTCATTTTAATGCCTGAAATTGGTCAAAATAGAAGCTTCAGAGTAGGAGAAAAAGTCTGTAAAAATGGCAATTTTGGTCACATTGAGGCTTCAAAAAGTAGTTATTCAACATAAAGGCACAATCCAAATGACATTTTGAATCAATTTTTCTACAGTCCAAAAAAATAAATTTTCTGATGAAAAACGATTACCCGTGACCTGTCGAATTTTCTCCAGATGGTCAGAAATTGTAATTTTTTAAAGTTTTGTTTTTTGACTGTAAATGACTATTGCATGTGAATTAGAACTCTTGGAACTAAAATAAGTTTGTTTAGAGTCATTTTAATGCCTGAAATTGGTCGAAATAGAAGCTTCTGAGTAGGATAAAAAGTCTGTAAAAATGGCAATTTTGGTCACATTGAGGCTTCGAAAAGTAGTTATTCAACATGAGGCACAATCCAAATGACATTTTGAATCAATTTTTCTACAGTCCAAAAAATCAATTTTCTGATGAAAAACGATAAACCGTGACCTGTCAAACTCCCTCCAAATGGTCATATATGGACATTTTTTATTGTTTTGTTTTTTGACTGTAAATGACTATTGCATGTGAATGCGAACTCTTGGAACTAAAATAAGTTTGTTTAGATTCATTTTAATGCCTGAAATTGGTCGAAATCGAAGCTTCTGAGTAGGACAAAAAGTCTGTAAAAATGGCAATTTTGGTCACATTGAGGCTTCGAAAAGTAGTTATTCAACATGAGGCACAATCCAAATGACATTTTGAATCAATTTTTCTACAGTCCAAAAAATCAATTTTCTGATGAAAAATGATGAGCCGTCACCTGTCGAACTTCCTCCAAATGGTCATATATGGAAATTTTTTATTGTTTTGTTTTTTGACTGTAAATGACTATTGCATGTGAATTAGAACTATTGGAACTAAAATAAGTGTGTTTAGAGTCATTTTAATGCCTGAAATTGGTCGAAATAGAAGCTTCTGAGTAGGATAAAAAGTCTGTAAAAATGGCAATTTTGGTCACATTGAGGCTTCGAAAAGTAGTTATTCAACATGAGGCACAATCCAAATGACATTTTGAATCAATTTTTCTACAGTCCAAAAAATCAATTTTCTGATGAAAAACGATGACCCGTGACCTGTCGAACTTCCTCCAAATGGTCAGGAATTGAAAGTTTTTTAATGTTTTGTTTTTTGACTGTAAATGACTATTGCATGTGAATTAGAACTCTTGGAACTAAAATGAGTGTGTTTAGAGTCATTTTAATGCCTGAAATTGGTCGAAATAGAAGCTTCTGAGTAGGATAAAAAGTCTGTAAAAATGGCATTTTTGGTCACATTGAGGCTTCGAAAAGTAGTTATTCAACATGAGGCACAATCCAAATGACATTTTGAATCAATTTTTCTATAGTCCAAAAAATCAATTTTCTGATGAAAAACGATGAGCCGTGACCTGTCGAACTTCCTCCAAATGGTCAGAAATTGAAATTTTTTAATGTTTTGTTTTTTGACTGTAAATGACTATTGCATGTGAATTAGAACTCTTGGAACTAAAATAAGTGTGTTTAGAGTCATTTTAATGCCTGAAATTGGTCAAAATAGAAGCTTCTGAGTAGGATAAAAAGTTTGTAAAAATAGAAATTTTGGTCACATTGAGGCTTTGAAAAGTAGTTATTCAACATGAGGCACTATCCAAATGACATTTTGAATCAATTTTTCTACAGACCAAAAAATCAATTTTCTGATGAAAAACGATGACCCGTGACCTGTCGAACTTTCTCCAGATGGTCAGAAATGGGAATTTTTTAATGTTTAAGTTTTTTGAATGTAAATGACTATTGCATTTGAATTAGAACTCTTGGAACTAAAATAAGTGTGTTTAGAGTCATTTTAATGCCTGAAATTGGTCAAAATAGAAGCTTCAGAGTAGGAGAAAAAGTCTGTAAAAATGGAAATTTTGGTCACATTGAGGCTTTGAAAAGTAGTTATTCAACATGAGGCACAATCCAAATGACATTTTGAATCGATTTTTCTACAGTCCAAAAAATCAATTTTCTGATGAAAAACGATGACCCGTGACCTGTCGAACTTCCTCCAAATGGTCAGAAATTGAAAGTTTGTTAATGTTTTGTTTTTTGACTGTAAATGACTATTGCAAGTGAATTAGAACTCTTGGAACGAAAATAAGTGTGTTTAGAGTCATTTTAATGCCTGAAATTGGTCGAAATAGAAGCTTCTGAGTAGGATAAAAAGTCTGTAAAAATGGCAATTTTGGTCACATTGAGGCTTCGAAAAGTAGTTATTCAACATGAGGCACAATCCAAATGACATTTTGAATCTATTTTTCTACAGACCAAAAAAATCAATTTTCTGATGAAAAACGATGACCCGTGACCTGTTGAACTTTCTCCAGATGGTCAGAAATGGGAATTTTTTAATGTTTTGTTTTTTGACTGTAAATGACTATTGCATGTGAATTAGAACTCTTGGAACTAAAATAAGTGTGTTTAGAGTCATTTTAATGCCTGAAATTGGTCAAAATAGAAGCTTCAGAGTAGGAGAAAAAGTCTGTAAAAATGGCAATTTTGATCACATTGAGGCTTCAAAAAGTAGTTATTCAACATGAGGCACAATCCAAATGACATTTTGAATCAATTTTTCTACAGTCGAAAAATCAATTTTCTGATGAAAAACGATGACCCGTGACCTGTCGATTTTTCTCCAGATGGTCAGAAATGGTAATTTTTTAATGTTTAAGTTTTTTGAATGTAAATGACTATTGCATTTGAATTAGAACTCTTGGAACTAAAATAAGTGTGTTTAGAGTCATTTTAATACCTGAAATTGGTCAAAATAGAAGCTTCTGAGTAGGACAAAAAGTCTGTAAAAATGGCAATTTTGGTCACATTGAGGCTTCAAAAAGTAGTTATTCAACATGAGGCACAATCCAAATGACATTTTGAATCAATTTTTCTACAGTCCAAAAAATCAATTTTCTGATGAAAAACGATGACCCGTGACCTGTCGAACTTCCTCCAAATGGTCAGAAATTGAAAGGTTGTTAATGTTTTGTTTTTTGACTGTAAATGACTATTGCATGTGAATTAGAACTCTTGGAACTAAAATAAGTGTGTTTAGAGTCATTTTAATGCCTGAAATTGGTCGAAATAGAAGCTTCTGAGTAGGATAAAAAGTCAATAAAAATGGCAATTTTGGTCACATTGAGGCTTCAAAAAGTAGTTATTCAACATGAGGAACAATCCAAATGACATTTTGAATCAAAATTTCTAAAGTCCAAAAAATCAATTTTCTGATGAAATACGATGACCCGTGACCTGTCGAACTTTCTCCAGATGGTCAGAAATGGGAATTTTTTAATGTTTTGTTTTTTGACTGTAAATGACTATTGCATGTGAATTAGAACTCTTGGAACTAAAATAAGTGTGTTTATAGTCATTTTAATGCCTGAAATTGGTCGAAATAGAAGCTTCTGAGTAGGAGAAAAAGTCTGTAAAATTGGCGATTTTGGTCACATTGCGGCTTCAAAAAGTAGTTATTTAACATGAGGCACAATCCAAATGACATTTTAAATCAAATTATCTACAATTCAAAAAATCAATTTTCTAATGAAAAACGATGACCCGTGACCTGTCGAACTTCCTGCAAATGGTCAGAAATGGAAATTTTTTGATGTTTTGTTTTTTTACTGTAAATGACTATTGCATGTGACTTAGGACTATTGGAACTAAAATAGGTGTGTATACAGTCATTTTAATACCTGAAATTGGGCGAAACAGAAGCTTCTGAGTAGGATAAAAAGTCTGTAAAAATGGAAATTTTGGTCACATTGAGGCTTCGAAAAGTAGTTATTCAACATGAGGCACAATCCAAATGACATTTTGAATCAATTTTTCTACAGTCCAAAAAATCAATTTTCTGATGAAAAACGATGACCCGTGACCTGTCGAACTTCCTCCAAATGGTCAGAAATTGAAAGTTTGTTAATGTTTTGTTTTTTGACTGTAAATGACTATTGCAAGTGAATTAGAACTCTTGGAACGAAAATAAGTGTGTTTAGAGTCATTTTAATGCCTGAAATTGGTCGAAATAGAAGCTTCTGAGTAGGAGAAAAAGTCTGTAAAATTGGCGATTTTGGTCACATTGCGGCTTCAAAAAGTAGTTATTTAACATGAGGCACAATCCAAATTACATTTTACCATCAAATTTTATACAGTCCAAAAAAATCAATTTTCTGATGAAAAACGATGACCCGTGACCTGTCGAATTTTCTCCAGATGGTCAGAAATGGTAATTTTTTAATGTTTCAGTTTTTTGAATGTAAATGACTATTGCATTTGAATTAGAACTCTTGGAACTAAAATAAGTGTGTTTAGAGTCATTTTAATGCCTGAAATTGGTCAAAATAGAAGCTTCAGAGTAGGAGAAAAAGTCTGTAAAAATGGCAATTTTGATCACATTGAGGCTTCAAAAAGTAGTTATTCAACATGAGGCACAATCCAAATGACATTTTGAATCAATTTTTTTACAGTCGAAAAATCAATTTTCTGATGAAAAACGATGACCCGTGACCTGTCGATTTTTCTCCAGATGGTCAGAAATGGTAATTTTTTAATGTTTACGTTTTTTTAATGTAAATGACTATTGCATGTGAATTAGAACTCTTGGAACTAAAATAAGTTTGTTTAGATTCATTTTAATGCCTGAAATTGGTCGAAATCGAAGCTTCTGAGTAGGACAAAAAGTCTGTAAAAATGGCAATTTTGGTCACATTGAGGCTTCGAAAAGTAGTTATTCAACATGAGGCACAATCCAAATGACATTTTGAATCAATTTTTCTACAGTCCAAAAAATCAATTTTCTGATGAAAAACGATGAGCCGTGACCTGTCGAACTTTCTCCAGATGGTCAGAAATGGGAATTTTTTAATGTTTTGTTTTTTGACTGTAAATGACTATTGCATGTGAATTAGAACTCTTGGAACTAAAATAAGTGTGTTTAGAGTCATTGTAATGCCTGAAATTGGTTGAAATAGAAGCTTCAGAGTAGGAGAAAAAGTCTGTAAAAATGGCAATTTTGGTCACATTGAGGCTTCAAAAAGTAGTTATTCAACATGAGGCACAATCCAAATGACATTTTGAATCAATTTTTCTACAGTCCAAAAATCAATTTTCTGATGAAAAACGATTACCCGTGACCTGTCGAATTTTCTCCAGATGGTCAGAAATTGTAATTTTTTAATGTTTTGTTTTTTGACTGTAAATGACTATTGCATGTGAATTAGAACTCTTGGAACTAAAATAAGTTTGTTTAGAGTCATTTTAATGCCTGAAATTGGTCGAAATAGAAGCTTCTGAGTAGGATAAAAAGTCTGTAAAAATGGCAATTTTGGTCACATTGAGGCTTTGAAAAGTAGTTATTCAACATGAGGCACAATTCAAATGACATTTTGAATCAATTTTTCTACAGTCCAAAAAATCAATTTTCTGATGAAAAACGATAAACCGTGACCTGTCAAACTCCCTCCAAATGGTCATATATGGACATTTTTTATTGTTTTGTTTTTTGACTGTAAATGACTATTGCATGTGAATTAGAACTCTTGGAACTAAAATAAGTTTGTTTAGATTCATTTTAATGCCTGAAATTGGTCGAAATCGAAGCTTCTGAGTAGGACAAAAAGTCTGTAAAAAAGGCAATTTTGGTCACATTGAGGCTTCGAAAAGTAGTTATTCAACATGAGGCACAATCCAAATGACATTTTGAATCAATTTTTCTACAGTCCAAAAAATCAATTTTCTGATGAAAAACGATGAGCCGTCACCTGTCGAACTTCCTCCAAATGGTCATATATGGAAATTTTTTATTGTTTTGTTTTTTGACTGTAAATGACTATTGCATGTGAATTAGAACTATTGGAACTAAAATAAGTGTGTTTAGAGTCATTTTAATGCCTGAAATTGGTCGAAATAGAAGCTTCTGAGTAGGATAAAAAGTCTGTAAAAATGGCAATTTTGGTCACATTGAGGCTTCGAAAAGTAGTTATTCAACATGAGGCACAATCCAAATGACATTTTGAATCAATTTTTCTACAGTCCAAAAAATCAATTTTCTGATGAAAAACGATGACCCGTGCGACCTGTCGAACTTCCTCCAAATGGTCAGGAATTGAAAGTTTTTTAATGTTTTGTTTTTTGACTGTAAATGACTATTGCATGTGAATTAGAACTCTTGGAACTAAAATGAGTGTGTTTAGAGTCATTTTAATGCCTGAAATTGGTCGAAATAGAAGCTTCTGAGTAGGATAAAAAGTCTGTAAAAATGGCATTTTTGGTCACATTGAGGCTTCGAAAAGTAGTTATTCAACATGAGGCACAATCCAAATGACATTTTGAATCAATTTTTCTACAGTCCAAAAAATCAATTTTCTGATGAAAAACGATGAGCCGTGACCTGTCGAACTTCCTCCAAATGGTCAGAAATTGAAATTTTTGAATGTTTTGTTTTTTGACTGTAAATGACTATTGCATGTGAATTAGAACTCTTGGAACTAAAATAAGTGAGAGTCATTTTAATGCCCGAAATTGGTCAAAATAGAAGCTTCTGAGTAGGATAAAAAGTTTGTAAAAATAGAAATTTTGGTCACATTGAGGCTTTGAAAAGTAGTTATTCAACATGAGGCACTATCCAAATGACATTTTGAATCAATTTTTCTACAGACCAAAAAATCAATTTTCTGATGAAAAACGATGACCCGTGACCTGTCAAACTTTCTCCAGATGGTCAGAAATGGGAATTTTTTAATGTTTTGTTTTTTGACTGTAAATGACTATTGCATGTGAATTTGAACTCTTGGAACTAAAATAAATGTGTTTAGAGTCATTGTAATGCCTGAAATTGGTTGAAATAGAAGCTTCTGAGTAGGAGAAAAAGTCTGTAAAAATTGCAATTTTGGTCACATTGAGGCTTCAAAAAGTAGTTATTCAACATGAGGCACAATCCAAATGACATTTTGAATCAATTTTTCTACAGTCCAAAAAATCAATTTTCGAATGAAAAACGATGACCCGTGACCTGTCGAACTTCCTGCAAATGGTCAGAAATGGGAATTTTTTGATGTTTTGTTTTTTACTGTAAATGACTATTGCATGTGAATTAGGACTATTGGAACTAAAATAGGTGTGTATAGAGTTATTTTAATGCCTGAAATTGGTCAAAATAGAAGCTTCTGAGTAGGAGAAAAAGTCTGTAAAAATGGCAATTTTGGTCACATTGAGGCTTCAAAAAGTAGTTATTCAACATGAGGCACAATCCAAATGACATTTTGAATCAATTTTTCTACAGTCCAAAAAATCAATTTTCTGATGAAAAACGATGACCCGTGACCTGTCGAACTTCCTCCAAATGGTCAGAAATTGAAAGGTTGTTAATGTTTTGTTTTTTGACTGTAAATGACTATTGCATGTGAATTAGAACTCTTGGAACTAAAATAAGTGTGTTTAGAGTCATTTTAATGCCTGAAATTGGTCGAAATAGAAGCTTCTGAGTAGGATAAAAAGTCTGTAAAAATGGCAATTTTGGTCACATTGAGGCTTCAAAAAGTAGTTATTCAACATGAGGAACAATCTAAATGACATTTTGAATCAAAATTTCTAAAGTCCAAAAAATCAATTTTCTGATGAAATACGATGACCCGTGACCTGTCGAACTTTCTCCAGATGGTCAGAAATGGGAATTTTTTTATGTTTTGTTTTTTGACTGTAAATGACTATTGCATGTGAATTTGAACTCTTGGAACTAAAATAAGTGTGTTTATAGTCATTTTAATGCCTGAAATTGGTCGAAATAGAAGCTTCTGAGTAGGAGAAAAAGTCTGTAAAATTGGCGATTTTGGTCACATTGCGGCTTCAAAAAGTAGTTATTTAACATGAGGCACAATCCAAATGACATTTTAAATCAAATTATCTACAATTCAAAAAATCAATTTTCTAATGAAAAACGATGACCCGTGACCTGTCGAACTTCCTGCAAATGGTCAGAAATGGAAATTTTTTGATGTTTTGTTTTTTTACTGAAAATGACTATTGCATGTGAATTAGGACTATTGGAACTAAAATAGGTGTGTATACAGTCATTTTAATACCTGAAATTGGGCGAAATAGAAGCTTCTGAGTAGGATAAAAAGTCTGTAAAAATGGAAATTTTGGTCACATTGAGGCTTCGAAAAGTAGTTATTCAACATGAGGCACAATCCAAATGACATTTTGAATCAATTTTTCTACAGTCCAAAAAATCAATTTTCTGATGAAAAACGATGACCCGTGACCTGTCGAACTTCCTCCAATTGGTCAGGAATTGAAAGTTTTTTAATGTTTTGTTTTTTGACTGTAAATGACTATTGCATGTGAATTAGAACTCTTGGAACGAAAATAAGTGTGTTTAGAGTCATTTTAATGCCTGAAATTGGTCGAAATAGAAGCTTCTGAGTAGGATAAAAAGTCTGTAAAAATGGCAATTTTGGTCACATTGAGGCTTCGAAAAGTAGTTTTTCAACACGAGGCACAATCCAAATGACATTTTGAATCAATTTTTCTACAGACCAAAAAAATCAATTTTCTGATGAAAAACGATGACCCGTGACCTGTTGAACTTTCTCCAGATGGTCAGAAATGGGAATTTTTTAATGTTTTGTTTTTTGACTGTAAATGACTATTGCATGTGAATTAGAACTCTTGGAACTAAAATAAGTGTGTTTATAGTCATTTTAATGCCTGAAATTGGTCGAAATAGAAGCTTCTGAGTAGGAGAAAAAGTCTGTAAAATTGGCGATTTTGGTCACATTGCGGCTTCAAAAAGTAGTTATTTAACATGAGGCACAATCCAAATTACATTTTACCATCAAATTTTATACAGTCCAAAAAAATCAATTTTCTGATGAAAAACGATGACCCGTGACCTGTCGAATTTTCTCCAGATGGTCAGAAATGGTAATTTTTTAATGTTTAAGTTTTTTGAATGTAAATGACTATTGCATTTGAATTAGAACTCTTGGAACTAAAATAAGTGTGTTTAGAGTCATTTTAATGCCTGAAATTGGTCAAAATAGAAGCTTCAGAGTAGGAGAAAAAGTCTGTAAAAATGGCAATTTTGGTCACATTGAGGCTTCAAAAAGTAGTTATTCAACATGAGGCACAATCCAAATGACATTTTGAATCAATTTTTCTACAGTCCAAAAATCAATTTTCTGATGAAAAACGATGACCCGTGACCTGTCGAATTTTCTCCAGATGGTCAGAAATGGTAATTTTTTAATGTTTAAGTTTTTTTAATGTAAATGACTATTGCATGTGAATTAGAACTCTTGGAACTAAAATAAGTTTGTTTAGATTCATTTTAATGCCTGAAATTGGTCGAAATCGAAGCTTCTGAGTAGGACAAAAAAGTCTGTAAAAATGGCAATTTTGGTCACATTGAGGCTTCGAAAAGTAGTTATTCAACATGAGGCACAATCCAAATGACATTTTGAATCAATTTTTCTACAGTCCAAAAAATCAATTTTCTGATGAAAAACGATGAGCCGTGACCTGTCGAACTTCCTCCAAATGGTCAGAAATTGAAATTTTTTAATGTTTTGTTTTTTGACTGTAAATGACTATTGCATGTGAATTAGAACTCTTGGAACTAAAATAAGTGTGTTTAGAGTCATTTTAATGCCTGAAATTGGTCAAAATAGAAGCTTCTGAGTAGGATAAAAAGTTTGTAAAAATAGAAATTTTGGTCACATTGAGGCTTTGAAAAGTAGTTATTCAACATGAGGCACTATCCAAATGACATTTTGAATATATTTTTCTACAGACCAAAAAATCAATTTTCTGATGAAAAACGATGACCCGTGACCTGTCGAACTTTCTCCAGATGGTCAGAAATGGGAATTTTTTAATGTTTTGTTTTTTGACTGTAAATGACTATTGCATGTGAATTAGAACTCTTGGAACTAAAATAAGTGTGTTTAGAGTCATTGTAATGCCTGAAATTGGTTGAAATAGAAGCTTCTGAGTAGGAGAAAAAGTCTGTAAAAATTGCAATTTTGGTCACATTGAGGCTTCGAAAAGTAGTTATTCAACATGAGGCACAATCCAAATGACATTTTGAATCAATTTTTCTACAGTCCAAAAAATCAATTTTCTGATGAAAAACGATGACCCGTGACCTGTCGAACTTCCTCCAAATGGTCAGGAATTGAAAGTTTTTTAATGTTTTGTTTTTTGACTGTAAATGACTATTGCATGTGAATTAGAACTCTTGGAACTAAAATGAGTGTGTTTAGAGTCATTTTAATGCCTGAAATTGGTCGAAATAGAAGCTTCTGAGTAGGATAAAAAGTCTGTAAAAATGGCATTTTTGGTCACATTGAGGCTTCGAAAAGTAGTTATTCAACATGAGGCACAATCCAAATGACATTTTGAATCAATTTTTCTATAGTCCAAAAAATCAATTTTCTGATGAAAAACGATGAGCCGTGACCTGTCGAACTTCCTCCAAATGGTCAGAAATTGAAATTTTTTAATGTTTTGTTTTTTGACTGTAAATGACTATTGCATGTGAATTAGAACTCTTGGAACTAAAATAAGTGTGTTTAGAGTCATTTTAATGCCTGAAATTGGTCAAAATAGAAGCTTCTGAGTAGGATAAAAAGTTTGTAAAAATAGAAATTTTGGTCACATTGAGGCTTTGAAAAGTAGTTATTCAACATGAGGCACTATCCAAATGACATTTTGAATCAATTTTTCTACAGACCAAAAAATCAATTTTCTGATGAAAAACGATGACCCGTGACCTGTCGAACTTTCTCCAGATGGTCAGAAATGGGAATTTTTTAATGTTTTGTTTTTTGACTGTAAATGACTATTGCATGTGAATTAGAACTCTTGGAACTAAAATAAGTGTGTTTAGAGTCATTGTAATGCCTGAAATTGGTTGAAATAGAAGCTTCTGAGTAGGAGAAAAAGTCTGTAAAAATTGCAATTTTGGTCACATTGAGGCTTCAAAAAGTAGTTATTCAACATGAGGAACAATCCAAATGACATTTTGAATCAATTCTTCTACAGACCAAAAAAATCTATTTTCTGATGAAAAACGATGACCCGTGACCTGTTGAACTTTCTCCAGATGGTCAGAAATGGGAATTTTTTAATGTTTTGTTTTTTGACTGTAAATGACTATTGCATGTGAATTAGAACTCTTGGAACTAAAATAAGTGTGTTTATAGTCATTTTAATGCCTGAAATTGGTCGAAATAGAAGCTTCTGAGTAGGAGAAAAAGTCTGTAAAATTGGCGATTTTGGTCACATTGCGGCTTCAAAAAGTAGTTATTTGACATGAGGCACAATCCAAATTACATTTTACCATCAAATTTTATACAGTCCAAAAAAATCAATTTTCTGATGAAAAACGATGACCCGTGACCTGTCGAATTTTCTCCAGATGGTCAGAAATGGTAATTTTTTAATGTTTAAGTTTTTTGAATGTAAATGACTATTGCATTTGAATTAGAACTCTTGGAACTAAAATAAGTGTGTTTAGAGTCATTTTAATGCCTGAAATTGGTCAAAATAGAAGCTTCAGAGTAGGAGAAAAAGTCTGTAAAAATGGCAATTTTGGTCACATTGAGGCTTCAAAAAGTAGTTATTCAACATAAAGGCACAATCCAAATGACATTTTGAATCAATTTTTCTACAGTCCAAAAAAATCAATTTTCTGATGAAAAACGATTACCCGTGACCTGTCGAATTTTCTCCAGATGGTCAGAAATTGTAATTTTTTAAAGTTTTGTTTTTTGACTGTAAATGACTATTGCATGTGAATTAGAACTCTTGGAACTAAAATAAGTTTGTTTAGAGTCATTTTAATGCCTGAAATTGGTCGAAATAGAAGCTTCTGAGTAGGATAAAAAGTCTGTAAAAATGGCAATTTTGGTCACATTGAGGCTTCGAAAAGTAGTTATTCAACATGAGGCACAATCCAAATGACATTTTGAATCAATTTTTCTACAGTCCAAAAAATCAATTTTCTGATGAAAAACGATAAACCGTGACCTGTCAAACTCCCTCCAAATGGTCATATATGGACATTTTTTATTGTTTTGTTTTTTGACTGTAAATGACTATTGCATGTGAATGCGAACTCTTGGAACTAAAATAAGTTTGTTTAGATTCATTTTAATGCCTGAAATTGGTCGAAATCGAAGCTTCTGAGTAGGACAAAAAGTCTGTAAAAATGGCAATTTTGGTCACATTGAGGCTTCGAAAAGTAGTTATTCAACATGAGGCACAATCCAAATGACATTTTGAATCAATTTTTCTACAGTCCAAAAAATCAATTTTCTGATGAAAAATGATGAGCCGTCACCTGTCGAACTTCCTCCAAATGGTCATATATGGAAATTTTTTATTGTTTTGTTTTTTGACTGTAAATGACTATTGCATGTGAATTAGAACTATTGGAACTAAAATAAGTGTGTTTAGAGTCATTTTAATGCCTGAAATTGGTCGAAATAGAAGCTTCTGAGTAGGATAAAAAGTCTGTAAAAATGGCAATTTTGGTCACATTGAGGCTTCGAAAAGTAGTTATTCAACATGAGGCACAATCCAAATGACATTTTGAATCAATTTTTCTACAGTCCAAAAAATCAATTTTCTGATGAAAAACGATGACCCGTGACCTGTCGAACTTCCTCCAAATGGTCAGGAATTGAAAATTTTTTGATGTTTTGTTTTTTACTGTAAATGACTATTGCATGTGAATTAGGACTATTGGAACTAAAATAGGTGTGTATAGAGTTATTTTAATGCCTGAAATTGGTCGAAATCGAAGCTTCTGAGTAGGATAAAAAGTCTGTAAAAATGGCATTTTTGGTAACATTGAGGCTTCGAAAAGTAGTTATTCAACATAAGGCACAATCCAAATGACATTTTGAATCAATTTTTCTACAGTCCAAAAAATCAATTTTCTGATGAAAAACGATGACCCGTGACCTGTCGAACTTTCTCCAGATGGTCAGAAATGGTAATTTTTCAATGTTAAATATTTTGACTGTAAATGACTATTGCATGTGAATTATCACTTTTGGAACTAAAATAAGTGTGTTTAGAGTCATTGTAATGCCTGAAATTGGTTGAAATAGAAGCTTCTGAGTAGGAGAAAAAGTCTGTAAAAATGGCAATTTTGGTCACATTGAGGCTTCAAAAAGTAGTTATTCAACATGAGGCACAATCCAAATGACATTTTGAATCAAAATTTCTAAAGTCCAAAAAATCAATTTTCTGATGAAATACGATGACCCGTGACCTGTCGAACTTTCTCCAGATGGTCAGAAATGGGAATTTTTTAATGTTTTGTTTTTTGACTGTAAATGACTATTGCATGTGAATTTGAACTCTTGGAACTAAAATAAGTGTGTTTATAGTCATTTTAATGCCTGAAATTGGTCGAAATAGAAGCTTCTGAGTAGGAGAAAAAGTCTGTAAAATTGGCGATTTTGGTCACATTGCGGCTTCAAAAAGTAGTTATTTAACATGAGGCACAATCCAAATGACATTTTAAATCAAATTATCTACAATTCAAAAAATCAATTTTCTAATGGAAAACGATGACCCGTGACCTGTCGAACTTCCTGCAAATGGTCAGAAATGGAAATATTTTGATGTTTTGTTTTTTTACTGTAAATGACTATTGCATGTGAATTAGGACTCTTGGAACGAAAATAAGTGTGTTTAGAGTCATTTTAATGCCTGAAATTGGTCGAAATAGAAGCTTCTGAGTAGGATAAAAAGTCTGTAAAAATGGCAATTTTGGTCACATTGAGGCTTCGAAAAGTAGTTATTCAACATGAGGCACAATCCAAATGACATTTTGAATCAATTTTTCTACAGTCCAAAAAATCAATTTTCTGATGAAAAACGATAAACCGTGACCTGTCAAACTCCCTCCAAATGGTCATATATAGACATTTTTTATTGTTTTGTTTTTTGACTGTAAATGACTATTGCATGTGAATTAGAACTCTTGGAACTAAAATAAGTTTGTTTAGATTCATTTTAATGCCTGAAATTGGTCGAAATCGAAGCTTCTGAGTAGGACAAAAAGTCTGTAAAAATGGCAATTTTGGTCACATTGAGGCTTCGAAAAGTAGTTATTCAACATGAGGCACAATCCAAATGACATTTTGAATCAATTTTTCTACAGTCCAAAAAAATCAATTTTCTGATGAAAAACGATTACCCGTGACCTGTCGAATTTTCTCCAGATGGTCAGAAATTGTAATTTTTTAAAGTTTTGTTTTTTGACTGTAAATGACTATTGCATGTGAATTAGAACTCTTGGAACTAAAATAAGTTTGTTTAGAGTCATTTTAATGCCTGAAATTGTCGAAATAGAAGCTTCTGAGTAGGATAAAAAGTCTGTAAAAATGGCAATTTTGGTCACATTGAGGCTTCGAAAAGTAGTTATTCAACATGAGGCACAATCCAAATGACATTTTGAATCAATTTTTCTACAGTCCAAAAAATCAATTTTCTGATGAAAAACGATGACCCGTGACCTGTCGAACTTCCTCCAAATGGTCAGGAATTGAAAGTTTTTTAATGTTTTGTTTTTTGACTGTAAATGACTATTGCATGTGAATTAGAACTCTTGGAACTAAAATAAGTTTGTTTAGAGTCATTTTAATGCCTGAAATTGGTCGAAATAGAAGCTTCTGAGTAGGATAAAAAGTCTGTAAAAATGGCAATTTTGGTCACATTGAGGCTTCGAAAAGTAGTTATTCAACATGAGGCACAATCCAAATGACATTTTGAATCAATTTTTCTACAGTCCAAAAAATCAATTTTCTGATGAAAAACGATAAACCGTGACCTGTCAAACTCCCTCCAAATGGTCATATATGGACATTTTTTATTGTTTTGTTTTTTGACTGTAAATGACTATTGCATGTGAATTAGAACTCTTGGAACTAAAATAAGTTTGTTTAGATTCATTTTAATGCCTGAAATTGGTCGAAATCGAAGCTTCTGAGTAGGACAAAAAGTCTGTAAAAATGGCAATTTTGGTCACATTGAGGCTTCGAAAAGTAGTTATTCAACATGAGGCACAATCCAAATGACATTTTGAATCAATTTTTCTACAGTCCAAAAAATCAATTTCTGATGAAAAATGATGAGCCGTCACCTGTCGAACTTCCTCCAAATGGTCATATATGGAAATTTTTTATTGTTTTGTTTTTTGACTGTAAATGACTATTGGCATGTGAATTAGAACTATTGGAACTAAAATAAGTGTGTTTAGAGTCATTTTAATGCCTGAAATTGGTCGAAATAGAAGCTTCTGAGTAGGATAAAAAGTCTGTAAAAATGGCAATTTTGGTCACATTGAGGCTTCGAAAAGTAGTTATTCAACATGAGGCACAATCCAAATGACATTTTGAATCAATTTTTCTACAGTCCAAAAAATCAATTTTCTAATGAAAAACGATGACCCGTGACCTGTCGAACTTCCTCCAAATGGTCAGGAATTGAAAATTTTTTGATGTTTTGTTTTTTACTGTAAATGACTATTGCATGTGAATTAGGACTATTGGAACTAAAATAGGTGTGTATAGAGTTATTTTAATGCCTGAAATTGGTCGAAATCGAAGCTTCTGAGTAGGATAAAAAGTCTGTAAAAATGGCATTTTTGGTCACATTGAGGCTTCGAAAAGTAGTTATTCAACATAAGGCACAATCCAAATGACATTTTGAATCAATTTTTCTACAGTCCAAAAAATCAATTTTCTGATGAAAAACGATGACCCGTGACCTGTCGAACTTTCTCCAGATGGTCAGAAATGGTAATTTTTCAATGTTAAATATTTTGACTGTAAATGACTATTGCATGTGAATTATCACTTTTGGAACTAAAATAAGTGTGTTTAGAGTCATTGTAATGCCTGAAATTGGTTGAAATAGAAGCTTCTGAGTAGGAGAAAAAGTCTGTAAAAATGGCAATTTTGGTCACATTGAGGCTTCAAAAAGTAGTTATTCAACATGAGGCACAATCCAAATGACATTTTGAATCAAAATTTCTAAAGTCCAAAAAATCAATTTTCTGATGAAATACGATGACCCGTGACCTGTCGAACTTTCTCCAGATGGTCAGAAATGGGAATTTTTTAATGTTTTGTTTTTTGACTGTAAATGACTATTGCATGTGAATTTGAACTCTTGGAACTAAAATAAGTGTGTTTATAGTCATTTTAATGCCTGAAATTGGTCGAAATAGAAGCTTCTGAGTAGGAGAAAAAGTCTGTAAAATTGGCGATTTTGGTCACATTGCGGCTTCAAAAAGTAGTTATTTAACATGAGGCACAATCCAAATGACATTTTAAATCAAATTATCTACAATTCAAAAATCAATTTTCTAATGGAAAACGATGACCCGTGACCTGTCGAACTTCCTGCAAATGGTCAGAAATGGAAATATTTTGATGTTTTGTTTTTTTACTGTAAATGACTATTGCATGTGAATTAGGACTCTTGGAACGAAAATAAGTGTGTTTAGAGTCATTTTAATGCCTGAAATTGGTCGAAATAGAAGCTTCTGAGTAGGATAAAAAGTCTGTAAAAATGGCAATTTTGGTCACATTGAGGCTTCGAAAGTAGTTATTCAACATGAGGCACAATCCAAATGACATTTTGAATCAATTTTTCTACAGTCCAAAAAATCAATTTTCTGATGAAAAACGATAAACCGTGACCTGTCAAACTCCCTCCAAATGGTCATATATGGACATTTTTTATTGTTTTGTTTTTTGACTGTAAATGACTATTGCATGTGAATGCGAACTCTTGGAACTAAAATAAGTTTGTTTAGATTCATTTTAATGCCTGAAATTGGTCGAAATCGAAGCTTCTGAGTAGGACAAAAAGTCTGTAAAAATGGCAATTTTGGTCACATTGAGGCTTCGAAAAGTAGTTATTCAACATGAGGCACAATCCAAATGACATTTTGAATCAATTTTTCTACAGTCCAAAAAATCAATTTTCTCATGAAAAATGATGAGCCGTCACCTGTCGAACTTCCTCCAAATGGTCATATATGGAAATTTTTTATTGTTTTGTTTTTTGACTGTAAATGACTATTGCATGTGAATTAGAACTCTTGGAACTAAAATAAGTTTGTTTAGATTCATTTTAATGCCTGAAATTGGTCGAAATCGAAGCTTCTGAGTAGGACAAAAAGTCTGTAAAAATGGCAATTTTGGTCACATTGAGGCTTCGAAAAGTAGTTATTCAACATGAGGCACAATCCAAATGACATTTTGAATCAATTTTTCTACAGTCCAAAAAAATCAAATTTCTGATGAAAAACGATTACCCGTGACCTGTCGAATTTTCTCCAGATGGTCAGAAATTGTAATTTTTTAAAGTTTTGTTTTTTGACTGTAAATGACTATTGCATGTGAATTAGAACTCTTGGAACTAAATAAGTTTGTTTAGAGTCATTTTAATGCCTGAAATTGGTCGAAATACAAGCTTCTGAGTAGGATAAAAAGTCTGTAAAAATGGCAATTTTGGTCACATTGAGGCTTCGAAAAGTAGTTATTCAACATGAGGCACAATCCAAATGACATTTTGAATCAATTTTTCTACAGTCCAAAAAATCAATTTTCTGATGAAAAACGATGACCCGTGACCTGTCGAACTTCCTCCAAATGGTCAGGAATTGAAAATTTTTTGATGTTTTGTTTTTTACTGTAAATGACTATTGCATGTGAATTAGGACTATTGGAACTAAAATAGGTGTGTATAGAGTTATTTTAATGCCTGAAATTGGTCGAAATCGAAGCTTCTGAGTAGGATAAAAAGTCTGTAAAAATGGCATTTTTGGTCACATTGAGGCTTCGAAAAGTAGTTATTCAACATAAGGCACAATCCAAATGACATTTTGAATCAATTTTTCTACAGTCCAAAAATCAATTTTCTGATGAAAAACGATGACCCGTGACCTGTCGAACTTTCTCCAGATGGTCAGAAATGGTAATTTTTCAATGTTAAATATTTTGACTGTAAATGACTATTGCATGTGAATTATCACTTTTGGAACTAAAATAAGTGTGTTTAGAGTCATTGTAATGCCTGAAATTGGTTGAAATAGAAGCTTCTGAGTAGGAGAAAAAGTCTGTAAAAATGGCAATTTTGGTCACATTGAGGCTTCAAAAAGTAGTTATTCAACATGAGGCACAATCCAAATGACATTTTGAATCAAAATTTCTAAAGTCCAAAAAATCAATTTTCTGATGAAATACGATGACCCGTGACCTGTCGAACTTTCTCCAGATGGTCAGAAATGGGAATTTTTTAATGTTTTGTTTTTTGACTGTAAATGACTATTGCATGTGAATTTGAACTCTTGGAACTAAAATAAGTGTGTTTATAGTCATTTTAATGCCTGAAATTGGTCGAAATAGAAGCTTCTGAGTAGGAGAAAAAGTCTGTAAAATTGGCGATTTTGGTCACATTGCGGCTTCAAAAAGTAGTTATTTAACATGAGGCACAATCCAAATGACATTTTAAATCAAATTATCTACAATTCAAAAAATCAATTTTCTAATGGAAAACGATGACCCGTGACCTGTCGAACTTCCTGCAAATGGTCAGAAATGGAAATATTTTGATGTTTTGTTTTTTTACTGTAAATGACTATTGCATGTGAATTAGGACTCTTGGAACGAAAATAAGTGTGTTTAGAGTCATTTTAATGCCTGAAATTGGTCGAAATAGAAGCTTCTGAGTAGGATAAAAAGTCTGTAAAAATGGCAATTTTGGTCACATTGAGGCTTCGAAAAGTAGTTATTCAACATGAGGCACAATCCAAATGACATTTTGAATCAATTTTTCTACAGTCCAAAAAATCAATTTTCTGATGAAAAACGATAAACCGTGACCTGTCAAACTCCCTCCAAATGGTCATATATGGACATTTTTTATTGTTTTGTTTTTTGACTGTAAATGACTATTGCATGTGAATTAGAACTCTTGGAACTAAAATAAGTTTGTTTAGATTCATTTTAATGCCTGAAATTGGTCGAAATCGAAGCTTCTGAGTAGGACAAAAAGTCTGTAAAAATGGCAATTTTGGTCACATTGAGGCTTCGAAAAGTAGTTATTCAACATGAGGCACAATCCAAATGACATTTTGAATCAATTTTTCTACAGTCCAAAAAAATCAATTTTCTGATGAAAAACGATTACCCGTGACCTGTCGAATTTTCTCCAGATGGTCAGAAATTGTAATTTTTTAAAAGTTTTGTTTTTTGACTGTAAATGACTATTGCATGTGAATTAGAACTCTTGGAACTAAAATAAGTTTGTTTAGAGTCATTTTAATGCCTGAAATTGGTCGAAATAGAAGCTTCTGAGTAGGATAAAAAGTCTGTAAAAATGGCAATTTTGGTCACATTGAGGCTTCGAAAAGTAGTTATTCAACATGAGGCACAATCCAAATGACATTTTGAATCAATTTTTCTACAGTCCAAAAAATCAATTTTCTGATGAAAAACGATAAACCGTGACCTGTCAAACTCCCTCCAAATGGTCATATATGGACATTTTTTATTGTTTTGTTTTTTGACTGTAAATTACTATTGCATGTGAATTAGAACTCTTGGAACTAAAATAAGTTTGTTTAGATTCATTTTAATGCCTGAAATTGGTCGAAATCGAAGCTTCTGAGTAGGACAAAAAGTCTGTAAAAATGGCAATTTTGGTCACATTGAGGCTTCGAAAAGTAGTTATTCAACATGAGGCACAATCCAAATGACATTTTGAATCAATTTTTCTACTGTCCAAAAAATCAATTTTCTGATGAAAAATGATGAGCCGTCACCTGTCGAACTTCCTCCAAATGGTCATATATGGAAATTTTTTATTGTTTTGTTTTTTGACTGTAAATGACTATTGCATGTGAATTAGAACTATTGGAACTAAAATAAGTGTGTTTAGAGTCATTTTAATGCCTGAAATTGGTCGAAATAGAAGCTTCTGAGTAGGATAAAAAGTCTGTAAAAATGGCAATTTTGGTCACATTGAGGCTTCGAAAAGTAGTTATTCAACATGAGGCACAATCCAAATGACATTTTGAATCAATTTTTCTACAGTCCAAAAAATCAATTTTCTGATGAAAAACGATGACCCGTGACCTGTCGAACTTCCTCCAAATGGTCAGGAATTGAAAATTTTTTGATGTTTTGTTTTTTACTGTAAATGACTATTGCATGTGAATTAGGACTATTGGAACTAAAATAGGTGTGTATAGAGTTATTTTAATGCCTGAAATTGGTCGAAATCGAAGCTTCTGAGTAGGATAAAAAGTCTGTAAAAATGGCATTTTTGGTCACATTGAGGCTTCGAAAAGTAGTTATTCAACATAAGGCACAATCCAAATGACATTTTGAATCAATTTTTCTACAGTCCAAAAAATCAATTTTCTGATGAAAAACGATGACCCGTGACCTGTCGAACTTTCTCCAGATGGTCAGAAATGGTAATTTTTCAATGTTAAATATTTTGACTGTAAATGACTATTGCATGTGAATTATCACTTTTGGAACTAAAATAAGTGTGTTTAGAGTCATTGTAATGCCTGAAATTGGTTGAAATAGAAGCTTCTGAGTAGGAGAAAAAGTCTGTAAAAATGGCAATTTTGGAAACATTGAGGCTTCAAAAAGTAGTTATTCAACATGAGGCACAATCCAAATGACATTTTGAATCAAAATTTCTAAAGTCCAAAAAATCAATTTTCTGATGAAATACGATGACCCGTGACCTGTCGAACTTTCTCCAGATGGTCAGAAATGGGAATTTTTTAATGTTTTGTTTTTTGACTGTAAATGACTATTGCATGTGAATTTGAACTCTTGGAACTAAAATAAGTGTGTTTATAGTCATTTTAATGCCTGAAATTGGTCGAAATAGAAGCTTCTGAGTAGGAGAAAAAGTCTGTAAAATTGGCGATTTTGGTCACATTGCGGCTTCAAAAAGTAGTTATTTAACATGAGGCACAATCCAAATGACATTTTAAATCAAATTATCTACAATTCAAAAAATCAATTTTCTAATGGAAAACGATGACCCGTGACCTGTCGAACTTCCTGCAAATGGTCAGAAATGGAAATATTTTGATGTTTTGTTTTTTTACTGTAAATGACTATTGCATGTGAATTAGGACTCTTGGAACGAAAATAAGTGTGTTTAGAGTCATTTTAATGCCTGAAATTGGTCGAAATAGAAGCTTCTGAGTAGGATAAAAAGTCTGTAAAAATGGCAATTTTGGTCACATTGAGGCTTCGAAAAGTAGTTATTCAACATGAGGCACAATCCAAATGACATTTTGAATCAATTTTTCTACAGTCCAAAAAATCAATTTTCTGATGAAAAACGATGACCCGTGACCTGTCGAACTTCCTCCAATTGGTCAGGAATTGAAAGTTTTTTAATGTTTTGTTTTTTGACTGTAAATGACTATTGCATGTGAATTAGAACTCTTGGAACGAAAATAAGTGTGTTTAGAGTCATTTTAATGCCTGAAATTGGTCGAAATAGAAGCTTCTGAGTAGGATAAAAAGTCTGTAAAAATGGCAATTTTGGTCACATTCCGGCTTCAAAAAGTAGTTATTTAACATGAGGCACAATCCAAATGACATTTTAAATCAAATTATCTATAGTCCAAAAAATCAATTTTCTGATGAAAAACGATGACCCGTGACCTGTCGAACTTCCTGCAAATGGTCAGAAATGGAAATTTTTTAATGTTTTGTTTTTTGACTGTAAATGACTATTGCATGTGAATTACAACTATTGGAACTAAAATAAGTGTGTTTAGAGTCATTTTAATGCCTGAAATTGGTCGAAATAGAAGCTTCTGAGTAGGAGAAAAAGTCTGTAAAATTGGTGATTTTGGTCACATTGCGGCTTCAAAAAGTAGTTATTTAACATGAGGCACAATCCAAATTACATTTTGACCATCAAATTTTATACAGTCCAAAAAAATCTATTTTCTGATGAAAAACGATGACCCGTGACCTGTCGAATTTTCTCCAGATGGTCAGAAATGGTAATTTTTTAATGTTTAAGTTTTTTGAATGTAAATGACTATTGCATTTGAATTAGAACTCTTGGAACTAAAATAAGTGTGTTTAGAGTCATTTTAATGCCTGAAATTGGTCGAAATCGAAGCTTCTGAGTAGGATAAAAAGTCTGTAAAAATGGCAATTTTGGTCACATTGAGGCTTCGAAAAGTAGTTATTCAACATGAGGCACAATCCAAATGACATTTTGAATCAATTTTTCTACAGTCCAAAAAATCAATTTTCTGATGAAAAACGATGACCCGTGACCTGTCGAACTTCCTCCAAATGGTCAGGAATTGAAAGTTATTTAATGTTTTGTTTTTTGACTGTAAATGACTATTGCATGTGAATTAGAACTCTTGGAACTAAAATGAGTGTGTTTAGAGTCATTTTAATGCCTGAAATTGGTCGAAATAGAAGCTTCTGAGTAGGATAAAAAGTCTGTAAAAATGGCATTTTTGGTCACATTGAGGCTTCGAAAAGTAGTTATTCAACATGAGGCACAATCCAAATGACATTTTGAATCAATTTTTCTACAGTCCAAAAAATCAATTTTCTGATGAAAAACGATGAGCCGTGACCTGTCGAACTTCCTCCAAATGGTCAGAAATTGAAATTTTTTAATGTTTTGTTTTTTGACTGTAAATGACTATTGCATGTGAATTAGAACTCTTGGAACTAAAATAAGTGTGTTTAGAGTCATTTTAATGCCTGAAATTGGTCGAAATAGAAGCTTCTGAGTAGGAGAAAAAGTCTGTAAAATTGGCGATTTTGGTCACATTGCGGCTTCAAAAAGTAGTTATTTAACATGAGGCACAATCCAAATTACATTTTACCATCAAATTTTATACAGTCCAAAAAAATCAATTTTCTGATGAAAAACGATGACCCGTGACCTGTCGAATTTTCTCCAGATGGTCAGAAATGGTAATTTTTTAATATTTAAGTTTTTTGAATGTAAATGACTATTGCATTTGAATTAGAACTCTTGGAACTAAAATAAGTGTGTTTAGAGTCATTTTAATGCCTGAAATTGGTCAAAATAGAAGCTTCAGAGTAGGAGAAAAAGTCTGTAAAAATGGCAATTTTGGTCACATTGAGGCTTCAAAAAGTAGTTATTCAACATAAAGGCACAATCCAAATGACATTTTGAATCAATTTTTCTACAGTCCAAAAAAATCAATTTTCTGATGAAAAACGATTACCCGTGACCTGTCGAATTTTCTCCAGATGGTCAGAAATTGTAATTTTTTAATGTTTTGTTTTTTGACTGTAAATGACTATTGCATGTGAATTAGAACTCTTGGAACTAAAATAAGTTTGTTTAGAGTCATTTTAATGCCTGAAATTGGTCGAAATAGAAGCTTCTGAGTAGGATAAAAAGTCTGTAAAAATGGCAATTTTGGTCACATTGAGGCTTCGAAAAGTAGTTATTCAACATGAGGCACAATCCAAATGACATTTTGAATCAATTTTTCTACAGTCCAAAAAATCAATTTTCTGATGAAAAACGATAAACCGTGACCTGTCAAACTCCCTCCAAATGGTCATATATGGACATTTTTTATTGTTTTGTTTTTTGACTGTAAATGACTATTGCATGTGAATTAGAACTCTTGGAACTAAAATAAGTTTGTTTAGATTCATTTTAATGCCTGAAATTGGTCGAAATCGAAGCTTCTGAGTAGGACAAAAAGTCTGTAAAAATGGCAATTTTGGTCACATTGAGGCTTCGAAAAGTAGTTATTCATGATGCACAATCCAAATGACATTTTGAATCAATTTTTCTACAGTCCAAAAAATCAATTTTCTGATGAAAAACGATGAGCCGTCACCTGTCAAACTTCCTCCAAATGGTCATATATGGAAATTTTTTATTGTTTTGTTTTTTGACTGTAAATGACTATTGCATGTGAATTAGAACTATTGGAACTAAAATAAGTGTGTTTAGAGTCATTTTAATGCCTGAAATTGGTCGAAATAGAAGCTTCTGAGTAGGATAAAAAGTCTGTAAAAATGGCAATTTTGGTCACATTGAGGCTTCGAAAAGTAGTTATTCAACATGAGGCACAATCCAAATGACATTTTGAATCAATTTTTCTACAGTCCAAAAAATCAATTTTCTGATGAAAAACGATGACCCGTGACCTGTCGAACTTCCTCCAAATGGTCAGGAATTGAAAGTTTTTTAATGTTTTGTTTTTTGACTGTAAATGACTATTGCATGTGAATTAGAACTCTTGGAACTAAAATGAGTGTGTTTAGAGTCATTTTAATGCCTGAAATTGGTCAAAATCGAAGCTTCTGAGTAGGATAAAAAGACTGTAAAAATGGCATTTTTGGTCACATTGAGGCTTCGAAAAGTAGTTATGCAACATAAGGCACAATCCAAATGACATTTTGAATCAATTTTTCTACAGTCCAAAAAATCAATTTTCTGATGAAAAACGATGAGCCGTGACCTGTCGAACTTCCTCCAAATGGTCAGAAATTGAAATTTTTTAATGTTTTGTTTTTTGACTGTAAATGACTATTGCATGTGAATTAGAACTCTTGGAACTAAAATAAGTGTGTTTAGAGTCATTTTAATGCCCGAAATTGGTCAAAATAGAAGCTTCTGAGTAGGATAAAAAGTTTGTAAAAATAGAAATTTGGTCACATTGAGGCTTTGAAAGGTAGTTATTCAACATGAGGCACTATCCAAATGACATTTTGAATCAATTTTTCTACAGACCAAAAAATCAATTTTCTGATGAAAAACGATGACCCGTGACCTGTCAAACTTTCTCCAGATGGTCAGAAATGGGAATTTTTTAATGTTTTGTTTTTTGACTGTAAATGACTATTGCATGTGAATTAGAACTCTTGGAACTAAAATAAGTGTGTTTAGAGTCATTTTAATGCCCGAAATTGGTCAAAATAGAAGCTTCTGAGTAGGATAAAAAGTTTGTAAAAATAGAATTTTGGTCACATTGATGCTTCAAAAAGTAGTTATTTAACATGAGGAACAATCCAAATGACATTTTGAATCAATTCTTCTACAGACCAAAAAAATCAATTTTCTGATGAAAAACGATGACCCGTGACCTGTTGAACTTTCTCCAGATGGTCAGAAATGGGAATTTTTTTATGTTTTGTTTTTTGACTGTAAATGACTATTGCATGTGAATTAGAACTCTTGGAACTAAAATAAGTGTGTTTATAGTCATTTTAATGCCTGAAATTGGTAGAAATAGAAGCTTCTGAGTAGGATAAAAAGTCTGTAAAAATGGAAATTTTGGTCACATTGAGGCTTCGAAAAGTAGTTATTCAACATGAGGCACAATCCAAATGACATTTTGAATCAATTTTTCTACAGTCCAAAAAATCAATTTTCTGATGAAAAACGATGACCCGTGACCTGTCGAACTTCCTCCAAATGGTCAGAAATTGAAAGTATGTTAATGTTTTGTTTTTTGACTGTAAATGACTATTGCATGTGAATTAGAACTCTTGGAACGAAAATAAGTGTGTTTAGAGTCATTTTAATGCCTGAAATTGGTCGAAATAGAAGCTTCTGAGTAGGAGAAAAAGTCTGTAAAATTGGCGATTTTGGTCACATTGCGGCTTCAAAAAGTAGTTATTTAACATGAGGCACAATCCAAATTACATTTTACCATCAAATTTTATACAGTCCAAAAAAATCAATTTTCTGATGAAAAACGATGACCCGTGACCTGTCGAATTTTCTCCAGATGGTCAGAAATGGTAATTTTTTAATGTTTAATTTTTTTGAATGTAAATGACTATTGCATTTAAATTAGAACTCTTGGAACTAAAATAAGTGTGTTTAGAGTCATTTTAATGCCTGAAATTGGTCGAAATAGAAGCTTCTGAGTAGGAGAAAAAGTCTGTAAAATTGGCGATTTTGGTCACATTGCGGCTTCAAAAAGTATTTATTTAACATGAGGCACAATCCAAATGACATTTTGAATCAATTTTTCTACAGTCCAAAAAATCAATTTTCTGATGAAAAACGATGACCCGTGACCTGTCGAACTTCCTCCAAATGGTCATATATGGACATTTTTTATTGTTTTGTTTTTTGACTGTAAATGACTATTGCATGTGAATTAGAACTCTTGGAACTAAAATAAGTGTGTTTAGAGTCATTGTAATGCCTGAAATTGGTCGAAATAGAAGCTTCTGAGTAGGATAAAAAGTCTGTAAAAATGGCAATTTTGGTCACATTGAGGCTTCGATAAGTAGTTATTCAACATGAGGCACAATCCAAATGACATTTTGAATCAATTTTTCTACAGTCCAAAAAATCAATTTTCTGATGAAAAACGATGACCCGTGACCTGTCGAACTTCCTCCAAATGGTCATATATGGAAATTTTTTATTGTTTTGTTTTTTGACTGTAAATGACTATTGCATGTGAATTAGAACTATTGGAACTAAAATAAGTGTGTTTAGAGTCATTTTAATGCCTGAAATTGGTCGAAATAGAAGCTTCTGAGTAGGATAAAAAGTCTGTAAAAATGGCAATTTTGGTCACATTGAGGCTTCGAAAAGTAGTTATTCAACATGAGGCACAATCCAAATGACATTTTGAATCAATTTTTCTACAGTCCAAAAAATCAATTTTCTGATGAAAAACGATGACCCGTGACCTGTCGAACTTCCTCCAAATGGTCAGGAATTGAAAGTTTTTTAATGTTTTGTTTTTTGACTGTAAATGACTATTGCATGTGAATTAGAACTCTTGGAACTAAAATAAGTGTGTTTCGAGTCATTGTAATGCCTGAAATTGGTTGAAATAGAAGCTTCTGAGTAGGAGAAAAAGTCTGTAAAAATTGCAATTTTGGTCACATTGAGGCTTCAAAAAGTAGTTATTCAACATGAGGAACAGTCCAAATGACATTTTGAATCAATTCTTCTACAGACCAAAAAAATCAATTTTCTGATGAAAAACGATGACCCGTGACCTGTTGAACTTTCTCCAGATGGTCAGAAATGGTAATTTTTTAATGTTTTGTTTTTTGACTGTAAATGACTATTGCATGTGAATTAGAACTCTTGGAACTAAAATAAGTGTGTTTATAGTCATTTTAATGCCTGAAATTGGTCGAAATAGAAGCTTCTGAGTAGGAGAAAAAGTCTGTAAAATTGGCGATTTTGGTCACATTGCGGCTTCAAAAAGTATTTATTTAACATGAGGCACAATCCAAATGACATTTTAAATCAAATTATCTACAGTTCAAAAAATCAATTTTCTAATGAAAAACGATGACCCGTGACCTGTCGAACTTCCTGCAAATGGTCAGAAATGGAAATTTTTTGATGTTTTGTTTTTTTACTGTAAATGACTATTGCATTTGAATTAGAACTCTTGGAACTAAAATAAGTGTGTTTATAGTCATTTTAATGCCTGAAATTGGTCGAAATAGAAGCTTCTGAGTAGGAGAAAAAGTCTGTAAAATTGGCGATTTTGGTCACATTGCGGCTTCAAAAAGTAGTTATTTAACATGAGGCACAATCCAAATGACATTTTAAATCAAATTATCTACAGTTCAAAAAATCAATTTTCTAATGAAAAACGATGACCCGTGACCTGTCGAACTTCCTGCAAATGGTCAGAAATGGAAATTTTTTGATGTTTTTTTTTTTTTACTGTAAATGACTATTGCATGTGAAATAGGACTATTGGAACTAAAATAGGTGTGTACACTGTCATTTTAATGCCTGAAATTGGGCGAAATAGAAGCTTCTGAGTAGGATAAAAAGTCTGTAAAAATGGAAATTTTGGTCACATTGAGGCTTTGAAAAGTAGTTATTCAACATGAGGCACTATCCAAATGACATTTTGAATCAATTTTTCTACAGACCAAAAAATCAATTTTCTGATGAAAAACGATGACCCGTGACCTGTCGAACTTTCTCCAGATGGTCAGAAATGGGAATTTTTTAATGTTTTGTTTTTTGACTGTAAATGACTATTGCATGTGAATTAGAACTCTTGGAACTAAAATAAGTGTGTTTAGAGTAATTTTAATGCCTGAAATTGGTCAAAATAGAAGCTTCAGAGTAGGAGAAAAAGTCTGTAAAAATGGCAATTTTGGTCACATTGAGGCTTCAAAAAGTAGTTATTCAACATGAGGCACAATCCAAATGACATTTTGAATCAATTTTTCTACAGTCCAAAAATCAATTTTCTGATGAAAAACGATGACCCGTGACCTGTCGGATTTTCTCCAGATGGTCAGAAATGGTAATTTTTTAATGTTTAAGTTTTTTTAATGTAAATGACTATTGCATGTGAATTAGAACTCTTGGAACTAAAATAAGTTTGTTTAGATTCATTTTAATGCCTGAAATTGGTCGAAATCGAAGCTTCTGAGTAGGACAAAAAGTCTGTAAAAATGGCAATTTTGGTCACATTGAGGCTTCGATAAGTAGTTATTCAACATGAGGCACAATCCAAATGACATTTTGAATCAATTTTTCTACAGTCCAAAAAATCAATTTTCTGATGAAAAACGATGACCCGTGACCTGTCGAACTTCCTCCAAATGGTCATATATGGAAATTTTTTATTGTTTTGTTTTTTGACTGTAAATGACTATTGCATGTGAATTAGAACTATTGGAACTAAAATAAGTGTGTTTAGAGTCATTTTAATGCCTGAAATTGGTCGAAATAGAAGCTTCTGAGTAGGATAAAAAGTCTGTAAAAATGGCAATTTTGGTCACATTGAGGCTTCGAAAAGTAGTTATTCAACATGAGGCACAATCCAAATGACATTTTGAATCAATTTTTCTACAGTCCAAAAAATCAATTTTCTGATGAAAAACGATGACCCGTGACCTGTCGAACTTCCTCCAAATGGTCAGGAATTGAAAGTTTTTTAATGTTTTGTTTTTTGACTGTAAATGACTATTGCATGTGAATTAGAACTCTTGGAACTAAAATGAGTGTGTTTAGAGTCATTTTAATGCCTGAAATTGGTCGAAATAGAAGCTTCTGAGTAGGATAAAAAGTCTGTAAAAATGGCATTTTTGGTCACATTGAGGCTTCGAAAAGTAGTTATTCAACATGAGGCACAATCCAAATGACATTTTGAATCAATTTTTCTACAGTCCAAAAAATCAATTTTCTGATGAAAAACGATGAGCCGTGACCTGTCGAACTTCCTCCAAATGGTCAGAAATTGAAATTTTTTAATGTTTTGTTTTTTGACTGTAAATGACTATTGCATGTGAATTAGAACTCTTGGAACTAAAATAAGTGTGTTTAGAGTAATTTTAATGCCTGAAATTGGTCAAAATAGAAGCTTCTGAGTAGGATAAAAAGTTTGTAAAAATAGAAATTTTGGTCACATTGAGGCTTTGAAAAGTAGTTATTCAACATGAGGCACTATCCAAATGACATTTTGAATCAATTTTTCTACAGACCAAAAAATCAATTTTCTGATGAAAAACGATGACCCGTGACCTGTCGAACTTTCTCCAGATGGTCAGAAATGGGAATTTTTTAATGTTTTGTTTTTTGACTGTAAATGACTATTGCATGTGAATTAGAACTCTTGGAACTAAAATAAGTGTGTTTCGAGTCATTGTAATGCCTGAAATTGGTTGAAATAGAAGCTTCTGAGTAGGAGAAAAAGTCTGTAAAAATTGCAATTTTGGTCACATTGAGGCTTCAAAAAGTAGTTATTCAACATGAGGAACAATCCAAATGACATTTTGAATCAATTCTTCTACAGACCAAAAAAATCAATTTTCTGATGAAAAACGATGACCCGTGACCTGTTGAACTTTCTCCAGATGGTCAGAAATGGTAATTTTTTAATGTTTTGTTTTTTGACTGTAAATGACTATTGCATGTGAATTAGAACTCTTGGAACTAAAATAAGTGTGTTTATAGTCATTTTAATGCCTGAAATTGGTCGAAATAGAAGCTTCTGAGTAGGAGAAAAAGTCTGTAAAATTGGCGATTTTGGTCACATTGCGGCTTCAAAAAGTATTTATTTAACATGAGGCACAATCCAAATGACATTTTAAATCAAATTATCTACAGTTCAAAAAATCAATTTTCTAATGAAAAACGATGACCCGTGACCTGTCGAACTTCCTGCAAATGGTCAGAAATGGAAATTTTTTGATGTTTTGTTTTTTTACTGTAAATGACTATTGCATTTGAATTAGAACTCTTGGAACTAAAATAAGTGTGTTTATAGTCATTTTAATGCCTGAAATTGGTCGAAATAGAAGCTTCTGAGTAGGAGAAAAAGTCTGTAAAATTGGCGATTTTGGTCACATTGCGGCTTCAAAAAGTAGTTATTTAACATGAGGCACAATCCAAATGACATTTTAAATCAAATTATCTACAGTTCAAAAAATCAATTTTCTAATGAAAAACGATGACCCGTGACCTGTCGAACTTCCTGCAAATGGTCAGAAATGGAAATTTTTTGATGTTTTGTTTTTTTACTGTAAATGACTATTGCATTTGAATTAGAACTCTTGGAACTAAAATAAGTGTGTTTATAGTCATTTTAATGCCTGAAATTGGTCGAAATAGAAGCTTCTGAGTAGGAGAAAAAGTCTGTAAAATTGGCGATTTTGGTCACATTGCGGCTTCAAAAAGTAGTTATTTAACATGAGGCACAATCCAAATGACATTTTAAATCAAATTATCTACAGTTCAAAAAATCAATTTTCTAATGAAAAACGATGACCCGTGACCTGTCGAACTTCCTGCAAATGGTCAGAAATGGAAATTTTTTGATGTTTTTTTTTTTTTACTGTAAATGACTATTGCATGTGAATTAGGACTATTGGAACTAAAATAGGTGTGTATACAGTCATTTTAATGCCTGAAATTGGGCGAAATAGAAGCTTCTGAGTAGGATAAAAAGTCTGTAAAAATTGAAATTTTGGTCACATTGAGGCTTTGAAAAGTAGTTATTCAACATGAGCCACAATCCAAATGACATTTTGAATCAATTTTTCTACAGTCCAAAAAATCAATTTTCTGATGAAAAACGATGACCCGTGACCTGTCGAACTTCCTCCAAATGGTCAGAAATTGAAAGTTTGTTAATGTTTTGTTTTTTGACTGTAAATGACTATTGCATGTGAATTAGAACTCTTGGAACGAAAATAAGTGTGTTTAGAGTCATTTTAATGCCTGAAATTGGTCGAAATAGAAGCTTCTGAGTAGGATAAAAAGTCTGTAAAAATGGCAATTTTGGTCACATTGAGGCTTCGATAAGTAGTTATTCAACATGAGGCACAATCCAAATGACATTTTGAATCAATTTTTCTACAGTCCAAAAAATCAATTTTCTGATGAAAAACGATGACCCGTGACCTATCGAACTTCCTCCAAATGGTCATATATGGAAATTTTTTATTGTTTTGTTTTTTGACTGTAAATGACTATTGCATGTGAATTAGAACTATTGGAACTAAAATAAGTGTGTTTAGAGTCATTTTAATGCCTGAAATTGGTCGAAATAGAAGCTTCTGAGTAGGATAAAAAGTCTGTAAAAATGGCAATTTTGGTCACATTGAGGCTTCGAAAAGTAGTTATTCAACATGAGGCACAATCCAAATGACATTTTTAATCAATTTTTCTACAGTCCAAAAAATCAATTTTCTGATGAAAAACGATGACCCGTGACCTGTCGAACTTCCTCCAAATGGTCAGGAATTGAAAGTTTTTTAATGTTTTGTTTTTTGACTGTAAATGACTATTGCATGTGAATTAGAACTCTTGGAACTAAAATGAGTGTGTTTAGAGTCATTTTAATGCCTGAAATTGGTCGAAATAGAAGCTTCTGAGTAGGATAAAAAGTCTGTAAAAATGGCATTTTTGGTCACATTGAGGCTTCGAAAAGTAGTTATTCAACATGAGGCACAATCCAAATGACATTTTGAATCAATTTTTCTACAGTCCAAAAAATCAATTTTCTGATGAAAAACGATGAGCCGTGACCTGTCGAACTTCCTCCAAATGGTCAGAAATTAAAAATTTTTAATGTTTTGTTTTTTGACTGTAAATGACTATTGCATGTGAATTAGAACTCTTGGAACTAAAATAAGTGTGTTTAGAGTCATTTTAATGCCTGAAATTGGTCAAAATAGAAGCTTCTGAGTAGGATAAAAAGTTTGTAAAAATAGAAATTTTGGTCACATTGAGGCTTTGAAAAGTAGTTATTCAACATGAGGCACTATCCAAATGACATTTTGAATCAATTTTTCTACAGACCAAAAAATCAATTTTCTGATGAAAAACGATGACCCGTGACCTGTCGAACTTTCTCCAGATGGTCAGAAATGGGAATTTTTTAATGTTTTGTTTTTTGACTGTAAATGACTATTGCATGTGAATTAGAACTCTTGGAACTAAAATAAGTGTGTTTCGAGTCATTGTAATGCCTGAAATTGGTTGAAATAGAAGCTTCTGAGTAGGAGAAAAAGTCTGTAAAAATTGCAATTTTGGTCACATTGAGTTTTCAAAAAGTAGTTATTCAACATGAGGAACAATCCAAATGACATTTTGAATCAATTCTTCTACAGACCAAAAAAATCAATTTTCTGATGAAAAACGATGACCCGTGACCTGTCGAACTTCCTCCAAATGGTCAGAAATTGAAAGTTTGTTAATGTTTTGTTTTTTGACTGTAAATGACTATTGCATGTGAATTAGAACTTTTGGAACGAAAATAAGTGTGTTTAGAGTCATTTTAATGCCTGAAATTGGTCGAAATAGAAGCTTCTGAGTAGGAGAAAAAGTCTGTAAAATTGGCGATTTTGGTCACATTGCGGCTTCAAAAAGTATTTATTTAACATGAGGCACAATCCAAATTACATTTTACCATCAAATTTTATACAGTCCAAAAAAATCAATTTTCTGATGAAAAACGATGACCCGTGACCTGTCGAATTTTCTCCAGATGGTCAGAAATGGTAATTTTTTAATGTTTAAGTTTTTTGAATGTAAATGACTATTGCATTTGAATTAGAACTCTTGGAACTAAAATAAGTGTGTTTAGAGTCATTTTAATGCCTGAAATTGGTCAAAATAGAAGCTTCAGAGTAGGAGAAAAAGTCTGTAAAAATGGCAATTTTGGTCACATTGAGGCTTCAAAAAGTAGTTATTCAACATGAGCCACAATCCAAATGACATTTTGAATCAATTTTTCTACAGTCCAAAAAATCAATTTTCTGATGAAAAACGATGACCCGTGACCTGTCGAACTTCCTCCAAATGGTCATATATGGACATTTTTTATTGTTTTGTTTTTTGACTGTAAATGACTATTGCATGTGAATTAGAACTCTTGGAACTAAAATAAGTGTGTTTATAGTCATTTTAATGCCTGAAATTGGTCGAAATAGAAGCTTCTGAGTAGGAGAAAAAGTCTGTAAAATTGGCGATTTTGGTCACATTGCGGCTTCAAAAAGTATTTATTTAACATGAGGCACAATCCAAATGACATTTTAAATCAAATTATCTACAGTTCAAAAAATCAATTTTCTAATGAAAAACGATGACCCGTGACCTGTCGAACTTCCTGCAAATGGTCAGAAATGGAAATTTTTTGATGTTTTGTTTTTTTACTGTAAATGACTATTGCATTTGAATTAGAACTCTTGGAACTAAAATAAGTGTGTTTATAGTCATTTTAATGCCTGAAATTGGTCGAAATAGAAGCTTCTGAGTAGGAGAAAAAGTCTGTAAAATTGGCGATTTTGGTCACATTGCGGCTTCAAAAAGTAGTTATTTAACATGAGGCACAATCCAAATGACATTTTAAATCAAATTATCTACAGTTCAAAAAATCAATTTTCTAATGAAAAACGATGACCCGTGACCTGTCGAACTTCCTGCAAATGGTCAGAAATGGAAATTTTTTGATGTTTTGTTTTTTTACTGTAAATGACTATTGCATTTGAATTAGAACTCTTGGAACTAAAATAAGTGTGTTTATAGTCATTTTAATGCCTGAAATTGGTCGAAATAGAAGCTTCTGAGTAGGAGAAAAAGTCTGTAAAATTGGCGATTTTGGTCACATTGCGGCTTCAAAAAGTAGTTATTTAACATGAGGCACAATCCAAATGACATTTTAAATCAAATTATCTACAGTTCAAAAAATCAATTTTCTAATGAAAAACGATGACCCGTGACCTGTCGAACTTCCTGCAAATGGTCAGAAATGGAAATTTTTTGATGTTTTTTTTTTTTTACTGTAAATGACTATTGCATGTGAATTAGGACTATTGGAACTAAAATAGGTGTGTATACAGTCATTTTAATGCCTAAAATTGGGCGAAATAGAAGCTTCTGAGTAGGATAAAAAGTCTGTAAAAATGGAAATTTTGGTCACATTGAGGCTTTGAAAAGTAGTTATTCAACATGAGCCACAATCCAAATGACATTTTGAATCAATTTTTCTACAGTCCAAAAAATCAATTTTCTGATGAAAAACGATGACCCGTGACCTGTCGAACTTCCTCCAAATGGTCAGAAATTGAAAGTTTGTTAATGTTTTGTTTTTTTACTGTAAATGACTATTGCATGTGAATTAGAACTCTTGGAACGAAAATAAGTGTGTTTAGAGTCATTTTAATGCCTGAAATTGGTCGAAATAGAAGCTTCTGAGTAGGATAAAAAGTCTGTAAAAATGGCAATTTTGGTCACATTGAGGCTTCGATAAGTAGTTATTCAACATGAGGCACAATCCAAATGACATTTTTAATCAATTTTTCTACAGTCCAAAAAATCAATTTTCTGATGAAAAACGATGACCCGTGACCTGTCGAACTTCCTCCAAATGGTCAGGAATTGAAAGTTTTTTAATGTTTTGTTTTTTGACTGTAAATGACTATTGCATGTGAATTAGAACTCTTGGAACTAAAATGAGTGTGTTTAGAGTCATTTTAATGCCTGAAATTGGTCAAAATAGAAGCTTCTGAGTAGGATAAAAAGTCTGTAAAAATGGCATTTTTGGTCACATTGAGGCTTCGAAAAGTAGTTATTCAACATGAGGCACAATCCAAATGACATTTTGAATCAATTTTTCTACAGTCCAAAAAATCAATTTTCTGATGAAAAACGATGAGCCGTGACCTGTCGAACTTCCTCCAAATGGTCAGAAATTAAAAATTTTTAATGTTTTGTTTTTTGACTGTAAATGACTATTGCATGTGAATTAGAACTCTTGGAACTAAAATAAGTGTGTTTAGAGTCATTTTAATGCCTGAAATTGGTCAAAATAGAAGCTTCTGAGTAGGATAAAAAGTTTGTAAAAATAGAAATTTTGGTCACATTGAGGCTTTGAAAAGTAGTTATTCAACATGAGGCACTATCCAAATGACATTTTGAATCAATTTTTCTACAGACCAAAAAATCAATTTTCTGATGAAAAACGATGACCCGTGACCTGTCGAACTTTCTCCAGATGGTCAGAAATGGGAATTTTTTAATGTTTTGTTTTTTGACTGTAAATGACTATTGCATGTGAATTAGAACTCTTGGAACTAAAATAAGTGTGTTTCGAGTCATTGTAATGCCTGAAATTGGTTGAAATAGAAGCTTCTGAGTAGGAGAAAAAGTCTGTAAAAATTGCAATTTTGGTCACATTGAGGCTTCAAAAAGTAGTTATTCAACATGAGGAACAATCCAAATGACATTTTGAATCAATTCTTCTACAGACCAAAAAAATCAATTTTCTGATGAAAAACGATGACCCGTGACCTGTTGAACTTTCTCCAGATGGTCAGAAATGGTAATTTTTTAATGTTTTGTTTTTTGACTGTAAATGACTATTGCATGTGAATTAGAACTCTTGGAACTAAAATAAGTGTGTTTATAGTCATTTTAATGCCTGAAATTGGTCGAAATAGAAGCTTCTGAGTAGGAGAAAAAGTCTGTAAAATTGGCGATTTTGGTCACATTGCGGCTTCAAAAAGTATTTATTTAACATGAGGCACAATCCAAATGACATTTTAAATCAAATTATCTACAGTTCAAAAAATCAATTTTCTAATGAAAAACGATGACCCGTGACCTGTCGAACTTCCTGCAAATGGTCAGAAATGGAAATTTTTTGATGTTTTGTTTTTTTACTGTAAATGACTATTGCATTTGAATTAGAACTCTTGGAACTAAAATAAGTGTGTTTAGAGTCATTTTAATGTCTGAAATTGGTCGAAATAGAAGCTTCTGAGTAGGATAAAAAGTCTGTAAAAATGGCAATTTTGGTCACATTGAGGCTTCAAAAAGTAGTTATTCAACATGAGGAACAATCCAAATGACATTTTGAATCAAAATTTCTAAAGTCCAAAAAATCAATTTTCTGATGAAATACGATGACCCGTGACCTGTCGAACTTTCTCCAGATGGTCAGAAATGGGAATTTTTTAATGTTTTGTTTTTTGACTGTAAATGACTATTGCATGTGAATTAGAACTCTTGGAACTAAAATAAGTGTGTTTATAGTCATTTTAATGCCTGAAATTGGTCGAAATAGAAGCTTCTGAGTAGGAGAAAAAGTCTGTAAAATTGGCGATTTTGGTCACATTGCGGCTTCAAAAAGTATTTATTTAACATGAGGCACAATCCAAATGACATTTTAAATCAAATTATCTACAGTTCAAAAAATCAATTTTCTAATGAAAAACGATGACCCGTGACCTGTCGAACTTCCTGCAAATGGTCAGAAATGGAAATTTTTTGATGTTTTGTTTTTTTACTGTAAATGACTATTGCATTTGAATTAGAACTCTTGGAACTAAAATAAGTGTGTTTAGAGTCATTTTAATGTCTGAAATTGGTCGAAATAGAAGCTTCTGAGTAGGATGAAAAGTCTGTAAAAATGGCAATTTTGGTCACATTGAGGCTTCAAAAAGTAGTTATTCAACATGAGGAACAATCCAAATGACATTTTGAATCAAAATTTCTAAAGTCCAAAAATTCAATTTTCTGATGAAATACGATGACCCGTGACCTGTCGAACTTTCTCCAGATGGTCAGAAATGGGAATTTTTTAATGTTTTGTTTTTTGACTGTAAATGACTATTGCATGTGAATTAGAACTCTTGGAACTAAAATAAGTGTGTTTATAGTCATTTTAATGCCTGAAATTGGTCGAAATAGAAGCTTCTGAGTAGGAGAAAAAGTCTGTAAAATTGGCGATTTTGGTAACATTGCGGCTTCAAAAAGTAGTTATTTAACATGAGGCACAATCCAAATGACATTTTAAATCAAATTATCTACAGTTCAAAAAATCAATTTTCTAATGAAAAACGATGACCCGTGACCTGTCGAACTTCCTGCAAATGGTCAGAAATGGAAATTTTTTGATGTTTTTTTTTTTTTACTGTAAATGACTATTGCATGTGAATTAGGACTATTGGAACTAAAATAGGTGTGTATACAGTCATTTTAATGCCTGAAATTGGGCGAAATAGAAGCTTCTGAGTAGGATAAAAAGTCTGTAAAAATGGAAATTTTGGTCACATTGAGGCTTCGAAAAGTAGTTATTCAACATGAGGCTCAATCCAAATGACATTTTGAATCAATTTTTCTACAATCCAAAAAATCAATTTTCTGATGAAAAACGATGACCCGTGACCTGTCGAACTTCCTCCAAATGGTCAGAAATTGAAAGTATGTTAATGTTTTGTTTTTTGACTGTAAATGACTATTGCATGTGAATTAGAACTCTTGGAACGAAAATAAGTGTGTTTAGAGTCATTTTAATGCCTGAAATTGGTCGAAATAGAAGCTTCTGAGTAGGAGAAAAAGTCTGTAAAATTGGCGATTTTGGTCACATTGCGGCTTCAAAAAGTAGTTATTTAACATGAGGCACAATCCAAATTACATTTTACCATCAAATTTTATACAGTCCAAAAAAATCAATTTTCTGATGAAAAACGATGACCCGTGACCTGTCGAATTTTCTCCAGATGGTCAGAAATGGTAATTTTTTAATGTTTAAGTTTTTTGAATGTAAATGACTATTGCATTTGAATTAGAACTCTTGGAACTAAAATAAGTGTGTTTAGAGTCATTTTAATGCCTGAAATTGGTCAAAATAGAAGCTTCAGAGTAGGAGAAAAAGTCTGTAAAAATGGCAATTTTGGTCACATTGAGGCTTCAAAAAGTAGTTATTCAACATGAGCCACAATCCAAATGACATTTTGAATCAATTTTTCTACAGTCCAAAAAATCAATTTTCTGATGAAAAACGATGACCCGTGACCTGTCGAACTTCCTCCAAATGGTCATATATGGACATTTTTTATTGTTTTGTTTTTTGACTGTAAATGACTATTGCATGTGAATTAGAACTCTTGGAACTAAAATAAGTGTGTTTATAGTCATTTTAATGCCTGAAATTGGTCGAAATAGAAGCTTCTGAGTAGGAGAAAAAGTCTGTAAAATTGGCGATTTTGGTCACATTGCGGCTTCAAAAAGTATTTATTTAACATGAGGCACAATCCAAATGACATTTTAAATCAAATTATCTACAGTTCAAAAAATCAATTTTCTAATGAAAAACGATGACCCGTGACCTGTCGAACTTCCTGCAAATGGTCAGAAATGGAAATTTTTTGATGTTTTGTTTTTTTACTGTAAATGACTATTGCATTTGAATTAGAACTCTTGGAACTAAAATAAGTGTGTTTATAGTCATTTTAATGCCTGAAATTGGTCGAAATAGAAGCTTCTGAGTAGGAGAAAAAGTCTGTAAAATTGGCGATTTTGGTCACATTGCGGCTTCAAAAAGTAGTTATTTAACATGAGGCACAATCCAAATGACATTTTAAATCAAATTATCTACAGTTCAAAAAATCAATTTTCTAATGAAAAACGATGACCCGTGACCTGTCGAACTTCCTGCAAATGGTCAGAAATGGAAATTTTTTGATGTTTTGTTTTTTTACTGTAAATGACTATTGCATTTGAATTAGAACTCTTGGAACTAAAATAAGTGTGTTTATAGTCATTTTAATGCCTGAAATTGGTCGAAATAGAAGCTTCTGAGTAGGAGAAAAAGTCTGTAAAATTGGCGATTTTGGTCACATTGCGGCTTCAAAAAGTAGTTATTTAACATGAGGCACAATCCAAATGACATTTTAAATCAAATTATCTACAGTTCAAAAAATCAATTTTCTAATGAAAAACGATGACCCGTGACCTGTCGAACTTCCTGCAAATGGTCAGAAATAGAAATGTTTTGATGTTTTTTTTTTTTTACTGTACATGACTATTGCATGTGAATTAGGACTATTGGAACTAAAATAGGTGTGTATACAGTCATTTTAATGCCTGAAATTGGGCGAAATAGAAGCTTCTGAGTAGGATAAAAAGTCTGTAAAAATGGAAATTTTGGTCACATTGAGGCTTTGAAAAGTAGTTATTCAACATGAGCCACAATCCAAATGACATTTTGAATCAATTTTTCTACAGTCCAAAAAATCAATTTTCTGATGAAAAACGATGACCCGTGACCTGTCGAACTTCCTCCAAATGGTCAGAAATTGAAAGTTTGTTAATGTTTTGTTTTTTGACTGTAAATGACTATTGCATGTGAATTAGAACTCTTGGAACGAAAATAAGTGTGTTTAGAGCCTTTTTAATGCCTGAAATTGGTCGAAATAGAAGCTTCTGAGTAGGATAAAAAGTCTGTAAAAATGGCAATTTTGGTCACATTGAGGCTTCGATAAGTAGTTATTCAACATGAGGCACAATCCAAATGACATTTTGAATCAATTTTTCTACAGTCCAAAAAATCAATTTTCTGATGAAAAACGATGACCCGTGACCTGTCGAACTTCCTCCAAATGGTCATATATGGAAATTTTTTATTGTTTTGTTTTTTGACTGTAAATGACTATTGCATGTGAATTAGAACTATTGGAACTAAAATAAGTGTGTTTAGAGTCATTTTAATGCCTGAAATTGGTCGAAATAGAAGCTTCTGAGTAGGATAAAAAGTCTGTAAAAATGGCAATTTTGGTCACATTGAGGCTTCGAAAAGTAGTTATTCAACATGAGGCACAATCCAAATGACATTTTTAATCAATTTTTCTACAGTCCAAAAAATCAATTTTCTGATGAAAAACGATGACCCGTGACCTGTCGAACTTCCTCCAAATGGTCAGGAATTGAAAGTTTTTTAATGTTTTGTTTTTTGACTGTAAATGACTATTGCATGTGAATTAGAACTCTTGGAACTAAAATGAGTGTGTTTAGAGTCATTTTAATGCCTGAAATTGGTCGAAATAGAAGCTTCTGAGTAGGATAAAAAGTCTGTAAAAATGGCATTTTTGGTCACATTGAGGCTTCGAAAAGTAGTTATTCAACATGAGGCACAATCCAAATGACATTTTGAATCAATTTTTCTACAGTCCAAAAAATCAATTTTCTGATGAAAAACGATGAGCCGTGACCTGTCGAACTTCCTCCAAATGGTCAGAAATTGAAATTTTTTAATGTTTTGTTTTTTGACTGTAAATGACTATTGCATGTGCATTAGAACTCTTGGAACTAAAATAAGTGTGTTTAGAGTCATTTTAATGCCTGAAATTGGTCAAAATAGAAGCTTCTGAGTAGGATAAAAAGTTTGTAAAAATAGAAATTTTGGTCACATTGAGGCTTTGAAAAGTAGTTATTCAACATGAGGCACTATCCAAATGACATTTTGAATCAATTTTTCTACAGACCAAAAAATCAATTTTTCTGATGAAAAACGATGACCCGTGACCTGTCGAACTTTCTCCAGATGGTCAGAAATGGGAATTTTTTAATGTTTTGTTTTTTGACTGTAAATGACTATTGCATGTGAATTAGAACTCTTGGAACTAAAATAAGTGTGTTTATAGTCATTTTAATGCCTGAAATTGGTCGAAATAGAAGCTTCTGAGTAGGAGAAAAAGTCTGTAAAATTGGCGATTTTGGTCACATTGCGGCTTCAAAAAAGTATTTATTTAACATGAGGCACAATCCAAATGACATTTTAAATCAAATTATCTACAGTTCAAAAAATCAATTTTCTAATGAAAAACGATGACCCGTGACCTGTCGAACTTCCTGCAAATGGTCAGAAATGGAAATTTTTTGATGTTTTGTTTTTTTACTGTAAATGACTATTGCATTTGAATTAGAACTCTTGGAACTAAAATAAGTGTGTTTAGAGTCATTTTAATGTCTGAAATTGGTCGAAATAGAAGCTTCTGAGTAGATAAAAAGTCTGTAAAAATGGCAATTTTGGTCACATTGAGGCTTCAAAAAGTAGTTATTCAACATGAGGAACAATCCAAATGACATTTTGAATCAAAATTTCTAAAGTCCAAAAAATCAATTTTCTGATGAAATACGATGACCCGTGACCTGTCGAACTTTCTCCAGATGGTCAGAAATGGGAATTTTTTAATGTTTTGTTTTTTGACTGTAAATGACTATTGCATGTGAATTAGAACTCTTGGAACTAAAATAAGTGTGTTTATAGTCATTTTAATGCCTGAAATTGGTCGAAATAGAAGCTTCTGAGTAGGAGAAAAAGTCAGTAAAATTGGCGATTTTGGTCACATTGCGGCTTCAAAAAGTATTTATTTAACATGAGGCACAATCCAAATGACATTTTAAATCAAATTATCTACAGTTCAAAAAATCAATTTTCTAATGAAAAACGATGACCCGTGACCTGTCGAACTTCCTGCAAATGGTCAGAAATGGAAATTTTTTGATTTTTTTTTTTTTTACTGTAAATGACTATTGCATGTGAATTAGGACTATTGGAACTAAAATAGGTGTGTATACAGTCATTTTAATGCCTGAAATTGGGCGAAATAGAAGCTTCTGAGTAGGATAAAAAGTCTGTAAAAATGGAAATTTTGGTCACATTGAGGCTTCGAAAAGTAGTTATTCAACATGAGGCACAATCCAAATGACATTTTGAATCAATTTTTCTACAATCCAAAAAATCAATTTTCTGATGAAAAACGATGACCCGTGACCTGTCGAACTTCCTCCAAATGGTCAGAAATTGAAAGTATGTTAATGTTTTGTTTTTTGACTGTAAATGACTATTGCATGTGAATTAGAACTCTTGGAACGAAAAAAGGTGTGTTTAGAGTCATTTTAATGCCTGAAATTGGTCGAAATAGAAGCTTCTGAGTAGGAGAAAAAGTCTGTAAAATTGGCGATTTTGGTCACATTGCGGCTTCAAAAAGTAGTTATTTAACATGAGGCACAATCCAAATTACATTTTACCATCAAATTTTATACAGTCCAAAAAAATCAATTTTCTGATGAAAAACGATGACCCGTGACCTGTCGAATTTTCTCCAGATGGTCAGAAATGGTAATTTTTTAATGTTTAAGTTTTTTGAATGTAAATGACTATTGCATTTGAATTAGAACTCTTGGAACTAAAATAAGTGTGTTTAGAGTCATTTTAATGCCTGAAATTGGTCAAAATAGAAGCTTCAGAGTAGGAGAAAAAGTCTGTAAAAATGGCAATTTTGGTCACATTGAGGCTTCAAAAAGTAGTTATTCAACATGAGCCACAATCCAAATGACATTTTGAATCAATTTTTCTACAGTCCAAAAAATCAATTTTCTGATGAAAAACGATGACCCGTGACCTGTCGAACTTCCTCCAAATGGTCATATATGGACATTTTTTATTGTTTTGTTTTTTGACTGTAAATGACTATTGCATGTGAATTAGAACTCTTGGAACTAAAATAAGTGTGTTTAGAGTCATTGTAATGCCTGAAATTGGTCGAAATAGAAGCTTCTGAGTAGGATAAAAAGTCTGTAAAAATGGCAATTTTGGTCACATTGAGGCTTCGATAAGTAGTTATTCAACATGAGGCACAATCCAAATGACATTTTGAATCAATTTTTCTACAGTCCAAAAAATCAATTTTCTGATGAAAAACGATGACCCGTGACCTGTCGAACTTCCTCCAAATGGTCAGAAATTGAAAGTTTGTTAATGTTTTGTTTTTTGACTGTAAATGACTATTGCATGTGAATTAGAACTCTTGGAACGAAAATAAGTGTGTTTAGAGTCATTTTAATGCCTGAAATTGGTCGAAATAGAAGCTTCTGAGTAGGATAAAAAGTCTGTAAAAATGGCATTTTTGGTCACATTGAGGCTTCGAAAAGTAGTTATTCAACATGAGGCACAATCCAAATGACATTTTGAATCAATTTTTCTACAGTCCAAAAAATCAATTTTCTGATGAAAAACGATGAGCCGTGACCTGTCGAACTTCCTCCAAATGGTCAGAAATTGAAATTTTTTTAATGTTTTGTTTTTTGACTGTAAATGACTATTGCATGTGAATTAGAACTCTTGGAACTAAAATAAGTGTGTTTAGAGTCATTTTAATGCCTGAAATTGGTCAAAATAGAAGCTTCTGAGTAGGATAAAAAGTTTATAAAAATAGAAATTTTGGTCACATTGAGGCTTTGAAAAGTAGTTATTCAACATGAGGCACTACCCAAATGACATTTTGAATCAATTTTTCTACAGACCAAAAAATCAATTTTCTGATGAAAAACGATGACCCGTGACCTGTCGAACTTTCTCCAGATGGTCAGAAATGGGAATTTTTTAATGTTTTGTTTTTTGACTGTAAATGACTATTGCATGTGAATTAGAACTCTTGGAACTAAAATAAGTGTGTTTCGAGTCATTGTAATGCCTGAAATTGGTCGAAATAGAAGCTTCTGAGTAGGATAAAAAGTCTGTAAAAATGGCAATTTTGGTCACATTGAGGCTTCGATAAGTAGTTATTCAACATGAGGCACAATCCAAATGACATTTTGAATCAATTTTTCTACAGTCCAAAAAATCAATTTTCTGATGAAAAACGATGACCCGTGACCTGTCGAACTTCCTCCAAATGGTCAGAAATTGAAAGTTTGTTAATGTTTTGTTTTTTGACTGTAAATGACTATTGCATGTGAATTAGAACTCTTGGAACTAAAATAAGTGTGTTTAGAGTCATTTTAATGCCTGAAATTGGTCGAAATAGAAGCTTCTGAGTAGGAGAAAAAGTCTGTAAAATTGGCGATTTTGGTCACATTGCGGCTTCAAAAAGTAGTTATTTAACATGAGGCACAATCCAAATTACATTTTACCATCAAATTTTATACAGTCCAAAAAAATCAATTTTCTGATGAAAAACGATGACCCGTGACCTGTCGAACTTTCTGCAAATGGTCAGAAACGGAAATTTTTTGATGTTTTGTTTTTTTACTGTAAATGACTATTGCATTTGAATTAGAACTCTTGGAACTAAAATAAGTGTGTTTATAGTCATTTTAATGCCTGAAATTAGTCGAAATAGAAGCTTCTGAGTAGGAGAAAAAGTCTGTAAAATTGGCGATTTTGGTCACATTGCGGCTTCAAAAAGTAGTTATTTAACGTGAGGCACAATCCAAATGACATTTTAAATCAAATTATCTACAGTTCAAAAAATCAATTTTCTAATGAAAAACGATGACCCGTGACCTGTCGAACTTCCTGCAAATGGTCAGAAATGGAAATTTTTTGATGTTTTTTTTTTTTTACTGTAAATGACTATTGCATGTGAATTAGGACTATTGGAACTAAAATAGGTGTGTATACAGTCATTTTAATGCCTGAAATTGGGCGAAATAGAAGCTTCTGAGTAGGATAAAAAGTCTGTAAAAATGGAAATTTTGGTCACATTGAGGCTTCGAAAAGTAGTTATTCAACATGAGGCACAATACAAATGACATTTTGAATCAATTTTTCTACAGTCCAAAAAATCAATTTTCGGATGAAAAAAGATGACCCGTGACCTGTCGAACTTCCTCCAAATGGTCAGAAATTGAAAGTTTGTTAATGTTTTGTTTTTTGACTGTAAATGACTATTGCATGTGAATTAGAACTCTTGGAACGAAAATAAGTGTGTTTAGAGTCATTTTAATGCCTGAAATTGGTCGAAATAGAAGCTTCTGAGTAGGAGAAAAAGTCTGTAAAATTGGCGATTTTGGTCACATTGCGGCTTCAAAAAGTAGTTATTTAACATGAGGCACAATCCAAATTACATTTTACCATCAAATTTTATACAGTCCAAAAAAATCAATTTTCTGATGAAAAACGATGACCCGTGACCTGTCGAATTTTCTCCAGATGGTCAGAAATGGTAATTTTTTAATGTTTAAGTTTTTTGAATGTAAATGACTATTGCATTTGAATTAGAACTCTTGGAACTAAAATAAGTGTGTTTAGAGTCATTTTAATGCCTGAAATTGGTCAAAATAGAAGCTTCAGAGTAGGAGAAAAAGTCTGTAAAAATGGCAATTTTGGTCACATTGAGGCTTCAAAAAGTAGTTATTCAACATGAGCCACAATCCAAATGACATTTTGAATCAATTTTTCTACAGTCCAAAAAATCAATTTTCTGATGAAAAACGATGACCCGTGACCTGTCGAACTTCCTCCAAATGGTCAGAAATTGAAAGTTTGTTAATGTTTTGTTTTTTGACTGTAAATGACTATTGCATGTGAATTAGAACTCTTGGAACGAAAATAAGTGTGTTTAGAGTCATTTTAATGCCTGAAATTGGTCGAAATAGAAGCTTCTGAGTAGGATAAAAAGTCTGTAAAAATGGCAATTTTGGTCACATTGAGGCTTCGATAAGTAGTTATTCAACATGAGGCACAATCCAAATGACATTTTGAATCAATTTTTCTTCAGTCCAAAAAATCAATTTTCTGATGAAAAACGATGACCCGTGACCTGTCGAACTTCCTCCAAATGTTCATATATGGAAATTTTTTATTGTTTTGTTTTTTGACTGTAAATGACTATTGCATGTGAATTAGAACTATTGGAACTAAAATAAGTGTGTTTAGAGTCATTTTAATGCCTGAAATTGGTCGAAATAGAAGCTTCTGAGTAGGATAAAAAGTCTGTAAAAATGGCAATTTTGGTCACATTGAGGCTTCGATAAGTAGTTATTCAACATGAGGCACAATCCAAATGACATTTTGAATCAATTTTTCTACAGTCCAAAAAATCAATTTTCTGATGAAAAACGATGACCCGTGACCTGTCGAACTTCCTCCAAATGGTCAGAAATTGAAAGTTTGTTAATGTTTTGTTTTTTGACTGTAAATGACTATTGCATGTGAATTAGAACTCTTGGAACGAAAATAAGTGTGTTTAGAGTCATTTTAATGCCTGAAATTGGTCGAAATAGAAGCTTCTGAGTAGGATAAAAAGTCTGTAAAAATGGCAATTTTGGTCACATTGAGGCTTCGATAAGTAGTTATTCAACATGAGGCACAATCCAAATGACATTTTGAATCAATTTTTCTACAGTCCAAAAAATCAATTTTCTGATGAAAAACGATGACCCGTGACCTGTCGAACTTCCTCCAAATGGTCAGAAATTGAAAGTTTGTTAATGTTTTGTTTTTTGACTGTAAATGACTATTGCATGTGAATTAGAACTCTTGGAACGAAAATAAGTGTGTTTAGAGTCATTTTAATGCCTGAAATTGGTCGAAATAGAAGCTTCTGAGTAGGATAAAAAGTCTGTAAAAATGGCAATTTTGGTCACATTGAGGCTTCGATAAGTAGTTATTCAACATGAGGCACAATCCAAATGACATTTTGAATCAATTTTTCTACAGTCCAAAAAATCAATTTTCTGATGAAAAACGATGACCCGTGACCTGTCGAACTTCCTCCAAATGGTCATATATGGAAATTTTTTATTGTTTTGTTTTTTGACTGTAAATGACTATTGCATGTGAATTAGAACTATTGGAACTAAAATAAGTGTGTTTAGAGTCATTTTAATGCCTGAAATTGGTCGAAATAGAAGCTTCTGAGTAGGATAAAAAGTCTGTAAAAATGGCAATTTTGGTCACATTGAGGCTTCGAAAAGTAGTTATTCAACATGAGGCACAATCCAAATGACATTTTGAATCAATTTTTCTACAGTCCAAAAAATCAATTTTCTGATGAAAAACGATGACCCGTGACCTGTCGAACTTCCTCCAAATGGTCAGAAATTGAAATTTTTTAATGTTTTGTTTTTTGACTGTAAATGACTATTGCATGTGAATTAGAACTCTTGGAACTAAAATAAGTGTGTTTAGAGTCATTTTAATGCCTGAAATTGGTCAAAATAGAAGCTTCTGAGTAGGATAAAAAGTTTGTAAAAATAGAAATTTTGGTCACATTGAGGCTTTGAAAAGTAGTTATTCAACATGAGGCACTATCCAAATGACATTTTGAATCAATTTTTCTACAGACCAAAAAAATCAATTTTCTGATGAAAAACGATGACCCGTGACCTGTTGAACTTTCTCCAGATGGTCAGAAATGGTAATTTTTTAATGTTTTGTTTTTTGACTGTAAATGACTATTGCATGTGAATTAGAACTCTTGGAACGAAAATAAGTGTGTTTAGAGTCATTTTAATGCCTGAAATTGGTCGAAATAGAAGCTTCTGAGTAGGAGAAAAAGTCTGTAAAATTGGCGATTTTGGTCACATTGCGGCTTCAAAAAGTAGTTATTTAACATGAGGCACAATCCAAATTACATTTTACCATCAAATTTTATACAGTCCAAAAAAATCAATTTTCTGATGAAAAACGATGACCCGTGACCTGTCGAATTTTCTCCAGATGGTCAGAAATGGTAATTTTTTAATGTTTAAGTTTTTTGAATGTAAATGACTATTGCATTTGAATTAGAACTCTTGGAACTAAAATAAGTGTGTTTAGAGTCATTTTAATGCCTGAAATTGGTCAAAATAGAAGCTTCAGAGTAGGAGAAAAAGTCTGTAAAAATGGCAATTTTGGTCACATTGAGGCTTCAAAAAGTAGTTATTCAACATGAGCCACAATCCAAATGACATTTTGAATCAATTTTTCTACAGTCCAAAAAATCAATTTTCTGATGAAAAACGATGACCCGTGACCTGTCGAACTTCCTCCAAATGGTCATATATGGACATTTTTTATTGTTTTGTTTTTTGACTGTAAATGACTATTGCATGTGAATTAGAACTCTTGGAACTAAAATAAGTGTGTTTAGAGTCATTGTAATGCCTGAAATTGGTCGAAATAGAAGCTTCTGAGTAGGATAAAAAGTCTGTAAAAATGGCAATTTTGGTCACATTGAGGCTTCGATAAGTAGTTATTCAACATGAGGCACAATCCAAATGACATTTTGAATCAATTTTTCTACAGTCCAAAAAATCAATTTTCTGATGAAAAACGATGACCCGTGACCTGTCGAACTTCCTCCAAATGGTCAGAAATTGAAAGTTTGTTAATGTTTTGTTTTTTGACTGTAAATGACTATTGCATGTGAATTAGAACTCTTGGAACGAAAATAAGTGTGTTTAGAGTCATTTTAATGCCTGAAATTGGTCGAAATAGAAGCTTCTGACTAGGATAAAAAGTCTGTAAAAATGGCATTTTTGGTCACATTGAGGCTTTGAAAAGTAGTTATTCAACATGAGGCACTATCCAAATGACATTTTGAATCAATTTTTCTACAGACCAAAAAATCAATTTTCTGATGAAAAACGATGACCCGTGACCTGTCGAACTTTCTCCAGATGGTCAGAAATGGGAATTTTTTAATGTTTTGTTTTTTGACTGTAAATGACTATTGCATGTGAATTAGAACTCTTGGAACTAAAATAAGTGTGTTTATAGTCATTTTAATGCCTGAAATTGGTCGAAATAGAAGCTTCTGAGTAGGAGAAAAAGTCTGTAAAATTGGCGATTTTGGTCACATTGCGGCTTCAAAAAGTATTTATTTAACATGAGGCACAATCCAAATGACATTTTAAATCAAATTATCTACAGTTCAAAAAATCAATTTTCTAATGAAAAACGATGACCCCGTGACCTGTCGAACTTCCTGCAAATGGTCAGAAATGGAAATTTTTTGATGTTTTGTTTTTTTACTGTAAATGACTATTGCATTTGAATTAGAACTCTTGGAACTAAAATAAGTGTGTTTAGAGTCATTTTAATGTCTGAAATTGGTCGAAATAGAAGCTTCTGAGTAGGATAAAAAGTCTGTAAAAATGGCAATTTTGGTCACATTGAGGCTTCAAAAAGTAGTTATTCAACATGAGGAACAATCCAAATGACATTTTGAATCAAAATTTCTAAAGTCCAAAAAATCAATTTTCTGATGAAATACGATGACCCGTGACCTGTCGAACTTTCTCCAGATGGTCAGAAATGGGAATTTTTTAATGTTTTGTTTTTTGACTGTAAATGACTATTGCATGTGAATTAGAACTCTTGGAACTAAAATAAGTGTGTTTATAGTCATTTTAATGCCTGAAATTGGTCGAAATAGAAGCTTCTGAGTAGGAGAAAAAGTCTGTAAAATTGGCGATTTTGGTAACATTGCGACTTCAAAAAGTAGTTATTTAACATGAGGCACAATCCAAATGACATTTTAAATCAAATTATCTACAGTTCAAAAAATCAATTTTCTAATGAAAAACGATGACCCGTGACCTGTCGAACTTCCTGCAAATGGTCAGAAATGGAAATTTTTTGATTTTTTTTTTTTTTACTGTAAATGACTATTGCATGTGAATTAGGACTATTGGAACTAAAATAGGTGTGTATACAGTCATTTTAATGCCTGAAATTGGGCGAAATAGAAGCTTCTGAGTAGGATAAAAAGTCTGTAAAAATGGAAATTTTGGTCACATTGAGGCTTCGAAAAGTAGTTATTCAACATGAGGCACAATCCAAATGACATTTTGAATCAATTTTTCTACAATCCAAAAAATCAATTTTCTGATGAAAAACGATGACCCGTGACCTGTCGAACTTCCTCCAAATGGTCAGAAATTGAAAGTATGTTAATGTTTTGTTTTTTGACTGTAAATGACTATTGCATGTGAATTAGAACTCTTGGAACGAAAATAAGTGTGTTTAGAGTCATTTTAATGCCTGAAATTGGTCGAAATAGAAGCTTCTGAGTAGGAGAAAAAGTCTGTAAAATTGGCGATTTTGGTCACATTGCGGCTTCAAAAAGTAGTTATTTAACATGAGGCACAATCCAAATTACATTTTACCATCAAATTTTATACAGTCCAAAAAAATCAATTTTCTGATGAAAAACGATGACCCGTGACCTGTCGAATTTTCTCCAGATGGTCAGAAATGGTAATTTTTTAATGTTTAAGTTTTTTGAATGTAAATGACTATTGCATTTGAATTAGAACTCTTGGAACTAAAATAAGTGTGTTTAGAGTCATTTTAATGCCTGAAATTGGTCAAAATAGAAGCTTCAGAGTAGGAGAAAAAGTCTGTAAAAATGGCAATTTTGGTCACATTGAGGCTTCAAAAAGTAGTTATTCAACATGAGCCACAATCCAAATGACATTTTGAATCAATTTTTCTACAGTCCAAAAAATCAATTTTCTGATGAAAAACGATGACCCGTGACCTGTCGAACTTCCTCCAAATGGTCATATATGGACATTTTTTATTGTTTTGTTTTTTGACTGTAAATGACTATTGCATGTGAATTAGAACTCTTGGAACTAAAATAAGTGTGTTTAGAGTCATTGTAATGCCTGAAATTGGTCGAAATAGAAGCTTCTGAGTAGGATAAAAAGTCTGTAAAAATGGCAATTTTGGTCACATTGAGGCTTCGATAAGTAGTTATTCAACATGAGGCACAATCCAAATGACATTTTGAATCAATTTTTCTACAGTCCAAAAAATCAATTTTCTGATGAAAAACGATGACCCGTGACCTGTCGAACTTCCTCCAAATGGTCAGAAATTGAAAGTTTGTTAATGTTTTGTTTTTTGACTGTAAATGACTATTGCATGTGAATTAGAACTCTTGGAACGAAAATAAGTGTGTTTAGAGTCATTTTAATGCCTGAAATTGGTCGAAATAGAAGCTTCTGAGTAGGATAAAAAGTCTGTAAAAATGGCATTTTTGGTCACATTGAGGCTTCAAAAAGTAGTTATTCAACATGAGGAACAATCCAAATGACATTTTGAATCAATTCTTCTACAGACCAAAAAAATCAATTTTCTGATGAAAAACGATGACCCGTGACCTGTTGAACTTTCTCCAGATGGTCAGAAATGGTAATTTTTTAATGTTTTGTTTTTTGACTGTAAATGACTATTGCATGTGAATTAGAACTCTTGGAACTAAAATAAGTGTGTTTATAGTCATTTTAATGCCTGAAATTGGTCGAAATAGAAGCTTCTGAGTAGGAGAAAAAGTCTGTAAAATTGGCGATTTTGGTCACATTGCGGCTTCAAAAAGTAGTTATTTAACATGAGGCACAATCCAAATTACATTTTACCATCAAATTTTATACAGTCCAAAAAAATCAATTTTCTGATGAAAAACGATGACCCGTGACCTGTCGAACTTTCTGCAAATGGTCAGAAACGGAAATTTTTTGATGTTTTGTTTTTTTACTGTAAATGACTATTGCATTTGAATTAGAACTCTTGGAACTAAAATAAGTGTGTTTATAGTCATTTTAATGCCTGAAATTAGTCGAAATAGAAGCTTCTGAGTAGGAGAAAAAGTCTGTAAAATTGGCGATTTTGGTCACATTGCGGCTTCAAAAAGTAGTTATTTAACGTGAGGCACAATCCAAATGACATTTTAAATCAAATTATCTACAGTTCAAAAAATCAATTTTCTAATGAAAAACGATGACCCGTGACCTGTCGAACTTCCTGCAAATGGTCAGAAATGGAAATTTTTTGATGTTTTTTTTTTTTTACTGTAAATGACTATTGCATGTGAATTAGGACTATTGGAACTAAAATAGGTGTGTATACAGTCATTTTAATGCCTGAAATTGGGCGAAATAGAAGCTTCTGAGTAGGATAAAAAGTCTGTAAAAATGGAAATTTTGGTCACATTGAGGCTTCGAAAAGTAGTTATTCAACATGAGGCACAATCCAAATGACATTTTGAATCAATTTTTCTACAGTCCAAAAAATCAATTTTCTGATGAAAAACGATGACCCGTGACCTGTCGAACTTCCTCCAAATGGTCAGAAATTGAAAGTTTGTTAATGTTTTGTTTTTTGACTGTAAATGACTATTGCATGTGAATTAGAACTCTTGGAACGAAAATAAGTGTGTTTAGAGTCATTTTAATGCCTGAAATTGGTCGAAATAGAAGCTTCTGAGTAGGAGAAAAAGTCTGTAAAATTGGCGATTTTGGTCACATTGCGGCTTCACAAAGTAGTTATTTAACATGAGGCACAATCCAAATTACATTTTACCATCAAATTTTATACAGTCCAAAAAAATCAATTTTCTGATGAAAAACGATGACCCGTGACCTGTCGAATTTTCTCCAGATGGTCAGAAATGGTAATTTTTTAATGTTTAAGTTTTTTGAATGTAAATGACTATTGCATTTGAATTAGAACTCTTGGAACTAAAATAAGTGTGTTTAGAGTCATTTTAATGCCTGAAATTGGTCAAAATAGAAGCTTCAGAGTAGGAGAAAAAGTCTGTAAAAATGGCAATTTTGGTCACATTGAGGCTTCAAAAAGTAGTTATTCAACATGAGCCACAATCCAAATGAAATTTTGAATCAATTTTTCTACAGTCCAAAAAATCAATTTTCTGATGAAAAACGATGACCCGTGACCTGTCGAACTTCCTCCAAATGGTCAGAAATTGAAAGTTTGTTAATGTTTTGTTTTTTGACTGTAAATGACTATTGCATGTGAATTAGAACTCTTGGAACGAAAATAAGTGTGTTTAGAGTCATTTTAATGCCTGAAATTGGTCGAAATAGAAGCTTCTGAGTAGGATAAAAAGTCTGTAAAAATGGCAATTTTGGTCACATTGAGGCTTCGATAAGTAGTTATTCAACATGAGGCACAATCCAAATGACATTTTGAATCAATTTTTCTACAGTCCAAAAAATCAATTTTCTGATGAAAAACGATGACCCGTGACCTGTCGAACTTCCTCCAAATGGTCATATATGGAAATTTTTTATTGTTTTGTTTTTTGACTGTAAATGACTATTGCATGTGAATTAGAACGATTGGAACTAAAATAAGTGTGTTTAGAGTCATTTTAATGCCTGAAATTGGTCGAAATAGAAGCTTCTGAGTAGGATAAAAAGTCTGTAAAAATGGCAATTTTGGTCACATTGAGGCTTCGATAAGTAGTTATTCAACATGAGGCACAATCCAAATGACATTTTGAATCAATTTTTCTACAGTCCAAAAAATCAATTTTCTGATGAAAAACGATGACCCGTGACCTGTCGAACTTCCTCCAAATGGTCAGAAATTGAAAGTTTGTTAATGTTTTGTTTTTTGACTGTAAATGACTATTGCATGTGAATTAGAACTCTTGGAACGAAAATAAGTGTGTTTAGAGTCATTTTAATGCCTGAAATTGGTCGAAATAGAAGCTTCTGAGTAGGATAAAAAGTCTGTAAAAATGGCAATTTTGGTCACATTGAGGCTTCGATAAGTAGTTATTCAACATGAGGCACAATCCAAATGACATTTTGAATCAATTTTTCTACAGTCCAAAAAATCAATTTTCTGATGAAAAACGATGACCCGTGACCTGTCGAACTTCCTCCAAATGGTCATATATGGAAATTTTTTATTGTTTTGTTTTTTGACTGTAAATGACTATTGCATGTGAATTAGAACTATTGGAACTAAAATAAGTGTGTTTAGAGTCATTTTAATGCCTGAAATTGGTCGAAATAGAAGCTTCTGAGTAGGATAAAAAGTCTGTAAAAATGGCAATTTTGGTCACATTGAGGCTTCGAAAAGTAGTTATTCAACATGAGGCACAATCCAAATGACATTTTGAATCAATTTTTCTACAGTCCAAAAAATCAATTTTCTGATGAAAAACGATGACCCGTGACCTGTCGAACTTCCTCCAAATGGTCAGAAATTGAAATTTTTTAATGTTTTGTTTTTTGACTGTAAATGACTATTGCATGTGAATTAGAACTCTTGGAACTAAAATAAGTGTGTTTAGAGTCATTTTAATGCCTGAAATTGGTCAAAATAGAAGCTTCTGAGTAGGATAAAAAGTTTGTAAAAATAGAAATTTTGGTCACATTGAGGCTTTGAAAAGTAGTTATTCAACATGAGGCACTATTCAAATGACATTTTGAATCAATTTTTCTACAGACCAAAAAATCAATTTTCTGATGAAAAACGATGACCCGTGACCTGTCGAACTTTCTCCAGATGGTCAGAAATGGGAATTTTTTAATGTTTTGTTTTTTGACTGTAAATGACTATTGCATGTGAATTAGAACTCTTGGAACTAAAATAAGTGTGTTTCGAGTCATTGTAATGCCTGAAATTGGTTGAAATAGAAGCTTCTGAGTAGGAGAAAAAGTCTGTAAAAATTGCAATTTTGGTCACATTGAGGCTTCAAAAAGTAGTTATTCAACATGAGGAACAATCCAAATGACATTTTGAATCAATTCTTCTACAGACCAAAAAAATCAATTTTCTGATGAAAAACGATGACCCGTGACCTGTTGAGCTTTCTCCAGATGGTCAGAAATGGTAATTTTTTAATGTTTTGTTTTTTGACTGTAAATGACTATTGCATGTGAATTAGAACTCTTGGAACTAAAATAAGTGTGTTTATAGTCATTTTAATGCCTGAAATTGGTCGAAATAGAAGCTTCTGAGTAGGAGAAAAAGTCTGTAAAATTGGCGATTTTGGTCACATTGCGGCTTCAAAAAGTATTTATTTAACATGAGGCACAATCCAAATGACATTTTAAATCAAATTATCTACAGTTCAAAAAATCAATTTTCTAATGAAAAACGATGACCCGTGACCTGTCGAACTTCCTGCAAATGGTCAGAAATGGAAATTTTTTGATGTTTTGTTTTTTTACTGTAAATGACTATTGCATTTGAATTAGAACTCTTGGAACTAAAATAAGTGTGTTTATAGTCATTTTAATGCCTGAAATTGGTCGAAATAGAAGCTTCTGAGTAGGAGAAAAAGTCTGTAAAATTGGCGATTTTGGTCACATTGCGGCTTCAAAAAGTAGTTATTTAACATGAGGCACAATCCAAATGACATTTTAAATCAAATTATCTACAGTTCAAAAAATCAATTTTCTAATGAAAAACGATGACCCGTGACCTGTCGAACTTCCTGCAAATGGTCAGAAATGGAAATTTTTTGATGTTTTTTTTTTTTTTACTGTAAATGACTATTGCATGTGAATTAGGACTATTGGAACTAAAATAGGTGTGTATACAGTCATTTTAATGCCTGAAATTGCGCGAAATAGAAGCTTCTGAGTAGGATAAAAAGTCTGTAAAAATGGAAATTTTGGTCACATTGAGGCTTCGAAAAGTAGTTATTCAACATGAGGCACAATCCAAATGACATTTTGAATCAATTTTTCTACAATCCAAAAAATCAATTTTCTGATGAAAAACGATGACCCGTGACCTGTCGAACTTCCTCCAAATGGTCAGAAATTGAAAGTATGTTAATGTTTTGTTTTTTGACTGTAAATGACTATTGCATGTGAATTAGAACTCTTGGAACGAAAATAAGTGTGTTTAGAGTCATTTTAATGCCTGAAATTGGTCGAAATAGAAGCTTCTGAGTAGGAGAAAAAGTCTGTAAAATTGGCGATTTTGGTCACATTGCGGCTTCAAAAAGTAGTTATTTAACATGAGGCACAATCCAAATTACATTTTACCATCAAATTTTATACAGTCCAAAAAAATCAATTTTCTGATGAAAAACGATGACCCGTGACCTGTCGAATTTTCTCCAGATGGTCAGAAATGGTAATTTTTTAATGTTTAAGTTTTTTGAATGTAAATGACTATTGCATTTGAATTAGAACTCTTGGAACTAAAATAAGTGTGTTTAGAGTCATTTTAATGCCTGAAATTGGTCAAAATAGAAGCTTCAGAGTAGGAGAAAAAGTCTGTAAAAATGGCAATTTTGGTCACATTGAGGCTTCAAAAAGTAGTTATTCAACATGAGCCACAATCCAAATGACATTTTGAATCAATTTTTCTACAGTCCAAAAAATCAATTTTCTGATGAAAAACGATGACCCGTGACCTGTCGAACTTCCTCCAAATGGTCATATATGGACATTTTTTATTGTTTTGTTTTTTGACTGTAAATGACTATTGCATGTGAATTAGAACTCTTGGAACTAAAATAAGTGTGTTTAGAGTCATTGTAATGCCTGAAATTGGTCGAAATAGAAGCTTCTGAGTAGGATAAAAAGTCTGTAAAAATGGCAATTTTGGTCACATTGAGGCTTCGATAAGTAGTTATTCAACATGAGGCACAATCCAAATGACATTTTGAATCAATTTTTCTACAGTCCAAAAAATCAATTTTCTGATGAAAAACGATGACCCGTTGTTAGATCTGGGGGTCTCTAGTTGGCAGGGTAGGTACCACTGTCCAAGTAGGGACCCTTGCTTCTAGTCAGGGAAAGGGGGATACACTGTTAAGATAACCCCTGCTCACCCTCTAGGTAGCTTGGCCTGAGCAGTCTAGGCTATCAAAGGCAATGTGTAAAGTATTTGTACCAACACTCACAGTAACACAGTGAAAACACCACAGATTTACTCCACACCAGTTTTAGAAAAATAATGTATCTTTACTAAAAACTCCACAAGACCAAATATTACAGACAAACCAACATATAATTCAAAAAGGTTACTTTAAGGATAGTTCAAGAGTTTGCAGAAAGTACTCCAGGATGTCAAAGTCAGTGTCCTGCACAATGCGGCTCTCAATGCACAAAATGCGACACTTTCGTGCCCAACAGTACCTGTAGTTGCGATAAGGTTCCCAAAAGCTATAACAAGGAAGATGGCAAAGGCGATGCGATGCTCCTGAGATCCTGGGGAGGCTTTGCAGCAGCCCTGCTTCACGCAGCAGAGGTGGATGCGCCGGCTCCGATCTGTAGGGGGAGGATGCGATACCTTTGGCTTTCGTTGCGTAGGTTTCTTAGGGGGAAGCTTCACGCACAGGTTCGATGCGACACTCTTCGATGTGGTGCGATGCGTGGCGCAGCGTTGCCTTTCGGCGCCGCAACTCTCGATGCGCCACGGAACGGGACTCTGCGTCGACGCACGCAGCGATTGGAGACTTTTCACGCACCGGCAGTGGTGCGGCCCGCAAACTGATTCTGCGACAACCCTCGCAATGGCAGGAAGCTTCACGCTTCGGGACGATGCTCGACGCACTCGGCGATGCGGAGACCCTGCGTGTTGCGATGGTGCCGCGATGAAATTTTCCACGCACTTTCGTCTTGCGACACGCAATCGGATGATGCGCTGGGTACCAGTCACTCTTGTTCACGCTTCTGCTTCCCAGCTCCCTCAACACAGCAAAAACGACCTCCTGAAGCCCCAAGACTGGGCAAGCACTCCAAGGCAGGTCAGAACTCTCTCAGCAGAGTTCCAGGGGAGCTGGTGGTGAAGTCCTTTTGTTCCTGGGACTTCTTAACAGGGAGCCAGCTCTTCTCAGGCCCTTGGAGATCAGAATCAAAAGAAGGGGACACAGCAAAGTCCTTCCCCTCTCCTTGGCAGCAAAGCAAAACAGCAAGCAGGCAGTCTTCTCCTCTTCAGTTTCTTCCAGCTTTCTCCTTGGCAGAGGTGTCTTCTTAGTTCCAAAGTGATCTAAAGTTTTAGGTGTCTGGGGTCCTCTTCTTATACCCCTCCAAGTCTTTGTCTCTTGTGTTTCAGTGGGGGGATTCCCCTGCTCAAACCGGTTCCTGGGTGTGCTCTGCTCTGGAGCACCTGGTTCCTTTCAGAGTGAGGGGCAGGGTCGTTAGACGCTCAGCAGGAGGTGGAGCCTTCTTTGTGCCAGCAGAGGCAGAGTCCTCAGCCTGGCCAGCAGGGGGTGGAGCCAGCTTTGTGTTTGTCAGGGGCAGCCCTATTCAGACCCAGGGACTACTCCTCCCACCCATCTAAAGCAGATCTCCCTATTCACCCTGCTGCTGGCTCATCCAGGCTCCTGGAGCCACCTAGCACATCACCTGACACCAGTCAGCCAACCAGCACACAGGCACACAGGAAGGTTAAACAGGAGAATAGCTACTTTCTAAAAAGTGCTATTCTCACACAGTGAATTTAAAAACCATCTTGCTAAAAAGATGTATAATTAAATTCTGAACACAGAGATACCAAACTTGGATTTTCTATCTTGCCCTTATGGGAAGATAGGCATGTAAACAGCCTTCCCCATTCTATCCTATGGGCAAGATAGCCTCTCAGCAGTGAAAAACGAAAATGGCTGTGATTCACTACCAGGGCATGTTACACACCTCAGTACATGCCCTACCTTTGAGATACACTGCACCCAGCCCAGGGGGGTACCTAGGGCCACCAAAGGGATGCCTGACATGTACAGAAAGGGAAGGATAAGGCCTGGTCAGTGGGTGCACTGGCCAGGTCGACATGGCAGTCCTGGACTGCACATAGGCACTGCAAGCAGGCCTAAGACATCATTTTAGCGCTACTCCTGTGGGTGGCACAATCAGTGCTGCAGCCCACTAGTAGCATTTGAATCACCAGCCCTGGCACACTCAGTGCACTTTACTAGGGGCTAACAGGTGAAACAAATATCCCAATCATGGATAACCAATCAACATAACAATTTATACAGAGAGCATATGCACTTTAGCACTGATCAGCAGTGGTAAAGTGCCCAGAGTCTTATTGCCAACAACCACGGGTCAGAAAAAATGAAGGAGGAAGAAGCAAAAAGTTTGGGGATAACCCTGCAAAAAGGGCCGTTTCCAACACAACCCCCTTCCAGCCTAAAGCCAGGGTAGACCAAGCGATACCTCGATGGGATTCCCTGCTTAGGGCGATAGAACACGGAAACTGGCCCAACCAGCAGGGCACTATTCCTGTTCTACGCCTTCCTGAACCCGGTTGGATCTCTCCATCCATACTCTCAGGGTCCACCAAGCCAACCCATGTGGAACCCTTCTCTTCACCTGTGGACACCACCTGTGCAGCACCTAGCCTTAACTTGCTCACAGATGTGTCCCAACAGACAGACAGCAAGCCGCAGTGACCAGTGACACTGGTCAGGGATGAGACCCAGGCCTTATGCCTCTCAGGGCCCTCAAACCCCTGTGGCATCAGAAGGTGGGGGGCAGTAGCCCCAGGTGCTGGGCACCCTTTGTCCACTTCCTTTCCTGTCAGGTCGGGTCTGACAACCTGGCACTGACCGACCAGCCCCGGGCCTGTATCCGGTGGCTGGACAGGAGGCTGGGGTAGGCTTTTCCATACCCAGTCCTCCTCTTCCTTGGGGCTCTGTACCCTCCCACCTGGAGCGGCACCCCCTTCTAGAATAGTCAGGGCACCTGCGGCAGGTGTCCTGCACCATTCACCCACCAGTTCAGGGGTTCTATCCTGCAACTGGGATCCCAGGTCAGGGGGGACACCCCGGACCTGGCCCTTCAACCTAGGGTCTACACCCTCCAGGTGAACCGGGGTCAGAGGCGAGGACTCCCTCCCTCTGCACCCCCTTCCAGAATTCTGCACCCTCCTACTCGGAGTGGTACACCTCAAAGACAAACTGGTAGAGACACTGCTTACAGATGTCCCTCCCTCCAGTTCAGGACCTCTCTCCAGCAACTGGTCTCCCAACCTAGGGTCTAAACCCTCCGGTTGCACACCTGCCTGGCATGCCAGGACTTCTGGGGACTCACACAGTATCTCCCCGAGGGTGACACATGACTCATGTGTCTCGTGACAGTCTGCCTGGCGCAGATCTCCCGGCCCCTGTCCACCTGACAGTGCGCAAAGATCCCCCAGGACAGAATGGGTGTCACCATGGTCACTCCTAGGGGACTCAGCCCTTCTGGCTTGTCCCTGACACACTGGTTCTCCCACTGGGGAACACATCCCCCTCTCACCCCTCAGTCTGGACTTCTGCACCCTCCCAACTGGAGCGGTACCGCCAGACACCAGAACCACTGGAGCTCTGTTTACAGAGGCTCCAGGTTCTCCTGACACTAGGAGATCCTCCTCAAATGGCCTACTAGCACCGTCTAGGCCCCCAACCTGGTGTTCCCTTAAGAAACCCTCCAGGCCCTGAGACTGGGTTTTGGGCACCTTGGGACCCACAGTCCCACACTCACCCCTTCTCCACTGAGACAGGACGTGAGCCCCTACACCCCTCCCACTACACTGGGACCTAACCGGGCTACACTGAACCTCTTCCACCTCACAGGTCTGGAAGATATCTGGGCCACTCCTTTTGGGATCACTCCCCAATGCCTCTCCAGACCTTTTGGCATCCAACCAAAGGTCTGCCTCCAACGCAAGCTCTCTTGAACCAGAGAACTCACACTCCACCGGGTGTTGGCACAGCTCTGGAAAACAGGGACTTAAAATATGCTCTCCAACAAATGAATCACACAGCCCCCCACAGTTGTTAACCAAGCTACCGTTTGCCTCACCCTCCAGTGCCTCACACAAGTACCCCACACCACTCTCCTGAGATTGGCAAGACAGTACCTGACTGTCTCTGTCACACAACTCACACTCTTCTGGGCGGTCTTCACACTCACACACCAAGGTTTCTACCATGGGGGAACCCCTCTCCCTGTACCTCTCATCTAGGTTCAGTAGAGTGTCCCTCCCACCACTAGGAATATGGTCCCCTGTGCCAGTTCCCCAATCCACTTCAGGGACACTGCACTCCACTGGAACTACATCATAAACCTGAACCCCCTGGTGTATGTCAACCCCCTCCCTCAAGTTAGGCGCCACATCTCTGGGTGTTTGTACCTTTCTCTCAGCACTGGATATTACAATCTTGCTGCCACCATCTGAGCTGGACTCCACCTCCAACTCAACAAAGCTCACTTCTTGAGCTAACCATTCTTCTTCAGCTGAGACACTCATGGCCTCAAGCCTCTCGAGCTCCAAATCAAGCTCCCTCATCCTCAACTCATGAGCCAGAAGCAATTTCTTCTCCTCCAAGGCACGGGCATTCCTGCTCTCCTCCGCCGCCTTGTCTACTTCCGATTGCTTCATTTTCATTTTCATTATTTCCAATTCATGGTTTCTCACCCTTTGATTCTCCTCCAACTCCTCTGGAGTGAGCCCCCTACTGGAATGGGAGCTGCCAGCCCTTGAGACTGCTCTGCCCACGGGCAGATCTTGGGGAATAAAACCATTCTCTTCATCTGCATCATCTTCCTCTTGGGCCTCCCAACAGGCCTTCAAGAATCTTTGTAGCACATCCTTTCTAGATCCGCTTTTTACAGGGCAACCAAGGTCTTTGCAGAATTGCTTGAGCTCCTCAACTTTGTACGAATACAAATCCTCAATGGAAAACTCCAATTCTGCCCTCTCACTTGTTGCCATCTGAGACATGATGCTGTTGAAGAGTTACTCAAAAATAGAATCAAAAATAATACAGTATGTGGTTGTCTATTGGTCTGCACTCCTAGTGATGTACACCAATTACTGTGGGTCAAGTACAAATACAAGTTCAATCCTCACCGCTGACCACCAATGTTAGATCTGGGGGTCTCTAGTTGGCAGGGTAGGTACCACTGTCCAAGTAGGGACCCTTGCTTCTAGTCAGGGAAAGGGGGATACACTGTTAAGATAACCCCTGCTCACCCTCTAGGTAGCTTGGCCTGAGCAGTCTAGGCTATCAAAGGCAATGTGTAAAGTATTTGTACCAACACTCACAGTAACACAGTGAAAACACCACAGATTTACTCCACACCAGTTTTAGAAAAATAATGTATCTTTACTAAAAACTCCACAAGACCAAATATTACAGACAAACCAACATATAATTCAAAAAGGTTACTTTAAGGATAGTTCAAGAGTTTGCAGAAAGTACTCCAGGATGTCAAAGTCAGTGTCCTGCACAATGCGGCTCTCAATGCACAAAATGCGACACTTTCGTGCCCAACAGTACCTGTAGTTGCGATAAGGTTCCCAAAAGCTATAACAAGGAAGATGGCAAAGGCGATGCGATGCTCCTGAGATCCTGGGGAGGCTTTGCAGCAGCCCTGCTTCACGCAGCAGAGGTGGATGCGCCGGCTCCGATCTGTAGGGGGAGGATGCGATACCTTTGGCTTTCGTTGCGTAGGTTTCTTAGGGGGAAGCTTCACGCACAGGTTCGATGCGACACTCTTCGATGTGGTGCGATGCGTGGCGCAGCGTTGCCTTCCGGCGCCGCAACTCTCGATGCGCCACGGAACGGGACTCTGCGTCGACGCACGCAGCGATTGGAGACTTTTCACGCACCGGCAGTGGTGCGGCCCGCAAACTGGTTCTGCGACAACCCTCGCAATGGCAGGAAGCTTCACGCTTCGGGACGATGCTCGACGCACTCGGCGATGCGGAGACCCTGCGTGTTGCGATGGTGCCGCGATGAAATTTTCCACGCACTTTCGTCTTGCGACACGCAATCGGATGATGCGCTGGGTACCAGTCACTCTTGTTCACGCTTCTGCTTCCCAGCTCCCTCAACACAGCAAAAACGACCTCCTGAAGCCCCAAGACTGGGCAAGCACTCCAAGGCAGGTCAGAACTCTCTCAGCAGAGTTCCAGGGGAGCTGGTGGTGAAGTCCTTTTGTTCCTGGGACTTCTTAACAGGGAGCCAGCTCTTCTCAGGCCCTTGGAGATCAGAATCAAAAGAAGGGGACACAGCAAAGTCCTTCCCCTCTCCTTGGCAGCAAAGCAAAACAGCAAGCAGGCAGTCTTCTCCTCTTCAGTTTCTTCCAGCTTTCTCCTTGGCAGAGGTGTCTTCTTAGTTCCAAAGTGATCTAAAGTTTTAGGTGTCTGGGGTCCTCTTCTTATACCCCTCCAAGTCTTTGTCTCTTGTGTTTCAGTGGGGGGATTCCCCTGCTCAAACCGGTTCCTGGGTGTGCTCTGCTCTGGAGCACCTGGTTCCTTTCAGAGTGAGGGGCAGGGTCGTTAGACGCTCAGCAGGAGGTGGAGCCTTCTTTGTGCCAGCAGAGGCAGAGTCCTCAGCCTGGCCAGCAGGGGGTGGAGCCAGCTTTGTGTTTGTCAGGGGCAGCCCTATTCAGACCCAGGGACTACTCCTCCCACCCATCTAAAGCAGATCTCCCTATTCACCCTGCTGCTGACTCATCCAGGCTCCTGGAGCCACCTAGCACATCACCTGACACCAGTCAGCCAACCAGCACACAGGCACACAGGAAGGTTAAACAGGAGAATAGCTACTTTCTAAAAAGTGCTATTCTCACACAGTGAATTTAAAAACCATCTTGCTAAAAAGATGTATAATTAAATTCTGAACACAGAGATACCAAACTTGGATTTTCTATCTTGCCCTTATGGGAAGATAGGCATGTAAACAGCCTTCCCCATTCTATCCTATGGGCAAGATAGCCTCTCAGCAGTGAAAAACGAAAATGGCTGTGATTCACTACCAGGGCATGTTACACACCTCAGTACATGCCCTACCTTTGAGATACACTGCACCCAGCCCAGGGGGGTACCTAGGGCCACCATAGGGATGCCTGACATGTACAGAAAGGGAAGGATAAGGCCTGGTCAGTGGGTGCACTGGCCAGGTCGACATGGCAGTCCTGGACTGCACATAGGCACTGCAAGCAGGCCTAAGACATCATTTTAGCGCTACTCCTGTGGGTGGCACAATCAGTGCTGCAGCCCACTAGTAGCATTTGAATCACCAGCCCTGGCACACTCAGTGCACTTTACTAGGGGCTAACAGGTGAAACAAATATCCCAATCATGGATAACCAATCAACATAACAATTTATACAGAGAGCATATGCACTTTAGCACTGATCAGCAGTGGTAAAGTGCCCAGAGTCTTATTGCCAACAACCACGGGTCAGAAAAAATGAAGGAGGAAGAAGCAAAAAGTTTGGGGATAACCCTGCAAAAAGGGCCGTTTCCAACACCCGTGACCTGTCGAACTTCCTCCAAATGGTCAGAAATTGAAAGTTTGTTAATGTTTTGTTTTTTGACTGTAAATGACTATTGCATGTGAATTAGAACTCTTGGAACGAAAATAAGTGTGTTTAGAGTCATTTTAATGCCTGAAATTGGTCGAAATAGAAGCTTCTGAGTAGGATAAAAAGTCTGTAAAAATGGCAATTTTGGTCACATTGAGGCTTCGATAAGTAGTTATTCAACATGAGGCACAATCCAAATGACATTTTGAATCAATTTTTCTACAGTCCAAAAAATCAATTTTCTGATGAATAACGATGACCCGTGACCTGTCGAACTTCCTCCAAATGGTCATATATGGAAATTTTTTATTGTTTTGTTTGTTGACTGTAAATGACTATTGCATGTGAATTAGAACTATTGGAACTAAAATAAGTGTGTTTAGAGTCATTTTAATGCCTGAAATTGGTCAAAATAGAAGCTTCTGAGTAGGATAAAAAGTTTGTAAAAATAGAAATTTTGGTCACATTGAGGCTTTGAAAAGTAGTTATTCAACATGAGGCACTATCCAAATGACATTTTGAATCAATTTTTCTACAGACCAAAAAATCAATTTTCTGATGAAAAACGATGACCCGTGACCTGTCGAACTTTCTCCAGATGGTCAGAAATGGGAATTTTTTAATGTTTTGTTTTTTGACTGTAAATGACTATTGCATGTGAATTAGAACTCTTGGAACTAAAATAAGTGTGTTTCGAGTCATTGTAATGCCTGAAATTGGTTGAAATAGAAGCTTCTGAGTAGGAGAAAAAGTCTGTAAAAATTGCAATTTTGGTCACATTGAGGCTTCAAAAAGTAGTTATTCAACATGAGGAACAATCCAAATGACATTTTGAATCAATTCTTCTACAGACCAAAAAAATCAATTTTCTGATGAAAAACGATGACCCGTGACCTGTTGAACTTTCTCCAGATGGTCAGAAATGGTAATTTTTTAATGTTTTGTTTTTTGACTGTAAATGACTATTGCATGTGAATTAGAACTCTTGGAACTAAAATAAGTGTGTTTATAGTCATTTTAATGCCTGAAATTGGTCGAAATAGAAGCTTCTGAGTAGGAGAAAAAGTCTGTAAAATTGGCGATTTTGGTCACATTGCGGCTTCAAAAAGTAGTTATTTAACATGAGGCACAATCCAAATTACATTTTACCATCAAATTTTATACAGTCCAAAAAAATCAATTTTCTGATGAAAAACGATGACCCGTGACCTGTCGAATTTTCTCCAGATGGTCAGAAATGGTAATTTTTTAATGTTTAAGTTTTTTGAATGTAAATGACTATTGCATTTGAATTAGAACTCTTGGAACTAAAATAAGTGTGTTTAGAGTCATTTTAATGCCTGAAATTGGTCAAAATAGAAGCTTCAGAGTAGGAGAAAAGTCTGTAAAATTGGCGATTTTGGTCACATTGCGGCTTCAAAAAGTATTTATTTAACATGAGGCACAATCCAAATGACATTTTAAATCAAATTATCTACAGTTCAAAAAATCAATTTTCTAATGAAAAACGATGACCCGTGACCTGTCGAACTTCCTGCATATGGTCAGAAATGGAAATTTTTTGATGTTTTGTTTTTTTACTGTAAATGACTATTGCATTTGAATTAGAACTCTTGGAACTAAAATAAGTGTGTTTATAGTCATTTTAATGCCTGAAATTGGTCGAAATAGAAGCTTCTGAGTAGGAGAAAAAGTCTGTAAAATTGGCGATTTTGGTCACATTGCGGCTTCAAAAAGTAGTTATTTAACATGAGGCACAATCCAAATGACATTTTAAATCAAATTATCTACAGTTCAAAAAATCAATTTTCTAATGAAAAACGATGACCCGTGACCTGTCGAACTTCCTGCAAATGGTCAGAAATGGAAATTTTTTGATGTTTTTTTTTTTTTTTACTGTAAATGACTATTGCATGTGAATTAGGACTATTGGAACTAAAATAGGTGTGTATACAGTCATTTTAATGCCTGAAATTGGGCGAAATAGAAGCTTCTGAGTAGGATAAAAAGTCTGTAAAAATGGAAATTTTGGTCACATTGAGGCTTCGAAAAGTATTTATTCAACATGAGGCACAATCCAAATGACATTTTGAATCAATTTTTCTACAATCCAAAAAATCAATTTTCTGATGAAAAACGATGACCCGTGACCTGTCGAACTTCCTCCAAATGGTCAGAAATTGAAAGTATGTTAATGTTTTGTTTTTTGACTGTAAATGACTATTGCATGTGAATTAGAACTCTTGGAACGAAAATAAGTGTGTTTAGAGTCATTTTAATGCCTGAAATTGGTCGAAATAGAAGCTTCTGAGTAGGAGAAAAAGTCTGTAAAATTGGCGATTTTGGTCACATTGCGGCTTCAAAAAGTAGTTATTTAACATGAGGCACAATCCAAATTACATTTTACCATCAAATTTTATACAGTCCAAAAAAATCAATTTTCTGATGAAAAACGATGACCCGTGACCTGTCGAATTTTCTCCAGATGGTCAGAAATGGTAATTTTTTAATGTTTAAGTTTTTTGAATGTAAATGACTATTGGATTTGAATTAGAACTCTTGGAACTAAAATAAGTGTGTTTAGAGTCATTTTAATGCCTGAAATTGGTCAAAATAGAAGCTTCAGAGTAGGAGAAAAAGTCTGTAAAAATAGCAATTTTGGTCACATTGAGGCTTCAAAAAGTAGTTATTCAACATGAGCCACAATCCAAATGACATTTTGAATCAATTTTTCTACAGTCCAAAAAATCAATTTTCTGATGAAAAACGATGACCCGTGACCTGTCGAACTTCCTCCAAATGGTCATATATGGACATTTTTTATTGTTTTGTTTTTTGACTGTAAATGACTATTGCATGTGAATTAGAACTCTTGGAACTAAAATAAGTGTGTTTAGAGTCATTGTAATGCCTGAAATTGGTCGAAATAGAAGCTTCTGAGTAGGATAAAAAGTCTGTAAAAATGGCAATTTTGGTCACATTGAGGCTTCGATAAGTAGTTATTCAACATGAGGCACAATCCAAATGACATTTTGAATCAATTTTTCTACAGTCCAAAAAATCAATTTTCTGATGAAAAACGATGACCCGTGACCTGTCGAACTTCCTCCAAATGGTCAGAAATTGAAAGTTTGTTAATGTTTTGTTTTTTGACTGTAAATGACTATTGCATGTGAATTAGAACTCTTGGAACGAAAATAAGTGTGTTTAGAGTCATTTTAATGCCTGAAATTGGTCGAAATAGAAGCTTCTGAGTAGGATAAAAAGTCTGTAAAAATGGCAATTTTGGTCACATTGAGGCTTCGATAAGTAGTTATTCAACATGAGGCACAATCCAAATGACATTTTGAATCAATTTTTCTACAGTCCAAAAAATCAATTTTCTGATGAAAAACGATGACCCGTGACCTGTCGAACTTCCTCCAAATGGTCATATATGGAAATTTTTTTATTGTTTTGTTTTTTGACTGTAAATGACTATTGCATGTGAATTAGAACTATTGGAAGTAAAATAAGTGTGTTTAGAGTCATTTTAATGCCTGAAATTGGTCAAAATAGAAGCTTCTGAGTAGGATAAAAAGTTTGTAAAAATAGAAATTTTGGTCACATTGAGGCTTTGAAAAGTAGTTATTCAACATGAGGCACTATCCAAATGACATTTTGAATCAATTTTTCTACAGACCAAAAAATCAATTTTCTGATGAAAAACGATGACCCGTGACCTGTCGAACTTTCTCCAGATGGTCAGAAATGGGAATTTTTTAATGTTTTGTTTTTTGACTGTAAATGACTATTGCATGTGAATTAGAACTCTTGGAACTAAAATAAGTGTGTTTCGAGTCATTGTAATGCCTGAAATTGGTTGAAATAGAAGCTTCTGAGTAGGAGAAAAAGTCTGTAAAAATTGCAATTTTGGTCACATTGAGGCTTCAAAAAGTAGTTATTCAACATGAGGAACAATCCAAATGACATTTTGAATCAATTCTTCTACAGACCAAAAAAATCAATTTTCTGATGAAAAACGATGACCCGTGACCTGTTGAACTTTCTCCAGATGGTCAGAAATGGTAATTTTTTAATGTTTTGTTTTTTGACTGTAAATGACTATTGCATGTGAATTAGAACTCTTGGAACTAAAATAAGTGTGTTTATAGTCATTTTAATGCCTGAAATTGGTCGAAATAGAAGCTTCTGAGTAGGAGAAAAAGTCTGTAAAATTGGCGATTTTGGTCACATTGCGGCTTCAAAAAGTAGTTATTTAACATGAGGCACAATCCAAATTACATTTTACCATCAAATTTTATACAGTCCAAAAAAATCAATTTTCTGATGAAAAACGATGACCCGTGACCTGTCGAATTTTCTCCAGATGGTCAGAAATGGTAATTTTTTAATGTTTAAGTTTTTTGAATGTAAATGACTATTGCATTTGAATTAGAACTCTTGGAACTAAAATAAGTGTGTTTAGAGTCATTTTAATGTCTGAAATTGGTCGAAATAGAAGCTTCTGAGTAGGATAAAAAGTCTGTAAAAATGGCAATTTTGGTCACATTGAGGCTTCAAAAAGTAGTTATTCAACATGAGGAACAATCCAAATGACATTTTGAATCAAAATTTCTAAAGTCCAAAAAATCAATTTTCTGATGAAATACGATGACCCGTGACCTGTTGAACTTTCTCCAGATGGTCAGAAATGGGAATTTTTTAATGTTTTGTTTTTTGACTGTAAATGACTATTGCATGTGAATTAGAACTCTTGGAACTAAAATAAGTGTGTTTATAGTCATTTTAATGCCTGAAATTGGTCGAAATAGAAGCTTCTGAGTAGGAGAAAAAGTCTGTAAAATTGGCGATTTTGGTAACATTGCGACTTCAAAAAGTAGTTATTTAACATGAGGCACAATCCAAATGACATTTTGAATCAAATTATCTACAGTTCAAAAAATCAATTTTCTAATGAAAAACGATGACCCGTGACCTGTCGAACTTCCTGCAAATGGTCAGAAATGGAAATTTTTTGATGTTTTTTTTTTTTACTGTAAATGACTATTGCATGTGAATTAGGACTATTGGAACTAAAATAGGTGTGTATACAGTCATTTTAATGCCTGAAATTGGGCGAAATAGAAGCTTCTGAGTAGGATAAAAAGTCTGTAAAAATGGAAATTTTGGTCACATTGAGGCTTCGAAAAGTAGTTATTCAACATGAGGCACAATCCAAATGACATTTTGAATCAATTTTTCTACAATCCAAAAAATCAATTTTCTGATGAAAAACGATGACCCGTGACCTGTCGAACTTCCTCCAAATGGTCAGAAATTGAAAGTATGTTAATGTTTTGTTTTTTGACTGTAAATGACTATTGCATGTGAATTAGAACTCTTGGAACGAAAATAAGTGTGTTTAGAGTCATTTTAATGCCTGAAATTGGTCGAAATAGAAGCTTCTGAGTAGGAGAAAAAGTCTGTAAAATTGGCGATTTTGGTCACATTGCGGCTTCAAAAAGTAGTTATTTAACATGAGGCACAATCCAAATTACATTTTACCATCAAATTTTATACAGTCCAAAAAAATCAATTTTCTGATGAAAAACGATGACCCGTGACCTGTCGAATTTTCTCCAGATGGTCAGAAATGGTAATTTTTTAATGTTTAAGTTTTTTTAATGTAAATGACTATTGCATTTGAATTAGAACTCTTGGAACTAAAATAAGTGTGTTTAGAGTCATTTTAATGCCTGAAATTGGTCAAAATAGAAGCTTCAGAGTAGGAGAAAAAGTCTGTAAAAATGGCAATTTTGGTCACATTGAGGCTTCAAAAAGTAGTTATTCAACATGAGCCACAATCCAAATGACATTTTGAATCAATTTTTCTACAGTCCAAAAAATCAATTTTCTGATGAAAAACGATGACCCGTGACCTGTCGAACTTCCTCCAAATGGTCATATATGGACATTTTTTATTGTTTTGTTTTTTGACTGTAAATGACTATTGCATGTGAATTAGAACTCTTGGAACTAAAATAAGTGTGTTTAGATTCATTTTAATGCCTGAAATTGGTCGAAATCGAAGCTTCTGAGTAGGACAAAAAGTCTGTAAAAATGGCAATTTTGGTCACATTGAGGCTTCGATAAGTAGTTATTCAACATGAGGCACAATCCAAATGACATTTTGAATCAATTTTTCTACAGTCCAAAAAATCAATTTTCTGATGAAAAACGATGACCCGTGACCTGTCGAACTTCCTCCAAATGGTCATATATGGAAATTTTTTATTGTTTTGTTTTTTGACTGTAAATGACTATTGCATGTGAATTAGAACTATTGGAACTAAAATAAGTGTGTTTAGAGTCATTTTAATGCCTGAAATTGGTCGAAATAGAAGCTTCTGAGTAGGATAAAAAGTCTGTAAAAATGGCAATTTTGGTCACATTGAGGCTTCGAAAAGTAGTTATTCAACATGAGGCACAATCCAAATGACATTTTGAATCAATTTTTCTACAGTCCAAAAAATCAATTTTCTGATGAAAAACGATGACCCGTGACCTGTCGAACTTCCTCCAAATGGTCAGGAATTGAAAGTTTTTTAATGTTTTGTTTTTTGACTGTAAATGACTATTGCATGTGAATTAGAACTCTTGGAACTAAAATGAGTGTGTTTAGAGTCATTTTAATGCCTGAAATTGGTCGAAATAGAAGCTTCTGAGTAGGATAAAAAGTCTGTAAAAATGGCATTTTTGGTCACATTGAGGCTTCGAAAAGTAGTTATTCAACATGAGGCACAATCCAAATGACATTTTGAATCAATTTTTCTACAGTCCAAAAAATCAATTTTCTGATGAAAAACGATGAGCCGTGACCTGTCGAACTTCCTCCAAATGGTCAGAAATTGAAATTTTTTAATGTTTTGTTTTTTGACTGTAAATGACTATTGCATGTGAATTAGAACTCTTGGAACTAAAATAAGTGTGTTTAGAGTAATTTTAATGCCTGAAATTGGTCAAAATAGAAGCTTCTGAGTAGGATAAAAAGTTTGTAAAAATAGAAATTTTGGTCACATTGAGGCTTTGAAAAGTAGTTATTCAACATGAGGCACTATCCAAATGACATTTTGAATCAATTTTTCTACAGACCAAAAAATCAATTTTCTGATGAAAAACGATGACCCGTGACCTGTCGAACTTTCTCCAGATGGTCAGAAATGGGAATTTTTTAATGTTTTGTTTTTTGACTGTAAATGACTATTGCATGTGAATTAGAACTCTTGGAACTAAAATAAGTGTGTTTCGAGTCATTGTAATGCCTGAAATTGGTTGAAATAGAAGCTTCTGAGTAGGAGAAAAAGTCTGTAAAAATTGCAATTTTGGTCACATTGAGGCTTCAAAAAGTAGTTATTCAACATGAGGAACAATCCAAATGACATTTTGAATCAATTCTTCTACAGACCAAAAAAATCAATTTTCTGATGAAAAACGATGACCCGTGACCTGTTGAACTTTCTCCAGATGGTCAGAAATGGTAATTTTTTAATGTTTTGTTTTTTGACTGTAAATGACTATTGCATGTGAATTAGAACTCTTGGAACTAAAATAAGTGTGTTTATAGTCATTTTAATGCCTGAAATTGGTCGAAATAGAAGCTTCTGAGTAGGAGAAAAAGTCTGTAAAATTGGCGATTTTGGTCACATTGCGGCTTCAAAAAGTATTTATTTAACATGAGGCACAATCCAAATGACATTTTAAATCAAATTATCTACAGTTCAAAAAATCAATTTTCTAATGAAAAACGATGACCCGTGACCTGTCGAACTTCCTGCAAATGGTCAGAAATGGAAATTTTTTGATGTTTTGTTTTTTTACTGTAAATGACTATTGCATTTGAATTAGAACTCTTGGAACTAAAATAAGTGTGTTTATAGTCATTTTAATGCCTGAAATTGGTCGAAATAGAAGCTTCTGAGTAGGAGAAAAAGTCTGTAAAATTGGCGATTTTGGTCACATTGCGGCTTCAAAAAGTAGTTATTTAACATGAGGCACAATCCAAATGACATTTTAAATCAAATTATCTACAGTTCAAAAAATCAATTTTCTAATGAAAAACGATGACCCGTGACCTGTCGAACTTCCTGCAAATGGTCAGAAATGGAAATTTTTTGATGTTTTGTTTTTTTACTGTAAATGACTATTGCATTTGAATTAGAACTCTTGGAACTAAAATAAGTGTGTTTATAGTCATTTTAATGCCTGAAATTGGTCGAAATAGAAGCTTCTGAGTAGGAGAAAAAGTCTGTAAAATTGGCGATTTTGGTCACATTGCGGCTTCAAAAAGTAGTTATTTAACATGAGGCACAATCCAAATGACATTTTAAATCAAATTATCTACAGTTCAAAAAATCAATTTTCTAATGAAAAACGATGACCCGTGACCTGTCGAACTTCCTGCAAATGGTCAGAAATGGAAATTTTTTGATGTTTTTTTTTTTTTACTGTAAATGACTATTGCATGTGAATTAGGACTATTGGAACTAAAATAGGTGTGTATACAGTCATTTTAATGCCTGAAATTGGGCAAAATAGAAGCTTCTGAGTAGGATAAAAAGTCTGTAAAAATTGAAATTTTGGTCACATTGAGGCTTTGAAAAGTAGTTATTCAACATGAGCCACAATCCAAATGACATTTTGAATCAATTTTTCTACAGTCCAAAAAATCAATTTTCTGATGAAAAACGATGACCCGTGACCTGTCGAACTTCCTCCAAATGGTCAGAAATTGAAAGTTTGTTAATGTTTTGTTTTTTGACTGTAAATGACTATTGCATGTGAATTAGAACTCTTGGAACGAAAATAAGTGTGTTTAGAGTCATTTTAATGCCTGAAATTGGTCGAAATAGAAGCTTCTGAGTAGGATAAAAAGTCTGTAAAAATGGCAATTTTGGTCACATTGAGGCTTCGATAAGTAGTTATTCAACATGAGGCACAATCCAAATGACATTTTGAATCAATTTTTCTACAGTCCAAAAAATCAATTTTCTGATGAAAAACGATGACCCGTGACCTATCGAACTTCCTCCAAATGGTCATATATGGAAATTTTTTATTGTTTTGTTTTTTGACTGTAAATGACTATTGCATGTGAATTAGAACTATTGGAACTAAAATGAGTGTGTTTAGAGTCATTTTAATGCCTGAAATTGGTCGAAATAGAAGCTTCTGAGTAGGATAAAAAGTCTGTAAAAATGGCATTTTTGGTCACATTGAGGCTTCGAAAAGTAGTTATTCAACATGAGGCACAATCCAAATGACATTTTGAATCAATTTTTCTACAGTCCAAAAAATCAATTTTCTGATGAAAAACGATGAGCCGTGACCTGTCGAACTTCCTCCAAATGGTCAGAAATTAAAAATTTTTAATGTTTTGTTTTTTGACTGTAAATGACTATTGCATGTGAATTAGAACTCTTGGAACTAAAATAAGTGTGTTTAGAGTCATTTTAATGCCTGAAATTGGTCAAAATAGAAGCTTCTGAGTAGGATAAAAAGTTTGTAAAAATAGAAATTTTGGTCACATTGAGGCTTTGAAAAGTAGTTATTCAACATGAGGCACTATCCAAATGACATTTTGAATCAATTTTTCTACAGACCAAAAAATCAATTTTCTGATGAAAAACGATGACCCGTGACCTGTCGAACTTTCTCCAGATGGTCAGAAATGGGAATTTTTTAATGTTTTGTTTTTTGACTGTAAATGACTATTGCATGTGAATTAGAACTCTTGGAACTAAAATAAGTGTGTTTCGAGTCATTGTAATGCCTGAAATTGGTTGAAATAGAAGCTTCTGAGTAGGAGAAAAAGTCTGTAAAAATTGCAATTTTGGTCACATTGAGTTTTCAAAAAGTAGTTATTCAACATGAGGAACAATCCAAATGACATTTTGAATCAATTCTTCTACAGACCAAAAAAATCAATTTTCTGATGAAAAACGATGACCCGTGACCTGTCGAACTTCCTCCAAATGGTCAGAAATTGAAAGTTTGTTAATGTTTTGTTTTTTGACTGTAAATGACTATTGCATGTGAATTAGAACTTTTGGAACGAAAATAAGTGTGTTTAGAGTCATTTTAATGCCTGAAATTGGTCGAAATAGAAGCTTCTGAGTAGGAGAAAAAGTCTGTAAAATTGGCGATTTTGGTCACATTGCGGCTTCAAAAAGTATTTATTTAACATGAGGCACAATCCAAATTACATTTTACCATCAAATTTTATACAGTCCAAAAAAATCAATTTTCTGATGAAAAACGATGACCCGTGACCTGTCGAATTTTCTCCAGATGGTCAGAAATGGTAATTTTTTAATGTTTAAGTTTTTTGAATGTAAATGACTATTGCATTTGAATTAGAACTCTTGGAACTAAAATAAGTGTGTTTAGAGTCATTTTAATGCCTGAAATTGGTCAAAATAGAAGCTTCAGAGTAGGAGAAAAAGTCTGTAAAAATGGCAATTTTGGTCACATTGAGGCTTCAAAAAGTAGTTATTCAACATGAGCCACAATCCAAATGACATTTTGAATCAATTTTTCTACAGTCCAAAAAATCAATTTTCTGATGAAAAACGATGACCCGTGACCTGTCGAACTTCCTCCAAATGGTCATATATGGACATTTTTTATTGTTTTGTTTTTTGACTGTAAATGACTATTGCATGTGAATTAGAACTCTTGGAACTAAAATAAGTGTGTTTATAGTCATTTTAATGCCTGAAATTGGTCGAAATAGAAGCTTCTGAGTAGGAGAAAAAGTCTGTAAAATTGGCGATTTTGGTCACATTGCGGCTTCAAAAAGTATTTATTTAACATGAGGCACAATCCAAATGACATTTTAAATCAAATTATCTACAGTTCAAAAAATCAATTTTCTAATGAAAAACGATGACCCGTGACCTGTCGAACTTCCTGCAAATGGTCAGAAATGGAAATTTTTTGATGTTTTGTTTTTTTACTGTAAATGACTATTGCATTTGAATTAGAACTCTTGGAACTAAAATAAGTGTGTTTATAGTCATTTTAATGCCTGAAATTGGTCGAAATAGAAGCTTCTGAGTAGGAGAAAAAGTCTGTAAAATTGGCGATTTTGGTCACATTGCGGCTTCAAAAAGTAGTTATTTAACATGAGGCACAATCCAAATGACATTTTAAATCAAATTATCTACAGTTCAAAAAATCAATTTTCTAATGAAAAACGATGACCCGTGACCTGTCGAACTTCCTGCAAATGGTCAGAAATGGAAATTTTTTGATGTTTTGTTTTTTTACTGTAAATGACTATTGCATTTGAATTAGAACTCTTGGAACTAAAATAAGTGTGTTTATAGTCATTTTAATGCCTGAAATTGGTCGAAATAGAAGCTTCTGAGTAGGAGAAAAAGTCTGTAAAATTGGCGATTTTGGTCACATTGCGGCTTCAAAAAGTAGTTATTTAACATGAGGCACAATCCAAATGACATTTTAAATCAAATTATCTACAGTTCAAAAAATCAATTTTCTAATGAAAAACGATGACCCGTGACCTGTCGAACTTCCTGCAAATGGTCAGAAATGGAAATTTTTTGATGTTTTTTTTTTTTTACTGTAAATGACTATTGCATGTGAATTAGGACTATTGGAACTAAAATAGGTGTGTATACAGTCATTTTAATGCCTAAAATTGGGCGAAATAGAAGCTTCTGAGTAGGATAAAAAGTCTGTAAAAATGGAAATTTTGGTCACATTGAGGCTTTGAAAAGTAGTTATTCAACATGAGCCACAATCCAAATGACATTTTGAATCAATTTTTCTACAGTCCAAAAAATCAATTTTCTGATGAAAAACGATGACCCGTGACCTGTCGAACTTCCTCCAAATGGTCAGAAATTGAAAGTTTGTTAATGTTTTGTTTTTTTACTGTAAATGACTATTGCATGTGAATTAGAACTCTTGGAACGAAAATAAGTGTGTTTAGAGTCATTTTAATGCCTGAAATTGGTCGAAATAGAAGCTTCTGAGTAGGATAAAAAGTCTGTAAAAATGGCAATTTTGGTCACATTGAGGCTTCGATAAGTAGTTATTCAACATGAGGCACAATCCAAATGACATTTTTAATCAATTTTTCTACAGTCCAAAAAATCAATTTTCTGATGAAAAACGATGACCCGTGACCTGTCGAACTTCCTCCAAATGGTCAGGAATTGAAAGTTTTTTAATGTTTTGTTTTTTGACTGTAAATGACTATTGCATGTGAATTAGAACTCTTGGAACTAAAATGAGTGTGTTTAGAGTCATTTTAATGCCTGAAATTGGTCAAAATAGAAGCTTCTGAGTAGGATAAAAAGTCTGTAAAAATGGCATTTTTGGTCACATTGAGGCTTCGAAAAGTAGTTATTCAACATGAGGCACAATCCAAATGACATTTTGAATCAATTTTTCTACAGTCCAAAAAATCAATTTTCTGATGAAAAACGATGAGCCGTGACCTGTCGAACTTCCTCCAAATGGTCAGAAATTAAAAATTTTTAATGTTTTGTTTTTTGACTGTAAATGACTATTGCATGTGAATTAGAACTCTTGGAACTAAAATAAGTGTGTTTAGAGTCATTTTAATGCCTGAAATTGGTCAAAATAGAAGCTTCTGAGTAGGATAAAAAGTTTGTAAAAATAGAAATTTTGGTCACATTGAGGCTTTGAAAAGTAGTTATTCAACATGAGGCACTATCCAAATGACATTTTGAATCAATTTTTCTACAGACCAAAAAATCAATTTTCTGATGAAAAACGATGACCCGTGACCTGTCGAACTTTCTCCAGATGGTCAGAAATGGGAATTTTTTAATGTTTTGTTTTTTGACTGTAAATGACTATTGCATGTGAATTAGAACTCTTGGAACTAAAATAAGTGTGTTTCGAGTCATTGTAATGCCTGAAATTGGTTGAAATAGAAGCTTCTGAGTAGGAGAAAAAGTCTGTAAAAATTGCAATTTTGGTCACATTGAGGCTTCAAAAAGTAGTTATTCAACATGAGGAACAATCCAAATGACATTTTGAATCAATTCTTCTACAGACCAAAAAAATCAATTTTCTGATGAAAAACGATGACCCGTGACCTGTTGAACTTTCTCCAGATGGTCAGAAATGGTAATTTTTTAATGTTTTGTTTTTTGACTGTAAATGACTATTGCATGTGAATTAGAACTCTTGGAACTAAAATAAGTGTGTTTATAGTCATTTTAATGCCTGAAATTGGTCGAAATAGAAGCTTCTGAGTAGGAGAAAAAGTCTGTAAAATTGGCGATTTTGGTCACATTGCGGCTTCAAAAAGTATTTATTTAACATGAGGCACAATCCAAATGACATTTTAAATCAAATTATCTACAGTTCAAAAAATCAATTTTCTAATGAAAAACGATGACCCGTGACCTGTCGAACTTCCTGCAAATGGTCAGAAATGGAAATTTTTTGATGTTTTGTTTTTTTACTGTAAATGACTATTGCATTTGAATTAGAACTCTTGGAACTAAAATAAGTGTGTTTAGAGTCATTTTAATGTCTGAAATTGGTCGAAATAGAAGCTTCTGAGTAGGATAAAAAGTCTGTAAAAATGGCAATTTTGGTCACATTGAGGCTTCAAAAAGTAGTTATTCAACATGAGGAACAATCCAAATGACATTTTGAATCAAAATTTCTAAAGTCCAAAAAATCAATTTTCTGATGAAATACGATGACCCGTGACCTGTCGAACTTTCTCCAGATGGTCAGAAATGGGAATTTTTTAATGTTTTGTTTTTTGACTGTAAATGACTATTGCATGTGAATTAGAACTCTTGGAACTAAAATAAGTGTGTTTATAGTCATTTTAATGCCTGAAATTGGTCGAAATAGAAGCTTCTGAGTAGGAGAAAAAGTCTGTAAAATTGGCGATTTTGGTCACATTGCGGCTTCAAAAAGTATTTATTTAACATGAGGCACAATCCAAATGACATTTTAAATCAAATTATCTACAGTTCAAAAAATCAATTTTCTAATGAAAAACGATGACCCGTGACCTGTCGAACTTCCTGCAAATGGTCAGAAATGGAAATTTTTTGATGTTTTGTTTTTTTACTGTAAATGACTATTGCATTTGAATTAGAACTCTTGGAACTAAAATAAGTGTGTTTAGAGTCATTTTAATGTCTGAAATTGGTCGAAATAGAAGCTTCTGAGTAGGATGAAAAGTCTGTAAAAATGGCAATTTTGGTCACATTGAGGCTTCAAAAAGTAGTTATTCAACATGAGGAACAATCCAAATGACATTTTGAATCAAAATTTCTAAAGTCCAAAAATTCAATTTTCTGATGAAATACGATGACCCGTGACCTGTCGAACTTTCTCCAGATGGTCAGAAATGGGAATTTTTTAATGTTTTGTTTTTTGACTGTAAATGACTATTGCATGTGAATTAGAACTCTTGGAACTAAAATAAGTGTGTTTATAGTCATTTTAATGCCTGAAATTGGTCGAAATAGAAGCTTCTGAGTAGGAGAAAAAGTCTGTAAAATTGGCGATTTTGGTAACATTGCGGCTTCAAAAAGTAGTTATTTAACATGAGGCACAATCCAAATGACATTTTAAATCAAATTATCTACAGTTCAAAAAATCAATTTTCTAATGAAAAACGATGACCCGTGACCTGTCGAACTTCCTGCAAATGGTCAGAAATGGAAATTTTTTGATGTTTTTTTTTTTTTACTGTAAATGACTATTGCATGTGAATTAGGACTATTGGAACTAAAATAGGTGTGTATACAGTCATTTTAATGCCTGAAATTGGGCGAAATAGAAGCTTCTGAGTAGGATAAAAAGTCTGTAAAAATGGAAATTTTGGTCACATTGAGGCTTCGAAAAGTAGTTATTCAACATGAGGCTCAATCCAAATGACATTTTGAATCAATTTTTCTACAATCCAAAAAATCAATTTTCTGATGAAAAACGATGACCCGTGACCTGTCGAACTTCCTCCAAATGGTCAGAAATTGAAAGTATGTTAATGTTTTGTTTTTTGACTGTAAATGACTATTGCATGTGAATTAGAACTCTTGGAACGAAAATAAGTGTGTTTAGAGTCATTTTAATGCCTGAAATTGGTCGAAATAGAAGCTTCTGAGTAGGAGAAAAAGTCTGTAAAATTGGCGATTTTGGTCACATTGCGGCTTCAAAAAGTAGTTATTTAACATGAGGCACAATCCAAATTACATTTTACCATCAAATTTTATACAGTCCAAAAAAATCAATTTTCTGATGAAAAACGATGACCCGTGACCTGTCGAATTTTCTCCAGATGGTCAGAAATGGTAATTTTTTAATGTTTAAGTTTTTTGAATGTAAATGACTATTGCATTTGAATTAGAACTCTTGGAACTAAAATAAGTGTGTTTAGAGTCATTTTAATGCCTGAAATTGGTCAAAATAGAAGCTTCAGAGTAGGAGAAAAAGTCTGTAAAAATGGCAATTTTGGTCACATTGAGGCTTCAAAAAGTAGTTATTCAACATGAGCCACAATCCAAATGACATTTTGAATCAATTTTTCTACAGTCCAAAAAATCAATTTTCTGATGAAAAACGATGACCCGTGACCTGTCGAACTTCCTGCAAATGGTCAGAAATGGACATTTTTTATTGTTTTGTTTTTTGACTGTAAATGACTATTGCATGTGAATTAGAACTCTTGGAACTAAAATAAGTGTGTTTATAGTCATTTTAATGCCTGAAATTGGTCGAAATAGAAGCTTCTGAGTAGGAGAAAAAGTCTGTAAAATTGGCGATTTTGGTCACATTGCGGCTTCAAAAAGTATTTATTTAACATGAGGCACAATCCAAATGACATTTTAAATCAAATTATCTACAGTTCAAAAAATCAATTTTCTAATGAAAAACGATGACCCGTGACCTGTCGAACTTCCTGCAAATGGTCAGAAATGGAAATTTTTTGATGTTTTGTTTTTTTACTGTAAATGACTATTGCATTTGAATTAGAACTCTTGGAACTAAAATAAGTGTGTTTATAGTCATTTTAATGCCTGAAATTGGTCGAAATAGAAGCTTCTGAGTAGGAGAAAAAGTCTGTAAAATTGGCGATTTTGGTCACATTGCGGCTTCAAAAAGTAGTTATTTAACATGAGGCACAATCCAAATGACATTTTAAATCAAATTATCTACAGTTCAAAAAATCAATTTTCTAATGAAAAACGATGACCCGTGACCTGTCGAACTTCCTGCAAATGGTCAGAAATGGAAATTTTTTGATGTTTTGTTTTTTTACTGTAAATGACTATTGCATTTGAATTAGAACTCTTGGAACTAAAATAAGTGTGTTTATAGTCATTTTAATGCCTGAAATTGGTCGAAATAGAAGCTTCTGAGTAGGAGAAAAAGTCTGTAAAATTGGCGATTTTGGTCACATTGCGGCTTCAAAAAGTAGTTATTTAACATGAGGCACAATCCAAATGACATTTTAAATCAAATTATCTACAGTTCAAAAAATCAATTTTCTAATGAAAAACGATGACCCGTGACCTGTCGAACTTCCTGCAAATGGTCAGAAATAGAAATTTTTTGATGTTTTTTTTTTTTTACTGTACATGACTATTGCATGTGAATTAGGACTATTGGAACTAAAATAGGTGTGTATACAGTCATTTTAATGCCTGAAATTGGGCGAAATAGAAGCTTCTGAGTAGGATAAAAAGTCTGTAAAAATGGAAATTTTGGTCACATTGAGGCTTTGAAAAGTAGTTATTCAACATGAGCCACAATCCAAATGACATTTTGAATCAATTTTTCTACAGTCCAAAAAATCAATTTTCTGATGAAAAACGATGACCCGTGACCTGTCGAACTTCCTCCAAATGGTCAGAAATTGAAAGTTTGTTAATGTTTTGTTTTTTGACTGTAAATGACTATTGCATGTGAATTAGAACTCTTGGAACGAAAATAAGTGTGTTTAGAGCCTTTTTAATGCCTGAAATTGGTCGAAATAGAAGCTTCTGAGTAGGATAAAAAGTCTGTAAAAATGGCAATTTTGGTCACATTGAGGCTTCGATAAGTAGTTATTCAACATGAGGCACAATCCAAATGACATTTTGAATCAATTTTTCTACAGTCCAAAAAATCAATTTTCTGATGAAAAACGATGACCCGTGACCTGTCGAACTTCCTCCAAATGGTCATATATGGAAATTTTTTATTGTTTTGTTTTTTGACTGTAAATGACTATTGCATGTGAATTAGAACTATTGGAACTAAAATAAGTGTGTTTAGAGTCATTTTAATGCCTGAAATTGGTCGAAATAGAAGCTTCTGAGTAGGATAAAAAGTCTGTAAAAATGGCAATTTTGGTCACATTGAGGCTTCGAAAAGTAGTTATTCAACATGAGGCACAATCCAAATGACATTTTTAATCAATTTTTCTACAGTCCAAAAAATCAATTTTCTGATGAAAAACGATGACCCGTGACCTGTCGAACTTCCTCCAAATGGTCAGGAATTGAAAGTTTTTTAATGTTTTGTTTTTTGACTGTAAATGACTATTGCATGTGAATTAGAACTCTTGGAACTAAAATGAGTGTGTTTAGAGTCATTTTAATGCCTGAAATTGGTCGAAATAGAAGCTTCTGAGTAGGATAAAAAGTCTGTAAAAATGGCATTTTTGGTCACATTGAGGCTTCGAAAAGTAGTTATTCAACATGAGGCACAATCCAAATGACATTTTGAATCAATTTTTCTACAGTCCAAAAAATCAATTTTCTGATGAAAAACGATGAGCCGTGACCTGTCGAACTTCCTCCAAATGGTCAGAAATTGAAATTTTTTAATGTTTTGTTTTTTGACTGTAAATGACTATTGCATGTGCATTAGAACTCTTGGAACTAAAATAAGTGTGTTTAGAGTCATTTTAATGCCTGAAATTGGTCAAAATAGAAGCTTCTGAGTAGGATAAAAAGTTTGTAAAAATAGAAATTTTGGTCACATTGAGGCTTTGAAAAGTAGTTATTCAACATGAGGCACTATCCAAATGACATTTTGAATCAATTTTTCTACAGACCAAAAAATCAATTTTCTGATGAAAAACGATGACCCGTGACCTGTCGAACTTTCTCCAGATGGTCAGAAATGGGAATTTTTTAATGTTTTGTTTTTTGACTGTAAATGACTATTGCATGTGAATTAGAACTCTTGGAACTAAAATAAGTGTGTTTATAGTCATTTTAATGCCTGAAATTGGTCGAAATAGAAGCTTCTGAGTAGGAGAAAAAGTCTGTAAAATTGGCGATTTTGGTCACATTGCGGCTTCAAAAAGTATTTATTTAACATGAGGCACAATCCAAATGACATTTTAAATCAAATTATCTACAGTTCAAAAAATCAATTTTCTAATGAAAAACGATGACCCGTGACCTGTCGAACTTCCTGCAAATGGTCAGAAATGGAAATTTTTTGATGTTTTGTTTTTTTACTGTAAATGACTATTGCATTTGAATTAGAACTCTTGGAACTAAAATAAGTGTGTTTAGAGTCATTTTAATGTCTGAAATTGGTCGAAATAGAAGCTTCTGAGTAGGATAAAAAGTCTGTAAAAATGGCAATTTTGGTCACATTGAGGCTTCAAAAAGTAGTTATTCAACATGAGGAACAATCCAAATGACATTTTGAATCAAAATTTCTAAAGTCCAAAAAATCAATTTTCTGATGAAATACGATGACCCGTGACCTGTCGAACTTTCTCCAGATGGTCAGAAATGGGAATTTTTTAATGTTTTGTTTTTTGACTGTAAATGACTATTGCATGTGAATTAGAACTCTTGGAACTAAAATAAGTGTGTTTATAGTCATTTTAATGCCTGAAATTGGTCGAAATAGAAGCTTCTGAGTAGGAGAAAAAGTCTGTAAAATTGGCGATTTTGGTAACATTGCGACTTCAAAAAGTAGTTATTTAACATGAGGCACAATCCAAATGACATTTTAAATCAAATTATCTACAGTTCAAAAAATCAATTTTCTAATGAAAAACGATGACCCGTGACCTGTCGAACTTCCTGCAAATGGTCAGAAATGGAAATTTTTTGATTTTTTTTTTTTTTACTGTAAATGACTATTGCATGTGAATTAGGACTATTGGAACTAAAATAGGTGTGTATACAGTCATTTTAATGCCTGAAATTGGGCGAAATAGAAGCTTCTGAGTAGGATAAAAAGTCTGTAAAAATGGAAATTTTGGTCACATTGAGGCTTCGAAAAGTAGTTATTCAACATGAGGCACAATCCAAATGACATTTTGAATCAATTTTTCTACAATCCAAAAAATCAATTTTCTGATGAAAAACGATGACCCGTGACCTGTCGAACTTCCTCCAAATGGTCAGAAATTGAAAGTATGTTAATGTTTTGTTTTTTGACTGTAAATGACTATTGCATGTGAATTAGAACTCTTGGAACGAAAAAAGGTGTGTTTAGAGTCATTTTAATGCCTGAAATTGGTCGAAATAGAAGCTTCTGAGTAGGAGAAAAAGTCTGTAAAATTGGCGATTTTGGTCACATTGCGGCTTCAAAAAGTAGTTATTTAACATGAGGCACAATCCAAATTACATTTTACCATCAAATTTTATACAGTCCAAAAAAATCAATTTTCTGATGAAAAACGATGACCCGTGACCTGTCGAATTTTCTCCAGATGGTCAGAAATGGTAATTTTTTAATGTTTAAGTTTTTTGAATGTAAATGACTATTGCATTTGAATTAGAACTCTTGGAACTAAAATAAGTGTGTTTAGAGTCATTTTAATGCCTGAAATTGGTCAAAATAGAAGCTTCAGAGTAGGAGAAAAAGTCTGTAAAAATGGCAATTTTGGTCACATTGAGGCTTCAAAAAGTAGTTATTCAACATGAGCCACAATCCAAATGACATTTTGAATCAATTTTTCTACAGTCCAAAAAATCAATTTTCTGATGAAAAACGATGACCCGTGACCTGTCGAACTTCCTCCAAATGGTCATATATGGACATTTTTTATTGTTTTGTTTTTTGACTGTAAATGACTATTGCATGTGAATTAGAACTCTTGGAACTAAAATAAGTGTGTTTAGAGTCATTGTAATGCCTGAAATTGGTCGAAATAGAAGCTTCTGAGTAGGATAAAAAGTCTGTAAAAATGGCAATTTTGGTCACATTGAGGCTTCGATAAGTAGTTATTCAACATGAGGCACAATCCAAATGACATTTTGAATCAATTTTTCTACAGTCCAAAAAATCAATTTTCTGATGAAAAACGATGACCCGTGACCTGTCGAACTTCCTCCAAATGGTCAGAAATTGAAAGTTTGTTAATGTTTTGTTTTTTGACTGTAAATGACTATTGCATGTGAATTAGAACTCTTGGAACGAAAATAAGTGTGTTTAGAGTCATTTTAATCCCTGAAATTGGTCGAAATAGAAGCTTCTGAGTAGGATAAAAAGTCTGTAAAAATGGCATTTTTGGTCACATTGAGGCTTCGAAAAGTAGTTATTCAACATGAGGCACAATCCAAATGACATTTTGAATCAATTTTTCTACAGTCCAAAAAATCAATTTTCTGATGAAAAACGATGAGCCGTGACCTGTCAAACTTCCTCCAAATGGTCAGAAATTGAAATTTTTTTAATGTTTTGTTTTTTGACTGTAAATGACTATTGCATGTGAATTAGAACTCTTGGAACTAAAATAAGTGTGTTTAGAGTCATTTTAATGCCTGAAATTGGTCAAAATAGAAGCTTCTGAGTAGGATAAAAAGTTTATAAAAATAGAAATTTTGGTCACATTGAGGCTTTGAAAAGTAGTTATTCAACATGAGGCACTACCCAAATGACATTTTGAATCAATTTTTCTACAGACCAAAAAATCAATTTTCTGATGAAAAACGATGACCCGTGACCTGTCGAACTTTCTCCAGATGGTCAGAAATGGGAATTTTTTAATGTTTTGTTTTTTGACTGTAAATGACTATTGCATGTGAATTAGAACTCTTGGAACTAAAATAGGTGTGTTTCGAGTCATTGTAATGCCTGAAATTGGTTGAAATAGAAGCTTCTGAGTAGGAGAAAAAGTCTGTAAAAATTGCAATTTTGGTCACATTGAGGCTTCAAAAAGTAGTTATTCAACATGAGGAACAATCCAAATGACATTTTGAATCAATTCTTCTACAGACCAAAAAAATCAATTTTCTGATGAAAAACGATGACCCGTGACCTGTTGAACTTTCTCCAGATGGTCAGAAATGGTAATTTTTTAATGTTTTGTTTTTTGACTGTAAATGACTATTGCATGTGAATTAGAACTCTTGGAACTAAAATAAGTGTGTTTATAGTCATTTTAATGCCTGAAATTGGTCGAAATAGAAGCTTCTGAGTAGGAGAAAAAGTCTGTAAAATTGGCGATTTTGGTCACATTGCGGCTTCAAAAAGTAGTTATTTAACATGAGGCACAATCCAAATTACATTTTACCATCAAATTTTATACAGTCCAAAAAAATCAATTTTCTGATGAAAAACGATGACCCGTGACCTGTCGAACTTTCTGCAAATGGTCAGAAACGGAAATTTTTTGATGTTTTGTTTTTTTACTGTAAATGACTATTGCATTTGAATTAGAACTCTTGGAACTAAAATAAGTGTGTTTATAGTCATTTTAATGCCTGAAATTAGTCGAAATAGAAGCTTCTGAGTAGGAGAAAAAGTCTGTAAAATTGGCGATTTTGGTCACATTGCGGCTTCAAAAAGTAGTTATTTAACGTGAGGCACAATCCAAATGACATTTTAAATCAAATTATCTACAGTTCAAAAAATCAATTTTCTAATGAAAAACGATGACCCGTGACCTGTCGAACTTCCTGCAAATGGTCAGAAATGGAAATTTTTTGATGTTTTTTTTTTTTTACTGTAAATGACTATTGCATGTGAATTAGGACTATTGGAACTAAAATAGGTGTGTATACAGTCATTTTAATGCCTGAAATTGGGCGAAATAGAAGCTTCTGAGTAGGATAAAAAGTCTGTAAAAATGGAAATTTTGGTCACATTGAGGCTTCGAAAAGTAGTTATTCAACATGAGGCACAATCCAAATGACATTTTGAATCAATTTTTCTACAGTCCAAAAAATCAATTTTCTGATGAAAAACGATGACCCGTGACCTGTCGAACTTCCTCCAAATGGTCAGAAATTGAAAGTTTGTTAATGTTTTGTTTTTTGACTGTAAATGACTATTGCATGTGAATTAGAACTCTTGGAACGAAAATAAGTGTGTTTAGAGTCATTTTAATGCCTGAAATTGGTCGAAATAGAAGCTTCTGAGTAGGAGAAAAAGTCTGTAAAATTGGCGATTTTGGTCACATTGCGGCTTCAAAAAGTAGTTATTTAACATGAGGCACAATCCAAATTACATTTTACCATCAAATTTTATACAGTCCAAAAAAATCAATTTTCTGATGAAAAACGATGACCCGTGACCTGTCGAATTTTCTCCAGATGGTCAGAAATGGTAATTTTTTAATGTTTAAGTTTTTTGAATGTAAATGACTATTGCATTTGAATTAGAACTCTTGGAACTAAAATAAGTGTGTTTAGAGTCATTTTAATGCCTGAAATTGGTCAAAATAGAAGCTTCAGAGTAGGAGAAAAAGTCTGTAAAAATGGCAATTTTGGTCACATTGAGGCTTCAAAAAGTAGTTATTCAACATGAGCCACAATCCAAATGACATTTTGAATCAATTTTTCTACAGTCCAAAAAATCAATTTTCTGATGAAAAACGATGACCCGTGACCTGTCGAACTTCCTCCAAATGGTCAGAAATTGAAAGTTTGTTAATGTTTTGTTTTTTGACTGTAAATGACTATTGCATGTGAATTAGAACTCTTGGAACGAAAATAAGTGTGTTTAGAGTCATTTTAATGCCTGAAATTGGTCGAAATAGAAGCTTCTGAGTAGGATAAAAAGTCTGTAAAAATGGCAATTTTGGTCACATTGAGGCTTCGATAAGTAGTTATTCAACATGAGGCACAATCCAAATGACATTTTGAATCAATTTTTCTTCAGTCCAAAAAATCAATTTTCTGATGAAAAACGATGACCCGTGACCTGTCGAACTTCCTCCAAATGTTCATATATGGAAATTTTTTATTGTTTTGTTTTTTGACTGTAAATGACTATTGCATGTGAATTAGAACTATTGGAACTAAAATAAGTGTGTTTAGAGTCATTTTAATGCCTGAAATTGGTCGAAATAGAAGCTTCTGAGTAGGATAAAAAGTCTGTAAAAATGGCAATTTTGGTCACATTGAGGCTTCGATAAGTAGTTATTCAACATGAGGCACAATCCAAATGACATTTTGAATCAATTTTTCTACAGTCCAAAAAATCAATTTTCTGATGAAAAACGATGACCCGTGACCTGTCGAACTTCCTCCAAATGGTCAGAAATTGAAAGTTTGTTAATGTTTTGTTTTTTGACTGTAAATGACTATTGCATGTGAATTAGAACTCTTGGAACGAAAATAAGTGTGTTTAGAGTCATTTTAATGCCTGAAATTGGTCGAAATAGAAGCTTCTGAGTAGGATAAAAAGTCTGTAAAAATGGCAATTTTGGTCACATTGAGGCTTCGATAAGTAGTTATTCAACATGAGGCACAATCCAAATGACATTTTGAATCAATTTTTCTACAGTCCAAAAAATCAATTTTCTGATGAAAAACGATGACCCGTGATCTGTCGAACTTCCTCCAAATGGTCAGAAATTGAAAGTTTGTTAATGTTTTGTTTTTTGACTGTAAATGACTATTGCATGTGAATTAGAACTCTTGGAACGAAAATAAGTGTGTTTAGAGTCATTTTAATGCCTGAAATTGGTCGAAATAGAAGCTTCTGAGTAGGATAAAAAGTCTGTAAAAATGGCAATTTTGGTCACATTGAGGCTTCGAAAAGTAGTTATTCAACATGAGGCACAATCCAAATGACATTTTGAATCAATTTTTCTACAGTCCAAAAAATCAATTTTCTGATGAAAAACGATGACCCGTGACCTGTCGAACTTCCTCCAAATGGTCAGAAATTGAAATTTTTTAATGTTTTGTTTTTTGACTGTAAATGACTATTGCATGTGAATTAGAACTCTTGGAACTAAAATAAGTGTGTTTAGAGTCATTTTAATGCCTGAAATTGGTCAAAATAGAAGCTTCTGAGTAGGATAAAAAGTTTGTAAAAATAGAAATTTTGGTCACATTGAGGCTTTGAAAAGTAGTTATTCAACATGAGGCACTATCCAAATGACATTTTGAATCAATTTTTCTACAGACCAAAAAAATCAATTTTCTGATGAAAAACGATGACCCGTGACCTGTTGAACTTTCTCCAGATGGTCAGAAATGGTAATTTTTTAATGTTTTGTTTTTTGACTGTAAATGACTATTGCATGTGAATTAGAACTCTTGGAACGAAAATAAGTGTGTTTAGAGTCATTTTAATGCCTGAAATTGGTCGAAATAGAAGCTTCTGAGTAGGAGAAAAAGTCTGTAAAATTGGCGATTTTGGTCACATTGCGGCTTCAAAAAGTAGTTATTTAACATGAGGCACAATCCAAATTACATTTTACCATCAAATTTTATACAGTCCAAAAAAATCAATTTTCTGATGAAAAACGATGACCCGTGACCTGTCGAATTTTCTCCAGATGGTCAGAAATGGTAATTTTTTAATGTTTAAGTTTTTTTAATGTAAATGACTATTGCATTTGAATTAGAACTCTTGGAACTAAAATAAGTGTGTTTAGAGTCATTTTAATGCCTGAAATTGGTCAAAATAGAAGCTTCAGAGTAGGAGAAAAAGTCTGTAAAAATGGCAATTTTGGTCACATTGAGGCTTCAAAAAGTAGTTATTCAACATGAGCCACAATCCAAATGACATTTTGAATCAATTTTTCTACAGTCCAAAAAATCAATTTTCTGATGAAAAACGATGACCCGTGACCTGTCGAACTTCCTCCAAATGGTCATATATGGACATTTTTTATTGTTTTGTTTTTTGACTGTAAATGACTATTGCATGTGAATTAGAACTCTTGGAACTAAAATAAGTGTGTTTATAGTCATTTTAATGCCTGAAATTGGTCGAAATAGAAGCTTCTGAGTAGGAGAAAAAGTCTGTAAAATTGGCGATTTTGGTCACATTGCGGCTTCAAAAAGTATTTATTTAACATGAGGCACAATCCAAATGACATTTTAAATCAAATTATCTACAGTTCAAAAAATCAATTTTCTAATGAAAAACGATGACCCGTGACCTGTCGAACTTCCTGCAAATGGTCAGAAATGGAAATTTTTTGATGTTTTGTTTTTTTACTGTAAATGACTATTGCATTTGAATTAGAACTCTTGGAACTAAAATAAGTGTGTTTATAGTCATTTTAATGCCTGAAATTGGTCGAAATAGAAGCTTCTGAGTAGGAGAAAAAGTCTGTAAAATTGGCGATTTTGGTCACATTGCGGCTTCAAAAAGTAGTTATTTAACATGAGGCACAATCCAAATGACATTTTAAATCAAATTATCTACAGTTCAAAAAATCAATTTTCTAATGAAAAACGATGACCCGTGACCTGTCGAACTTCCTGCAAATGGTCAGAAATGGAAATTTTTTGATGTTTTGTTTTTTTACTGTAAATGACTATTGCATTTGAATTAGAACTCTTGGAACTAAAATAAGTGTGTTTATAGTCATTTTAATGCCTGAAATTGGTCGAAATAGAAGCTTCTGAGTAGGAGAAAAAGTCTGTAAAATTGGCGATTTTGGTCACATTGCGGCTTCAAAAAGTAGTTATTTAACATGAGGCACAATCCAAATGACATTTTAAATCAAATTATCTACAGTTCAAAAAATCAATTTTCTAATGAAAAACGATGACCCGTGACCTGTCGAACTTCCTGCAAATGGTCAGAAATAGAAATTTTTTGATGTTTTTTTTTTTTTACTGTACATGACTATTGCATGTGAATTAGGACTATTGGAACTAAAATAGGTGTGTATACAGTCATTTTAATGCCTGAAATTGGGCGAAATAGAAGCTTCTGAGTAGGATAAAAAGTCTGTAAAAATGGAAATTTTGGTCACATTGAGGCTTTGAAAAGTAGTTATTCAACATGAGCCACAATCCAAATGACATTTTGAATCAATTTTTCTACAGTCCAAAAAATCAATTTTCTGATGAAAAACGATGACCCGTGACCTGTCGAACTTCCTCCAAATGGTCAGAAATTGAAAGTTTGTTAATGTTTTGTTTTTTGACTGTAAATGACTATTGCATGTGAATTAGAACTCTTGGAACGAAAATAAGTGTGTTTAGAGCCTTTTTAATGCCTGAAATTGGTCGAAATAGAAGCTTCTGAGTAGGATAAAAAAGTCTGTAAAAATGGCAATTTTGGTCACATTGAGGCTTCGAAAAGTAGTTATTCAACATGAGGCACAATCCAAATGACATTTTTAATCAATTTTTCTACAGTCCAAAAAATCAATTTTCTGATGAAAAACGATGACCCGTGACCTGTCGAACTTCCTCCAAATGGTCAGGAATTGAAAGTTTTTTAATGTTTTGTTTTTTGACTGTAAATGACTATTGCATGTGAATTAGAACTCTTGGAACTAAAATGAGTGTGTTTAGAGTCATTTTAATGCCTGAAATTGGTCGAAATAGAAGCTTCTGAGTAGGATAAAAAGTCTGTAAAAATGGCATTTTGGTCACATTGAGGCTTCGAAAAGTAGTTATTCAACATGAGGCACAATCCAAATGACATTTTGAATCAATTTTTCTACAGTCCAAAAAATCAATTTTCTGATGAAAAACGATGAGCCGTGACCTGTCGAACTTCCTCCAAATGGTCAGAAATTGAAATTTTTTAATGTTTTGTTTTTTGACTGTAAATGACTATTGCATGTGCATTAGAACTCTTGGAACTAAAATAGTGTGTTTAGAGTCATTTTAATGCCTGAAAATTGGTCAAAATAGAAAGCTTCTGAGTAGGATAAAAAGTTTGTAAAAATAGAAATTTTGGTCACATTGAGGCTTTGAAAAGTAGTTATTCAACATGAGGCACTATCCAAATGACATTTTGAATCAATTTTTCTACAGACCAAAAAATCAATTTTCTGATGAAAAACGATGACCCGTGACCTGTCGAACTTTCTCCAGATGGTCAGAAATGGGAATTTTTTAATGTTTTGTTTTTTGACTGTAAATGACTATTGCATGTGAATTAGAACTCTTGGAACTAAAATAAGTGTGTTTATAGTCATTTTAATGCCTGAAATTGGTCGAAATAGAAGCTTCTGAGTAGGAGAAAAAGTCTGTAAAATTGGCGATTTTGGTCACATTGCGGCTTCAAAAAGTATTTATTTAACATGAGGCACAATCCAAATGACATTTTAAATCAAATTATCTACAGTTCAAAAAATCAATTTTCTAATGAAAAACGATGACCCGTGACCTGTCGAACTTCCTGCAAATGGTCAGAAATGGAAATTTTTTGATGTTTTGTTTTTTTACTGTAAATGACTATTGCATTTGAATTAGAACTCTTGGAACTAAAATAAGTGTGTTTAGAGTCATTTTAATGTCTGAAATTGGTCGAAATAGAAGCTTCTGAGTAGGATAAAAAGTCTGTAAAAATGGCAATTTTGGTCACATTGAGGCTTCAAAAAGTAGTTATTCAACATGAGGAACAATCCAAATGACATTTTGAATCAAAATTTCTAAAGTCCAAAAAATCAATTTTCTGATGAAATACGATGACCCGTGACCTGTCGAACTTTCTCCAGATGGTCAGAAATGGGAATTTTTTAATGTTTTGTTTTTTGACTGTAAATGACTATTGCATGTGAATTAGAACTCTTGGAACTAAAATAAGTGTGTTTATAGTCATTTTAATGCCTGAAATTGGTCGAAATAGAAGCTTCTGAGTAGGAGAAAAAGTCTGTAAAATTGGCGATTTTGGTAACATTGCGACTTCAAAAAGTAGTTATTTAACATGAGGCACAATCCAAATGACATTTTAAATCAAATTATCTACAGTTCAAAAAATCAATTTTCTAATGAAAAACGATGACCCGTGACCTGTCGAACTTCCTGCAAATGGTCAGAAATGGAAATTTTTTGATTTTTTTTTTTTTTACTGTAAATGACTATTGCATGTGAATTAGGACTATTGGAACTAAAATAGGTGTGTATACAGTCATTTTAATGCCTGAAATTGGGCGAAATAGAAGCTTCTGAGTAGGATAAAAAGTCTGTAAAAATGGAAATTTTGGTCACATTGAGGCTTCGAAAAGTAGTTATTCAACATGAGGCACAATCCAAATGACATTTTGAATCAATTTTTCTACAATCCAAAAAATCAATTTTCTGATGAAAAACGATGACCCGTGACCTGTCGAACTTCCTCCAAATGGTCAGAAATTGAAAGTATGTTAATGTTTTGTTTTTTGACTGTAAATGACTATTGCATGTGAATTAGAACTCTTGGAACGAAAAAAGGTGTGTTTAGAGTCATTTTAATGCCTGAAATTGGTCGAAATAGAAGCTTCTGAGTAGGAGAAAAAGTCTGTAAAATTGGCGATTTTGGTCACATTGCGGCTTCAAAAAGTAGTTATTTAACATGAGGCACAATCCAAATTACATTTTACCATCAAATTTTATACAGTCCAAAAAAATCAATTTTCTGATGAAAAACGATGACCCGTGACCTGTCGAATTTTCTCCAGATGGTCAGAAATGGTAATTTTTTAATGTTTAAGTTTTTTGAATGTAAATGACTATTGCATTTGAATTAGAACTCTTGGAACTAAAATAAGTGTGTTTAGAGTCATTTTAATGCCTGAAATTGGTCAAAATAGAAGCTTCAGAGTAGGAGAAAAAGTCTGTAAAAATGGCAATTTTGGTCACATTGAGGCTTCAAAAAGTAGTTATTCAACATGAGCCACAATCCAAATGACATTTTGAATCAATTTTTCTACAGTCCAAAAAATCAATTTTCTGATGAAAAACGATGACCCGTGACCTGTCGAACTTCCTCCAAATGGTCATATATGGACATTTTTTATTGTTTTGTTTTTTGACTGTAAATGACTATTGCATGTGAATTAGAACTCTTGGAACTAAAATAAGTGTGTTTAGAGTCATTGTAATGCCTGAAATTGGTCGAAATAGAAGCTTCTGAGTAGGATAAAAAGTCTGTAAAATGGCAATTTTGGTCACATTGAGGCTTCGATAAGTAGTTATTCAACATGAGGCACAATCCAAATGACATTTTGAATCAATTTTTCTACAGTCCAAAAAAATCAATTTTCTGATGAAAAACGATGACCCGTGACCTGTCGAACTTCCTCCAAATGGTCAGAAATTGAAAGTTTGTTAATGTTTTGTTTTTTGACTGTAAATGACTATTGCATGTGAATTAGAACTCTTGGAACGAAAATAAGTGTGTTTAGAGTCATTTTAATGCCTGAAATTGGTCGAAATAGAAGCTTCTGAGTAGGATAAAAAAGTCTGTAAAAATGGCATTTTTGGTCACATTGAGGCTTCGAAAAGTAGTTATTCAACATGAGGCACAATCCAAATGACATTTTGAATCAATTTTTCTACAGTCCAAAAAATCAATTTTCTGATGAAAAACGATGAGCCGTGACCCTGTCAAACTTCCTCCAAATGGTCAGAAATTGAAATTTTTTAATGTTTTGTTTTTTGACTGTAAATGACTATTGCATGTGAATTAGAACTCTTGGAACTAAAATAAGTGTGTTAGAGTCATTTTAATGCCTGAAATTGGTCAAAATAGAAGCTTCTGAGTAGGATAAAAAGTTTATAAAAATAGAAATTTTGGTCACATTGAGGCTTTGAAAAGTAGTTATTCAACATGAGGCACTACCCAAATGACATTTTGAATCAATTTTTCTACAGACCAAAAAAATCAATTTTCTGATGAAAAACGATGACCCGTGACCTGTCGAACTTTCTCCAGATGGTCAGAAATGGGAATTTTTTAATGTTTTGTTTTTTGACTGTAAATGACTATTGCATGTGAATTAGAACTCTTGGAACTAAAATAAGTGTGTTTCGAGTCATTGTAATGCCTGAAATTGGTTGAAATAGAAGCTTCTGAGTAGGAGAAAAAGTCTGTAAAAATTGCAATTTTGGTCACATTGAGGCTTCAAAAAGTAGTTATTCAACATGAGGAACAATCCAAATGACATTTTGAATCAATTCTTCTACAGACCAAAAAAATCAATTTTCTGATGAAAAACGATGACCCGTGACCTGTTGAACTTTCTCCAGATGGTCAGAAATGGTAATTTTTTTAATGTTTTGTTTTTTGACTGTAAATGACTATTGCATGTGAATTAGAACTCTTGGAACTAAAATAAGTGTGTTTATAGTCATTTTAATGCCTGAAATTGGTCGAAATAGAAGCTTCTGAGTAGGAGAAAAAGTCTGTAAAATTGGCGATTTTGGTCACATTGCGGCTTCAAAAAGTAGTTATTTAACATGAGGCACAATCCAAATTACATTTTACCATCAAATTTTATACAGTCCAAAAAAAATCAATTTTCTGATGAAAAACGATGACCCGTGACCTGTCGAACTTTCTGCAAATGGTCAGAAACGGAAATTTTTTGATGTTTTGTTTTTTTACTGTAAATGACTATTGCATTTGAATTAGAACTCTTGGAACTAAAATAAGTGTGTTTATAGTCATTTTAATGCCTGAAATTAGTCGAAATAGAAGCTTCTGAGTAGGAGAAAAAGTCTGTAAAATTGGCGATTTTGGTCACATTGCGGCTTCAAAAAGTAGTTATTTAACGTGAGGCACAATCCAAATGACATTTTAAATCAAATTATCTACAGTTCAAAAAATCAATTTTCTAATGAAAAACGATGACCCGTGACCTGTCGAACTTCCTGCAAATGGTCAGAAATGGAAATTTTTTGATGTTTTTTTTTTTTTACTGTAAATGACTATTGCATGTGAATTAGGACTATTGGAACTAAAATAGGTGTGTATACAGTCATTTTAATGCCTGAAATTGGGCGAAATAGAAGCTTCTGAGTAGGATAAAAAGTCTGTAAAAATGGAAATTTTGGTCACATTGAGGCTTCGAAAAGTAGTTATTCAACATGAGGCACAATCCAAATGACATTTTGAATCAATTTTTCTACAGTCCAAAAAATCAATTTTCTGATGAAAAATGATGACCCGTGACCTGTCGAACTTCCTCCAAATGGTCAGAAATTGAAAGTTTGTTAATGTTTTGTTTTTTGACTGTAAATGACTATTGCATGTGAATTAGAACTCTTGGAACGAAAATAAGTGTGTTTAGAGTCATTTTAATGCCTGAAATTGGTCGAAATAGAAGCTTCTGAGTAGGAGAAAAAGTCTGTAAAATTGGCGATTTTGGTCACATTGCGGCTTCAAAAAGTAGTTATTTAACATGAGGCACAATCCAAATGACATTTTAAATCAAATTATCTACAGTTCAAAAAATCAATTTTCTAATGAAAAACGATGACCCGTGACCTGTCGAACTTCCTGCAAATGGTCAGAAATGGAAATTTTTTGATGTTTTGTTTTTTTACTGTAAATGACTATTGCATTTGAATTAGAACTCTTGGAACTAAAATAAGTGTGTTTATAGTCATTTTAATGCCTGAAATTGGTCGAAATAGAAGCTTCTGAGTAGGAGAAAAAGTCTGTAAAATTGGCGATTTTGGTCACATTGCGGCTTCAAAAAGTAGTTATTTAACATGAGGCACAATCCAAATGACATTTTAAATCAAATTATCTACAGTTCAAAAAATCAATTTTCTAATGAAAAACGATGACCCGTGACCTGTCGAACTTCCTGCAAATGGTCAGAAATAGAAATTTTTTGATGTTTTTTTTTTTTTACTGTACATGACTATTGCATGTGAATTAGGACTATTGGAACTAAAATAGGTGTGTATACAGTCATTTTAATGCCTGAAATTGGGCGAAATAGAAGCTTCTGAGTAGGATAAAAAGTCTGTAAAAATGGAAATTTTGGTCACATTGAGGCTTTGAAAAGTAGTTATTCAACATGAGCCACAATCCAAATGACATTTTGAATCAATTTTTCTACAGTCCAAAAAATCAATTTTCTGATGAAAAACGATGACCCGTGACCTGTCGAACTTCCTCCAAATGGTCAGAAATTGAAAGTTTGTTAATGTTTTGTTTTTTGACTGTAAATGACTATTGCATGTGAATTAGAACTCTTGGAACGAAAATAAGTGTGTTTAGAGCCTTTTTAATGCCTGAAATTGGTCGAAATAGAAGCTTCTGAGTAGGATAAAAAGTCTGTAAAAATGGCAATTTTGGTCACATTGAGGCTTCGATAAGTAGTTATTCAACATGAGGCACAATCCAAATGACATTTTGAATCAATTTTTCTACAGTCCAAAAAATCAATTTTCTGATGAAAAACGATGACCCGTGACCTGTCGAACTTCCTCCAAATGGTCATATATGGAAATTTTTTATTGTTTTGTTTTTTGACTGTAAATGACTATTGCATGTGAATTAGAACTATTGGAACTAAAATAAGTGTGTTTAGAGTCATTTTAATGCCTGAAATTGGTCGAAATAGAAGCTTCTGAGTAGGATAAAAAGTCTGTAAAAATGGCAATTTTGGTCACATTGAGGCTTCGAAAAGTAGTTATTCAACATGAGGCACAATCCAAATGACATTTTTAATCAATTTTTCTACAGTCCAAAAAATCAATTTTCTGATGAAAAACGATGACCCGTGACCTGTCGAACTTCCTCCAAATGGTCAGGAATTGAAAGTTTTTTAATGTTTTGTTTTTTGACTGTAAATGACTATTGCATGTGAATTAGAACTCTTGGAACTAAAATGAGTGTGTTTAGAGTCATTTTAATGCCTGAAATTGGTCGAAATAGAAGCTTCTGAGTAGGATAAAAAGTCTGTAAAAATGGCATTTTTGGTCACATTGAGGCTTCGAAAAGTAGTTATTCAACATGAGGCACAATCCAAATGACATTTTGAATCAATTTTTCTACAGTCCAAAAAATCAATTTTCTGATGAAAAACGATGAGCCGTGACCTGTCGAACTTCCTCCAAATGGTCAGAAATTGAAATTTTTTAATGTTTTGTTTTTTGACTGTAAATGACTATTGCATGTGCATTAGAACTCTTGGAACTAAAATAAGTGTGTTTAGAGTCATTTTAATGCCTGAAATTGGTCAAAATAGAAGCTTCTGAGTAGGATAAAAAGTTTGTAAAAATAGAAATTTTGGTCACATTGAGGCTTTGAAAAGTAGTTATTCAACATGAGGCACTATCCAAATGACATTTTGAATCAATTTTTCTACAGACCAAAAAATCAATTTTCTGATGAAAAACGATGACCCGTGACCTGTCGAACTTTCTCCAGATGGTCAGAAATGGGAATTTTTTAATGTTTTGTTTTTTGACTGTAAATGACTATTGCATGTGAATTAGAACTCTTGGAACTAAAATAAGTGTGTTTATAGTCATTTTAATGCCTGAAATTGGTCGAAATAGAAGCTTCTGAGTAGGAGAAAAAGTCTGTAAAATTGGCGATTTTGGTCACATTGCGGCTTCAAAAAGTATTTATTTAACATGAGGCACAATCCAAATGACATTTTAAATCAAATTATCTACAGTTCAAAAAATCAATTTTCTAATGAAAAACGATGACCCGTGACCTGTCGAACTTCCTGCAAATGGTCAGAAATGGAAATTTTTTGATGTTTTGTTTTTTTACTGTAAATGACTATTGCATTTGAATTAGAACTCTTGGAACTAAAATAAGTGTGTTTAGAGTCATTTTAATGTCTGAAATTGGTCGAAATAGAAGCTTCTGAGTAGGATAAAAAGTCTGTAAAAATGGCAATTTTGGTCACATTGAGGCTTCAAAAAGTAGTTATTCAACATGAGGAACAATCCAAATGACATTTTGAATCAAAATTTCTAAAGTCCAAAAAATCAATTTTCTGATGAAATACGATGACCCGTGACCTGTCGAACTTTCTCCAGATGGTCAGAAATGGGAATTTTTTAATGTTTTGTTTTTTGACTGTAAATGACTATTGCATGTGAATTAGAACTCTTGGAACTAAAATAAGTGTGTTTATAGTCATTTTAATGCCTGAAATTGGTCGAAATAGAAGCTTCTGAGTAGGAGAAAAAGTCTGTAAAATTGGCGATTTTGGTAACATTGCGACTTCAAAAAGTAGTTATTTAACATGAGGCACAATCCAAATGACATTTTAAATCAAATTATCTACAGTTCAAAAAATCAATTTTCTAATGAAAAACGATGACCCGTGACCTGTCGAACTTCCTGCAAATGGTCAGAAATGGAAATTTTTTGATTTTTTTTTTTTTTACTGTAAATGACTATTGCATGTGAATTAGGACTATTGGAACTAAAATAGGTGTGTATACAGTCATTTTAATGCCTGAAATTGGGCGAAATAGAAGCTTCTGAGTAGGATAAAAAGTCTGTAAAAATGGAAATTTTGGTCACATTGAGGCTTCGAAAAGTAGTTATTCAACATGAGGCACAATCCAAATGACATTTTGAATCAATTTTTCTACAATCCAAAAAATCAATTTTCTGATGAAAAACGATGACCCGTGACCTGTCGAACTTCCTCCAAATGGTCAGAAATTGAAAGTATGTTAATGTTTTGTTTTTTGACTGTAAATGACTATTGCATGTGAATTAGAACTCTTGGAACGAAAAAAGGTGTGTTTAGAGTCATTTTAATGCCTGAAATTGGTCGAAATAGAAGCTTCTGAGTAGGAGAAAAAGTCTGTAAAATTGGCGATTTTGGTCACATTGCGGCTTCAAAAAGTAGTTATTTAACATGAGGCACAATCCAAATTACATTTTACCATCAAATTTTATACAGTCCAAAAAAATCAATTTTCTGATGAAAAACGATGACCCGTGACCTGTCGAATTTTCTCCAGATGGTCAGAAATGGTAATTTTTTAATGTTTAAGTTTTTTGAATGTAAATGACTATTGCATTTGAATTAGAACTCTTGGAACTAAAATAAGTGTGTTTAGAGTCATTTTAATGCCTGAAATTGGTCAAAATAGAAGCTTCAGAGTAGGAGAAAAAGTCTGTAAAAATGGCAATTTTGGTCACATTGAGGCTTCAAAAAGTAGTTATTCAACATGAGCCACAATCCAAATGACATTTTGAATCAATTTTTCTACAGTCCAAAAAATCAATTTTCTGATGAAAAACGATGACCCGTGACCTGTCGAACTTCCTCCAAATGGTCATATATGGACATTTTTTATTGTTTTGTTTTTTGACTGTAAATGACTATTGCATGTGAATTAGAACTCTTGGAACTAAAATAAGTGTGTTTAGAGTCATTGTAATGCCTGAAATTGGTCGAAATAGAAGCTTCTGAGTAGGATAAAAAGTCTGTAAAAATGGCAATTTTGGTCACATTGAGGCTTCGATAAGTAGTTATTCAACATGAGGCACAATCCAAATGACATTTTGAATCAATTTTTCTACAGTCCAAAAAATCAATTTTCTGATGAAAAACGATGACCCGTGACCTGTTGAACTTCCTCCAAATGGTCAGAAATTGAAAGTTTGTTAATGTTTTGTTTTTTGACTGTAAATGACTATTGCATGTGAATTAGAACTCTTGGAACGAAAATAAGTGTGTTTAGAGTCATTTTAATGCCTGAAATTGGTCGAAATAGAAGCTTCTGAGTAGGATAAAAAGTCTGTAAAAATGGCATTTTTGGTCACATTGAGGCTTCGAAAAGTAGTTATTCAACATGAGGCACAATCCAAATGACATTTTGAATCAATTTTTCTACAGTCCAAAAAATCAATTTTCTGATGAAAAACGATGAGCCGTGACCTGTCAAACTTCCTCCAAATGGTCAGAAATTGAAATTTTTTTAATGTTTTGTTTTTTGACTGTAAATGACTATTGCATGTGAATTAGAACTCTTGGAACTAAAATAAGTGTGTTTAGAGTCATTTTAATGCCTGAAATTGGTCAAAATAGAAGCTTCTGAGTAGGATAAAAAGTTTATAAAAATAGAAATTTTGGTCACATTGAGGCTTTGAAAAGTAGTTATTCAACATGAGGCACTACCCAAATGACATTTTGAATCAATTTTTCTACAGACCAAAAAATCAATTTTCTGATGAAAAACGATGACCCGTGACCTGTCGAACTTTCTCCAGATGGTCAGAAATGGGAATTTTTTAATGTTTTGTTTTTTGACTGTAAATGACTATTGCATGTGAATTAGAACTCTTGGAACTAAAATAAGTGTGTTTCGAGTCATTGTAATGCCTGAAATTGGTTGAAATAGAAGCTTCTGAGTAGGAGAAAAAGTCTGTAAAAATTGCAATTTTGGTCACATTGAGGCTTCAAAAAGTAGTTATTCAACATGAGGAACAATCCAAATGACATTTTGAATCAATTCTTCTACAGACCAAAAAAATCAATTTTCTGATGAAAAACGATGACCCGTGACCTGTTGAACTTTCTCCAGATGGTCAGAAATGGTAATTTTTTAATGTTTTGTTTTTTGACTGTAAATGACTATTGCATGTGAATTAGAACTCTTGGAACTAAAATAAGTGTGTTTATAGTCATTTTAATGCCTGAAATTGGTCGAAATAGAAGCTTCTGAGTAGGAGAAAAAGTCTGTAAAATTGGCGATTTTGGTCACATTGCGGCTTCAAAAAGTAGTTATTTAACATGAGGCACAATCCAAATTACATTTTACCATCAAATTTTATACAGTCCAAAAAAATCAATTTTCTGATGAAAAACGATGACCCGTGACCTGTCGAACTTTCTGCAAATGGTCAGAAACGGAAATTTTTTGATGTTTTGTTTTTTTACTGTAAATGACTATTGCATTTGAATTAGAACTCTTGGAACTAAAATAAGTGTGTTTATAGTCATTTTAATGCCTGAAATTAGTCGAAATAGAAGCTTCTGAGTAGGAGAAAAAGTCTGTAAAATTGGCGATTTTGGTCACATTGCGGCTTCAAAAAGTAGTTATTTAACGTGAGGCACAATCCAAATGACATTTTAAATCAAATTATCTACAGTTCAAAAAATCAATTTTCTAATGAAAAACGATGACCCGTGACCTGTCGAACTTCCTGCAAATGGTCAGAAATGGAAATTTTTTGATGTTTTTTTTTTTTTACTGTAAATGACTATTGCATGTGAATTAGGACTATTGGAACTAAAATAGGTGTGTATACAGTCATTTTAATGCCTGAAATTGGGCGAAATAGAAGCTTCTGAGTAGGATAAAAAGTCTGTAAAAATGGAAATTTTGGTCACATTGAGGCTTCGAAAAGTAGTTATTCAACATGAGGCACAATCCAAATGACATTTTGAATCAATTTTTCTACAGTCCAAAAAATCAATTTTCTGATGAAAAACGATGACCCGTGACCTGTCGAACTTCCTCCAAATGGTCAGAAATTGAAAGTTTGTTAATGTTTTGTTTTTTGACTGTAAATGACTATTGCATGTGAATTAGAACTCTTGGAACGAAAATAAGTGTGTTTAGAGTCATTTTAATGCCTGAAATTGGTCGAAATAGAAGCTTCTGAGTAGGAGAAAAAGTCTGTAAAATTGGCGATTTTGGTCACATTGCGGCTTCAAAAAGTAGTTATTTAACATGAGGCACAATCCAAATTACATTTTACCATCAAATTTTATACAGTCCAAAAAAATCAATTTTCTGATGAAAAACGATGACCCGTGACCTGTCGAATTTTCTCCAGATGGTCAGAAATGGTAATTTTTTAATGTTTAAGTTTTTTGAATGTAAATGACTATTGCATTTGAATTAGAACTCTTGGAACTAAAATAAGTGTGTTTAGAGTCATTTTAATGCCTGAAATTGGTCAAAATAGAAGCTTCAGAGTAGGAGAAAAAGTCTGTAAAAATGGCAATTTTGGTCACATTGAGGCTTCAAAAAGTAGTTATTCAACATGAGCCACAATCCAAATGACATTTTGAATCAATTTTTCTACAGTCCAAAAAATCAATTTTCTGATGAAAAACGATGACCCGTGACCTGTCGAACTTCCTCCAAATGGTCAGAAATGGAAATTTTTTGATGTTTTTTTTTTTTTACTGTAAATGACTATTGCATGTGAATTAGGACTATTGGAACTAAAATAGGTGTGTATACAGTCATTTTAATGCCTGAAATTGGGCGAAATAGAAGCTTCTGAGTAGGATAAAAAGTCTGTAAAAATGGAAATTTTGGTCACATTGAGGCTTCGAAAAGTAGTTATTCAACATGAGGCACAATCCAAATGACATTTTGAATCAATTTTTCTACAGTCCAAAAAATCAATTTTCTGATGAAAAACGATGACCCGTGACCTGTCGAACTTCCTCCAAATGGTCAGAAATTGAAAGTTTGTTAATGTTTTGTTTTTTGACTGTAAATGACTATTGCATGTGAATTAGAACTCTTGGAACGAAAATAAGTGTGTTTAGAGTCATTTTAATGCCTGAAATTGGTCGAAATAGAAGCTTCTGAGTAGGAGAAAAAGTCTGTAAAATTGGCGATTTTGGTCACATTGCGGCTTCAAAAAGTAGTTATTTAACATGAGGCACAATCCAAATTACATTTTACCATCAAATTTTATACAGTCCAAAAAAATCAATTTTCTGATGAAAAACGATGACCCGTGACCTGTCGAATTTTCTCCAGATGGTCAGAAATGGTAATTTTTTAATGTTTAAGTTTTTTGAATGTAAATGACTATTGCATTTGAATTAGAACTCTTGGAACTAAAATAAGTGTGTTTAGAGTCATTTTAATGCCTGAAATTGGTCAAAATAGAAGCTTCAGAGTAGGAGAAAAAGTCTGTAAAAATGGCAATTTTGGTCACATTGAGGCTTCAAAAAGTAGTTATTCAACATGAGCCACAATCCAAATGACATTTTGAATCAATTTTTCTACAGTCCAAAAAATCAATTTTCTGATGAAAAACGATGACCCGTGACCTGTCGAACTTCCTCCAAATGGTCAGAAATTGAAAGTTTGTTAATGTTTTGTTTTTTGACTGTAAATGACTATTGCATGTGAATTAGAACTCTTGGAACGAAAATAAGTGTGTTTAGAGTCATTTTAATGCCTGAAATTGGTCGAAATAGAAGCTTCTGAGTAGGATAAAAAGTCTGTAAAAATGGCAATTTTGGTCACATTGAGGCTTCGATAAGTAGTTATTCAACATGAGGCACAATCCAAATGACATTTTGAATCAATTTTTCTTCAGTCCAAAAAATCAATTTTCTGATGAAAAACGATGACCCGTGACCTGTCGAACTTCCTCCAAATGTTCATATATGGAAATTTTTTATTGTTTTGTTTTTTGACTGTAAATGACTATTGCATGTGAATTAGAACTATTGGAACTAAAATAAGTGTGTTTAGAGTCATTTTAATGCCTGAAATTGGTCGAAATAGAAGCTTCTGAGTAGGATAAAAAGTCTGTAAAAATGGCAATTTTGGTCACATTGAGGCTTCGATAAGTAGTTATTCAACATGAGGCACAATCCAAATGACATTTTGAATCAATTTTTCTACAGTCCAAAAAATCAATTTTCTGATGAAAAACGATGACCCGTGACCTGTCGAACTTCCTCCAAATGGTCAGAAATTGAAAGTTTGTTAATGTTTTGTTTTTTGACTGTAAATGACTATTGCATGTGAATTAGAACTCTTGGAACGAAAATAAGTGTGTTTAGAGTCATTTTAATGCCTGAAATTGGTCGAAATAGAAGCTTCTGAGTAGGATAAAAAGTCTGTAAAAATGGCAATTTTGGTCACATTGAGGCTTCGATAAGTAGTTATTCAACATGAGGCACAATCCAAATGACATTTTGAATCAATTTTTCTACAGTCCAAAAAATCAATTTTCTGATGAAAAACGATGACCCGTGACCTGTCGAACTTCCTCCAAATGGTCATATATGGAAATTTTTTATTGTTTTGTTTTTTGACTGTAAATGACTATTGCATGTGAATTAGAACTATTGGAACTAAAATAAGTGTGTTTAGAGTCATTTTAATGCCTGAAATTGGTCGAAATAGAAGCTTCTGAGTAGGATAAAAAGTCTGTAAAAATGGCAATTTTGGTCACATTGAGGCTTCGATAAGTAGTTATTCAACATGAGGCACAATCCAAATGACATTTTGAATCAATTTTTCTACAGTCCAAAAAATCAATTTTCTGATGAAAAACGATGACCCGTGACCTGTCGAACTTCCTCCAAATGGTCAGAAATTGAAAGTTTGTTAATGTTTTGTTTTTTGACTGTAAATGACTATTGCATGTGAATTAGAACTCTTGGAACGAAAATAAGTGTGTTTAGAGTCATTTTAATGCCTGAAATTGGTCGAAATAGAAGCTTCTGAGTAGGATAAAAAGTCTGTAAAAATGGCAATTTTGGTCACATTGAGGCTTCGATAAGTAGTTATTCAACATGAGGCACAATCCAAATGACATTTTGAATCAATTTTTCTACGGTCCAAAAAATCAATTTTCTGATGAAAAACGATGACCCGTGACCTGTCGAACTTCCTCCAAATGGTCATATATGGAAATTTTTTATTGTTTTGTTTTTTGACTGTAAATGACTATTGCATGTGAATTAGAACTATTGGAACTAAAATAAGTGTGTTTAGAGTCATTTTAATGCCTGAAATTGGTCGAAATAGAAGCTTCTGAGTAGGATAAAAAGTCTGTAAAAATGGCAATTTTGGTCACATTGAGGCTTCGAAAAGTAGTTATTCAACATGAGGCACAATCCAAATGACATTTTGAATCAATTTTTCTACAGTCCAAAAAATCAATTTTCTGATGAAAAACGATGACCCGTGACCTGTCGAACTTCCTCCAAATGGTCAGAAATTGAAATTTTTTAATGTTTTGTTTTTTGACTGTAAATGACTATTGCATGTGAATTAGAACTCTTGGAACTAAAATAAGTGTGTTTAGAGTCATTTTAATGCCTGAAATTGGTCAAAATAGAAGCTTCTGAGTAGGATAAAAAGTTTGTAAAAATAGAAATTTTGGTCACATTGAGGCTTTGAAAAGTAGTTATTCAACATGAGGCACTATCCAAATGACATTTTGAATCAATTTTTCTACAGACCAAAAAAATCAATTTTCTGATGAAAAACGATGACCCGTGACCTGTTGAACTTTCTCCAGATGGTCAGAAATGGTAATTTTTTAATGTTTTGTTTTTTGACTGTAAATGACTATTGCATGTGAATTAGAACTCTTGGAACGAAAATAAGTGTGTTTAGAGTCATTTTAATGCCTGAAATTGGTCGAAATAGAAGCTTCTGAGTAGGAGAAAAAGTCTGTAAAATTGGCGATTTTGGTCACATTGTGGCTTCAAAAAGTAGTTATTTAACATGAGGCACAATCCAAATTACATTTTACCATCAAATTTTATACAGTCCAAAAAAATCAATTTTCTGATGAAAAACGATGACCCGTGACCTGTCGAATTTTCTCCAGATGGTCAGAAATGGTAATTTTTTAATGTTTAAGTTTTTTGAATGTAAATGACTATTGCATTTGAATTAGAACTCTTGGAACTAAAATAAGTGTGTTTAGAGTCATTTTAATGCCTGAAATTGGTCAAAATAGAAGCTTCAGAGTAGGAGAAAAAGTCTGTAAAAATGGCAATTTTGGTCACATTGAGGCTTCAAAAAGTAGTTATTCAACATGAGCCACAATCCAAATGACATTTTGAATCAATTTTTCTACAGTCCAAAAAATCAATTTTCTGATGAAAAACGATGACCCGTGACCTGTCGAACTTCCTCCAAATGGTCATATATGGACATTTTTTATTGTTTTGTTTTTTGACTGTAAATGACTATTGCATGTGAATTAGAACTCTTGGAACTAAAATAAGTGTGTTTAGAGTCATTGTAATGCCTGAAATTGGTCGAAATAGAAGCTTCTGAGTAGGATAAAAAGTCTGTAAAAATGGCAATTTTGGTCACATTGAGGCTTCGATAAGTAGTTATTCAACATGAGGCACAATCCAAATGACATTTTGAATCAATTTTTCTACAGTCCAAAAAATCAATTTTCTGATGAAAAACGATGACCCGTGACCTGTCGAACTTCCTCCAAATGGTCAGAAATTGAAAGTTTGTTAATGTTTTGTTTTTTGACTGTAAATGACTATTGCATGTGAATTAGAACTCTTGGAACGAAAATAAGTGTGTTTAGAGTCATTTTAATGCCTGAAATTGGTCGAAATAGAAGCTTCTGACTAGGATAAAAAGTCTGTAAAAATGGCATTTTTGGTCACATTGAGGCTTTGAAAAGTAGTTATTCAACATGAGGCACTATCCAAATGACATTTTGAATCAATTTTTCTACAGACCAAAAAATCAATTTTCTGATGAAAAACGATGACCCGTGACCTGTCGAACTTTCTCCAGATGGTCAGAAATGGGAATTTTTTAATGTTTTGTTTTTTGACTGTAAATGACTATTGCATGTGAATTAGAACTCTTGGAACTAAAATAAGTGTGTTTATAGTCATTTTAATGCCTGAAATTGGTCGAAATAGAAGCTTCTGAGTAGGAGAAAAAGTCTGTAAAATTGGCGATTTTGGTCACATTGCGGCTTCAAAAAGTATTTATTTAACATGAGGCACAATCCAAATGACATTTTAAATCAAATTATCTACAGTTCAAAAAATCAATTTTCTAATGAAAAACGATGACCCCGTGACCTGTCGAACTTCCTGCAAATGGTCAGAAATGGAAATTTTTTGATGTTTTGTTTTTTTACTGTAAATGACTATTGCATTTGAATTAGAACTCTTGGAACTAAAATAAGTGTGTTTAGAGTCATTTTAATGTCTGAAATTGGTCGAAATAGAAGCTTCTGAGTAGGATAAAAAGTCTGTAAAAATGGCAATTTTGGTCACATTGAGGCTTCAAAAAGTAGTTATTCAACATGAGGAACAATCCAAATGACATTTTGAATCAAAATTTCTAAAGTCCAAAAAATCAATTTTCTGATGAAATACGATGACCCGTGACCTGTCGAACTTTCTCCAGATGGTCAGAAATGGGAATTTTTTAATGTTTTGTTTTTTGACTGTAAATGACTATTGCATGTGAATTAGAACTCTTGGAACTAAAATAAGTGTGTTTATAGTCATTTTAATGCCTGAAATTGGTCGAAATAGAAGCTTCTGAGTAGGAGAAAAAGTCTGTAAAATTGGCGATTTTGGTAACATTGCGACTTCAAAAAGTAGTTATTTAACATGAGGCACAATCCAAATGACATTTTAAATCAAATTATCTACAGTTCAAAAAATCAATTTTCTAATGAAAAACGATGACCCGTGACCTGTCGAACTTCCTGCAAATGGTCAGAAATGGAAATTTTTTGATTTTTTTTTTTTTTACTGTAAATGACTATTGCATGTGAATTAGGACTATTGGAACTAAAATAGGTGTGTATACAGTCATTTTAATGCCTGAAATTGGGCGAAATAGAAGCTTCTGAGTAGGATAAAAAGTCTGTAAAAATGGAAATTTTGGTCACATTGAGGCTTCGAAAAGTAGTTATTCAACATGAGGCACAATCCAAATGACATTTTGAATCAATTTTTCTACAATCCAAAAAATCAATTTTCTGATGAAAAACGATGACCCGTGACCTGTCGAACTTCCTCCAAATGGTCAGAAATTGAAAGTATGTTAATGTTTTGTTTTTTGACTGTAAATGACTATTGCATGTGAATTAGAACTCTTGGAACGAAAATAAGTGTGTTTAGAGTCATTTTAATGCCTGAAATTGGTCGAAATAGAAGCTTCTGAGTAGGAGAAAAAGTCTGTAAAATTGGCGATTTTGGTCACATTGCGGCTTCAAAAAGTAGTTATTTAACATGAGGCACAATCCAAATTACATTTTACCATCAAATTTTATACAGTCCAAAAAAATCAATTTTCTGATGAAAAACGATGACCCGTGACCTGTCGAATTTTCTCCAGATGGTCAGAAATGGTAATTTTTTAATGTTTAAGTTTTTTGAATGTAAATGACTATTGCATTTGAATTAGAACTCTTGGAACTAAAATAAGTGTGTTTAGAGTCATTTTAATGCCTGAAATTGGTCAAAATAGAAGCTTCAGAGTAGGAGAAAAAGTCTGTAAAAATGGCAATTTTGGTCACATTGAGGCTTCAAAAAGTAGTTATTCAACATGAGCCACAATCCAAATGACATTTTGAATCAATTTTTCTACAGTCCAAAAAATCAATTTTCTGATGAAAAACGATGACCCGTGACCTGTCGAACTTCCTCCAAATGGTCATATATGGACATTTTTTATTGTTTTGTTTTTTGACTGTAAATGACTATTGCATGTGAATTAGAACTCTTGGAACTAAAATAAGTGTGTTTAGAGTCATTGTAATGCCTGAAATTGGTCGAAATAGAAGCTTCTGAGTAGGATAAAAAGTCTGTAAAAATGGCAATTTTGGTCACATTGAGGCTTCGATAAGTAGTTATTCAACATGAGGCACAATCCAAATGACATTTTGAATCAATTTTTCTACAGTCCAAAAAATCAATTTTCTGATGAAAAACGATGACCCGTGACCTGTCGAACTTCCTCCAAATGGTCAGAAATTGAAAGTTTGTTAATGTTTTGTTTTTTGACTGTAAATGACTATTGCATGTGAATTAGAACTCTTGGAACGAAAATAAGTGTGTTTAGAGTCATTTTAATGCCTGAAATTGGTCGAAATAGAAGCTTCTGAGTAGGATAAAAAGTCTGTAAAAATGGCATTTTTGGTCACATTGAGGCTTCAAAAAGTAGTTATTCAACATGAGGAACAATCCAAATGACATTTTGAATCAATTCTTCTACAGACCAAAAAAATCAATTTTCTGATGAAAAACGATGACCCGTGACCTGTTGAACTTTCTCCAGATGGTCAGAAATGGTAATTTTTTAATGTTTTGTTTTTTGACTGTAAATGACTATTGCATGTGAATTAGAACTCTTGGAACTAAAATAAGTGTGTTTATAGTCATTTTAATGCCTGAAATTGGTCGAAATAGAAGCTTCTGAGTAGGAGAAAAAGTCTGTAAAATTGGCGATTTTGGTCACATTGCGGCTTCAAAAAGTAGTTATTTAACATGAGGCACAATCCAAATTACATTTTACCATCAAATTTTATACAGTCCAAAAAAATCAATTTTCTGATGAAAAACGATGACCCGTGACCTGTCGAACTTTCTGCAAATGGTCAGAAACGGAAATTTTTTGATGTTTTGTTTTTTTACTGTAAATGACTATTGCATTTGAATTAGAACTCTTGGAACTAAAATAAGTGTGTTTATAGTCATTTTAATGCCTGAAATTAGTCGAAATAGAAGCTTCTGAGTAGGAGAAAAAGTCTGTAAAATTGGCGATTTTGGTCACATTGCGGCTTCAAAAAGTAGTTATTTAACGTGAGGCACAATCCAAATGACATTTTAAATCAAATTATCTACAGTTCAAAAAATCAATTTTCTAATGAAAAACGATGACCCGTGACCTGTCGAACTTCCTGCAAATGGTCAGAAATGGAAATTTTTTGATGTTTTTTTTTTTTTACTGTAAATGACTATTGCATGTGAATTAGGACTATTGGAACTAAAATAGGTGTGTATACAGTCATTTTAATGCCTGAAATTGGGCGAAATAGAAGCTTCTGAGTAGGATAAAAAGTCTGTAAAAATGGAAATTTTGGTCACATTGAGGCTTCGAAAAGTAGTTATTCAACATGAGGCACAATCCAAATGACATTTTGAATCAATTTTTCTACAGTCCAAAAAATCAATTTTCTGATGAAAAACGATGACCCGTGACCTGTCGAACTTCCTCCAAATGGTCAGAAATTGAAAGTTTGTTAATGTTTTGTTTTTTGACTGTAAATGACTATTGCATGTGAATTAGAACTCTTGGAACGAAAATAAGTGTGTTTAGAGTCATTTTAATGCCTGAAATTGGTCGAAATAGAAGCTTCTGAGTAGGAGAAAAAGTCTGTAAAATTGGCGATTTTGGTCACATTGCGGCTTCACAAAGTAGTTATTTAACATGAGGCACAATCCAAATTACATTTTACCATCAAATTTTATACAGTCCAAAAAAATCAATTTTCTGATGAAAAACGATGACCCGTGACCTGTCGAATTTTCTCCAGATGGTCAGAAATGGTAATTTTTTAATGTTTAAGTTTTTTGAATGTAAATGACTATTGCATTTGAATTAGAACTCTTGGAACTAAAATAAGTGTGTTTAGAGTCATTTTAATGCCTGAAATTGGTCAAAATAGAAGCTTCAGAGTAGGAGAAAAAGTCTGTAAAAATGGCAATTTTGGTCACATTGAGGCTTCAAAAAGTAGTTATTCAACATGAGCCACAATCCAAATGACATTTTGAATCAATTTTTCTACAGTCCAAAAAATCAATTTTCTGATGAAAAACGATGACCCGTGACCTGTCGAACTTCCTCCAAATGGTCAGAAATTGAAAGTTTGTTAATGTTTTGTTTTTTGACTGTAAATGACTATTGCATGTGAATTAGAACTCTTGGAACGAAAATAAGTGTGTTTAGAGTCATTTTAATGCCTGAAATTGGTCGAAATAGAAGCTTCTGAGTAGGATAAAAAGTCTGTAAAAATGGCAATTTTGGTCACATTGAGGCTTCGATAAGTAGTTATTCAACATGAGGCACAATCCAAATGACATTTTGAATCAATTTTTCTACAGTCCAAAAAATCAATTTTCTGATGAAAAACGATGACCCGTGACCTGTCGAACTTCCTCCAAATGGTCATATATGGAAATTTTTTATTGTTTTGTTTTTTGACTGTAAATGACTATTGCATGTGAATTAGAACTATTGGAACTAAAATAAGTGTGTTTAGAGTCATTTTAATGCCTGAAATTGGTCGAAATAGAAGCTTCTGAGTAGGATAAAAAGTCTGTAAAAATGGCAATTTTGGTCACATTGAGGCTTCGATAAGTAGTTATTCAACATGAGGCACAATCCAAATGACATTTTGAATCAATTTTTCTACAGTCCAAAAAATCAATTTTCTGATGAAAAACGATGACCCGTGACCTGTCGAACTTCCTCCAAATGGTCAGAAATTGAAAGTTTGTTAATGTTTTGTTTTTTGACTGTAAATGACTATTGCATGTGAATTAGAACTCTTGGAACGAAAATAAGTGTGTTTAGAGTCATTTTAATGCCTGAAATTGGTCGAAATAGAAGCTTCTGAGTAGGATAAAAAGTCTGTAAAAATGGCAATTTTGGTCACATTGAGGCTTCGATAAGTAGTTATTCAACATGAGGCACAATCCAAATGACATTTTGAATCAATTTTTCTACAGTCCAAAAAATCAATTTTCTGATGAAAAACGATGACCCGTGACCTGTCGAACTTCCTCCAAATGGTCATATATGGAAATTTTTTATTGTTTTGTTTTTTGACTGTAAATGACTATTGCATGTGAATTAGAACTATTGGAACTAAAATAAGTGTGTTTAGAGTCATTTTAATGCCTGAAATTGGTCGAAATAGAAGCTTCTGAGTAGGATAAAAAGTCTGTAAAAATGGCAATTTTGGTCACATTGAGGCTTCGAAAAGTAGTTATTCAACATGAGGCACAATCCAAATGACATTTTGAATCAATTTTTCTACAGTCCAAAAAATCAATTTTCTGATGAAAAACGATGACCCGTGACCTGTCGAACTTCCTCCAAATGGTCAGAAATTGAAATTTTTTAATGTTTTGTTTTTTGACTGTAAATGACTATTGCATGTGAATTAGAACTCTTGGAACTAAAATAAGTGTGTTTAGAGTCATTTTAATGCCTGAAATTGGTCAAAATAGAAGCTTCTGAGTAGGATAAAAAGTTTGTAAAAATAGAAATTTTGGTCACATTGAGGCTTTGAAAAGTAGTTATTCAACATGAGGCACTATTCAAATGACATTTTGAATCAATTTTTCTACAGACCAAAAAATCAATTTTCTGATGAAAAACGATGACCCGTGACCTGTCGAACTTTCTCCAGATGGTCAGAAATGGGAATTTTTTAATGTTTTGTTTTTTGACTGTAAATGACTATTGCATGTGAATTAGAACTCTTGGAACTAAAATAAGTGTGTTTCGAGTCATTGTAATGCCTGAAATTGGTTGAAATAGAAGCTTCTGAGTAGGAGAAAAAGTCTGTAAAAATTGCAATTTTGGTCACATTGAGGCTTCAAAAAGTAGTTATTCAACATGAGGAACAATCCAAATGACATTTTGAATCAATTCTTCTACAGACCAAAAAAATCAATTTTCTGATGAAAAACGATGACCCGTGACCTGTTGAGCTTTCTCCAGATGGTCAGAAATGGTAATTTTTTAATGTTTTGTTTTTTGACTGTAAATGACTATTGCATGTGAATTAGAACTCTTGGAACTAAAATAAGTGTGTTTATAGTCATTTTAATGCCTGAAATTGGTCGAAATAGAAGCTTCTGAGTAGGAGAAAAAGTCTGTAAAATTGGCGATTTTGGTCACATTGCGGCTTCAAAAAGTATTTATTTAACATGAGGCACAATCCAAATGACATTTTAAATCAAATTATCTACAGTTCAAAAAATCAATTTTCTAATGAAAAACGATGACCCGTGACCTGTCGAACTTCCTGCAAATGGTCAGAAATGGAAATTTTTTGATGTTTTGTTTTTTTACTGTAAATGACTATTGCATTTGAATTAGAACTCTTGGAACTAAAATAAGTGTGTTTATAGTCATTTTAATGCCTGAAATTGGTCGAAATAGAAGCTTCTGAGTAGGAGAAAAAGTCTGTAAAATTGGCGATTTTGGTCACATTGCGGCTTCAAAAAGTAGTTATTTACCATGAGGCACAATCCAAATGACATTTTAAATCAAATTATCTACAGTTCAAAAAATCAATTTTCTAATGAAAAACGATGACCCGTGACCTGTCGAACTTCCTGCAAATGGTCAGAAATGGAAATTTTTTGATGTTTTTTTTTTTTTTACTGTAAATGACTATTGCATGTGAATTAGGACTATTGGAACTAAAATAGGTGTGTATACAGTCATTTTAATGCCTGAAATTGCGCGAAATAGAAGCTTCTGAGTAGGATAAAAAGTCTGTAAAAATGGAAATTTTGGTCACATTGAGGCTTCGAAAAGTAGTTATTCAACATGAGGCACAATCCAAATGACATTTTGAATCAATTTTTCTACAATCCAAAAAATCAATTTTCTGATGGAAAACGATGACCCGTGACCTGTCGAACTTCCTCCAAATGGTCAGAAATTGAAAGTATGTTAATGTTTTGTTTTTTGACTGTAAATGACTATTGCATGTGAATTAGAACTCTTGGAACGAAAATAAGTGTGTTTAGAGTCATTTTAATGCCTGAAATTGGTCGAAATAGAAGCTTCTGAGTAGGAGAAAAAGTCTGTAAAATTGGCGATTTTGGTCACATTGCGGCTTCAAAAAGTAGTTATTTAACATGAGGCACAATCCAAATTACATTTTACCATCAAATTTTATACAGTCCAAAAAAATCAATTTTCTGATGAAAAACGATGACCCGTGACCTGTCGAATTTTCTCCAGATGGTCAGAAATGGTAATTTTTTAATGTTTAAGTTTTTTGAATGTAAATGACTATTGCATTTGAATTAGAACTCTTGGAACTAAAATAAGTGTGTTTAGAGTCATTTTAATGCCTGAAATTGGTCAAAATAGAAGCTTCAGAGTAGGAGAAAAAGTCTGTAAAAATGGCAATTTTGGTCACATTGAGGCTTCAAAAAGTAGTTATTCAACATGAGCCACAATCCAAATGACATTTTGAATCAATTTTTCTACAGTCCAAAAAATCAATTTTCTGATGAAAAACGATGACCCGTGACCTGTCGAACTTCCTCCAAATGGTCATATATGGACATTTTTTATTGTTTTGTTTTTTGACTGTAAATGACTATTGCATGTGAATTAGAACTCTTGGAACTAAAATAAGTGTGTTTAGAGTCATTGTAATGCCTGAAATTGGTCGAAATAGAAGCTTCTGAGTAGGATAAAAAGTCTGTAAAAATGGCAATTTTGGTCACATTGAGGCTTCGATAAGTAGTTATTCAACATGAGGCACAATCCAAATGACATTTTGAATCAATTTTTCTACAGTCCAAAAAATCAATTTTCTGATGAAAAACGATGACCCGTTGTTAGATCTGGGGGTCTCTAGTTGGCAGGGTAGGTACCACTGTCCAAGTAGGGACCCTTGCTTCTAGTCAGGGAAAGGGGGATACACTGTTAAGATAACCCCTGCTCACCCTCTAGGTAGCTTGGCCTGAGCAGTCTAGGCTATCAAAGGCAATGTGTAAAGTATTTGTACCAACACTCACAGTAACACAGTGAAAACACCACAGATTTACTCCACACCAGTTTTAGAAAAATAATGTATCTTTACTAAAAACTCCACAAGACCAAATATTACAGACAAACCAACATATAATTCAAAAAGGTTACTTTAAGGATAGTTCAAGAGTTTGCAGAAAGTACTCCAGGATGTCAAAGTCAGTGTCCTGCACAATGCGGCTCTCAATGCACAAAATGCGACACTTTCGTGCCCAACAGTACCTGTAGTTGCGATAAGGTTCCCAAAAGCTATAACAAGGAAGATGGCAAAGGCGATGCGATGCTCCTGAGATCCTGGGGAGGCTTTGCAGCAGCCCTGCTTCACGCAGCAGAGGTGGATGCGCCGGCTCCGATCTGTAGGGGGAGGATGCGATACCTTTGGCTTTCGTTGCGTAGGTTTCTTAGGGGGAAGCTTCACGCACAGGTTCGATGCGACACTCTTCGATGTGGTGCGATGCGTGGCGCAGCGTTGCCTTCCGGCGCCGCAACTCTCGATGCGCCACGGAACGGGACTCTGCGTCGACGCACGCAGCGATTGGAGACTTTTCACGCACCGGCAGTGGTGCGGCCCGCAAACTGATTCTGCGACAACCCTCGCAATGGCAGGAAGCTTCACGCTTCGGGACGATGCTCGACGCACTCGGCGATGCGGAGACCCTGCGTGTTGCGATGGTGCCGCGATGAAATTTTCCACGCACTTTCGTCTTGCGACACGCAATCGGATGATGCGCTGGGTACCAGTCACTCTTGTTCACGCTTCTGCTTCCCAGCTCCCTCAACACAGCAAAAACGACCTCCTGAAGCCCCAAGACTGGGCAAGCACTCCAAGGCAGGTCAGAACTCTCTCAGCAGAGTTCCAGGGGAGCTGGTGGTGAAGTCCTTTTGTTCCTGGGACTTCTTAACAGGGAGCCAGCTCTTCTCAGGCCCTTGGAGATCAGAATCAAAAGAAGGGGACACAGCAAAGTCCTTCCCCTCTCCTTGGCAGCAAAGCAAAACAGCAAGCAGGCAGTCTTCTCCTCTTCAGTTTCTTCCAGCTTTCTCCTTGGCAGAGGTGTCTTCTTAGTTCCAAAGTGATCTAAAGTTTTAGGTGTCTGGGGTCCTCTTCTTATACCCCTCCAAGTCTTTGTCTCTTGTGTTTCAGTGGGGGGATTCCCCTGCTCAAACCGGTTCCTGGGTGTGCTCTGCTCTGGAGCACCTGGTTCCTTTCAGAGTGAGGGGCAGGGTCGTTAGACGCTCAGCAGGAGGTGGAGCCTTCTTTGTGCCAGCAGAGGCAGAGTCCTCAGCCTGGCCAGCAGGGGGTGGAGCCAGCTTTGTGTTTGTCAGGGGCAGCCCTATTCAGACCCAGGGACTACTCCTCCCACCCATCTAAAGCAGATCTCCCTATTCACCCTGCTGCTGGCTCATCCAGGCTCCTGGAGCCACCTAGCACATCACCTGACACCAGTCAGCCAACCAGCACACAGGCACACAGGAAGGTTAAACAGGAGAATAGCTACTTTCTAAAAAGTGCTATTCTCACACAGTGAATTTAAAAACCATCTTGCTAAAAAGATGTATAATTAAATTCTGAACACAGAGATACCAAACTTGGATTTTCTATCTTGCCCTTATGGGAAGATAGGCATGTAAACAGCCTTCCCCATTCTATCCTATGGGCAAGATAGCCTCTCAGCAGTGAAAAACGAAAATGGCTGTGATTCACTACCAGGGCATGTTACACACCTCAGTACATGCCCTACCTTTGAGATACACTGCACCCAGCCCAGGGGGGTACCTAGGGCCACCATAGGGATGCCTGACATGTACAGAAAGGGAAGGATAAGGCCTGGTCAGTGGGTGCACTGGCCAGGTCGACATGGCAGTCCTGGACTGCACATAGGCACTGCAAGCAGGCCTAAGACATCATTTTAGCGCTACTCCTGTGGGTGGCACAATCAGTGCTGCAGCCCACTAGTAGCATTTGAATCACCAGCCCTGGCACACTCAGTGCACTTTACTAGGGGCTAACAGGTGAAACAAATATCCCAATCATGGATAACCAATCAACATAACAATTTATACAGAGAGCATATGCACTTTAGCACTGATCAGCAGTGGTAAAGTGCCCAGAGTCTTATTGCCAACAACCACGGGTCAGAAAAAATGAAGGAGGAAGAAGCAAAAAGTTTGGGGATAACCCTGCAAAAAGGGCCGTTTCCAACACAACCCCCTTCCAGCCTAAAGCCAGGGTAGACCAAGCGATACCTCGATGGGATTCCCTGCTTAGGGCGATAGAACACGGAAACTGGCCCAACCAGCAGGGCACTATTCCTGTTCTACGCCTTCCTGAACCCGGTTGGATCTCTCCATCCATACTCTCAGGGTCCACCAAGCCAACCCATGTGGAACCCTTCTCTTCACCTGTGGACACCACCTGTGCAGCACCTAGCCTTAACTTGCTCACAGATGTGTCCCAACAGACAGACAGCAAGCCGCAGTGACCAGTGACACTGGTCAGGGATGAGACCCAGGCCTTATGCCTCTCAGGGCCCTCAAACCCCTGTGGCATCAGAAGGTGGGGGGCAGTAGCCCCAGGTGCTGGGCACCCTTTGTCCACTTCCTTTCCTGTCAGGTCGGGTCTGACAACCTGGCACTGACCGACCAGCCCCGGGCCTGTATCCGGTGGCTGGACAGGAGGCTGGGGTAGGCTTTTCCATACCCAGTCCTCCTCTTCCTTGGGGCTCTGTACCCTCCCACCTGGAGCGGCACCCCCTTCTAGAATAGTCAGGGCACCTGCGGCAGGTGTCCTGCACCATTCACCCACCAGTTCAGGGGTTCTATCCTGCAACTGGGATCCCAGGTCAGGGGGGACACCCCGGACCTGGCCCTTCAACCTAGGGTCTACACCCTCCAGGTGAACCGGGGTCAGAGGCGAGGACTCCCTCCCTCTGCACCCCCTTCCAGAATTCTGCACCCTCCTACTCGGAGTGGTACACCTCAAAGACAAACTGGTAGAGACACTGCTTACAGATGTCCCTCCCTCCAGTTCAGGACCTCTCTCCAGCAACTGGTCTCCCAACCTAGGGTCTAAACCCTCCGGTTGCACACCTGCCTGGCATGCCAGGACTTCTGGGGACTCACACAGTATCTCCCCGAGGGTGACACATGACTCATGTGTCTCGTGACAGTCTGCCTGGCGCAGATCTCCCGGCCCCTGTCCACCTGACAGTGCGCAAAGATCCCCCAGGACAGAATGGGTGTCACCATGGTCACTCCTAGGGGACTCAGCCCTTCTGGCTTGTCCCTGACACACTGGTTCTCCCACTGGGGAACACATCCCCCTCTCACCCCTCAGTCTGGACTTCTGCACCCTCCCAACTGGAGCGGTACCGCCAGACACCAGAACCACTGGAGCTCTGTTTACAGAGGCTCCAGGTTCTCCTGACACTAGGAGATCCTCCTCAAATGGCCTACTAGCACCGTCTAGGCCCCCAACCTGGTGTTCCCTTAAGAAACCCTCCAGGCCCTGAGACTGGGTTTTGGGCACCTTGGGACCCACAGTCCCACACTCACCCCTTCTCCACTGAGACAGGACGTGAGCCCCTACACCCCTCCCACTACACTGGGACCTAACCGGGCTACACTGAACCTCTTCCACCTCACAGGTCTGGAAGATATCTGGGCCACTCCTTTTGGGATCACTCCCCAATGCCTCTCCAGACCTTTTGGCATCCAACCAAAGGTCTGCCTCCAACGCAAGCTCTCTTGAACCAGAGAACTCACACTCCACCGGGTGTTGGCACAGCTCTGGAAAACAGGGACTTAAAATATGCTCTCCAACAAATGAATCACACAGCCCCCCACAGTTGTTAACCAAGCTACCGTTTGCCTCACCCTCCAGTGCCTCACACAAGTACCCCACACCACTCTCCTGAGATTGGCAAGACAGTACCTGACTGTCTCTGTCACACAACTCACACTCTTCTGGGCGGTCTTCACACTCACACACCAAGGTTTCTACCATGGGGGAACCCCTCTCCCTGTACCTCTCATCTAGGTTCAGTAGAGTGTCCCTCCCACCACTAGGAATATGGTCCCCTGTGCCAGTTCCCCAATCCACTTCAGGGACACTGCACTCCACTGGAACTACATCATAAACCTGAACCCCCTGGTGTATGTCAACCCCCTCCCTCAAGTTAGGCGCCACATCTCTGGGTGTTTGTACCTTTCTCTCAGCACTGGATATTACAATCTTGCTGCCACCATCTGAGCTGGACTCCACCTCCAACTCAACAAAGCTCACTTCTTGAGCTAACCATTCTTCTTCAGCTGAGACACTCATGGCCTCAAGCCTCTCGAGCTCCAAATCAAGCTCCCTCATCCTCAACTCATGAGCCAGAAGCAATTTCTTCTCCTCCAAGGCACGGGCATTCCTGCTCTCCTCCGCCGCCTTGTCTACTTCCGATTGCTTCATTTTCATTTTCATTATTTCCAATTCATGGTTTCTCACCCTTTGATTCTCCTCCAACTCCTCTGGAGTGAGCCCCCTACTGGAATGGGAGCTGCCAGCCCTTGAGACTGCTCTGCCCACGGGCAGATCTTGGGGAATAAAACCATTCTCTTCATCTGCATCATCTTCCTCTTGGGCCTCCCAACAGGCCTTCAAGAATCTTTGTAGCACATCCTTTCTAGATCCGCTTTTTACAGGGCAACCAAGGTCTTTGCAGAATTGCTTGAGCTCCTCAACTTTGTACGAATACAAATCCTCAATGGAAAACTCCAATTCTGCCCTCTCACTTGTTGCCATCTGAGACATGATGCTGTTGAAGAGTTACTCAAAAATAGAATCAAAAATAATACAGTATGTGGTTGTCTATTGGTCTGCACTCCTAGTGATGTACACCAATTACTGTGGGTCAAGTACAAATACAAGTTCAATCCTCACCGCTGACCACCAATGTTAGATCTGGGGGTCTCTAGTTGGCAGGGTAGGTACCACTGTCCAAGTAGGGACCCTTGCTTCTAGTCAGGGAAAGGGGGATACACTGTTAAGATAACCCCTGCTCACCCTCTAGGTAGCTTGGCCTGAGCAGTCTAGGCTATCAAAGGCAATGTGTAAAGTATTTGTACCAACACTCACAGTAACACAGTGAAAACACCACAGATTTACTCCACACCAGTTTTAGAAAAATAATGTATCTTTACTAAAAACTCCACAAGACCAAATATTACAGACAAACCAACATATAATTCAAAAAGGTTACTTTAAGGATAGTTCAAGAGTTTGCAGAAAGTACTCCAGGATGTCAAAGTCAGTGTCCTGCACAATGCGGCTCTCAATGCACAAAATGCGACACTTTCGTGCCCAACAGTACCTGTAGTTGCGATAAGGTTCCCAAAAGCTATAACAAGGAAGATGGCAAAGGCGATGCGATGCTCCTGAGATCCTGGGGAGGCTTTGCAGCAGCCCTGCTTCACGCAGCAGAGGTGGATGCGCCGGCTCCGATCTGTAGGGGGAGGATGCGATACCTTTGGCTTTCGTTGCGTAGGTTTCTTAGGGGGAAGCTTCACGCACAGGTTCGATGCGACACTCTTCGATGTGGTGCGATGCGTGGCGCAGCGTTGCCTTCCGGCGCCGCAACTCTCGATGCGCCACGGAACGGGACTCTGCGTCGACGCACGCAGCGATTGGAGACTTTTCACGCACCGGCAGTGGTGCGGCCCGCAAACTGGTTCTGCGACAACCCTCGCAATGGCAGGAAGCTTCACGCTTCGGGACGATGCTCGACGCACTCGGCGATGCGGAGACCCTGCGTGTTGCGATGGTGCCGCGATGAAATTTTCCACGCACTTTCGTCTTGCGACACGCAATCGGATGATGCGCTGGGTACCAGTCACTCTTGTTCACGCTTCTGCTTCCCAGCTCCCTCAACACAGCAAAAACGACCTCCTGAAGCCCCAAGACTGGGCAAGCACTCCAAGGCAGGTCAGAACTCTCTCAGCAGAGTTCCAGGGGAGCTGGTGGTGAAGTCCTTTTGTTCCTGGGACTTCTTAACAGGGAGCCAGCTCTTCTCAGGCCCTTGGAGATCAGAATCAAAAGAAGGGGACACAGCAAAGTCCTTCCCCTCTCCTTGGCAGCAAAGCAAAACAGCAAGCAGGCAGTCTTCTCCTCTTCAGTTTCTTCCAGCTTTCTCCTTGGCAGAGGTGTCTTCTTAGTTCCAAAGTGATCTAAAGTTTTAGGTGTCTGGGGTCCTCTTCTTATACCCCTCCAAGTCTTTGTCTCTTGTGTTTCAGTGGGGGGATTCCCCTGCTCAAACCGGTTCCTGGGTGTGCTCTGCTCTGGAGCACCTGGTTCCTTTCAGAGTGAGGGGCAGGGTCGTTAGACGCTCAGCAGGAGGTGGAGCCTTCTTTGTGCCAGCAGAGGCAGAGTCCTCAGCCTGGCCAGCAGGGGGTGGAGCCAGCTTTGTGTTTGTCAGGGGCAGCCCTATTCAGACCCAGGGACTACTCCTCCCACCCATCTAAAGCAGATCTCCCTATTCACCCTGCTGCTGACTCATCCAGGCTCCTGGAGCCACCTAGCACATCACCTGACACCAGTCAGCCAACCAGCACACAGGCACACAGGAAGGTTAAACAGGAGAATAGCTACTTTCTAAAAAGTGCTATTCTCACACAGTGAATTTAAAAACCATCTTGCTAAAAAGATGTATAATTAAATTCTGAACACAGAGATACCAAACTTGGATTTTCTATCTTGCCCTTATGGGAAGATAGGCATGTAAACAGCCTTCCCCATTCTATCCTATGGGCAAGATAGCCTCTCAGCAGTGAAAAACGAAAATGGCTGTGATTCACTACCAGGGCATGTTACACACCTCAGTACATGCCCTACCTTTGAGATACACTGCACCCAGCCCAGGGGGGTACCTAGGGCCACCATAGGGATGCCTGACATGTACAGAAAGGGAAGGATAAGGCCTGGTCAGTGGGTGCACTGGCCAGGTCGACATGGCAGTCCTGGACTGCACATAGGCACTGCAAGCAGGCCTAAGACATCATTTTAGCGCTACTCCTGTGGGTGGCACAATCAGTGCTGCAGCCCACTAGTAGCATTTGAATCACCAGCCCTGGCACACTCAGTGCACTTTACTAGGGGCTAACAGGTGAAACAAATATCCCAATCATGGATAACCAATCAACATAACAATTTATACAGAGAGCATATGCACTTTAGCACTGATCAGCAGTGGTAAAGTGCCCAGAGTCTTATTGCCAACAACCACGGGTCAGAAAAAATGAAGGAGGAAGAAGCAAAAAGTTTGGGGATAACCCTGCAAAAAGGGCCGTTTCCAACACCCGTGACCTGTCGAACTTCCTCCAAATGGTCAGAAATTGAAAGTTTGTTAATGTTTTGTTTTTTGACTGTAAATGACTATTGCATGTGAATTAGAACTCTTGGAACGAAAATAAGTGTGTTTAGAGTCATTTTAATGCCTGAAATTGGTCGAAATAGAAGCTTCTGAGTAGGATAAAAAGTCTGTAAAAATGGCAATTTTGGTCACATTGAGGCTTCGATAAGTAGTTATTCAACATGAGGCACAATCCAAATGACATTTTGAATCAATTTTTCTACAGTCCAAAAAATCAATTTTCTGATGAATAACGATGACCCGTGACCTGTCGAACTTCCTCCAAATGGTCATATATGGAAATTTTTTATTGTTTTGTTTGTTGACTGTAAATGACTATTGCATGTGAATTAGAACTATTGGAACTAAAATAAGTGTGTTTAGAGTCATTTTAATGCCTGAAATTGGTCAAAATAGAAGCTTCTGAGTAGGATAAAAAGTTTGTAAAAATAGAAATTTTGGTCACATTGAGGCTTTGAAAAGTAGTTATTCAACATGAGGCACTATCCAAATGACATTTTGAATCAATTTTTCTACAGACCAAAAAATCAATTTTCTGATGAAAAACGATGACCCGTGACCTGTCGAACTTTCTCCAGATGGTCAGAAATGGGAATTTTTTAATGTTTTGTTTTTTGACTGTAAATGACTATTGCATGTGAATTAGAACTCTTGGAACTAAAATAAGTGTGTTTCGAGTCATTGTAATGCCTGAAATTGGTTGAAATAGAAGCTTCTGAGTAGGAGAAAAAGTCTGTAAAAATTGCAATTTTGGTCACATTGAGGCTTCAAAAAGTAGTTATTCAACATGAGGAACAATCCAAATGACATTTTGAATCAATTCTTCTACAGACCAAAAAAATCAATTTTCTGATGAAAAACGATGACCCGTGACCTGTTGAACTTTCTCCAGATGGTCAGAAATGGTAATTTTTTAATGTTTTGTTTTTTGACTGTAAATGACTATTGCATGTGAATTAGAACTCTTGGAACTAAAATAAGTGTGTTTATAGTCATTTTAATGCCTGAAATTGGTCGAAATAGAAGCTTCTGAGTAGGAGAAAAAGTCTGTAAAATTGGCGATTTTGGTCACATTGCGGCTTCAAAAAGTAGTATTTAACATGAGGCACAATCCAAATTACATTTTACCATCAAATTTTATACAGTCCAAAAAAATCAATTTTCTGATGAAAAACGATGACCCGTGACCTGTCGAATTTTCTCCAGATGGTCAGAAATGGTAATTTTTTAATGTTTAAGTTTTTTGAATGTAAATGACTATTGCATTTGAATTAGAACTCTTGGAACTAAAATAAGTGTGTTTAGAGTCATTTTAATGCCTGAAATTGGTCAAAATAGAAGCTTCAGAGTAGGAGAAAAGTCTGTAAAATTGGCGATTTTGGTCACATTGCGGCTTCAAAAAGTATTTATTTAACATGAGGCACAATCCAAATGACATTTTAAATCAAATTATCTACAGTTCAAAAAATCAATTTTCTAATGAAAAACGATGACCCGTGACCTGTCGAACTTCCTGCATATGGTCAGAAATGGAAATTTTTTGATGTTTTGTTTTTTTACTGTAAATGACTATTGCATTTGAATTAGAACTCTTGGAACTAAAATAAGTGTGTTTATAGTCATTTTAATGCCTGAAATTGGTCGAAATAGAAGCTTCTGAGTAGGAGAAAAAGTCTGTAAAATTGGCGATTTTGGTCACATTGCGGCTTCAAAAAGTAGTTATTTAACATGAGGCACAATCCAAATGACATTTTAAATCAAATTATCTACAGTTCAAAAAATCAATTTTCTAATGAAAAACGATGACCCGTGACCTGTCGAACTTCCTGCAAATGGTCAGAAATGGAAATTTTTTGATGTTTTTTTTTTTTTTACTGTAAATGACTATTGCATGTGAATTAGGACTATTGGAACTAAAATAGGTGTGTATACAGTCATTTTAATGCCTGAAATTGGGCGAAATAGAAGCTTCTGAGTAGGATAAAAAGTCTGTAAAAATGGAAATTTTGGTCACATTGAGGCTTCGAAAAGTATTTATTCAACATGAGGCACAATCCAAATGACATTTTGAATCAATTTTTCTACAATCCAAAAAATCAATTTTCTGATGAAAAACGATGACCCGTGACCTGTCGAACTTCCTCCAAATGGTCAGAAATTGAAAGTATGTTAATGTTTTGTTTTTTGACTGTAAATGACTATTGCATGTGAATTAGAACTCTTGGAACGAAAATAAGTGTGTTTAGAGTCATTTTAATGCCTGAAATTGGTCGAAATAGAAGCTTCTGAGTAGGAGAAAAAGTCTGTAAAATTGGCGATTTTGGTCACATTGCGGCTTCAAAAAGTAGTTATTTAACATGAGGCACAATCCAAATTACATTTTACCATCAAATTTTATACAGTCCAAAAAAATCAATTTTCTGATGAAAAACGATGACCCGTGACCTGTCGAATTTTCTCCAGATGGTCAGAAATGGTAATTTTTTAATGTTTAAGTTTTTTGAATGTAAATGACTATTGGATTTGAATTAGAACTCTTGGAACTAAAATAAGTGTGTTTAGAGTCATTTTAATGCCTGAAATTGGTCAAAATAGAGGGTTCAGAGTAGGAGAAAAAGTCTGTAAAAATAGCAATTTTGGTCACATTGAGGCTTCAAAAAGTAGTTATTCAACATGAGCCACAATCCAAATGACATTTTGAATCAATTTTTCTACAGTCCAAAAAATCAATTTTCTGATGAAAAACGATGACCCGTGACCTGTCGAACTTCCTCCAAATGGTCATATATGGACATTTTTTATTGTTTTGTTTTTTGACTGTAAATGACTATTGCATGTGAATTAGAACTCTTGGAACTAAAATAAGTGTGTTTAGAGTCATTGTAATGCCTGAAATTGGTCGAAATAGAAGCTTCTGAGTAGGATAAAAAGTCTGTAAAAATGGCAATTTTGGTCACATTGAGGCTTCGATAAGTAGTTATTCAACATGAGGCACAATCCAAATGACATTTTGAATCAATTTTTCTACAGTCCAAAAAATCAATTTTCTGATGAAAAACGATGACCCGTGACCTGTCGAACTTCCTCCAAATGGTCAGAAATTGAAAGTTTGTTAATGTTTTGTTTTTTGACTGTAAATGACTATTGCATGTGAATTAGAACTCTTGGAACGAAAATAAGTGTGTTTAGAGTCATTTTAATGCCTGAAATTGGTCGAAATAGAAGCTTCTGAGTAGGATAAAAAGTCTGTAAAAATGGCAATTTTGGTCACATTGAGGCTTCGATAAGTAGTTATTCAACATGAGGCACAATCCAAATGACATTTTGAATCAATTTTTCTACAGTCCAAAAAATCAATTTTCTGATGAAAAACGATGACCCGTGACCTGTCGAACTTCCTCCAAATGGTCATATATGGAAATTTTTTTATTGTTTTGTTTTTTGACTGTAAATGACTATTGCATGTGAATTAGAACTATTGGAAGTAAAATAAGTGTGTTTAGAGTCATTTTAATGCCTGAAATTGGTCAAAATAGAAGCTTCTGAGTAGGATAAAAAGTTTGTAAAAATAGAAATTTTGGTCACATTGAGGCTTTGAAAAGTAGTTATTCAACATGAGGCACTATCCAAATGACATTTTGAATCAATTTTTCTACAGACCAAAAAATCAATTTTCTGATGAAAAACGATGACCCGTGACCTGTCGAACTTTCTCCAGATGGTCAGAAATGGGAATTTTTTAATGTTTTGTTTTTTGACTGTAAATGACTATTGCATGTGAATTAGAACTCTTGGAACTAAAATAAGTGTGTTTCGAGTCATTGTAATGCCTGAAATTGGTTGAAATAGAAGCTTCTGAGTAGGAGAAAAAGTCTGTAAAAATTGCAATTTTGGTCACATTGAGGCTTCAAAAAGTAGTTATTCAACATGAGGAACAATCCAAATGACATTTTGAATCAATTCTTCTACAGACCAAAAAAATCAATTTTCTGATGAAAAACGATGACCCGTGACCTGTTGAACTTTCTCCAGATGGTCAGAAATGGTAATTTTTTAATGTTTTGTTTTTTGACTGTAAATGACTATTGCATGTGAATTAGAACTCTTGGAACTAAAATACGTGTGTTTATAGTCATTTTAATGCCTGAAATTGGTCGAAATAGAAGCTTCTGAGTAGGAGAAAAAGTCTGTAAAATTGGCGATTTTGGTCACATTGCGGCTTCAAAAAGTAGTTATTTAACATGAGGCACAATCCAAATTACATTTTACCATCAAATTTTATACAGTCCAAAAAAATCAATTTTCTGATGAAAAACGATGACCCGTGACCTGTCGAATTTTCTCCAGATGGTCAGAAATGGTAATTTTTTAATGTTTAAGTTTTTTGAATGTAAATGACTATTGCATTTGAATTAGAACTCTTGGAACTAAAATAAGTGTGTTTAGAGTCATTTTAATGTCTGAAATTGGTCGAAATAGAAGCTTCTGAGTAGGATAAAAAGTCTGTAAAAATGGCAATTTTGGTCACATTGAGGCTTCAAAAAGTAGTTATTCAACATGAGGAACAATCCAAATGACATTTTGAATCAAAATTTCTAAAGTCCAAAAAATCAATTTTCTGATGAAATACGATGACCCGTGACCTGTCGAACTTTCTCCAGATGGTCAGAAATGGGAATTTTTTAATGTTTTGTTTTTTGACTGTAAATGACTATTGCATGTGAATTAGAACTCTTGGAACTAAAATAAGTGTGTTTATAGTCATTTTAATGCCTGAAATTGGTCGAAATAGAAGCTTCTGAGTAGGAGAAAAAGTCTGTAAAATTGGCGATTTTGGTAACATTGCGACTTCAAAAAGTAGTTATTTAACATGAGGCACAATCCAAATGACATTTTGAATCAAATTATCTACAGTTCAAAAAATCAATTTTCTAATGAAAAACGATGACCCGTGACCTGTCGAACTTCCTGCAAATGGTCAGAAATGGAAATTTTTTGATGTTTTTTTTTTTTTACTGTAAATGACTATTGCATGTGAATTAGGACTATTGGAACTAAAATAGGTGTGTATACAGTCATTTTAATGCCTGAAATTGGGCGAAATAGAAGCTTCTGAGTAGGATAAAAAGTCTGTAAAAATGGAAATTTTGGTCACATTGAGGCTTCGAAAAGTAGTTATTCAACATGAGGCACAATCCAAATGACATTTTGAATCAATTTTTCTACAATCCAAAAAATCAATTTTCTGATGAAAAACGATGACCCGTGACCTGTCGAACTTCCTCCAAATGGTCAGAAATTGAAAGTATGTTAATGTTTTGTTTTTTGACTGTAAATGACTATTGCATGTGAATTAGAACTCTTGGAACGAAAATAAGTGTGTTTAGAGTCATTTTAATGCCTGAAATTGGTCGAAATAGAAGCTTCTGAGTAGGAGAAAAAGTCTGTAAAATTGGCGATTTTGGTCACATTGCGGCTTCAAAAAGTAGTTATTTAACATGAGGCACAATCCAAATTACATTTTACCATCAAATTTTATACAGTCCAAAAAAATCAATTTTCTGATGAAAAACGATGACCCGTGACCTGTCGAATTTTCTCCAGATGGTCAGAAATGGTAATTTTTTAATGTTTAAGTTTTTTTAATGTAAATGACTATTGCATTTGAATTAGAACTCTTGGAACTAAAATAAGTGTGTTTAGAGTCATTTTAATGCCTGAAATTGGTCAAAATAGAAGCTTCAGAGTAGGAGAAAAAGTCTGTAAAAATGGCAATTTTGGTCACATTGAGGCTTCAAAAAGTAGTTATTCAACATGAGCCACAATCCAAATGACATTTTGAATCAATTTTTCTACAGTCCAAAAAATCAATTTTCTGATGAAAAACGATGACCCGTGACCTGTCGAACTTCCTCCAAATGGTCATATATGGACATTTTTTATTGTTTTGTTTTTTGACTGTAAATGACTATTGCATGTGAATTAGAACTCTTGGAACTAAAATAAGTGTGTTTAGAGTCATTGTAATGCCTGAAATTGGTCGAAATAGAAGCTTCTGAGTAGGATAAAAAGTCTGTAAAAATGGCAATTTTGGTCACATTGAGGCTTCGATAAGTAGTTATTCAACATGAGGCACAATCCAAATGACATTTTGAATCAATTTTTCTACAGTCCAAAAAATCAATTTTCTGATGAAAAACGATGACCCGTGACCTGTCGAACTTCCTCCAAATGGTCAGAAATTGTAAGTTTGTTAATGTTTTGTTTTTTGACTGTAAATGACTATTGCATGTGAATTAGAACTCTTGGAACGAAAATAAGTGTGTTTAGAGTCATTTTAATGCCTGAAATTGGTCGAAATAGAAGCTTCTAAGTAGGATAAAAAGTCTGTAAAAATGGCAATTTTGGTCACATTGAGGCTTCGATAAGTAGTTATTCAACATGAGGCACAATCCAAATGACATTTTGAATCAATTTTTCTACAGTCCAAAAAATCAATTTTCTGATGAAAAACGATGACCCGTGACCTGTCGAACTTCCTCCAAATGGTCATATATGGACATTTTTTATTGTTTTGTTTTTTGACTGTAAATGACTATTGCATGTGAATTAGAACTATTGGAACTAAAATAAGTGTGTTTAGAGTCATTTTAATGCCTGAAATTGGTCAAAATAGAAGCTTCTGAGTAGGATAAAAAGTTTGTAAAAATAGAAATTTTGGTCACATTGAGGCTTTGAAAAGTAGTTATTCAACATGAGGCACTATCCAAATGACATTTTGAATCAATTTTTCTACAGACCAAAAAATCAATTTTCTGATGAAAAACGATGACCCGTGACCTGTCGAACTTTCTCCAGATGGTCAGAAATGGGAATTTTTTAATGTTTTGTTTTTTGACTGTAAATGACTATTGCATGTGAATTAGAACTCTTGGAACTAAAATAAGTGTGTTTCGAGTCATTGTAATGCCTGAAATTGGTTGAAATAGAAGCTTCTGAGTAGGAGAAAAAGTCTGTAAAAATTGCAATTTTGGTCACATTGAGGCTTCAAAAAGTAGTTATTCAACATGAGGAACAATCCAAATGACATTTTGAATCAAATTATCTACAGTTCAAAAAATCAATTTTCTAATGAAAAACGATGACCCGTGACCTGTCGAACTTCCTGCAAATGGTCAGAAATGGAAATTTTTTGATGTTTTTTTTTTTTTACTGTAAATGACTATTGCATGTGAATTAGGACTATTGGAACTAAAATAGGTGTGTATACAGTCATTTTAATGCCTGAAATTGGGCGAAATAGAAGCTTCTGAGTAGGATAAAAAGTCTGTAAAAATGGAAATTTTGGTCACATTGAGGCTTCGAAAAGTAGTTATTCAACATGAGGCACAATCCAAATGACATTTTGAATCAATTTTTCTACAATCCAAAAAATCAATTTTCTGATGAAAAACGATGACCCGTGACCTGTCGAACTTCCTCCAAATGGTCAGAAATTGAAAGTATGTTAATGTTTTGTTTTTTGACTGTAAATGACTATTGCATGTGAATTAGAACTCTTGGAACGAAAATAAGTGTGTTTAGAGTCATTTTAATGCCTGAAATTGGTCGAAATAGAAGCTTCTGAGTAGGAGAAAAAGTCTGTAAAATTGGCGATTTTGGTCACATTGCGGCTTCAAAAAGTAGTTATTTAACATGAGGCACAATCCAAATTACATTTTACCATCAAATTTTATACAGTCCAAAAAAATCAATTTTCTGATGAAAAACGATGACCCGTGACCTGTCGAATTTTCTCCAGATGGTCAGAAATGGTAATTTTTTAATGTTTAAGTTTTTTGAATGTAAATGACTATTGCATTTGAATTAGAACTCTTGGAACTAAAATAAGTGTGTTTAGAGTCATTTTAATGCCTGAAATTGGTCAAAATAGAAGCTTCAGAGTAGGAGAAAAAGTCTGTAAAAATGGCAATTTTGGTCACATTGAGGCTTCAAAAAGTAGTTATTCAACATGAGCCACAATCCAAATGACATTTTGAATCAATTTTTCTACAGTCCAAAAAATCAATTTTCTGATGAAAAACGATGACCCGTGACCTGTCGAACTTCCTCCAAATGGTCATATATGGACATTTTTTATTGTTTTGTTTTTTGACTGTAAATGACTATTGCATGTGAATTAGAACTCTTGGAACTAAAATAAGTGTGTTTAGAGTCATTGTAATGCCTGAAATTGGTCGAAATAGAAGCTTCTGAGTAGGATAAAAAGTCTGTAAAAATGGCAATTTTGGTCACATTGAGGCTTCGATAAGTAGTTATTCAACATGAGGCACAATCCAAATGACATTTTGAATCAATTTTTCTACAGTCCAAAAAATCAATTTTCTGATGAAAAACGATGACCCGTGACCTGTCGAACTTCCTCCAAATGGTCAGAAATTGAAAGTTTGTTAATGTTTTGTTTTTTGACTGTAAATGACTATTGCATGTGAATTAGAACTCTTGGAACGAAAATAAGTGTGTTTAGAGTCATTTTAATGCCTGAAATTGGTCGAAATAGAAGCTTCTAAGTAGGATAAAAAGTCTGTAAAAATGGCAATTTTGGTCACATTGAGGCTTCGATAAGTAGTTATTCAACATGAGGCACAATCCAAATGACATTTTGAATCAATTTTTCTACAGTCCAAAAAATCAATTTTCTGATGAAAAACGATGACCCGTGACCTGTCGAACTTCCTCCAAATGGTCATATATGGACATTTTTTATTGTTTTGTTTTTTGACTGTAAATGACTATTGCATGTGAATTAGAACTATTGGAACTAAAATAAGTGTGTTTAGAGTCATTTTAATGCCTGAAATTGGTCAAAATAGAAGCTTCTGAGTAGGATAAAAAGTTTGTAAAAATAGAAATTTTGGTCACATTGAGGCTTTGAAAAGTAGTTATTCAACATGAGGCACTATCCAAATGACATTTTGAATCAATTTTTCTACAGACCAAAAAATCAATTTTCTGATGAAAAACGATGACCCGTGACCTGTCGAACTTTCTCCAGATGGTCAGAAATGGGAATTTTTTAATGTTTTGTTTTTTGACTGTAAATGACTATTGCATGTGAATTAGAACTCTTGGAACTAAAATAAGTGTGTTTCGAGTCATTGTAATGCCTGAAATTGGTTGAAATAGAAGCTTCTGAGTAGGAGAAAAAGTCTGTAAAAATTGCAATTTTGGTCACATTGAGGCTTCAAAAAGTAGTTATTCAACATGAGGAACAATCCAAATGACATTTTGAATCAATTCTTCTACAGACCAAAAAAATCAATTTTCTGATGAAAAACGATGACCCGTGACCTGTTGAACTTTCTCCAGATGGTCAGAAATGGTAATTTTTTAATGTTTTGTTTTTTGACTGTAAATGACTATTGCATGTGAATTAGAACTCTTGGAACTAAAATAAGTGTGTTTATAGTCATTTTAATGCCTGAAATTGGTCGAAATAGAAGCTTCTGAATAGGAGAAAAAGTCTGTAAAATTGGCGATTTTGGTCACATTGCGGCTTCAAAAAGTAGTTATTTAACATGAGGCACAATCCAAATTACATTTTACCATCAAATTTTATACAGTCCAAAAAAATCAATTTTCTGATGAAAAACGATGACCCGTGACCTGTCGAATTTTCTCCAGATGGTCAGAAATGGTAATTTTTTAATGTTTAAGTTTTTTGAATGTAAATGACTATTGCATTTGAATTAGAACTCTTGGAACTAAAATAAGTGTGTTTAGAGTCATTTTAATGCCTGAAATTGGTCAAAATAGAAGCTTCAGAGTAGGAGAAAAGTCTGTAAAATTGGCGATTTTGGTCACATTGCGGCTTCAAAAAGTATTTATTTAACATGAGGCACAATCCAAATGACATTTTAAATCAAATTATCTACAGTTCAAAAAATCAATTTTCTAATGAAAAACGATGACCCGTGATCTGTCGAACTTCCTGCAAATGGTCAGAAATGGAAATTTTTTGATGTTTTGTTTTTTTACTGTAAATGACTATTGCATTTGAATTAGAACTCTTGGAACTAAAATAAGTGTGTTTATAGTCATTTTAATGCCTGAAATTGGTCGAAATAGAAGCTTCTGAGTAGGAGAAAAAGTCTGTAAAATTGGCGATTTTGGTCACATTGCGGCTTCAAAAAGTAGTTATTTAACATGAGGCACAATCCAAATGACATTTTAAATCAAATTATCTACAGTTCAAAAAATCAATTTTCTAATGAAAAACGATGACCCGTGACCTGTCGAACTTCCTGCAAATGGTCAGAAATGGAAATTTTTTGATGTTTTTTTTTTTTTTTACTGTAAATGACTATTGCATGTGAATTAGGACTATTGGAACTAAAATAGGTGTGTATACAGTCATTTTAATGCCTGAAATTGGGCGAAATAGAAGCTTCTGAGTAGGATAAAAAGTCTGTAAAAATGGAAATTTTGGTCACATTGAGGCTTCGAAAAGTATTTATTCAACATGAGGCACAATCCAAATGACATTTTGAATCAATTTTTCTACAATCCAAAAAATCAATTTTCTGATGAAAAACGATGACCCGTGACCTGTCGAACTTCCTCCAAATGGTCAGAAATTGAAAGTATGTTAATGTTTTGTTTTTTGACTGTAAATGACTATTGCATGTGAATTAGAACTCTTGGAACGAAAATAAGTGTGTTTAGAGTCATTTTAATGCCTGAAATTGGTCGAAATAGAAGCTTCTGAGTAGGAGAAAAAGTCTGTAAAATTGGCGATTTTGGTCACATTGCGGCTTCAAAAAGTAGTTATTTAACATGAGGCACAATCCAAATTACATTTTACCATCAAATTTTATACAGTCCAAAAAAATCAATTTTCTGATGAAAAACGATGACCCGTGACCTGTCGAATTTTCTCCAGATGGTCAGAAATGGTAATTTTTTAATGTTTAAGTTTTTTGAATGTAAATGACTATTGCATTTGAATTAGAACTCTTGGAACTAAAATAAGTGTGTTTAGAGTCATTTTAATGCCTGAAATTGGTCAAAATAGAAGCTTCAGAGTAGGAGAAAAGTCTGTAAAATTGGCGATTTTGGTCACATTGCGGCTTCAAAAAGTAGTTATTTAACATGAGGCACAATCCAAATGACATTTTAAATCAAATTATCTACAGTTCAAAAAATCTATTTTCTAATGAAAAACGATGACCCGTGACCTGTCGAACTTCCTGCAAATGGTCAGAAATGGAAATTTTTTGATGTTTTTTTTTTTTTTACTGTAAATGACTATTGCATGTGAATTAGGACTATTGGAACTAAAATAGGTGTGTATACAGTCATTTTAATGCCTGAAATTGGGCGAAATAGAAGCTTCTGAGTAGGATAAAAAGTCTGTAAAAATGGAAATTTTGGTCACATTGAGGCTTCGAAAAGTATTTATTCAACATGAGGCACAATCCAAATGACATTTTGAATCAATTTTTCTACAATCCAAAAAATCAATTTTCTGATGAAAAACGATGACCCGTGACCTGTCGAACTTCCTCCAAATGGTCAGAAATTGAAAGTATGTTAATGTTTTGTTTTTTGACTGTAAATGACTATTGCATGTGAATTAGAACTCTTGGAACGAAAATAAGTGTGTTTAGAGTCATTTTAATGCCTGAAATTGGTCGAAATAGAAGCTTCTGAGTAGGAGAAAAAGTCTGTAAAATTGGCGATTTTGGTCACATTGCGGCTTCAAAAAGTAGTTATTTAACATGAGGCACAATCCAAATTACATTTTACCATCAAATTTTATACAGTCCAAAAAAATCAATTTTCTGATGAAAAACGATGACCCGTGACCTGTCGAATTTTCTCCAGATGGTCAGAAATGGTAATTTTTTAATGTTTAAGTTTTTTGAATGTAAATGACTATTGCATTTGAATTAGAACTCTTGGAACTAAAATAAGTGTGTTTAGAGTCATTTTAATGCCTGAAATTGGTCAAAATAGAAGCTTCAGAGTAGGAGAAAAGTCTGTAAAAATGGCAATTTTGGTCACATTGAGGCTTCAAAAAGTAGTTATTCAACATGAGCCACAATCCAAATGACATTTTGAATCAATTTTTCTACAGTCCAAAAAATAAATTTTCTGATGAAAAACGATGACCCGTGACCTGTCGAACTTCCTCCAAATGGTCATATATGGACATTTTTTATTGTTTTGTTTTTTGATTGTAAATGACTATTGCATGTGAATTAGAACTCTTGGAACTAAAATAAGTGTGTTTATAGTCATTTTAATGCCTGAAATTGGTCGAAATAGAAGCTTCTGAGTAGGAGAAAAGTCTGTAAAAATGGCAATTTTGGTCACATTGAGGCTTCGATAAGTAGTTATTCAACATGAGGCACAATCCAAATGACATTTTGAATCAATTTTTCTACAGTCCAAAAAATCAATTTTCTGATGAAAAACGATGACCCGTGACCTGTCGAACTTCCTCCAAATGGTCAGAAATTGAAAGTTTGTTAATGTTTTGTTTTTTGACTGTAAATGACTATTGCATGTGAATTAGAACTCTTGGAACGAAAATAAGTGTGTTTAGAGTCATTTTAATGCCTGAAATTGGTCGAAATAGAACCTTCTGAGTAGGATAAAAAGTCTGTAAAAATGGAAATTTTGGTCACATTGAGGCTTCGATAAGTAGTTATTCAACATGAGGAACAATCCAAATGACATTTTGAATCAATTTTTCTACAGTCCAAAAAATCAATTTTCTGATGAAAAACGATGACCCGTGACCTGTCGAACTTCCTCCAAATGGTCAGAAATTGAAAGTTTGTTAATGTTTTGTTTTTTGACTGTAAATGACTATTGCATGTGAATTAGAACTCTTGGAATGAAAATAAGTGTGTTTAGATTCATTTTAATTCCTGAAATTGGTCGAAATAGAAGCTTCTGAGTAGGATAAAAAGTCTGTAAAAATGGCAATTTTGGTCACATTGAGGCTTCGAAAAGTAGTTATTCAACATGAGGCACAATCCAAATGACATTTTGAATCAATTTTTCTACAGACCAAAAAAATCAATTTTCTGATGAAAAACGATGACCCGTGACCTGTTGAACTTCCTCCAAATGGTCAGAAATGGGAATTTTTTAATGTTTTGTTTTTTGACTGTAAATGACTATTGCATGTGAATTAGAACTCTTGGAACTAAAATAAGTGTGTTTATAGTCATTTTAATGCCTGAAATTGGTCGAAATAGAAGCTTCTGAGTAGGAGAAAAAGTCTGTAAAATTTGCGATTTTGGTCACATTGCGGCTTCAAAAAGTAGTTATTTAACATGAGGCACAATCCAAATTACATTTTACCATCAAATTTTATACAGTCCAAAAAAATCAATTTTCTGATGAAAAACGATGACCCGTGACCTGTCGAATTTTCTCCAGATGGTCAGAAATGGTAATTTTTTAATGTTTAAGTTTTTTGAATGTAAATGACTATTGCATTTGAATTAGAACTCTTGGAACTAAAATAAGTGTGTTTAGAGTCATTTTAATGCCTGAAATTGGTCAAAACAGAAGCTTCAGAGTAGGAGAAAAAGTCTGTAAAAATGGCAATTTTGGTCACATTGAGGCTTCAAAAAGTAGTTATTCAACATGAGGCACAATCCAAATGACATTTTGAATCAATTTTTCTACAGTCCAAAAAATCAATTTTCTGATGAAAAACGATTACCCGTGACCTGTCGAATTTTCTCCAGATGGTCAGAAATTGTAATTTTTTAATGTTTTGTTTTTTGACTGTAAATGACTATTGCATGTGAATTAGAACTCTTGGAACTAAAATAAGTTTGTTTAGAGTCATTTTAATGCCTGAAATTGGTCGAAATAGAAGCTTCTGAGTAGAATAAAAAGTCTGTAAAAATGGCAATTTTGGTCACATTGAGGCTTTGAAAAGTAGTTATTCAACATGAGGCACAATCCAAATGACATTTTGAATCAATTTTTCTACAGTCCAAAAAATCAATTTTCTGATGAAAAACGATGAACCGTGACCTGTCAAACTCCCTCCAAATGGTCATATATGGACATTTTTTATTGTTTTGTTTTTTGACTGTAAATGACTATTGCATGTGAATTAGAACTCTTGGAACTAAAATAAGTTTGTTTAGATTCATTTTAATGCCTGAAATTGGTCGAAATCGAAGCTTCTGAGTAGGACAAAAAGTCTGTAAAAATGGCAATTTTGGTCACATTGAGGCTTCGAAAAGTAGTTATTCAACATGAGGCACAATCCAAATGACATTTTGAATCAATTTTTCTACAGTCCAAAAAATCAATTTTCTGATGAAAAACGATGAGCCGTCACCTGTCGAACTTCCTCCAAATGGTCATATATGGAAATTTTTTATTGTTTTGTTTTTTGACTGTAAATGACTATTGCATGTGAATTAGAACTATTGGAACTAAAATAAGTGTGTTTAGAGTCATTTTAATGCCTGAAATTGGTCGAAATAGAAGCTTCTGAGTAGGATAAAAAGTCTGTAAAAATGGCAATTTTGGTCACATTGAGGCTTCGAAAAGTAGTTATTCAACATGAGGCACAATCCAAATGACATTTTAAATCAATTTTTCTACAGTCCAAAAAATCAATTTTCTGATGAAAAACGATGACCCGTGACCTGTCGAACTTCCTCCAAATGGTCAGGAATTGAAAGTTTTTTAATGTTTTGTTTTTTGACTGTAAATGACTATTGCATGTGAATTAGAACTCTTGGAACTAAAATGAGTGTGTTTAGAGTCATTTTAATGCCTGAAATTGGTCGAAATAGAAGCTTCTGAGTAGGATAAAAAGTCTGTAAAAATGGCATTTTTGGTCACATTGAGGCTTCGAAAAGTAGTTATTCAACATGAGGCACAATCCAAATGACATTTTGAATCAATTTTTCTACAGTCCCAAAAATCAATTTTCTGATGAAAAACGATGAGCCGTGACCTGTCGAACTTCCTCCAAATGGTCAGAAATTGAAATTTTTTAATGTTTTGTTTTTTGACTGTAAATGACTATTGCATGTGAATTAGAACTCTTGGAACTAAAATAAGTGTGTTTATAGTCATTTTAATGCCTGAAATTGGTCGAAATAGAAGCTTCTGAGTAGGAGAAAAAGTCTGTAAAATTGGCGATTTTGGTCACATTGCGGCTTCAAAACGTAGTTATTTAACATGAGGCACAATCCAAATGACATTTTAAATCAAATTATCTACAGTTCAAAAAATCAATTTTCTAATGAAAAACGATGACCCGTGACCTGTCGAACTTCCTGCAAATGGTCAGAAATGGAAATTTTTTGATGTTTTGTTTTTTTACTGTAAATGACTATTGCATGTGAATTAGGACTATTGGAACTAAAATAGGTGTGTATACAGTCATTTTAATACCTGAAATTGGGCGAAATAGAAGCTTCTGAGTAGGATAAAAAGTCTGTAAAAATTGAAATTTTGGTCACATTGAGGCTTCAAAAAGTAGTTATTCAACATGAGGCACAATCCAAATGACATTTTGAATCAATTTTTCAACAGTCCAAAAAATCAATTTTCTGATGAAAAACGATGACCCGTGACCTGTCGAACTTCCTCCAAATGGTCAGAAATTGAAAGTTTGTTAATGTTTTGTTTTTTGACTGTAAATGACTATTGCATGTGAATTAGAACTCTTGGAACGAAAATAAGTGTGTTTAGAGTCATTTTAATGCCTGAAATTGGTCGAAATAGAAGCTTCTGAGTAGGATAAAAAGTCTGTAAAAATGGCAATTTTGGTCACATTGAGGCTTCGAAAAGTAGTTATTCAACATGAGGCACAATCCAAATGACATTTTGAATCAATTTTTCTACAGACCAAAAAAATCAATTTTCTGATGAAAAACGATGACACGTGACCTGTTGAACTTTCTCCAGATGGTCAGAAATGGGAATTTTTTAATGTTTTGTTTTTTGACTGTAAATGACTATTGCATGTGAATTAGAACTCTTGGAACTAAAATAAGTGTGTTTATAGTCATTTTAATGCCTGAAATTGGTCGAAATAGAAGCTTCTGAGTAGAAGAAAAAGTCTGTAAAATTGGCGATTTTGGTCACATTGCGGCTTCAAAAAGTAGTTATTTAACAAGAGGCACAATCCAAATTACATTTTACCATCAAATTTTATACAGTCCAAAAAAATCAATTTTCTGATGAAAAACCGTGACCTGTCGAACTTCCTCCAAATGGTCATATATGGAAATTTTTTATTGTTTTGTTTTTTGAATGTAAATGACTATTGCATTTGAATTAGAACTCTTGGAACTAAAATAAGTGTGTTTAGAGTCATTTTAATGCCTGAAATTGGTCGAAATAGAAGCTTCTGAGTAGGATAAAAAGTCTGTAAAAATGGCAATTTTGGTCACATTGAGGCTTCAAAAAGTAGTTATTCAACATGAGGCACAATCCAAATGACATTTTAAATCAATTTTTCTACAGTCCAAAAAATCAATTTTCTGATGAAAAACGATGACCCGTGACCTGTCGAACTTCCTCCAAATGGTCAGGAATTGAAAGTTTTTTAATGTTTTGTTTTTTGACTGTAAATGACTATTGCATGTGAATTAGAACTCTTGGAACTAAAATGAGTGTGTTTAGAGTCATTTTAATGCCTGAAATTGGTCGAAATAGAAGCTTCTGAGTAGGATAAAAAGTCTGTAAAAATGGCATTTTTGGTCACATTGAGGCTTCGAAAAGTAGTTATTCAACATGAGGCACAATCCAAATGACATTTTGAATCAATTTTTCTACAGTCCCAAAAATCAATTTTCTGATGAAAAACGATGAGCCGTGACCTGTCGAACTTCCTCCAAATGGTCAGAAATTGAAATTTTTTAATGTTTTGTTTTTTGACTGTAAATGACTATTGCATGTGAATTAGAACTCTTGGAACTAAAATAAGTGTGTTTATAGTCATTTTAATGCCTGAAATTGGTCGAAATAGAAGCTTCTGAGTAGGAGAAAAAGTCTGTAAAATTTGCGATTTTGGTCACATTGCGGCTTTAAAACGTAGTTATTTAACATGAGGCACAATCCAAATGACATTTTAAATCAAATTATCTACAGTTCAAAAAATCAATTTTCTAATGAAAAACGATGACCCGTGACCTGTCGAACTTCCTGCAAATGGTCAGAAATGGAAATTTTTTGATGTTTTGTTTTTTTACTGTAAATGACTATTGCATGTGAATTAGGACTATTGGAACTAAAATAGGTGTGTATACAGTCATTTTAATACCTGAAATTGGGCGAAATAGAAGCTTCTGAGTAGGATAAAAAGTCTGTAAAAATTGAAATTTTGGTCACATTGAGGCTTCAAAAAGTAGTTATTCAACATGAGGCACAATCCAAATGACATTTTGAATCAATTTTTCAACAGTCCAAAAAATCAATTTTCTGATGAAAAACGATGACCCGTGACCTGTCGAACTTCCTCCAAATGGTCAGAAATTGAAAGTTTGTTAATGTTTTGTTTTTTGACTGTAAATGACTATTGCATGTGAATTAGAACTCTTGGAACGAAAATAAGTGTGTTTAGAGTCATTTTAATGCCTGAAATTGGTCGAAATAGAAGCTTCTGAGTAGGATAAAAAGTCTGTAAAAATGGCAATTTTGGTCACATTGAGGCTTCGAAAAGTAGTTATTCAACATGAGGCACAATCCAAATGACATTTTGAATCAATTTTTCTACAGACCAAAAAAATCAATTTTCTGATGAAAAACGATGACACGTGACCTGTTGAACTTTCTCCAGATGGTCAGAAATGGGAATTTTTTAATGTTTTGTTTTTTGACTGTAAATGACTATTGCATGTGAATTAGAACTCTTGGAACTAAAATAAGTGTGTTTATAGTCATTTTAATGCCTGAAATTGGTCGAAATAGAAGCTTCTGAGTAGAAGAAAAAGTCTGTAAAATTGGCGATTTTGGTCACATTGCGGCTTCAAAAAGTAGTTATTTAACAAGAGGCACAATCCAAATTACATTTTACCATCAAATTTTATACAGTCCAAAAAAATCAATTTTCTGATGAAAAACCGTGACCTGTCGAATTTTCTCCAGATGGTCAGAAATGGTAATTTTTTAATGTTTAAGTTTTTTGAATGTAAATGACTATTGCATTTGAATTAGAACTCTTGGAACTAAAATAAGTGTGTTTAGAGTCATTTTAATGCCTGAAATTGGTCAAAACAGAAGCTTCAGAGTAGGAGAAAAAGTCTGTAAAAATGGCAATTTTGGTCACATTGAGGCTTCAAAAAGTAGTTATTCAACATGAGGCACAATCCAAATGACATTTTGAATCAATTTTTCTACAGTCCAAAAAATCAATTTTCTGATGAAAAACGATTACCCGTGACCTGTCGAATTTTCTCCAGATGGTCAGAAATTGTAATTTTTTAATGTTTTGTTTTTTGACTGTAAATGACTATTGCATGTGAATTAGAACTCTTGGAACTAAAATAAGTTTGTTTAGAGTCATTTTAATGCCTGAAATTGATCGTAATAGAAGCTTCTGAGTAGAATAAAAAGTCTGTAAAAATGGCAATTTTGGTCACATTGAGACTTCGAAAAGTAGTTATTCAACATGAGGCACAATCCAAATGACATTTTGAATCAATTTTTCTACAGTCCAAAAAATCAATTTTCTGATGAAAAACGATAAACCGTGACCTGTCAAACTCCCTCCAAATGGTCATATATGGACATTTTTTATTGTTTTGTTTTTTGACTGTAAATGACTATTGCATGTGAATTAGAACTCTTGGAACTAAAATAAGTTTGTTTAGATTCATTTTAATGCCTGAAATTGGTCGAAATCGAAGCTTCTGAGTAGGACAAAAAGTCTGTAAAAATGGCAATTTTGGTCACATTGAGGCTTCGAAAAGTAGTTATTCAACATGAGGCACAATCCAAATGACATTTTAAATCAATTTTTCTACAGTCCAAAAAATCAATTTTCTGATGAAAAACGATGACCCGTGACCTGTCGAACTTCCTCCAAATGGTCAGGAATTGAAAGTTTTTTAATGTTTTGTTTTTTGACTGTAAATGACTATTGCATGTGAATTAGAACTCTTGGAACTAAAATGAGTGTGTTTGGAGTCATTTTAATGCCTGAAATTGGTCGAAATAGAAGCTTCTGAGTAGGATAAAAAGTCTGTAAAAATGGCATTTTTGGTCACATTGAGGCTTCGAAAAGTAGTTATTCAACATGAGGCACAATCCAAATGACATTTTGAATCAATTTTTCTACAGTCCCAAAAATCAATTTTCTGATGAAAAACGATGAGCCGTGACCTGTCGAACTTCCTCCAAATGGTCAGAAATTGAAATTTTTTAATGTTTTGTTTTTTGACTGTAAATGACTATTGCATGTGAATTAGAACTCTTGGAACTAAAATAAGTGTGTTTATAGTCATTTTAATGCCTGAAATTGGTCGAAATAGAAGCTTCTGAGTAGGAGAAAAAGTCTGTAAAATTGGCGATTTTGGTCACATTGCGGCTTCAAAACGTAGTTATTTAACATGAGGCACAATCCAAATGACATTTTAAATCAAATTATCTACAGTTCAAAAAATCAATTTTCTAATGAAAAACGATGACCCGTGACCTGTCGAACTTCCTGCAAATGGTCAGAAATGGAAATTTTTTGATGTTTTGTTTTTTTACTGTAAATGACTATTGCATGTGAATTAGGACTATTGGAACTAAAATAGGTGTGTATACAGTCATTTTAATACCTGAAATTGGGCGAAATAGAAGCTTCTGAGTAGGATAAAAAGTCTGTAAAAATTGAAATTTTGGTCACATTGAGGCTTCAAAAAGTAGTTATTCAACATGAGGCACAATCCAAATGACATTTTGAATCAATTTTTCAACAGTCCAAAAAATCAATTTTCTGATGAAAAACGATGACCCGTGACCTGTCGAACTTCCTCCAAATGGTCAGAAATTGAAAGTTTGTTAATGTTTTGTTTTTTGACTGTAAATGACTATTGCATGTGAATTAGAACTCTTGGAACGAAAATAAGTGTGTTTAGAGTCATTTTAATGCCTGAAATTGGTCGAAATAGAAGCTTCTGAGTAGGATAAAAAGTCTGTAAAAATGGCAATTTTGGTCACATTGAGGCTTCGAAAAGTAGTTATTCAACATGAGGCACAATCCAAATGACATTTTGAATCAATTTTTCTACAGACCAAAAAAATCAATTTTCTGATGAAAAACGATGACACGTGACCTGTTGAACTTTCTCCAGATGGTCAGAAATGGGAATTTTTTAATGTTTTGTTTTTTGACTGTAAATGACTATTGCATGTGAATTAGAACTCTTGGAACTAAAATAAGTGTGTTTATAGTCATTTTAATGCCTGAAATTGGTCGAAATAGAAGCTTCTGAGTAGAAGAAAAAGTCTGTAAAATTGGCGATTTTGGTCACATTGCGGCTTCAAAAAGTAGTTATTTAACAAGAGGCACAATCCAAATTACATTTTACCATCAAATTTTATACAGTCCAAAAAAATCAATTTTCTGATGAAAAACCGTGACCTGTCGAATTTTCTCCAGATGGTCAGAAATGGTAATTTTTTAATGTTTAAGTTTTTTGAATGTAAATGACTATTGCATTTGAATTAGAACTCTTGGAACTAAAATAAGTGTGTTTAGAGTCATTTTAATGCCTGAAATTGGTCAAAACAGAAGCTTCAGAGTAGGAGAAAAAGTCTGTAAAAATGGCAATTTTGGTCACATTGAGGCTTCAAAAAGTAGTTATTCAACATGAGGCACAATCCAAATGACATTTTGAATCAATTTTTCTACAGTCCAAAAAATCAATTTTCTGATGAAAAACGATTACCCGTGACCTGTCGAATTTTCTCCAGATGGTCAGAAATTGTAATTTTTTAATGTTTTGTTTTTTGACTGTAAATGACTATTGCATGTGAATTAGAACTCTTGGAACTAAAATAAGTTTGTTTAGAGTCATTTTAATGCCTGAAATTGATCGTAATAGAAGCTTCTGAGTAGAATAAAAAGTCTGTAAAAATGGCAATTTTGGTCACATTGAGACTTCGAAAAGTAGTTATTCAACATGAGGCACAATCCAAATGACATTTTGAATCAATTTTTCTACAGTCCAAAAAATCAATTTTCTGATGAAAAACGATAAACCGTGACCTGTCAAACTCCCTCCAAATGGTCATATATGGACATTTTTTATTGTTTTGTTTTTTGACTGTAAATGACTATTGCATGTGAATTAGAACTCTTGGAACTAAAATAAGTTTGTTTAGATTCATTTTAATGCCTGAAATTGGTCGAAATCGAAGCTTCTGAGTAGGACAAAAAGTCTGTAAAAATGGCAATTTTGGTCACATTGAGGCTTCGAAAAGTAGTTATTCAACATGAGGCACAATCCAAATGACATTTTGAATCAATTTTTCTACAGTCCAAAAAATCAATTTTCTGATGAAAAACGATGAGCCGTCACCTGTCGAACTTCCTCCAAATGGTCATATATGGAAATTTTTTATTGTTTTGTTTTTTGACTGTAAATGACTATTGCATGTGAATTAGAACTATTGGAACTAAAATAAGTGTGTTTAGAGTCATTTTAATGCCTGAAATTGGTCGAAATAGAAGCTTCTGAGTAGGATAAAAAGTCTGTAAAAATGGCAATTTTGGTCACATTGAGGCTTCGAAAAGTAGTTATTCAACATGAGGAACAATCCAAATGACATTTTGAATCAATTTTTCTACAGTCCAAAAAATCAATTTTCTGATGAAAAACAATGACCCGTGACCTGTCGAACTTCCTCCAAATGGTCAGGAATTGAAAGTTTTTTAATGTTTTGTTTTTTGACTGTAAATGACTATTGCATGTGAATTAGAACTCTTGGAACTAAAATGAGTGTGTTTAGAGTCATTTTAATGCCTGAAATTGGTCAAAATAGAAGCTTCTGAGTAGGATAAAAAGTCTGTAAAAATTGCATTTTTGGTCACATTGAGGCTTCGAAAAGTAGTTATTCAACATGAGGCACAATCCAAATGACATTTTGAATCAATTTTTCTACAGTCCAAAAAATCAATTTTCTGATGAAAAACGATGAGCCGTGACCTGTCGAACTTCCTCCAAATGGTCAGAAATTGAAATTTTTTAATGTTTTGTTTTTTGACTGTAAATGACTATCGCATGTGAATTAGAACTCTTGGAACTAAAATAAGTGTGTTTAGAGTCATTTTAATGCCTGAAATTGGTCAAAATAGAAGCTTCTGAGTAGGATAAAAAGTTTGTAAAAATAGAAATTTTGGTCACATTGAGGCTTTGAAAAGTAGTTATTCAACATGAGGCACTATCCAAATGACATTTTGAATCAATTTTTCTACAGACCAAAAAATCAATTTTCTGATGAAAAACGATGACCCGTGACCTGTCGAACTTTCTCCAGATGGTCAGAAATGGGAATTTTTTAATGTTTTGTTTTTTGACTGTAAATGACTATTGCATGTGAATTAGAACTCTTGGAACTAAAATAAGTGTGTTTAGAGTCATTGTAATGCCTGAAATTGGTTGAAATAGAAGCTTCTGAGTAGGAGAAAAAGACTGTAAAAATTGCAATTTTGGTCACATTGAGGCTTCAAAAAGTAGTTATTCAACATGAGGAACAATCCAAATGACATTTTGAATCAATTCTTCTACAGACCAAAAAAATCAATTTTCTGATGAAAAACGATGACCCGTGACCTGTTGAACTTTCTCCAGATGGTCAGAAATGGGAATTTTTTAATGTTTTGTTTTTTGACTGTAAATGACTATTGCATGTGAATTAGAACTCTTGGAACTAAAATAAGTGTGTTTATAGTCATTTTAATGCCTGAAATTGGTCGAAATAGAAGCTTCTGAGTAGGAGAAAAAGTCTGTAAAATTGGCGATTTTGGTCACATTGCGGCTTCAAAAAGTAGTTATTTAACACGAGGCACAATCCAAATGACATTTTAAATCAAATTATCTACAGTTCAAAAAATCAATTTTCTAATGAAAAACGATGACCCGTGACCTGTCGAACTTCCTGCAAATGGTCAGAAATGGAAATTTTTTGATGTTTTGTTTTTTTACTGTAAATGACTATTGCATTTGAATTAGAACTCTTGGAACTAAAATAAGTGTGTTTATAGTCATTTTAATGCCTGAAATTGGTCGAAATAGAAGCTTCTGAGTAGGAGAAAAAGTCTGTAAAATTGGCGATTTTGGTCACATTGCGGCTTCAAAAAGTAGTTATTTAACATGAGGCACAATCCAAATGACATTTTAAATCAAATTATCTACAGTTCAAAAAATCAATTTTCTAATGAAAAACGATGACCCGTGACCTGTCGAACTTCCTGCAAATGGTCAGAAATGGAAATTTTTTGATGTTTTTTTTTTTTTTACTGTAAATGACTATTGCATGTGAATTAGGACTATTGGAACTAAAATAGGTGTGTATACAGTCATTTTAATGCCTGAAATTGGGCGAAATAGAAGCTTCTGAGTAGGATAAAAAGTCTGTAAAAATGGAAATTTTGGTCACATTGAGGCTTCGAAAAGTATTTATTCAACATGAGGCACAATCCAAATGACATTTTGAATCAATTTTTCTACAATCCAAAAAATCAATTTTCTGATGAAAAACGATGACCCGTGACCTGTTGAACTTTCTCCAGATGGTCAGAAATGGAAATTTTTTGATGTTTTGTTTTTTGACTGTAAATGCATGTGAATTAGAACTATTGGAACTAAAATAAGTGTGTTTAGAGTCATTTTAATGCCTGAAATTGGTCAAAATAGAAGCTTCTGAGTAGGATAATAAGTCTGTAAAAATGGCAATTTTGGTCACATTGAGGCTTTAAAAAGTAGTTTTTCAACATGAGGCTCAATCCAAATGACATTTTGAATCAATTTTTCCTAAGTCCAAAAAATCAATTTTCTGATGAAAATCGATGACCCGTGACCTGTCGAACTTCCTCCAAATGGTCAGAAATGGAAATTTTTTGATGTTTTGTTTTTTGACTGTAAATGACTATTGCATGTGAATTAGAACTCTTGGAACTAAAATAAGTGTGTTTAGAGTCATTTTAATGCCTGAAATTGGTCAAAATAGAAGCTTCTGCGTAGGATAAAAAGTCTGTAAAAATGGCAATTTTGGTCACATTGAGTCTTCGAAAAGTAGTTATTCAACATGAGGCACAATCCAAATGACATTTTGAATCAAAATTTCAACAGTCCAAAAAATCAATTTTCTGATGAAAAACGATGACCCGTGACCTGTCGAACTTTCTCCAGATGGTCAGAAATGGGACTTTTTTAATGTTTTGTTTTTTGACTGTAAATGACTATTGCATGTGAATTAGAACTCTTGGAACTAAAATAAGTGTGTTTATAGTCATTTTAATGCCTGAAATTGGTTGAAATAAAAGTTTCTGAGTAGGAGAAAAAGTGTGTAAAATTGGCGATTTTGGTCACATTGCGGCTTCAATAAGTAGTTATTTAACATGAGGCACAATCCAAATTACATTTTACCATCAAATTTTATACAGTCCAAAAAAATCAATTTTCCCATGAAAAACGATGACCCGTGAGCTGTCGAATTTTCTCCAGATGGTCAGAAATGAAAATTTTTTGATGTTTTGTTTTTTACTGTAAATGACTATTGCATGTGAATTAGGACTATTGGAACTAAAATAGGTGTGTATAGAGTTATTTTAATGCCTGAAATTGGTCAAAATAGAAGCTTCTGAGTAGGAGAAAAAGTCTGTAAAAATGGCAATTTTGGTCACATTGAGGCTTCAAAAAATAGTTATTCAACATGAGGCACAATCCAAATGACATTTTGAATCAATTTTTCTACAGTCCAAAAAATCAATTTTCTGATGAAAAACGATGACCCGTGACCTGTCGAACTTCCTCCAAATGGTCAGAAATTGAAAGGTTGTTAATGTTTTGTTTTTTGACTGTAAATGACTATTGCATGTGAATTAGAACTCTTGGAACTAAAATAAGTGTGTTTAGAGTCATTTTAATGCCTGAAATTGGTCGAAATAGAAGCTTCTGAGTATGATAAAAAGTCTGTAAAAATGGCAATTTTGGTCACATTGAGGCTTCAAAAAGTAGTTATTCAACATGAGGAACAATCCAAATGACATTTTGAATCAAAATTTCTAAAGTCCAAAAAATCAATTTTCTGATGAAATACGATGACCCGTGACCTGTCGAACTTTCTCCAGATGGTCAGAAATGGGAATTTTTTAATGTTTTGTTTTTTGACTGTAAATGACTATTGCATGTGAATTAGAACTCTTGGAACTAAAATAAGTGTGTTTATAGTCATTTTAATGCCTGAAATTGGTCGAAATAGAAGCTTCTGAGTAGGAGAAAAAGTCTGTAAAATTGGCGATTTTGGTAACATTGCGGCTTCAAAAAGTAGTTATTTAACATGAGGCACAATCCAAATGACATTTTAAATCAAATTATCTACAGTTCAAAAAATCAATTTTCTAATGAAAAACGATGACCCGTGACCTGTCGAACTTCCTGCAAATGGTCAGAAATGGAAATTTTTTGATGTTTTGTTTTTTTACTGTAAATGACTATTGCATGTGAATTAGGACTATTGGAACTAAAATAGGTGTGTATACAGTCATTTTACTACCTGAAATTGGGCGAAATAGAAGCTTCTGAGTAGGATAAAAAGTCTGTAAAAATGGAAATTTTGGTCACATTGAGGCTTCGAAAAGTAGTTATTCAACATGAGGCACAATCCAAATGACATTTTGAATCAATTTTTCTACAGACCAAAAAATCAATTTTCTGATGAAAAACGATGACCCGTGACCTGTCGAACTTCCTCCAAATGGTCAGAAATTGAAAGTTTGTTAATGTTTTGTTTTTTGACTGTAAATGACTATTGCATGTGAATTAGAACTCTTGGAACGAAAATAAGTGTGTTTAGAGTTGAACGGTGGGAGAGGTGCTCGGACTTTCATTCAGGTGGTGACAAGTAGTGAGTGCATTCTTATCACGGAGTTAGCACGCCACTTACACCAAGCAACGCATTGGATAAAATAATTATTTTTTTACATATTCCCCACTTGGAAATACGACAGCCTATACTTCTATTGGATGTTGTGACCACATATACAATGTCTTTACTTGGGATTCTCAATTTATGAACCACAGAGCTGGATATACCATCAACTACCGTATTGAATTCATTGCCTTGAAAAAGTATTTTGTAAGACGAAACACGTGTCGGCTGGTCCGTGTATTTGGAACTTACAACTTTGCATCAATAAAGGAAAGATGAACAACATCTAATATCCAAAGGGTCCTGGATTTATCACGTGACAGCTTAACTACCCGAAGGAATTGAGAAAATCCTTTCTCTTTTTCATGTTTTTGGCAATAGGACAGGCATATATGACCTAAACGTGAACTGATAACCTGTGTCAGCTGGGTACTCAACCCTCACATAATGTGGGAGTTCAATTTTAGTCTTCTGAATTTGTAAAAATTTGTGTTTAGAGTCATTTTAATGCCTGAAATTGGTCGAAATAGAAGCTTCTGAGTAGGATAAAAAGTCTGTAAAAATGGCAATTTTGGTCACATTGAGGCTTCGAAAAGTAGTTATTCAATATGAGGCACAATCCAAATGACATTTTGAATCAATTTTTCTACAGACCAAAAAAATCAATTTTCTGATGAAAAACGATGACCCGTGACCTGTCGAACTTCCTCCAAATGGTCAGAAATTGAAATTTTTTAATGTTTTGTTTTTTGACTGTAAAAGACTATTGCATGTGAATTAGAACTCTTGGAACTAAAATAAGTGTGTTTAGAGTCATTGTAATGCCTGAAATTGGTTGAAATAGAAGCTTCTGAGTAGGAGAAAAAGTCTGTAAAAATTGCAATTTTGGTCACATTGAGGCTTCAAAAAGTAGTTATTCAACATGAGGAACAATCCAAATGACATTTTGAATCAAAATATCTAAAGTCCAAAAAATCAATTTTCTGATGAAATACGATGACCCGTGACCTGTCGAACTTTCTCCAGATGGTCAGAAATGGGAATTTTTTAATGTTGTGTTTTTTGACTGTAAATGACTATTGCATGTGTATTAGAACTCTTGGAACTAAAATAAGTGTGTTTATAGTCATTTTAATGCCTGAAATTGGTCGAAATAGAAGCTTCTGAGTAGGAGAAAAAGTCTGTAAAATTGGCGATTTTGGTCACATTGCGGCTTCAAAAAGTAGTTATTCAACATGAGGCACAATCCAAATGACATTTTAAATCAAATTATCTACAGTTCAAAAAATCAATTTTCTAATGAAAAACGATGACCCGTGACCTGTCGAACTTCCTGCAAAGGGTCAGAAATGGAAATTTTTTGATGTTTTGTTTTTTTACTGTAAATGACTATTGCATGTGAATTAGGACTATTGGAACTAAAATAGGTGTGTATAGAGTCATTTTAATCGATTTGGGAAAAAGGGGGTGGTGATGGACAGAGTTTCTGAATGATGCAGAATACTCTTACCAAGTCAAGAGATCATGGTTTTAATCCATCACCGTTTTTTAGCTCACTGCACCATCCCAGCTCAGAACCTGGCTACATGCAAATTAGTCTGTACCTGTCCCAGTGCATGATGGGAACAGGGCAAACCAAACTACCAAGCCAATTCTTATACTGGGAAGGAAACAAGCTTCCGGGGACCGGTTTCTGGCATCACAGCCTTCGTCGGCCCGGCTTGCCTGAATCCTGATGGTGCAATGAGCAAGGGACTCACGTCTGAGCATACCCTCCCACACTGAGTGTGGATAAAATCGATTTGGGAAAAAGGGGGTGGTGATGGACAGAGTTTCTGAATGATGCAGAATACTCTTACCAAGTCAAGAGATCATGGTTTTAATCCATCACCGTTTTTTAGCTCACTGCACCATCCCAGCTCAGAACCTGGCTACATGCAAATTAGTCTGTACCTGTCCCAGTGCATGATGGGAACAGGGCAAACCAAACTACCAAGCCAATTCTTATACTGGGAAGGAAACAAGCTTCCGGGGACCGGTTTCTGGCATCACAGCCTTCGTCGGCCCGGCTTGCCTGAATCCTGATGGTGCAATGAGCAAGGGACTCACGTCTGAGCATACCCTCCCACACTGAGTGTGGATAAAATCGATTTGGGAAAAAGGGGGTGGTGATGGACAGAGTTTCTGAATGATGCAGAATACTCTTACCAAGTCAAGAGATCATGGTTTTAATCCATCACCGTTTTTTAGCTCACTGCACCATCCCAGCTCAGAACCTGGCTACATGCAAATTAGTCTGTACCTGTCCCAGTGCATGATGGGAACAGGGCAAACCAAACTACCAAGCCAATTCTTATACTGGGAAGGAAACAAGCTTCCGGGGACCGGTTTCTGGCATCACAGCCTTCGTCGGCCCGGCTTGCCTGAATCCTGATGGTGCAATGAGCAAGGGACTCACGTCTGAGCATACCCTCCCACACTGAGTGTGGATAAAATCGATTTGGGAAAAAGGGGGTGGTGATGGACAGAGTTTCTGAATGATGCAGAATACTCTTACCAAGTCAAGAGATCATGGTTTTAATCCATCACCGTTTTTTAGCTCACTGCACCATCCCAGCTCAGAACCTGGCTACATGCAAATTAGTCTGTACCTGTCCCAGTGCATGATGGGAACAGGGCAAACCAAACTACCAAGCCAATTCTTATACTGGGAAGGAAACAAGCTTCCGGGGACCGGTTTCTGGCATCACAGCCTTCGTCGGCCCGGCTTGCCTGAATCCTGATGGTGCAATGAGCAAGGGACTCACGTCTGAGCATACCCTCCCACACTGAGTGTGGATAAAATCGATTTGGGAAAAAGGGGGTGGTGATGGACAGAGTTTCTGAATGATGCAGAATACTCTTACCAAGTCAAGAGATCATGGTTTTAATCCATCACCAGGGAAGTCATGGCTTGGCAGTTCGGGCTGGACTGTTCCCATGAGGCACAGGGTCAGACTGATTTGCATATGGCCATGTCTGAACTGGGGTGGCAGAGTGGGCTAAAGAACGGTGATGGATCAAACCCGGATCTGTTGACTGGGTGTGAGTGTTTGATTGGTTCTGATGCTCCGTCCATCACCACCCCCTTTTGTACTGCTTTGTTCGCCATAAGTTGGCAGGGCATGCTCAGACGTGAGTCCCTTGCTCACTTTGCCACTGGATTCAAGCAAGCCTGGCTGAAGACGGCTGAAGTGCCAGAAACCGGTCCTAGGAAGCTTGTTTCCGGTCCAGGGAAGTCATGGCTTGGCAGTTCGGGCTGGACTGTTCCCATGAGGCACAGGGTCAGACTGATTTGCATATGGCCATGTCTGAACTGGGGTGGCAGAGTGGGCTAAAGAACGGTGATGGATCAAACCCGGATCTGTTGACTGGGTGTGAGTGTTTGATTGGTTCTGATGCTCCGTCCATCACCACCCCCTTTTGTACTGCTTTGTTCGCCATAAGTTGGCAGGGCATGCTCAGACGTGAGTCCCTTGCTCACTTTGCCACTGGATTCAAGCAAGCCTGGCTGAAGACGGCTGAAGTGCCAGAAACCGGTCCTAGGAAGCTTGTTTCCGGTCCAGGGAAGTCATGGCTTGGCAGTTCGGGCTGGACTGTTCCCATGAGGCACAGGGTCAGACTGATTTGCATATGGCCATGTCTGAACTGGGGTGGCAGAGTGGGCTAAAGAACGGTGATGGATCAAACCCGGATCTGTTGACTGGGTGTGAGTGTTTGATTGGTTCTGATGCTCCGTCCATCACCACCCCCTTTTGTACTGCTTTGTTCGCCATAAGTTGGCAGGGCATGCTCAGACGTGAGTCCCTTGCTCACTTTGCCACTGGATTCAAGCAAGCCTGGCTGAAGACGGCTGAAGTGCCAGAAACCGGTCCTAGGAAGCTTGTTTCCGGTCCAGGGAAGTCATGGCTTGGCAGTTCGGGCTGGACTGTTCCCATGAGGCACAGGGTCAGACTGATTTGCATATGGCCATGTCTGAACTGGGGTGGCAGAGTGGGCTAAAGAACGGTGATGGATCAAACCCGGATCTGTTGACTGGGTGTGAGTGTTTGATTGGTTCTGATGCTCCGTCCATCACCACCCCCTTTTGTACTGCTTTGTTCGCCATAAGTTGGCAGGGCATGCTCAGACGTGAGTCCCTTGCTCACTTTGCCACTGGATTCAAGCAAGCCTGGCTGAAGACGGCTGAAGTGCCAGAAACCGGTCCTAGGAAGCTTGTTTCCGGTCCAGGGAAGTCATGGCTTGGCAGTTCAGGCTGGACTGTTCCCATGAGGCACAGGGTCAGACTGATTTGCATATGGCCATGTCTGAACTGGGGTGGCAGAGTGGGCTAAAGAACGGTGATGGATCAAACCCGGATCTGTTGACTGGGTGTGAGTGTTTGATTGGTTCTGATGCTCCGTCCATCACCACCCCCTTTTGTACTGCTTTGTTCGCCATAAGTTGGCAGGGCATGCTCAGACGTGAGTCCCTTGCTCACTTTGCCACTGGATTCAAGCAAGCCTGGCTGAAGACGGCTGAAGTGCCAGAAACCGGTCCTAGGAAGCTTGTTTCCGGTCCAGGGAAGTCATGGCTTGGCAGTTCGGGCTGGACTGTTCCCATGAGGCACAGGGTCAGACTGATTTGCATATGGCCATGTCTGAACTGGGGTGGCAGAGTGGGCCAAAGAACGGTGATGGATCAAACCCGGATCTGTTGACTGGGTGTGAGTGTTTGATTGGTTCTGATGCTCCGTCCATCACCACCCCCTTTTGTACTGCTTTGTTCGCCATAAGTTGGCAGGGCATGCTCAGACGTGAGTCCCTTGCTCACTTTGCCACTGGATTCAAGCAAGCCTGGCTGAAGACGGCTGAAGTGCCAGAAACCGGTCCTAGGAAGCTTGTTTCCGGTCCAGGGAAGTCATGGCTTGGCAGTTCGGGCTGGACTGTTCCCATGAGGCACAGGGTCAGACTGATTTGCATATGGCCATGTCTGAACTGGGGTGGCAGAGTGGGCTAAAGAACGGTGATGGATCAAACCCGGATCTGTTGACTGGGTGTGAGTGTTTGATTGGTTCTGATGCTCCGTCCATCACCACCCCCTTTTGTACTGCTTTGTTCGCCATAAGTTGGCAGGGCATGCTCAGACGTGAGTCCCTTGCTCACTTTGCCACTGGATTCAAGCAAGCCTGGCTGAAGACGGCTGAAGTGCCAGAAACCGGTCCTAGGAAGCTTGTTTCCGGTCCAGGGAAGTCATGGCTTGGCAGTTCGGGCTGGACTGTTCCCATGAGGCACAGGGTCAGACTGATTTGCATATGGCCATGTCTGAACTGGGGTGGCAGAGTGGGCTAAAGAACGGTGATGGATCAAACCCGGATCTGTTGACTGGGTGTGAGTGTTTGATTGGTTCTGATGCTCCGTCCATCACCACCCCCTTTTGTACTGCTTTGTTCGCCATAAGTTGGCAGGGCATGCTCAGACGTGAGTCCCTTGCTCACTTTGCCACTGGATTCAAGCAAGCCTGGCTGAAGACGGCTGAAGTGCCAGAAACCGGTCCTAGGAAGCTTGTTTCCGGTCCAGGGAAGTCATGGCTTGGCAGTTCGGGCTGGACTGTTCCCATGAGGCACAGGGTCAGACTGATTTGCATATGGCCATGTCTGAACTGGGGTGGCAGAGTGGGCTAAAGAACGGTGATGGATCAAACCCGGATCTGTTGACTGGGTGTGAGTGTTTGATTGGTTCTGATGCTCCGTCCATCACCACCCCCTTTTGTACTGCTTTGTTCGCCATAAGTTGGCAGGGCATGCTCAGACGTGAGTCCCTTGCTCACTTTGCCACTGGATTCAAGCAAGCCTGGCTGAAGACGGCTGAAGTGCCAGAAACCGGTCCTAGGAAGCTTGTTTCCGGTCCAGGGAAGTCATGGCTTGGCAGTTCGGGCTGGACTGTTCCCATGAGGCACAGGGTCAGACTGATTTGCATATGGCCATGTCTGAACTGGGGTGGCAGAGTTGGGCTAAAGAACGGTGATGGATCAAACCCGGATCTGTTGACTGGGTGTGAGTGTTTGATTGGTTCTGATGCTCCGTCCATCACCACCCCCTTTTGTACTGCTTTGTTCGCCATAAGTTGGCAGGGCATGCTCAGACGTGAGTCCCTTGCTCACTTTGCCACTGGATTCAAGCAAGCCTGGCTGAAGACGGCTGAAGTGCCAGAAACCGGTCCTAGGAAGCTTGTTTCCGGTCCAGGGAAGTCATGGCTTGGCAGTTCGGGCTGGACTGTTCCCATGAGGCACAGGGGCAGACTGATTTGCATATGGCCATGTCTGAACTGGGGTGGCAGAGTGGGCCAAAGAACGGTGATGGATCAAACCCGGATCTGTTGACTGGGTGTGAGTGTTTGATTGGTTCTGATGCTCCGTCCATCACCACCCCCTTTTGTACTGCTTTGTTCGCCATAAGTTGGCAGGGCATGCTCAGACGTGAGTCCCTTGCTCACTTTGCCACTGGATTCAAGCAAGCCTGGCTGAAGACGGCTGAAGTGCCAGAAACCGGTCCTAGGAAGCTTGTTTCCGGTCCAGGGAAGTCATGGCTTGGCAGTTCGGGCTGGACTGTTCCCATGAGGCACAGGGTCAGACTGATTTGCATATGGCCATGTCTGAACTGGGGTGGCAGAGTGGGCTAAAGAACGGTGATGGATCAAACCCGGATCTGTTGACTGGGTGTGAGTGTTTGATTGGTTCTGATGCTCCGTCCATCACCACCCCCTTTTGTACTGCTAGAGTCATTTTAATGCCTGAAATTGGTCGAAATAGAAGCTTCTGAGTAGGATAAAAAGTCTGTAAAAATGGAAATTTTGGTCACATTGAGGCTTCGAAAAGTAGTTATTCAACATGAGGCACAATCCAAATGACATTTTGAATCAATTTTTCTACAGACCAAAAAAATCAATTTTCTGATGAAAAACGATGACCCGTGACCTGTTGAACTTTCTCCAGATGGTCAGAAATGGAAATTTTTTGATGTTTTGTTTTTTGACTGTAAATGCATGTGAATTAGAACTATTGGAACTAAAATAAGTGTGTTTAGAGTCATTTTAATGCCTGAAATTGGTCAAAATAGAAGCTTCTGAGTAGGATAATAAGTCTGTAAAAATGGCAATTTTGGTCACATTGAGTCTTCGAAAAGTAGTTATTCAACATGAGGCACAATCCAAATGACATTTTGAATCAAAATTTCAACAGTCCAAAAAATCAATTTTCTGATGAAAAACGATGACCCGTGACCTGTCGAACTTCCTCCAAATGGTCAGAAATGGAAATTTTTTGATGTTTTGTTTTTTGACTGTAAATGACTATTGCATGTGAATTAGAACTCTTGGAACTAAAATAAGTGTGTTTAGAGTCATTTTAATGCCTGAAATTGGTCAAAATAGAAGCTTCTGAGTAGGATAAAAAGTCTGTAAAAATGGCAATTTTGGTCACATTGAGTCTTCGAAAAGTAGTTATTCAACATGAGGCACAATCCAAATGACATTTTGAATCAAAATTTCAACAGTCCAAAAAATCAATTTTCTGATGAAAAACGATGACCCGTGACCTGTCGAACTTTCTCCAGATGGTCAGAAATGGGACTTTTTTAATGTTTTGTTTTTTGACTGTAAATGACTATTGCATGTGAATTAGAACTCTTGGAACTAAAATAAGTGTGTTTATAGTCATTTTAATGCCTGAAATTGGTCGAAATAAAAGTTTCTGAGTAGGAGAAAAAGTGTGTAAAATTGGCGATTTTGGTCACATTGCGGCTTCAATAAGTAGTTATTTAACATGAGGCACAATCCAAATTACATTTTACCATCAAATTTTATACAGTCCAAAAAAATCAATTTTCCCATGAAAAACGATGACCCGTGAGCTGTCGAATTTTCTCCAGATGGTCAGAAATGGTAATTTTTTAATGTTTCATTCTTTTAATGTAAATGACTATTGCATTTGAATTAGAACTCTTGGAACTAAAAGAAGTGTGTTTAGAGTCATTTTAATGCCTGAAATTTGTCAAAATAGAAGCTTCGGAGTAGGAGAAAAAGTCTGTAAAAATGGCAATTTTGGTCACATTGAGGCTTCAAAAAGTAGTTATTCAACATGAGGCACAATCCAAATGACATTTTGAATCAATTTTTCTACAGTCCAAAAAATCGATTTTCTGATGAAAATCGATGACCTGTGACCTGTCGAACTTCCTCCAAATGGTCAGAAATAGACATTTTTTGATGTTTTGTTTTTTTACTGTAAATGATTATTGCATGTGAATTTGAAATCTTGGAACTAAAATTAGTGTGTTTAGAGTCATTTTATTGCCTGAAATTGGTCGAAATAGAAGCTTCTGAGTAGGAGAAACGTCTGTAAAAATGGCAATTTTGGTCACATTGAGGCTTTAAAAAGTAGTTATTCAACATGAGGCTCAATCCAAATGACATTTTGAATACATTTTTCTACAGTCCAAAAAATAAATTTTCTGATGAAAAACGATTACCCGTGACCTGTCGAATTTTCTCCAGATGGTCAGAAATTGTAATTTTTTAATGTTTAATTTTTTGAATGTAAATGACTATTGCATTTGAATTAGAACTCTTGGAACAAAAATAAGTGTGTTTAGAGTCATTTTAATGCCTGAAATTGGTCAAAATAGAAGCTTCTGAGTAGGAGAAAAAGTCTGTAAAAATGGCACTTTTGGTCACATTGAGGCTTCAAAAAGTAGTTATTCAACATGAGGCACAATCCAAATGACATTTTGAATCAATTTTTCTACAGTCCAAAAAATCAATTTTCTGATGAAAAACGATGACCCGTGACCTGTTGAACTTTCTCCAGATGGTCAGAAATGGGAATTTTTTAATGTTTTGTTTTTTGACTGTAAATGACTATTGCATGTGAATTAGAACTCTTGGAACTAAAATAAGTGTGTTTATAGTCATTTTAATGCCTGAAATTGGTCGAAATAGAAGCTTCTGAGTAGGAGAAAAAGTCTGTAAAATTGGCGATTTTGGTCACATTGCGGCTTCAAAAAGTAGTTATTCAAAATGAGGCACAATCCAAATGACATTTTGAATCAATTTTTCTACAGTCCAAAAAATCAATTTTCGAATGAAAAACGATGACCCGTGACCTGTCGAACTTCCTGCAAATGGTCAGAAATGGAAATTTTTTGATGTTTTGTTTTTTACTGTAAATGACTATTGCATGTGAATTAGGACTATTGGAACTAAAATAGGTGTGTATAGAGTTATTTTAATGCCTGAAATTGGTCAAAATAGAAGCTTCTGAGTAGGAGAAAAAGTCTGTAAAAATGGCAATTTTGGTCACATTGAGGCTTCAAAAAGTAGTTATTCAACATGAGGCACAATCCAAATGACATTTTGAATCAATTTTTCTACAGTCCAAAAAATCAATTTTCTGATGAAAAACGATGACCCGTGACCTGTCGAACTTCCTCCAAATGGTCAGAAATTGAAAGGTTGTTAATGTTTTGTTTTTTGACTGTAAATGACTATTACATGTGAATTAGAACTCTTGGAACTAAAATAAGTGTGTTTAGAGTCATTTTAATGCCTGAAATTGGTCGAAATAGAAGCTTCTGAGTAGGATAAAAAGTCTGTAAAAATGGCAATTTTGGTCACATTGAGGCTTCAAAAAGTAGTTATTCAACATGAGGAACAATCCAAATGACATTTTGAATCAAAATTTCTAAAGTCCAAAAAATCAATTTTCTGATGAAATACGATGACCCGTGACCTGTCGAACTTTCTCCAGATGGTCAGAAATGGGAATTTTTTAATGTTTTGTTTTTTGACTGTAAATGACTATTGCATGTGAATTAGAACTCTTGGAACTAAAATAAGTGTGTTTATAGTCATTTTAATGCCTGAAATTGGTCGAAATAGAAGCTTCTGAGTAGGAGAAAAAGTCTGTAAAATTGGCGATTTTGGTAACATTGCGGCTTCAAAAAGTAGTTATTTAACATGAGGCACAATCCAAATGACATTTTAAATCAAATTATCTACAGTTCAAAAAATCAATTTTCTAATGAAAAACGATGACCCGTGACCTGTCGAACTTCCTGCAAATGGTCAGAAATGGAAATTTTTTGATGTTTTGTTTTTTTACTGTAAATGACTATTGCATGTGAATTAGGACTATTGGAACTAATATAGGTGTGTATACAGTCATTTTAATACCTGAAATTGGGCGAAATAGAAGCTTCTGAGTAGGATAAAAAGTCTGTAAAAATGGAAATTTTGGTCACATTGAGGCTTCGAAAAGTAGTTATTCAACATGAGGCACAATCCAAATGACATTTTGAATCAATTTTTCTACAGTCCAAAAAATCAATTTTCTGATGAAAAACGATGACCCGTGACCTGTCGAACTTCCTCCAAATGGTCAGAAATTGAAAGTTTGTTAATGTTTTGTTTTTTGACTGTAAATGACTATTGCATGTGAATTAGAACTCTTGGAACGAAAATAAGTGTGTTTAGAGTCATTTTAATGCCTGAAATTGGTCGAAATAGAAGCTTCAGACTAGGAGAAAAAGTCTGTAAAAATGGCAATTTTGGTCACATTGAGGCTTTAAAAAGTAGTTATTCAACATGAGGCACAAATCAAAATGACATTTTAAATCAATTTTTCTACAGTCCAAAAAATCAATTTTCTGATGAAAAACGATTACCCGTGACCTGTCGAGTTTTCTCCAGATGGTCAGAAATTGTAATTTTTTAATGTTTTGTTTTTTGACTGTAAATGACTATTGCATGTGAATTAGAACTCTTGGAACTAAAATAAGTTTGTTTAGAGTCATTTTAATGCCTGAAATTGGTCGAAATAGAAGCTTCTGAGAAGGATAAAAAGTCTGTAAAAATGGCAATTTTGGTCACATTGAGGCTTCAAAAAGTAGTTATTCAACATGAGGCACAATCCAAATGACATTTTGAATCAATTTTTCTACAGTCCAAAAAATCAATTTTCTGATGAAAAACGATAAACCGTGACCTGTCAAACTCCCTCCAAATGGTCATATATGGACATTTTTTATTGTTTTGTTTTTTGACTGTAAATGACGATTGCATGTGAATTAGAACTCTTGGAACTAAAATAAGTTTGTTTAGATTCATTTTAATGCTTGAAATTGGTCGAAATCGAAGCTTCTGAGTAGGACAAAAAGTCTGTAAAAATGGCAATTTTGGTCACATTGAGGCTTCGAAAAGTAGTTACTCAACATGAGGCACAATCCAAATGACATTTTGAATCAATTTTTCTACAGTCCAAAAAATCAATTTTCTGATGAAAAACGATGAGCCGTCACCTGTCGAACTTCCTCCAAATGGTCAAATATGGAAATTTTTTATTGTTTTGTTTTTTGACTGTAAATGACTATTGCATGTGAATTAGAACTATTGGAACTAAAATAAGTGTGTTTAGAGTCATTTTAATGCCTGAAATTGGTCGAAATAGAAGCTTCTGAGTAGGATAAAAAGTCTGTAAAAATGGCAATTTTGGTCACATTGAGGCTTCGAAAAGTAGTTATTCAACATGAGGCACAATCCAAATGACATTTTGAATCAATTTTTCTACAGTCCAAAAAAATCAATTTTCTGATGAAAAACGATGACCCGTGACCTGTCGAACTTCCTCCAAATGGTCAGAAATTGAAAGTTTGTTAATGTTTTGTTTTTTGACTGTAAATGACTATTGCATGTGAATTAGAACTCTTGGAACGAAAATAAGTGTGTTTAGAGTCATTTTAATGCCTGAAATTGGTCGAAATAGAAGCTTCAGACTAGGAGAAAAAGTCTGTAAAAATGGCAATTTTGGTCACATTGAGGCTTTAAAAAGTAGTTATTCAACATGAGGCACAATCCAAATGACATTTTAAATCAATTTTTCTACAGTCCAAAAAATCAATTTTCTGATGAAAAACGATTACCCGTGACCTGTCGAGTTTTCTCCAGATGGTCAGAAATTGTAATTTTTTAATGTTTTGTTTTTTGACTGTAAATGACTATTGCATGTGAATTAGAACTCTTGGAACTAAAATAAGTTTGTTTAGAGTCATTTTAATGCCTGAAATTGGTCGAAATAGAAGCTTCTGAGAAGGATAAAAAGTCTGTAAAAATGGCAATTTTGGTCACATTGAGGCTTCGAAAAGTAGTTATTCAACATGAGGCACAATCCAAATGACATTTTGAATCAATTTTTCTACAGTCCAAAAAATAAATTTTCTGATGAAAAACGATAAACCGTGACCTGTCAAACTCCCTCCAAATGGTCATATATGGACATTTTTTATTGTTTTGTTTTTTGACTGTAAATGACGATTGCATGTGAATTAGAACTCTTGGAACTAAAATAAGTTTGTTTAGATTCATTTTAATGCTTGAAATTGGTCGAAATCGAAGCTTCTGAGTAGGACAAAAAGTCTGTAAAAATGGCAATTTTGGTCACATTGAGGCTTCGAAAAGTAGTTACTCAACATGAGGCACAATCCAAATGACATTTTGAATCAATTTTTCTACAGTCCAAAAAATCAATTTTCTGATGAAAAACGATGAGCCGTCACCTGTCGAACTTCCTCCAAATGGTCAAATATGGAAATTTTTTATTGTTTTGTTTTTTGACTGTAAATGACTATTGCATGTGAATTAGAACTATTGGAACTAAAATAAGTGTGTTTAGAGTCATTTTAATGCCTGAAATTGGTCGAAATAGAAGCTTCTGAGTAGGATAAAAAGTCTGTAAAAATGGCAATTTTGGTCACATTGAGGCTTCGAAAAGTAGTTATTCAACATGAGGCACAATCCAAATGACATTTTGAATCAATTTTTCTACAGTCCAAAAAAATCAATTTTCTGATGAAAAACGATGACCCGTGACCTGTCGAACTTCCTCCAAATGGTCAGGAATTGAAAGTTTTTTAATGTTTTGTTTTTTGACTGTAAATGACTATTGCATGTGAATTAGAACTCTTGGAACTCTTAGAGTCATTTTAATGCCTGAAATTGGTCGAAATAGAAGCTTCTTAGTAGGATAAAAAGTCTGTAAAAATGGCATTTTTGGTCACATTGAGGCTTCGAAAAGTAGTTATTCAACATGAGGCACAATCCAAATGACATTTTGAATCCATTTTTCTACAGTCCAAAAAATCAATTTTCTGATGAAAAACGATGAGCCGTGACCTGTCGAACTTCCTCCAAATGGTCAGAAATTGAAATTTTTTAATGTTTTGTTTTTTGACTGTAAATGACTATTGCATGTGAATTAGAACTCTTGGAACTAAAATAAGTATGTTTAGAGTCATTTTAATGCCTGAAATTGGTCAAAATAGAAGCTTCTGAGTAGGATAAAAAGTTTGTAAAAATAGAAATTTTGGTCACATTGAGGCTTTGAAAAGTAGTTATTCAACATGAGGCACTATCCAAATGACATTTTGAATCAATTTTTCTACAGACCAAAAAATCAATTTTCTGATGAAAAACGATGACCCGTGACCTGTCGAACTTTCTCCAGATGGTCAGAAATGGGAATTTTTTTATGTTTTGTTTTTTGACTGTAAATGACTATTGCATGTGAATTAGAACTCTTGGAACTAAAATAAGTGTGTTTAGAGTCATTGTAATGCCTGAAATTGGTTGAAATAGAAGCTTCTGAGTAGGAGAAAAAGTCTGTAAAAATTGCAATTTTGGTCATATTGAGGCTTCAAAAAGTAGTTATTCAACATGAGGAACAATCCAAATGACATTTTGAATCAATTCTTCTACAGACCAAAAAAATCAATTTTCTGATGAAAAACGATGACCCGTGACCTGTTGAACTTTCTCCAGATGGTCAGAAATGGGAATTTTTTAATGTTTTGTTTTTTGACTGTAAATGACTATTGCATGTGAATTAGAACTCTTGGAACTAAAATAAGTGTGTTTATAGTCATTTTAATGCCTGAAATTGGTCGAAATAGAAGCTTCTGAGTAGGAGAAAAAGTCTGTAAAATTGGCGATTTTGGTCACATTGCGGCTTCAAAAAGTAGTTATTTAACATGAGGCACAATCCAAATTACATTTTACCATCAAATTTTATACAGTCCAAAAAAATCAATTTTCTGATGAAAAACGATGACCCGTGACCTGTCGAATTTTCTCCAGATGGTCAGAAATGGTAATTTTTTAATGTTTAAGTTTTTTGAATGTAAATGACTATTACATTTGAATTAGAACTCTTGGAACTAAAATAAGTGTGTTTATAGTCATTTTAATGCCTGAAATTGGTCGAAATAGAAGCTTCTGAGTAGGAGAAAAAGTCTGTAAAATTGGCAATTTTGGTCACATTGAGGCTTCAAAAAGTAGTTATTCAACATGAGGCACAATCCAAATGATATTTTGAATCAATTTTTCTACAGTCCAAAAAATCAATTTTCTGATGAAAAACGATGACCCGTGACCTGTCGAATTTTCTCCAGATGGTCAGAAATGGTAATTTTTTAATGTTTAATTTTTTGAATGTAAATGACTATTGCATGTGAATTAGAACTCTTAGAACTAAAATTAGTGTGTTTAGAGTCATTTTATTGCCTGAAATTCGTCGAAATAGAAGCTTCTGAGTAGGAGAAAAGTCTGTAAAAATGGCAATTTTGGTCACATTGAGGCTTCGAAAAGTAGTTATTTAACATGAGGCACAATCCAAATGACATTTTAAATCAAATTATCTACAGTTCAAAAAATCAATTTTCTAATGAAAAACGATGACCCGTGACCTGTCGAACTTCCTCCAAATGGTCAGGAATTGAAAGTTTTTTAATGTTTTGTTTTTTGACTGTAAATGACTATTGCATGTGAATTAGAACTCTTGGAACTAAAATAAGTGTGTTTATAGTCATTTTAATGCCTGAAATTGGTCGAAATAGAAGCTTCTGAGTAGGAGAAAAGTCTGTAAAAATGGCAATTTTGGTCACATTGAGGCTTCGAAAAGTAGTTATTTAACATGAGGCACAATCCAAATGACATTTTAAATCAAATTATCTACAGTTCAAAAAATCAATTTTCTAATGAAAAACGATGACCCGTGACCTGTCGAACTTCCTCCAAATGGTCAGGAATTGAAAGTTTTTTAATGTTTTGTTTTTTGACTGTAAATGACTATTGCATGTGAATTAGAACTCTTGGAACTAAAATGAGTGTGTTTAGAGTCATTTTAATGCCTGAAATTGGTCGAAATAGAAGCTTCTTAGTAGGATAAAAAGTCTGTAAAAATGGCATTTTTGGTCACATTGAGGCTTCGAAAAGTAGTTATTCAACATGAAAGTTTGTTAATGTTTTGTTTTTTGACTGTAAATGACTATTGCATGTGAATTAGAACTCTTGGAACGAAAATAAGTGTGTTTAGAGTCATTTTAATGCCTGAAATTGGTCGAAATAGAAGCTTCTGAGTAGGATAAAAAGTCTGTAAAAATGGCAATTTTGGTCACATTGAGGCTTCGAAAAGTAGTTATTCAACATGAGGCACAATCCAAATGACATTTTGAATCAATTTTTCTACAGACCAAAAAAATCAATTTTCTGATGAAAAACGATGACCCGTGACCTGTTGAACTTTCTCCAGATGGTCAGAAATGGGAATTTTTTAATGTTTTGTTTTTTGACTGTAAATGACTATTGCATGTGAATTAGAACTCTTGGAACTAAAATAAGTGTGTTTATAGTCATTTTAATGCCTGAAATTGGTCGAAATAGAAGCTTCTGAGTAGAAGAAAAAGTCTGTAAAATTGGCGATTTTGGTCACATTGCGGCTTCAAAAAGTAGTTATTTAACATGAGGCACAATCCAAATTACATTTTACCATCAAATTTTATACAGTCCAAAAAAATCAATTTTCTGATGAAAAACGATGACCCGTGACCTGTCGAATTTTCTCCAGATGGTCAGAAATGGTAATTTTTTAATGTTTAAGTTTTTTGAATGTAAATGACTATTGCATTTGAATTAGAACTCTTGGAACTAAAATAAGTGTGTTTAGAGTCATTTTAATGCCTGAAATTGGTCAAAATAGAAGCTTCAGAGTAGGAGAAAAAGTCTGTAAAAATGGCAATTTTGGTCACATTGAGGCTTCAAAAAGTAGTTATTCAACATGAGGCACAATCCAAATGACATTTTGAATCAATTTTTCTACAGTCCAAAAAATCAATTTTCTGATGAAAAACGATGACCCGTGACCTGTCGAACTTCCTCCAAATGGTCAGGAATTGAAAGTTTTTTAATGTTTTGTTTTTTGACTGTAAATGACTATTGCATGTGAATTAGAACTCTTGGAACTAAAATGAGTGTGTTTAGAGTCATTTTAATGCCTGAAATTGGTCGAAATAGAAGCTTCTGAGTAGGGTAAAAAGTCTGTAAAAATGGCAATTTTGGTCACATTGAGGCTTCGAAAAGTAGTTATTCAACATGAGGCACAATCCAAATGACATTTTGAATCAATTTTTCTACAATCCAAAAAATCAATTTTCTGATGAAAAACGATAAACCGTGACCTGTCAAACTCCCTCCAAATGGTCATATATGGACATTTTTTATTGTTTTGTTTTTTGACTGTAAATGACTATTGCATGTGAATTAGAACTCTTGGAACTAAAATAAGTTTGTTTAGAGTCATTTTAATGCCTGAAATTGGTCGAAATAGAAGCTTCTGAGTAGGAGAAAAAGTCTGTAAAAATTGCAATTTTGGTCACATTGAGGCTTCAAAAAGTAGTTATTCAACATGAGGCACAATCCAAATGACATTTTGAATCAATTTTTCAACAGTCCAAAAAATCAATTTTCTGATGAAAAACGATAAACCGTGACCTGTCAAACTCCCTCCAAATGGTCATATATGGACATTTTTTATTGTTTTGTTTTTTGACTGTAAATGACTATTGCATGTGAATTAGAACTCTTGGAACTAAAATAAGTTTGTTTAGATTCATTTTAATGCCTGAAATTGGTCGAAATCGAAGCTTCTGAGTAGGACAAAAAGTCTGTAAAAATGGCAATTTTGGTCACATTGAGGCTTCGAAAAGTAGTTATTCAACATGAGGCACAATCCAAATGACATTTTGAATCAATTTTTCCACAGTCCAAAAAATCAATTTTCTGATGAAAAACGATGACCCGTGACCTGTCAAACTTCCTCCAAATGGTCAGGAATTGAAAGTTTTTTAATGTTTTGTTTTTTGAATGTAAATGACTATTGCATGTGAATTAGAACTCTTGGAACTAAAATGAGTGAGTTTAGAGTCATTTTAATGCCTGAAATTGGTCGAAATAGAAGCTTCTGAGTAGGATAAAAAGTCTGTAAAAATGGCATTTTTGGTCACATTGAGGCTTCGAAAAGTAGTTATTCAACATGAGGCACAATCCAAATGACATTTTGAATCAATTTTTCTACAGTCCAAAAAATCAATTTTCTGATGAAAAACGATGAGCCGTGACCTGTCGAACTTCCTCCAAATGGTCAGAAATTGAAATTTTTTAATGTTTTGCTTTTTGACTGTAAATGACTATTGCATGTGAATTAGAACTCTTGGAACTAAAATAAGTGTGTTTAGAGTCATTTTAATGCCTGAAATTGGTCAAAATAGAAGCTTCTGAGTAGGATAAAAAGTCTGTAAAAATGGCATTTTTGGTCACATTGAGGCTTTGAAAAGTAGTTATTCAACATGAGGCACTATCCAAATGACATTTTGAATCAATTTTTCTACAGACCAAAAAATCAATTTTCTGATGAAAAACGATGACCCGTGACCTGTCGAACTTTCTCCAGATGGTCAGAAATGGGAATTTTTTAATGTTTTGTTTTTTGACTGTAAATGACTATTGCATGTGAATTAGAACTCTTGGAACTAAAATAAGTGTGTTTATAGTCATTTTAATGCCTGAAATTGGTCGAAATAGAAGCTTCTGAGTAGGAGAAAAAGTCTGTAAAATTGGCGATTTTGGTCACATTGCGACTTCAAAAAGTAGTTATTTAACATGAGGCACAATCCAAATTACATTTTACCATCAAATTTTATACAGTCCCAAAAAATCAATTTTCTGATGAAAAACGATGACCCGTGACCTGTCGAATTTTCTCCAGATGGTCAGAAATGGTAATTTTTTAATGTTTAAGTTTTTTTAATGTAAATGACTATTACATTTGAATTAGAACTCTTGGAACTAAAATAAGTGTGTTTATAGTCATATTAATGCCTGAAATTGGTCGAAATAGAAGCTTCTGAGTATGAGAAAAAGTCTGTAAAATTGGCGATTTTGGTCACATTGCGGCTTCAAAAAGTAGTTATTTAACACGAGGCACAATCCAAATGACATTTTAAATCAAATTATCTACAGTTCAAAAAATCAATTTTCTAATGAATAACGATGACCCGTGACCTGTCGAACTTCCTGCAAATGGTCAGAAATGGAAATTTTTTGATGTTTTGTTTTTTTACTGTAAATGACTATTGCATTTGAATTAGAACTCTTGGAACTAAAATAAGTGTGTATACAGTCATTTTAATGCCTGAAATTGGTCGAAATAGAAGCTTCTGAGTAGGATAAAAAGTCTGTAAAAATGGAAATTTTGGTCACATTGAGGCTTCGAAAAGTAGTTATTCAACATGAGGCACAATCCAAATGACATTTTGAATCAATTTTTCTACAGACCAAAAAAATCAATTTTCTGATGAAAAACGATGACCCGTGACCTGTTGAACTTTCTCCAGATGGTCAGAAATGGAAATTTTTTGATGTTTTGTTTTTTGACTGTAAATGCATGTGAATTAGAACTCTTGGAACTAAAATAAGTGTGTTTAGAGTCATTTTAATGCCTGAAATTGGTCAAAATAGAAGCTTCTGAGTAGGAGAAAAAGTCTGTAAAAATGGCAATTTTGGTCACATTGAGGCTTCAAAAAGTAGTTATTCAACATGAGGCACAATCCAAATGACATTTTGAATCAATTTTTCTACAGACCAAAAAAATCAATTTTCTGATGAAAAACGATGACCCGTGACCTGTCAAACTTCCTCCAAATGGTCAGAAATTGAAATTTTTTAATGTTTTGTTTTTTGACTGTAAAAGACTATTGCATGTGAATTAGAACTCTTGGAACTAAAATAAGTGTGTTTAGAGTCATTGTAATGCCTGAAATTGGTTGAAATAGAAGCTTCTGAGTAGGAGAAAAAGTCTGTAAAAATTGCAATTTTGGTCACATTGAGGCTTCAAAAAGTAGTTATTCAACATGAGCCACAATCCAAATGACATTTTGAATCAATTTTTCTACAGTCCAAAAAATCAATTTTCTGATGAAAAACGATGACCCGTGACCTGTCGAACTTCCTCCAAATGGTCAGAAATTGAAAGTTTGTTAATGTTTTGTTTTTTGACTGTAAATGACTATTGCATGTGAATTAGAACTCTTGGAACGAAAATAAGTGTGTTTAGAGTCATTTTAATGCCTGAAATTGGTCGAAATAGAAGCTTCTGAGTAGGATAAAAAGTCTGTAAAAATGGAAATTTTGGTCACATTGAGGCTTCGAAAAGTAGTTATTCAACATGAGGCACAATCCAAATGACATTTTGAATCAATTTTTCCACAGACCAAAAAAATCAATTTTCTGATGAAAAACGATGACCCGTGACCTGTTGAACTTTCTCCAGATGGTCAGAAATGGAAATTTTTTGATGTTTTGTTTTTTGACTGTAAATGCATGTGAATTAGAACTATTGGAACTAAAATAAGTGTGTTTAGAGTCATTTTAATGCCTGAAATTGGTCAAAATAGAAGCTTCTGAGTAGGATAATAAGTCTGTAAAAATGGCAATTTTGGTCACATTGAGGCTTTAAAAAGTAGTTTTTCAACATGAGGCTCAATCCAAATGACATTTTGATTCAATTTTTCTAAAGTCCAAAAAATCAATTTTCTGATGAAAATCGATGACCCGTGACCTGTCGAACTTCCTCCAAATGGTCAGAAATGGAAATTTTTTGATGTTTTGTTTTTTGACTGTAAATGACTATTGCATGTGAATTAGAACTCTTGGAACTAAAATAAGTGTGTTTAGAGTCATTTTAATGCCTGAAATTGGTCAAAATAGAAGCTTCTGAGTAGGATAAAAAGTCTGTAAAAATGGCAATTTTGGTCACATTGAGTCTTCGAAAAGTAGTTATTCAACATGAGGCACAATCCAAATGACATTTTGAATCAAAATTTCAACAGTCCAAAAAATCAATTTTCTGATGAAAAACGATGACCCGTGACCTGTCGAACTTTCTCCAGATGGTCAGAAATGGGACTTTTTTAATGTTTTGTTTTTTGACTGTAAATGACTATTGCATGTGAATTAGAACTCTTGGAACTAAAATAAGTGTGTTTATAGTCATTTTAATGCCTGAAATTGGTCGAAATAAAAGTTTCTGAGTAGGAGAAAAAGTGTGTAAAATTGGCGATTTTGGTCACATTGCGGCTTCAATAAGTAGTTATTTAACATGAGGCACAATCCAAATTACATTTTACCATCAAATTTTATACAGTCCAAAAAAATCAATTTTCCCATGAAAAACGATGACCCGTGAGCTGTCGAATTTTCTCCAGATGGTCAGAAATGGTAATTTTTTAATGTTTCATTTTTTTAATGTAAATGACTATTGCATTTGAATTAGAACTCTTGGAACTAAAAGAAGTGTGTTTAGAGTCATTTTCATGCCTGAAATTTGTCAAAATAGAATCTTCGGAGTAGGAGAAAAAGTCTGTAAAAATGGCAATTTTGGTCACATTGAGGCTTCAAAAAGTAGTTATTCAACATGAGGCACAAGCCAAATGACATTTTGAATCAATTTTTCTAAAGTCCAAAAAATCGATTTTCTGATGAAAATCGATGACCTGTGACCTGTCGAACTTCCTCCAAATGGTCAGAAATAGACATTTTTTGATGTTTTGTTTTTTTACTGTAAATGATTATTGCATGTGAATTTGAAATCTTGGAACTAAAATTAGTGTGTTTAGAGTCATTTTAATGCCTGAAATTGGTCGAAATAGAAGCTTCTGAGTAGGAGAAAAAGTCTGTAAAATTGGCGATTTTGGAAACATTGCGGCTTCAAAAAGTAGTTATTTAACATGAGGCACAATCCAAATGACATTTTAAATCAAATTATCTACAGTTCAAAAAATCAATTTTCTAATGAAAAACGATGACCCGTGACCTGTCGAACTTCCTGCAAATGGTCAGAAATAGAAATTTTTTGATGTTTTGTTTTTTTACTGTAAATGACTATTGCATGTGAATTAGGACTATTGGAACTAAAATAGGTGTGTATACAGTCATTTTACTACCTGAAATTGGGCGAAATAGAAGCTTCTGAGTAGGATAAAAAGTCTGTAAAAATGGAAATTTTGGTCACATTGAGGCTTCGAAAAGTAGTTATTCAACATGAGGCACAATCCAAATGACATTTTGAATCAATTTTTCTACAGACCAAAAAAATCAATTTTCTGATGAAAAACGATGACCCGTGACCTGTCGAACTTCCTCCAAATGGTCAGAAATTGAAATTTTTTAATGTTTTGTTTTTTGACTGTAAAAGACTATTGCATGTGAATTAGAACTCTTGGAACTAAAATAAGTGTGTTTAGAGTCATTGTAATGCCTGAAATTGGTTGAAATAGAAGCTTCTGAGTAGGAGAAAAAGTCTGTAAAAATTGCAATTTTGGTCACATTGAGGCTTCAAAAAGTAGTTATTCAACATGAGCCACAATCCAAATGACATTTTGAATCAATTTTTCTACAGTCCAAAAAATCAATTTTCTGATGAAAAACGATGACCCGTGACCTGTCGAACTTCCTCCAAATGGTCAGAAATTGAAAGTTTGTTAATGTTTTGTTTTTTGACTGTAAATGACTATTGCATGTGAATTAGAACTCTTGGAACGAAAATAAGTGTGTTTAGAGTCATTTTAATGCCTGAAATTGGTCGAAATAGAAGCTTCTGAGTAGGATAAAAAGTCTGTAAAAATGGAAATTTTGGTCACATTGAGGCTTCGAAAAGTAGTTATTCAACATGAGGCACAATCCAAATGACATTTTGAATCAATTTTTCCACAGACCAAAAAAATCAATTTTCTGATGAAAAACGATGACCCGTGACCTGTTGAACTTTCTCCAGATGGTCAGAAATGGAAATTTTTTGATGTTTTGTTTTTTGACTGTAAATGCATGTGAATTAGAACTATTGGAACTAAAATAAGTGTGTTTAGAGTCATTTTAATGCCTGAAATTGGTCAAAATAGAAGCTTCTGAGTAGGATAATAAGTCTGTAAAAATGGCAATTTTGGTCACATTGAGGCTTTAAAAAGTAGTTTTTCAACATGAGGCTCAATCCAAATGACATTTTGAATCAATTTTTCTAAAGTCCAAAAAATCAATTTTCTGATGAAAATCGATGACCCGTGACCTGTCGAATTTTCTCCAGATGGTCAGAAATTGTAATTTTTTAATGTTTAATTTTTTGAATGTAAATGACTATTGCATTTGAATTAGAACTCTTGGAACAAAAATAAGTGTGTTTATAGTCATTTTAATGCCTGAAATTGGTCAAAATAGAAGCTTCTGAGTAGGAGAAAAAGTCTGTAAAAATGGCACTTTTGGTCACATTGAGGCTTCAAAAAGTAGCTATTCAACATGAGGCACAATCCAAATGACATTTTGAATCAATTTTTCTACAGTCCAAAAAATCAATTTTCTGATGAAAAACGATGACCCGTGACCTGTTGAACTTTCTCCAGATGGTCAGAAATGGGAATTTTTTAATGTTTTGTTTTTTGACTGTAAATGACTATTGCATGTGAATTAGAACTCTTGGAACTAAAATAAGTGTGTTTATAGTCATTTTAATGCCTGAAATTGGTCGAAATAGAAGCTTCTGAGTAGGAGAAAAAGTCTGTAAAATTGGCGATTTTGGTCACATTGCGGCTTCAAAAAGTAGTTATTCAACATGAGGCACAATCCAAATGACATTTTGAATCAATTTTTCTACAGTCCAAAAAATCAATTTTCGAATGAAAAACGATGACCCGTGACCTGTCGAACTTCCTGCAAATGGTCAGAAATGGAAATTTTTTGATGTTTTGTTTTTTACTGTAAATGACTATTGCATGTGAATTAGGACTATTGGAACTAAAATAGGTGTGTATAGAGTTATTTTAATGCCTGAAATTGGTCAAAATAGAAGCTTCTGAGTAGGAGAAAAAGTCTGTAAAAATGGCAATTTTGGTCACATTGAGGCTTCAAAAAGTAGTTATTCAACATGAGGCACAATCCAAATGACATTTTGAATCAATTTTTCTACAGTCCAAAAAATCAATTTTCTGATGAAAAACGATGACCCGTGACCTGTCGAACTTCCTCCAAATGGTCAGAAATTGAAAGGTTGTTAATGTTTTGTTTTTTGACTGTAAATGACTATTGCATGTGAATTAGAACTCTTGGAACTAAAATAAGTGTGTTTAGAGTCATTTTAATGCCTGAAATTGGTCGAAATAGAAGCTTCTGAGTAGGATAAAAAGTCTGTAAAAATGGCAATTTTGGTGACATTGAGGCTTCAAAAAGTAGTTATTCAACATGAGGAACAATCCAAATGATATTTTGAATCAAAATTTCTAAAGTCCAAAAAATCAATTTTCTGATGAAATACGATGACCCGTGACCTGTCGAACTTTCTCCAGATGGTCAGAAATGGGAATTTTTTAATGTTTTGTTTTTTGACTGTAAATGACTATTGCATGTGAATTAGAACTCTTGGAACTAAAATAAGTGTGTTTATAGTCATTTTAGTGCCTGAAATTGGTCGAAATAGAAGCTTCTGAGTAGGAGAAAAAGTCTGTAAAATTGGCGATTTTGGTCACATTGCGGCTTCAAAAAGTAGTTATTCAACATGAGGCACAATCCAAATGACATTTTGAATCAATTTTTCTACAGTCCAAAAAATCAATTTTCGAATGAAAAACGATGACCCGTGACCTGTCGAACTTCCTGCAAATGGTCAGAAATGGAAATTTTTTGATGTTTTGTTTTTTACTGTAAATGACTATTGCATGTGAATTAGGACTATTGGAACTAAAATAGGTGTGTATAGAGTTATTTTAATGCCTGAAATTGGTCAAAATAGAAGCTTCTGAGTAGGAGAAAAAGTCTGTAAAAATGGCAATTTTGGTCACATTGAGGCTTCAAAAAGTAGTTATTCAACATGAGGCACAATCCAAATGACATTTTGAATCAATTTTTCTACAGTCCAAAAAATCAATTTTCTGATGAAAAACGATGACCCGTGACCTGTCGAACTTCCTCCAAATGGTCAGAAATTGAAAGGTTGTTAATGTTTTGTTTTTTGACTGTAAATGACTATTGCATGTGAATTAGAACTCTTGGAACTAAAATAAGTGTGTTTAGAGTCATTTTAATGCCTGAAATTGGTCGAAATAGAAGCTTCTGAGTAGGATAAAAAGTCTGTAAAAATGGCAATTTTGGTGACATTGAGGCTTCAAAAAGTAGTTATTCAACATGAGGAACAATCCAAATGATATTTTGAATCAAAATTTCTAAAGTCCAAAAAATCAATTTTCTGATGAAATACGATGACTCGTGACCTGTCGAACTTTCTCCAGATGGTCAGAAATGGGAATTTTTTAATGTTTTGTTTTTTGACTGTAAATGACTATTGCATGTGAATTAGAACTCTTGGAACTAAAATAAGTGTGTTTATAGTCATTTTAGTGCCTGAAATTGGTCGAAATAGAAGCTTCTGAGTAGGAGAAAAAGTCTGTAAAATTGGCGATTTTGGTCACATTGCGGCTTCAAAAAGTAGTTATTCAACATGAGGCACAATCCAAATGACATTTTGAATCAATTTTTCTACAGTCCAAAAAATCAATTTTCGAATGAAAAACGATGACCCGTGACCTGTCGAACTTCCTGCAAATGGTCAGAAATGGAAATTTTTTGACGTTTTGTTTTTTTACTGTAAATGACTATTGCATGTGAATTAGGACTATTGGAACTAAAATAGGTGTGTATACAGTCATTTTAATACCTGAAATTGGGCGAAATAGAAGCTTCTGAGTAGGATAAAAAGTCTGTAAAAATGGAAATTTTGGTCACATTGAGGCTTCGAAAAGTAGTTATTCAACATGAGGCACAATCCAAATGACATTTTGAATCAATTTTTCTACAGTCCAAAAAATCAATTTTCTGATGAAAAACGATGACCCGTGACCTGTCGAACTTCCTCCAAATGGTCAGAAATTGAAATTTTTTAATGTTTTGTTTTTTGACTGTAAATGACTATTGCATGTGAATTAGAAATCTTGGAAATAAAATTTGTGTGTTTAGAGTCATTTTATTGCCTGAAATTGGTCGAAATAGAAGCTTCTGAGTAGGATAAAAAGTCTGTAAAAATGGCAATTTTGGTCACATTGAGGCTTCGAAAAGTAGTTATTCAATATGAGGCACAATCCAAATGACATTTTGAATCAATTTTTCTACAGACCAAAAAAATCAATTTTCTGATGAAAAACGATGACCCGTGACCTGTTGAACTTTCTCCAGATGGTCAGAAATTGGAATTTTTTAATGTTTTGTTTTTTGACTGTAAATGACTATTGCATGTGAATTAGAACTCTTGGAACTAAAATAAGTGTGTTTATAGTCATTTTAATGCCTGAAATTGGTCGAAATAGAAGCTTCTGAGTAGGAGAAAAAGTCTGTAAAATTGGCGATTTTGGTCACATTGCGGCTTCTAAAAGTAGTTATTTAACATGAGGCACAATCCAAATTACATTTTACCATCAAATTTTATCCAGTCCAAAAAAATCTATTTTCTGATGAAAAACTATGACCCGTGACCTGTCGAATTTTCTCCAAATGGTCAGAAATGGTAATTTTTTAATGTTTAAGTTTTTTTAATGTAAATGACTATTGCATTTGAATTAGAACTCTTGGAACTAAAATAAGTGTGTTTAGAGTCATTTTAATGCCTGAAATTGGTCAAAATAGAAGCTTCAGAGTAGGAGAAAAAGTCTGTAAAAATGGCAATTTTGGTCACATTGAGGCTTTAAAAAGTAGTTATTCAACATGAGGCACAATCCAAATGACATTTTAAATCAATTTTTCTACAGTCCAAAAAATCAATTTTCTGATGAAAAACGATTACCCGTGACCTGTTGAACTTTCTCCAGATGGTCAGAAATGGGAATTTTTTAATGTTTTGTTTTTTGACTGTAAATGACTATTGCATGTGAATTAGAACTCTTGGAACTAAAATAAGTGTGTTTATAGTCATTTTAATGCCTGAAATTGGTCGAAATAGAAGCTTCTGAGTAGGAGAAAAAGTCTGTAAAATTGGCGATTTTGGTCACATTGCGGCTTCAAAAAGTAGTTATTTAACATGAGGCACAATCCAAATTACATTTTACCATCAAATTTTATACAGTCCAAAAAAATCAATTTTCTGATGAAAAACGATGACCCGTGACCTGTCGAATTTTCTCCAGATGGTCAGAAATGGTAATTTTTTAATGTTTAAGTTTTTTGAATGTAAATGACTATTACATTTGAATTAGAACTCTTGGAACTAAAATAAGTGTGTTTATAGTCATTTTAATGCCTGAAATTGGTCGAAATAGAAGCTTCTGAGTAGGAGAAAAAGTCTGTAAAATTGGCGATTTTGGTCACATTGCGGCTTCAAAAAGTAGTTATTCAACATGAGGCACAATCCAAATGACATTTTGAATCAATTTTTCTACAGTCCAAAAAATCAATTTTCTGATGAAAAACGATGACCCGTGACCTGTCGAATTTTCTCCAGATGGTCAGAAATGGTAATTTTTTAATGTTTAATTTTTTGAATGTAAATGACTATTGCATGTGAATTAGAACTCTTAGAACTAAAATTAGTGTGTTTAGAGTCATTTTATTGCCTGAAATTCGTCGAAATAGAAGCTTCTGAGTAGGAGAAAAGTCTGTAAAAATGGCAATTTTGGTCACATTGAGGCTTCGAAAAGTAGTTATTTAACATGAGGCACAATCCAAATGACATTTTAAATCAAATTATCTACAGTTCAAAAAATCAATTTTCTAATGAAAAACGATGACCCGTGACCTGTCGAACTTCCTCCAAATGGTCAGGAATTGAAAGTTTTTTAATGTTTTGTTTTTTGACTGTAAATGACTATTGCATGTGAATTAGAACTCTTGGAACTAAAATAAGTGTGTTTATAGTCATTTTAATGCCTGAAATTGGTCGAAATAGAAGCTTCTGAGTAGGAGAAAAGTCTGTAAAAATGGCAATTTTGGTCACATTGAGGCTTCGAAAAGTAGTTATTTAACATGAGGCACAATCCAAATGACATTTTAAATCAAATTATCTACAGTTCAAAAAATCAATTTTCTAATGAAAAACGATGACCCGTGACCTGTCGAACTTCCTCCAAATGGTCAGGAATTGAAAGTTTTTTAATGTTTTGTTTTTTGACTGTAAATGACTATTGCATGTGAATTAGAACTCTTGGAACTAAAATGAGTGTGTTTAGAGTCATTTTAATGCCTGAAATTGGTCGAAATAGAAGCTTCTTAGTAGGATAAAAAGTCTGTAAAAATGGCATTTTTGGTCACATTGAGGCTTCGAAAAGTAGTTATTCAACATGAAAGTTTGTTAATGTTTTGTTTTTTGACTGTAAATGACTATTGCATGTGAATTAGAACTCTTGGAATGAAAATAAGTGTGTTTAGAGTCATTTTAATGCCTGAAATTGGTCGAAATAGAAGCTTCTGAGTAGGATAAAAAGTCTGTAAAAATGGCAATTTTGGTCACATTGAGGCTTCGAAAAGTAGTTATTCAACATGAGGCACAATCCAAATGACATTTTGAATCAATTTTTCTACAGACCAAAAAAATCAATTTTCTGATGAAAAACGATGACCCGTGACCTGTTGAACTTTCTCCAGATGGTCAGAAATGGGAATTTTTTAATGTTTTGTTTTTTGACTGTAAATGACTATTGCATGTGAATTAGAACTCTTGGAACTAAAATAAGTGTGTTTATAGTCATTTTAATGCCTGAAATTGGTCGAAATAGAAGCTTCTGAGTAGAAGAAAAAGTCTGTAAAATTGGCGATTTTGGTCACATTGCGGCTTCAAAAAGTAGTTATTTAACATGAGGCACAATCCAAATTACATTTTACCATCAAATTTTATACAGTCCAAAAAAATCAATTTTCTGATGAAAAACGATGACCCGTGACCTGTCGAATTTTCTCCAGATGGTCAGAAATGGTAATTTTTTAATGTTTAAGTTTTTTGAATGTAAATGACTATTGCATTTGAATTAGAACTCTTGGAACTAAAATAAGTGTGTTTAGAGTCATTTTAATGCCTGAAATTGGTCAAAATAGAAGCTTCAGAGTAGGAGAAAAAGTCTGTAAAAATGGCAATTTTGGTCACATTGAGGCTTCAAAAAGTAGTTATTCAACATGAGGCACAATCCAAATGACATTTTGAATCAATTTTTCTACAGTCCAAAAAATCAATTTTCTGATGAAAAACGATGACCCGTGACCTGTCGAACTTCCTCCAAATGGTCAGGAATTGAAAGTTTTTTAATGTTTTGTTTTTTGACTGTAAATGACTATTGCATGTGAATTAGAACTCTTGGAACTAAAATGAGTGTGTTTAGAGTCATTTTAATGCCTGAAATTGGTCGAAATAGAAGCTTCTGAGTAGGGTAAAAAGTCTGTAAAAATGGCAATTTTGGTCACATTGAGGCTTCGAAAAGTAGTTATTCAACATGAGGCACAATCCAAATGACATTTTGAATCAATTTTTCTACAATCCAAAAAATCAATTTTCTGATGAAAAACGATAAACCGTGACCTGTCAAACTCCCTCCAAATGGTCATATATGGACATTTTTTATTGTTTTGTTTTTTGACTGTAAATGACTATTGCATGTGAATTAGAACTCTTGGAACTAAAATAAGTTTGTTTAGAGTCATTTTAATGCCTGAAATTGGTCGAAATAGAAGCTTCTGAGTAGGAGAAAAAGTCTGTAAAAATTGCAATTTTGGTCACATTGAGGCTTCAAAAAGTAGTTATTCAACATGAGGCACAATCCAAATGACATTTTGAATCAATTTTTCAACAGTCCAAAAAATCAATTTTCTGATGAAAAACGATAAACCGTGACCTGTCAAACTCCCTCCAAATGGTCATATATGGACATTTTTTATTGTTTTGTTTTTTGACTGTAAATGACTATTGCATGTGAATTAGAACTCTTGGAACTAAAATAAGTTTGTTTAGATTCATTTTAATGCCTGAAATTGGTCGAAATCGAAGCTTCTGAGTAGGACAAAAAGTCTGTAAAAATGGCAATTTTGGTCACATTGAGGCTTCGAAAAGTAGTTATTCAACATGAGGCACAATCCAAATGACATTTTGAATCAATTTTTCCACAGTCCAAAAAATCAATTTTCTGATGAAAAACGATGACCCGTGACCTGTCAAACTTCCTCCAAATGGTCAGGAATTGAAAGTTTTTTAATGTTTTGTTTTTTGACTGTAAATGACTATTGCATGTGAATTAGAACTCTTGGAACTAAAATGAGTGAGTTTAGAGTCATTTTAATGCCTGAAATTGGTCGAAATAGAAGCTTCTGAGTAGGATAAAAAGTCTGTAAAAATGGCATTTTTGGTCACATTGAGGCTTCGAAAAGTAGTTATTCAACATGAAGCACAATCCAAATGACATTTTGAATCAATTTTTCTACAGTCCAAAAAATCAATTTTCTGATGAAAAACGATGAGCCGTGACCTGTCGAACTTCCTCCAAATGGTCAGAAATTGAAATGTTTTAATGTTTTGCTTTTTGACTGTAAATGACTATTGCATGTGAATTAGAACTCTTGGAACTAAAATAAGTGTGTTTAGAGTCATTTTAATGCCTGAAATTGGTCAAAATAGAAGCTTCTGAGTAGGATAAAAAGTCTGTAAAAATGGCATTTTTGGTCACATTGAGGCTTTGAAAAGTAGTTATTCAACATGAGGCACTATCCAAATGACATTTTGAATCAATTTTTCTACAGACCAAAAAATCAATTTTCTGATGAAAAACGATGACCCGTGACCTGTCGAACTTTCTCCAGATGGTCAGAAATGGGAATTTTTTAATGTTTTGTTTTTTGACTGTAAATGACTATTGCATGTGAATTAGAACTCTTGGAACTAAAATAAGTGTGTTTATAGTCATTTTAATGCCTGAAATTGGTCGAAATAGAAGCTTCTGAGTAGGAGAAAAAGTCTGTAAAATTGGCGATTTTGGTCACATTGCGACTTCAAAAAGTAGTTATTTAACATGAGGCACAATCCAAATTACATTTTACCATCAAATTTTATACAGTCCCAAAAAATCAATTTTCTGATGAAAAACGATGACCCGTGACCTGTCGAATTTTCTCCAGATGGTCAGAAATGGTAATTTTTTAATGTTTAAGTTTTTTTAATGTAAATGACTATTACATTTGAATTAGAACTCTTGGAACTAAAATAAGTGTGTTTATAGTCATATTAATGCCTGAAATTGGTCGAAATAGAAGCTTCTGAGTATGAGAAAAAGTCTGTAAAATTGGCGATTTTGGTCACATTGCGGCTTCAAAAAGTAGTTATTTAACATGAGGCACAATCCAAATGACATTTTAAATCAAATTATCTACAGTTCAAAAAATCAATTTTCTAATGAATAACGATGACCCGTGACCTGTCGAACTTCCTGCAAATGGTCAGAAATGGAAATTTTTTGATGTTTTGTTTTTTTACTGTAAATGACTATTGCATTTGAATTAGAACTCTTGGAACTAAAATAAGTGTGTTTATAGTCATTTTAATGCCTGAAATTGGTCGAAATAGAAGCTTCTGAGTAGGAGAAAAAGTCTGTAAAATTGGCGATTTTGGTCACATTGCGGCTTCAAAAATTAGTTATTTAGCATGAGGCACAATCCAAATGACATTTTAAATCAAATTATCTACAGTTCAAAAAATCAATTTTCTAATGAAAAACGATGACCCGTGACCTGTCGAACTTCCTGCAAATGGTCAGAAATGGAAATTTTTTGATGTTTTTTTTTTTTTACTGTAAATGACTATTGCATGTGAATTAGGACTATTGGAACTAAAATAGGTGTGTATACAGTCATTTTAATGCCTGAAATTGGTCGAAATAGAAGCTTCTGAGTAGGATAAAAAGTCTGTAAAAATGGAAATTTTGGTCACATTGAGGCTTCGAAAAGTAGTTATTCAACATGAGGCACAATCCAAATGACATTTTGAATCAATTTTTCTACAGACCAAAAAAATCAATTTTCTGATGAAAAACGATGACCCGTGACCTGTTGAACTTTCTCCAGATGGTCAGAAATGGAAATTTTTTGATGTTTTGTTTTTTGACTGTAAATGCATGTGAATTAGAACTCTTAGGAACTAAAATAAGTGTGTTTAGAGTCATTTTAATGCCTGAAATTGGTCAAAATAGAAGCTTCTGAGTAGGAGAAAAAGTCTGTAAAAATGGCAATTTTGGTCACATTGAGGCTTCAAAAAGTAGTTATTCAACATGAGGCACAATCCAAATGACATTTTGAATCAATTTTTCTACAGACCAAAAAAATCAATTTTCTGATGAAAAACGATGACCCGTGACCTGTCAAACTTCCTCCAAATGGTCAGAAATTGAAATTTTTTAATGTTTTGTTTTTTGACTGTAAAAGACTATTGCATGTGAATTAGAACTCTTGGAACTAAAATAAGTGTGTTTAGAGTCATTGTAATGCCTGAAATTGGTTGAAATAGAAGCTTCTGAGTAGGAGAAAAAGTCTGTAAAAATTGCAATTTTGGTCACATTGAGGCTTCAAAAAGTAGTTATTCAACATGAGCCACAATCCAAATGACATTTTGAATCAATTTTTCTACAGTCCAAAAAATCAATTTTCTGATGAAAAACGATGACCCGTGACCTGTCGAACTTCCTCCAAATGGTCAGAAATTGAAAGTTTGTTAATGTTTTGTTTTTTGACTGTAAATGACTATTGCATGTGAATTAGAACTCTTGGAACGAAAATAAGTGTGTTTAGAGTCATTTTAATGCCTGAAATTGGTCGAAATAGAAGCTTCTGAGTAGGATAAAAAGTCTGTAAAAATGGAAATTTTGGTCACATTGAGGCTTCGAAAAGTAGTTATTCAACATGAGGCACAATCCAAATGACATTTTGAATCAATTTTTCCACAGACCAAAAAAATCAATTTTCTGATGAAAAACGATGACCCGTGACCTGTTGAACTTTCTCCAGATGGTCAGAAATGGAAATTTTTTGATGTTTTGTTTTTTGACTGTAAATGCATGTGAATTAGAACTATTGGAACTAAAATAAGTGTGTTTAGAGTCATTTTAATGCCTGAAATTGGTCAAAATAGAAGCTTCTGAGTAGGATAATAAGTCTGTAAAAATGGCAATTTTGGTCACATTGAGGCTTTAAAAAGTAGTTTTTCAACATGAGGCTCAATCCAAATGACATTTTGATTCAATTTTTCTAAAGTCCAAAAAATCAATTTTCTGATGAAAATCGATGACCCGTGACCTGTCGAACTTCCTCCAAATGGTCAGAAATGGAAATTTTTTGATGTTTTGTTTTTTGACTGTAAATGACTATTGCATGTGAATTAGAACTCTTGGAACTAAAATAAGTGTGTTTAGAGTCATTTTAATGCCTGAAATTGGTCAAAATAGAAGCTTCTGAGTAGGATAAAAAGTCTGTAAAAATGGCAATTTTGGTCACATTGAGTCTTCGAAAAGTAGTTATTCAACATGAGGCACAATCCAAATGACATTTTGAATCAAAATTTCAACAGTCCAAAAAATCAATTTTCTGATGAAAAACGATGACCTGTGACCTGTCGAACTTTCTCCAGATGGTCAGAAATGGGACTTTTTTAATGTTTTGTTTTTTGACTGTAAATGACTATTGCATGTGAATTAGAACTCTTGGAACTAAAATAAGTGTGTTTATAGTCATTTTAATGCCTGAAATTGGTCGAAATAAAAGTTTCTGAGTAGGAGAAAAAGTGTGTAAAATTGGCGATTTTGGTCACATTGCGGCTTCAATAAGTAGTTATTTAACATGAGGCACAATCCAAATTACATTTTACCATCAAATTTTATACAGTCCAAAAAAATCAATTTTCCCATGAAAAACGATGACCCGTGAGCTGTCGAATTTTCTCCAGATGGTCAGAAATGGTAATTTTTTAATGTTTCATTTTTTTAATGTAAATGACTATTGCATTTGAATTAGAACTCTTGGAACTAAAAGAAGTGTGTTTAGAGTCATTTTCATGCCTGAAATTTGTCAAAATAGAATCTTCGGCGTAGGAGAAAAAGTCTGTAAAAATGGCAATTTTGGTCACATTGAGGCTTCAAAAAGTAGTTATTCAACATGAGGCACAAGCCAAATGACATTTTGAATCAATTTTTCTAAAGTCCAAAAAATCGATTTTCTGATGAAAATCGATGACCTGTGACCTGTCGAACTTCCTCCAAATGGTCAGAAATAGACATTTTTTGATGTTTTGTTTTTTTACTGTAAATGATTATTGCATGTGAATTTGAAATCTTGGAACTAAAATTAGTGTGTTTAGAGTCATTTTAATGCCTGAAATTGGTCGAAATAGAAGCTTCTGAGTAGGAGAAAAAGTCTGTAAAATTGGCGATTTTGGAAACATTGCGGCTTCAAAAAGTAGTTATTTAACATGAGGCACAATCCAAATGACATTTTAAATCAAATTATCTACAGTTCAAAAAATCAATTTTCTAATGAAAAACGATGACCCGTGACCTGTCGAACTTCCTGCAAATGGTCAGAAATAGAAATTTTTTGATGTTTTGTTTTTTTTACTGTAAATGACTATTGCATGTGAATTAGGACTATTGGAACTAAAATAGGTGTGTATACAGTCATTTTACTACCTGAAATTGGGCGAAATAGAAGCTTCTGAGTAGGATAAAAAGTCTGTAAAAATGGAAATTTTGGTCACATTGAGGCTTCGAAAAGTAGTTATTCAACATGAGGCACAATCCAAATGACATTTTGAATCAATTTTTCTACAGACCAAAAAAATCAATTTTCTGATGAAAAACGATGACCCGTGACCTGTCGAACTTCCTCCAAATGGTCAGAAATTGAAATTTTTTAATGTTTTGTTTTTTGACTGTAAAAGACTATTGCATGTGAATTAGAACTCTTGGAACTAAAATAAGTGTGTTTAGAGTCATTGTAATGCCTGAAATTGGTTGAAATGAAATAGAAGCTTCTGAGTAGGAGAAAAAGTCTGTAAAAATTGCAATTTTGGTCACATTGAGGCTTCAAAAAGTAGTTATTCAACATGAGCCACAATCCAAATGACATTTTGAATCAATTTTTCTACAGTCCAAAAAATCAATTTTCTGATGAAAAACGATGACCCGTGACCTGTCGAACTTCCTCCAAATGGTCAGAAATTGAAAGTTTGTTAATGTTTTGTTTTTTGACTGTAAATGACTATTGCATGTGAATTAGAACTCTTGGAACGAAAATAAGTGTGTTTAGAGTCATTTTAATGCCTGAAATTGGTCGAAATAGAAGCTTCTGAGTAGGATAAAAAGTCTGTAAAAATGGAAATTTTGGTCACATTGAGGCTTCGAAAAGTAGTTATTCAACATGAGGCACAATCCAAATGACATTTTGAATCAATTTTTCCACAGACCAAAAAAATCAATTTTCTGATGAAAAACGATGACCCGTGACCTGTTGAACTTTCTCCAGATGGTCAGAAATGGAAATTTTTTGATGTTTTGTTTTTTGACTGTAAATGCATGTGAATTAGAACTATTGGAACTAAAATAAGTGTGTTTAGAGTCATTTTAATGCCTGAAATTGGTCAAAATAGAAGCTTCTGAGTAGGATAATAAGTCTGTAAAAATGGCAATTTTGGTCACATTGAGGCTTTAAAAAGTAGTTTTTCAACATGAGGCTCAATCCAAATGACATTTTGAATCAATTTTTCTAAAGTCCAAAAAATCAATTTTCTGATGAAAATCGATGACCCGTGACCTGTCGAATTTTCTCCAGATGGTCAGAAATTGTAATTTTTTAATGTTTAATTTTTTGAATGTAAATGACTATTGCATTTGAATTAGAACTCTTGGAACAAAAATAAGTGTGTTTATAGTCATTTTAATGCCTGAAATTGGTCAAAATAGAAGCTTCTGAGTAGGAGAAAAAGTCTGTAAAAATGGCACTTTTGGTCACATTGAGGCTTCAAAAAGTAGCTATTCAACATGAGGCACAATCCAAATGACATTTTGAATCAATTTTTCTACAGTCCAAAAAATCAATTTTCTGATGAAAAACGATGACCCGTGACCTGTTGAACTTTCTCCAGATGGTCAGAAATGGGAATTTTTTAATGTTTTGTTTTTTGACTGTAAATGACTATTGCATGTGAATTAGAACTCTTGGAACTAAAATAAGTGTGTTTATAGTCATTTTAATGCCTGAAATTGGTCGAAATAGAAGCTTCTGAGTAGGAGAAAAAGTCTGTAAAATTGGCGATTTTGGTCACATTGCGGCTTCAAAAAGTAGTTATTCAACATGAGGCACAATCCAAATGACATTTTGAATCAATTTTTCTACAGTCCAAAAAATCAATTTTCGAATGAAAAACGATGACCCGTGACCTGTCGAACTTCCTGCAAATGGTCAGAAATGGAAATTTTTTGATGTTTTGTTTTTTACTGTAAATGACTATTGCATGTGAATTAGGACTATTGGAACTAAAATAGGTGTGTATAGAGTTATTTTAATGCCTGAAATTGGTCAAAATAGAAGCTTCTGAGTAGGAGAAAAAGTCTGTAAAAATGGCAATTTTGGTCACATTGAGGCTTCAAAAAGTAGTTATTCAACATGAGGCACAATCCAAATGACATTTTGAATCAATTTTTCTACAGTCCAAAAAATCAATTTTCTGATGAAAAACGATGACCCGTGACCTGTCGAACTTCCTCCAAATGGTCAGAAATTGAAAGGTTGTTAATGTTTTGTTTTTTGACTGTAAATGACTATTGCATGTGAATTAGAACTCTTGGAACTAAAATAAGTGTGTTTAGAGTCATTTTAATGCCTGAAATTGGTCGAAATAGAAGCTTCTGAGTAGGATAAAAAGTCTGTAAAAATGGCAATTTTGGTGACATTGAGGCTTCAAAAAGTAGTTATTCAACATGAGGAACAATCCAAATGATATTTTGAATCAAAATTTCTAAAGTCCAAAAAATCAATTTTCTGATGAAATACGATGACCCGTGACCTGTCGAACTTTCTCCAGATGGTCAGAAATGGGAATTTTTTAATGTTTTGTTTTTTGACTGTAAATGACTATTGCATGTGAATTAGAACTCTTGGAACTAAAATAAGTGTGTTTATAGTCATTTTAGTGCCTGAAATTGGTCGAAATAGAAGCTTCTGAGTAGGAGAAAAAGTCTGTAAAATTGGCGATTTTGGTCACATTGCGGCTTCAAAAAGTAGTTATTCAACATGAGGCACAATCCAAATGACATTTTGAATCAATTTTTCTACAGTCCAAAAAATCAATTTTCGAATGAAAAACGATGACCCGTGACCTGTCGAACTTCCTGCAAATGGTCAGAAATGGAAATTTTTTGATGTTTTGTTTTTTACTGTAAATGACTATTGCATGTGAATTAGGACTATTGGAACTAAAATAGGTGTGTATAGAGTTATTTTAATGCCTGAAATTGGTCAAAATAGAAGCTTCTGAGTAGGAGAAAAAGTCTGTAAAAATGGCAATTTTGGTCACATTGAGGCTTCAAAAAGTAGTTATTCAACATGAGGCACAATCCAAATGACATTTTGAATCAATTTTTCTACAGTCCAAAAAATCAATTTTCTGATGAAAAACGATGACCCGTGACCTGTCGAACTTCCTCCAAATGGTCAGAAATTGAAAGGTTGTTAATGTTTTGTTTTTTGACTGTAAATGACTATTGCATGTGAATTAGAACTCTTGGAACTAAAATAAGTGTGTTTAGAGTCATTTTAATGCCTGAAATTGGTCGAAATAGAAGCTTCTGAGTAGGATAAAAAGTCTGTAAAAATGGCAATTTTGGTGACATTGAGGCTTCAAAAAGTAGTTATTCAACATGAGGAACAATCCAAATGATATTTTGAATCAAAATTTCTAAAGTCCAAAAAATCAATTTTCTGATGAAATACGATGACTCGTGACCTGTCGAACTTTCTCCAGATGGTCAGAAATGGGAATTTTTTAATGTTTTGTTTTTTGACTGTAAATGACTATTGCATGTGAATTAGAACTCTTGGAACTAAAATAAGTGTGTTTATAGTCATTTTAGTGCCTGAAATTGGTCGAAATAGAAGCTTCTGAGTAGGAGAAAAAGTCTGTAAAATTGGCGATTTTGGTCACATTGCGGCTTCGAAAAGTAGTTATTCAACATGAGGCACAATCCAAATGACATTTTGAATCAATTTTTCTACAGTCCAAAAAATCAATTTTCTGATGAAAAACGATGACCCGTGACCTGTCGAACTTCCTCCAAATGGTCAGAAATTGAAATTTTTTAATGTTTTGTTTTTTGACTGTAAATGACTATTGCATGTGAATTAGAAATCTTGGAAATAAAATTTGTGTGTTTAGAGTCATTTTATTGCCTGAAATTGGTCGAAATAGAAGCTTCTGAGTAGGATAAAAAGTCTGTAAAAATGGCAATTTTGGTCACATTGAGGCTTCGAAAAGTAGTTATTCAATATGAGGCACAATCCAAATGACATTTTGAATCAATTTTTCTACAGACCAAAAAAATCAATTTTCTGATGAAAAACGATGACCCGTGACCTGTTGAACTTTCTCCAGATGGTCAGAAATTGGAATTTTTTAATGTTTTGTTTTTTGACTGTAAATGACTATTGCATGTGAATTAGAACTCTTGGAACTAAAATAAGTGTGTTTATAGTCATTTTAATGCCTGAAATTGGTCGAAATAGAAGCTTCTGAGTAGGAGAAAAAGTCTGTAAAATTGGCGATTTTGGTCACATTGCGGCTTCTAAAAGTAGTTATTTAACATGAGGCACAATCCAAATTACATTTTACCATCAAATTTTATACAGTCCAAAAAAATCTATTTTCTGATGAAAAACGATGACCCGTGACCTGTCGAATTTTCTCCAAATGGTCAGAAATGGTAATTTTTTAATGTTTAAGTTTTTTTAATGTAAATGACTATTGCATTTGAATTAGAACTCTTGGAACTAAAATAAGTGTGTTTAGAGTCATTTTAATGCCTGAAATTGGTCAAAATAGAAGCTTCAGAGTAGGAGAAAAAGTCTGTAAAAATGGCAATTTTGGTCACATTGAGGCTTTAAAAAGTAGTTATTCAACATGAGGCACAATCCAAATGACATTTTAAATCAATTTTTCTACAGTCCAAAAAATCAATTTTCTGATGAAAAACGATTACCCGTGACCTGTCGAATTTTCTCAAGATGGTCAGAAATTGTAATTTTTTAATGTTTTGTTTTTTGACTGTAAATGACTATTGCATGTGAATTAGAACTCTTGGAACTAAAATAAGTTTGTTTAGAGTCATTTTAATGCCTGAAATTGGTCGAAATAGAAGCTTCTGAGAAGGATAAAAAGTCTGTAAAAATGGCAATTTTGGTCACATTGAGGCTTCGAAAAGTAGTTATTCAACATGAGGCACAATCCAAATGACATTTTGAATCAATTTTTCTACAGTCCAAAAAATCAATTTTCTGATGAAAAACAATAAACCGTGACCTGTCAAACTCCCTCCAAATGGTCATATATGGACATTTTTTATTGTTTTGTTTTTTGACTGTAAATGACTATTGCATGTGAATTATCACTTATGGAACTAAAATAAGTGTGTAGAGTCATTTTAATGCACGAAATTGGTCAAAATAGAAGCTTCTGAGTAGGTGAAAAAGTCTGTAAAAATGGCAATTTTGGTCACATTGAGGCTTCACAAAGTAGTTATTCAACATGAGGCACAATCCAAATGACATTTTGAATCAATTTTTCTAAATACCAAAAAATCAATTTTCTGATGAAAAACGATAACCCGTGACCTGTCAAATTTTCTCCAGATGGTCAGAAATTGTAATTTTTTAATGTTTAATTTTTTGAATGTAAATGACTATTGCATTTGAATTAGAACTCTTGGAACAAAAATAAGTGTGTTTAGAGTCATTTTAATGCCTGAAATTGGTCAAAATAGAAGCTTCTGAGTAGGAGAAAAAGTCTGTAAAAATGGCAATTTTGGTCACATTGAGGCTTCAAAAAGTAGTTATACAACATGAGGCACAATCCAAAGACATTTTAAATCAAATTGTCTACAGTTCAAAAAATCAATTTTCTGATGAAAAACGATAAACCGTGACCTGTCGAACTCCCTCCAGATGGTCAGAAATGGGAATTTTTTAATGTTTTGTTTTTTGACTGTAAATGACTATTGCATGTGAATTAGAACTCTTGGAACTAAAATAAGTGTGTTTATAGTCATTTTAATACCTGAAATTGGTCGAAATAGAAGCTTCTGAGTAGGAGAAAAAGTCTGTAAAATTGGCGATTTTGGTCACATTGCGGCTTCAAAAAGTAGTTATTCAACATGAGGCACAATCCAAATGACATTTTGAATCAATTTTTCTACAGTCCAAAAAATCAATTTTCTGATGAAAAACGATTACCCGTGACCTGTCGAATTTTCTCCAGATGGTCAGAAATTGTAATTTTTTAATGTTTTGTTTTTTGACTGTAAATGACTATTGCATGTGAATTAGAACTCTTGGAACTAAAATAAGTTTGTTTAGAGTCATTTTAATGCCTGAAATTGGTCGAAATAGAAGCTTCTGAGTAGGATAAAAAGTCTGTAAAAATGTCAATTTTGGTCACATTGAGGCTTCGAAAAGTAGTTATTCAACATGAGGCACAATCCAAATGACATTTTGAATCAATTTTTCTACAGTCCAAAAAATCAATTTTCTGATGAAAAACGATGAGCCGTCACCTGTCGAACCTCCTCCAAATGGTCAAATATGGACATTTTTTATTGTTTTGTTTTTTGACTGTAAATGACTATTGCATGTGAATTAGAACTATTGGAACTAAAATAAGTGTGTTTAGAGTCATTTTAATGCCTGAAATTGGTCGAAATAGAAGCTTCTGAGTAGGATAAAAAGTCTGTAAAAATGGCAATTTTGGTCACATTGAGGCTTCGAAAAGTAGTTATTCAACATGAGGCACAATCCAAATGACATTTTGAATCCATTTTTCTACAGTCCAAAAAATCAATTTTCTGATGAAAAACGATGAGCCGTGACCTGTCGAACTTCCTCCAAATGGTCAGAAATTGAAATTTTTTAATGTTTTGTTTTTTGACTGTAAATGACTATTGCATGTGAATTAGAACTCTTGGAACTAAAATAAGTGTGTTAGAGTCATTGTAATGCCTGAAATTGGTTGAAATAGAAGCTTCTGAGTAGGAGAAAAAGTCTGTAAAAATTGCAATTTTGGTCACATTGAGGCTTCAAAAAGTAGTTATTCAACATGAGGAACAATCCAAATGACATTTTGAATCAATTCTTCTACAGACCAAAAAAATAAATTTTCTGATGAAAAACGATGACCCGTGACCTGTTGAACTTTCTCCAGATGGTCAGAAATGGGAAGTTTTTAATGTTTTGTTTTTTGACTGTAAATGACTATTGCATGTGAATTAGAACTCTTGGAACTAAAATAAGTGTGTTTATAGTCATTTTAATGCCTGAAATTGGTCGAAATAGAAGCTTCTGAGTAGGAGAAAAAGTCTGTAAAATTGGCGATTTTGGTCACATTGCGGCTTCAAAAAGTAGTTATTTTACATGAGGCACAATCCAAATTACATTTTACCATCAAATTTTATACAGTCCAAAAAAATCAATTTTCTGATGAAAAACGATGACCCGTGACCTGTCGAATTTTCTCCAGATGGTCAGAAATGGTAATTTTTTAATGTTTAAGTTTTTTTAATGTAAATGACTATTGCATTTGAATTAGAACTCTTGGAACTAAAGTAAGTGTGTTTAGAGTCATTTTAATGCCTGAAATTGGTCGAAATAGAAGTTCTGAGTAGGAGAAAAAGTCTGTAAAATTGGCGATTTTGGTCACATTGCGGCTTCAAAAAGTAGTTATTTAACATGAGGCACAATCCAAATGACATTTTAAATCAAATTATCTACAGTTCAAAAAATCAATTTTCTAATGAAAAACGATGACCCGTGACCTGTCGAACTTCCTGCAAATGGTCAGAAATGGAAATTTTTTGATGTTTTGTTTTTTTACTGTAAATGACTATTGCATGTGAATTAGAACTCTTGGAACGAAAATAAGTGTGTTTAGAGTCATTTTAATGCCCGAAATTGGTCGAAATAGAAGCTTCTGAGTTGGATAAAAAGTCTGTAAAAATGGCAATTTTGGTCACATTGAGGCTTCAAAAAGTAGTTATTTAACATGAGGCACAATCCAAATTACATTTTACCATCAAATTTTATACAGTCCAAAAAAATCAATTTTCTGATGAAAAACGATGACCTTTGACCTGTCGAATTTTCTCCAGATGGTCAGAAATGGTAATTTTTTAATGTTTAAGTTTTTTGAATGTAAATGACTATTGCATTTGAATTAGAACTCTTGGAACTAAAATAAGTGTGTTTAGAGTCATTTTAATGCCTGAAATTGGTCAAAATAGAAGCTTCAGAGTAGGAGAAAAAGTCTGTAAAAATGGCAATTTTGGTCACATTGAGGCTTCAAAAAGTAGTTATTCAACATGAGGCACAATCCAAATGACATTTTGAATCAATTTTTCTACAGTCCAAAAAATCAATTTTCTGATGAAAAACGATTACCCGTGACCTGTCGAATTTTCTCCAGATGGTCAGAAATTGTAATTTTTTAATGTTTTGTTTTTTGACTGTAAATGACTATTGCATGTGAATTAGAACTCTTGGAACTAAAATAAGTTTGTTTAGAGTCATTTTAATGCCTGAAATTGGTCGAAATAGAAGCTTCTGAGTAGGATAAAAAGTCTGTAAAAATGGCAATTTTGGTCACATTGAGGCTTCGAAAAGTAGTTATTCAACATGAGGCACAATCCAAATGACATTTTGAATCAATTTTTCTACAGTCCAAAAAATCAATTTTCTGATGAAAAATGATAAACCGTGACCTGTCAAACTCCCTCCAAATGGTCATATATGGACATTTTTTATTGTTTTGTTTTTTGACTGTAAATGACTATTGCATGTGAATTAGAACTCTTGGAACTAAAATAAGTTTGTTTAGATTCATTTTAATGCCTGAAATTGGTCGAAATCGAAGCTTCTGAGTAGGACAAAAAGTCTGTAAAATTGGCAATTTTGGTCACATTGAGGCTTCGAAAAGTAGTTATTCAACATGAGGCACAATCCAAATGACATTTTGAATCAATTTTTCTACAGTCCATAAAATCAATTTTCTGATGAAAAACGATGAGCCGTCACCTGTCGAACTTCCTCCAAATGGTCAGAAATTGAAATTTTTTAATGTTTTGTTTTTTGACTGTAAATGACTATTGCATGTGAATTAGAACTCTTGGAACTAAAATAAGTGTGTTTAGAGTCATTGTAATGCCTGAAATTGGTTGAAATAGAAGCTTCTGAGTAGGATAAAAAGTCTGTAAAAATGGAAATTTTGGTCACATTGAGGCTTCGAAAAGTAGTTATTCAACATGAGGCACAATCCAAATGACATTTTGAATCAATTTTTCTACAGACCAAAAAAATAAATTTTCTGATGAAAAACGATGACCCGTGACCTGTTGAACTTTCTCCAGATGGTCAGAAATGGGAATTTTTTAATGTTTTGTTTTTTGACTGTAAATGACTATTGCATGTGAATTAGAACTCTTGGAACTAAAATAAGTGTGTTTATAGTCATTTTAATGCCTGAAATTGGTCGAAATAGAAGCTTCTGAGTAGGAGAAAAAGTCTGTAAAATTTGCGATTTTGGTCACATTGCGGCTTCAAAAAGTAGTTATTTAACATGAGGCACAATCCAAATTACATTTTACCATCAAATTTTATACAGTCCAAAAAAATCAATTTTCTGATGAAAAACGATGACCCGTGACCTGTCGAATTTTCTCCAGATGGTCAGAAATGGTAGTTTTTTAATGTTTAAGTTTTTTTAATGTAAATGACTATTGCATTTGAATTAGAACTCTTGGAACTAAAATAAGTGTGTTTAGAGTCATTTTAATGCCTGAAATTGGTCAAAATAGAAGCTTCAGAGTAGGAGAAAAAGTCTGTAAAAATGGCAATTTTGGTCACATTGAGGCTTCAAAAAGTAGTTATTCAACATGAGGCACAATCCAAATGACATTTTGAATCAATTTTTCTACAGTCCAAAAAATCAATTTTCTGATGAAAAACGATTACCCGTGACCTGTCGAATTTTCTCCAGATGGTCAGAAATTGTAATTTTTTAATGTTTTGTTTTTTGACTGTAAATGACTATTGCATGTGAATTAGAACTCTTGGAACTAAAATAAGTTTGTTTAGAGTCATTTTAATGCCTGAAATTGGTCGAAATAGAAGCTTCTGAGTAGGATAAAAAGTCTGTAAAAATGGCAATTTTGGTCACATTGAGGCTTCGAAAAGTAGTTATTCAACATGAGGCACAATCCAAATGACATTTTGAATCAATTTTTTTTTCAGTCCAAAAAAAATCAATTTTCTGATGAAAAACGATAAACCGTGACCTGTCAAACTCCCTCCAAATGGTCATATATGGACATTTTTTTTGTTTTGTTTTTTGACTGTAGATGACTATTGCATGTAAATTAGAACTCTTGGAACTAAAATAAGTTTGTTTAGAGTCATTTTAATGCCTGAAATTGGTCGAAATCGAAGCTTCTGAGTAGGACAAAAAGTCTGTAAAAATGGCAATTTTGGTCACATTGAGGCTTCGAAAAGTAGTTATTCAACATGAGGCACAATCCAAATGACATTTTGAATAAATTTTTCTACAGTCCAAAAAAATCAATTTTTTGATGAAAAACGATGAGCTGTCACCTGTCGAACTTCCTCCAAATGGTCAGAAATTGAAATTTTTTAATGTTTTGTTTTTTGACTGTAAATGACTATTGCATGTGGATTAGAACTCTTGGAACTAAAATAAGTGTGTTTAGAGTCATTGTAATGCCTGAAATTGGTTGAAATAGAAGCTTCTGAGTAGGAGAAAAAGTCTGTAAAAATTGCAATTTTGGTCACATTGAGGCTTCGAAAAGTAGTTATTCAACATGAGGCACAATCCAAATGACATTTTGAATCAATTTTTCTACAGTCCAAAAAATCAATTTTCTGATGAAAAACGATAAACCGTGACCTGTCAAACTCCCTCCAAATGGTCATATATGGAAATTTTTTATTGTTTTGTTTTTTGACTGTAAATGACTATTGCATGTGAATTAGAACTCTTGGAACTAAAATAAGTTTGTTTAGATTCATTTTAATGCCTGAAATTGGTCGAAATCGAAGCTTCTGAGTAGGACAAAAAGTCTGTAAAAATGGCAATTTTGGTCACATTGAGGCTTCGAAAAGTAGTCATTCAACATGAGGCACAATCCAAATGACATTTTGAATCAATTTTCTACAGTCCATAAAATCAATTTTCTGATGAAAAACGATGAGCCGTCACCTGTCGAACTTCCTCCAAATGGTCAGAAATTGAAATTTTTTAATGTTTTGTTTTTGACTGTAAATGACTATTGCATGTGAATTAGAACTCTTGGAACTCAAATAAGTGTGTTTAGAGTCATTGTAATGCCTGAAATTGGTTGAAATAGAAGCTTCTGAGTAGGAGAAAAAGTCTGTAAAAATGGCAATTTTGGTCACATTGAGGCTTCAAAAAGTAGTTATTCAACATGAGGCACAATCCGAATGACATTTTGAATCAATTTTTCAACAGTCCAAAAAATCAATTTTCTGATGAAAAACGATGACCCGTGACCTGTCGAACTTCCTCCAAATGGTCATATATGGAAATTTTTTATTGTTTTGTTTTTTGACTGTAAATGACTATTGCATGTGAATTAGAACTATTGGAACTAAAACAAGTGTGTTTAGAGTCATTTTAATGCCTGAAATTGGTCGTAATAGAAGCTTCTGAGTAGGATAAAAAGTCTGTAAAAATGGCAATTTTGGTCACATTGAGGCTTCGAAAAGTAGTTATTCAACATGAGGCACAATCCAAATGACATTTTGAATCAATTTTTCTACAGTCCAAAAAATCAATTTTCTGATGAAAAACGATGACCCGTGACCTGTCGAACTTCCTCCAAATGGTCAGGAATTGAAAGTTTTTTAATGTTTTGTTTTTTGACTGTAAATGACTATTGCATGTGAATTAGAACTCTTGGAACTAAAACAAGTGTGTTTAGAGTCATTTTAATGCCTGAAATTGGTCAAAATAGAAGCTTCTGAGTAGGATAAAAAGTTTGTAAAAATAGAAATTTTGGTCACATTGAGGCTTTGAAAAGTAGTTATTCAACATGAGGCACTATCCAAATGACATTTTGAATCAATTTTTCTACAGGCCAAAAAATCAATTTTCTGATGAAAAACGATGACCCGTGACCTGTCGAACTTTCTCCAGATGGTCAGAAATGGGAATTTTTTAATGTTTTGTTTTTTGACTGTAAATGACTATTGCATGTGAATTAGAACTCTTGGAACTAAAATAAGTGTGTTTAGAGTCATTGTAATGCCTGAAATTGGTTGAAATAGAAGCTTCTGAGTAGGAGAAAAAGTCTGTAAAAATTGCAATTTTGGTCACATTGAGGCTTCAAAAAGTAGTTATTCAACATGAGGAACAATCCAAATGACATTTTGAATCAATTCTTCTACAGACCAAAAAAATCAATTTTCTGATGAAAAACGATGACCCGTGACCTGTTGAACTTTCTCCAGATGTCAGAAATGGGAATTTTTTAATGTTTTGTTTTTTGACTGTAAATGACTATTGCATGTGAGTTAGAACTCTTGGAACTAAAATAAGTGTGTTTATAGTCATTTTAATGCCTGAAATTGGTCGAAATAGACGCTTCTGAGTAGGAGAAAAAGTCTGTAAAATTGGCGATTTTGGTCACATTGCGGCTTCAAAAAGTAGTTATTTAACATGAGGCACAATCCAAATTACATTTTACCATCAAATTTTATACAGTCCAAAAAAATCAATTTTCTGATGAAAAACGATGACCCGTGACCTGTCGAATTTTCTCCAGATGGTCAGAAATGGTAATTTTTTAATGTTTAAGTTTTTTTAATGTAAATGACTATTGCATTTGAATTAGAACTCTTGGAACTAAAATAAGTGTGTTTAGAGTCATTTTAATGCCTGAAATTGGTCAAAATAGAAGCTTCTGAGTAGGAGAAAAAGTCTGTAAAAATGGCAATTTTGGTCACATTGAGGCTTCAAAAAGTAGTTATTCAACATGAGGCACAATCCAAATGACATTTTGAATCAATTTTTCTACAGTCCAAAAAACCAATTTTCTGATGAAAAACGATTACCCGTGACCTGTCGAATTTTCTCCAGATGGTCAGAAATTGTAATTTTTTAATGTTTTGTTTTTTGACTGTAAATGACTATTGCATGTGGATTAGAACTCTTGGAACTAAAATAAGTGTGTTTAGAGTCATTGTAATGCCTGAAATTGGTTGAAATAGAAGCTTCTGAGTAGGAGAAAAAGCCTGTAAAAATGGCAATTTTGGTCACATTGAGACTTCAAAAAGTAGTTATTCAACATGAGGCACAATCCAAATGACATTTTGAATCAAAATTTCTAAAGTCCAAAAAATCAATTTTCTGATGAAATACGATGACCCGTGACCTGTCGAACTTTCTCCAGATGGTCAGAAATGGGAATTTTTAATGTTTTGTTTTTTGACTGTAAATGACTATTGCATGTGAATTAGAACTCTTGGAACTAAAATAAGTGTGTTTAGAGTCATTGTAATGCCTGAAATTGGTTGAAATAGAAGCTTCTGAGTAGGAGAAAAAGTCTGTAAAAATTGCAATTTTGGTCACATTGAGGCTTCAAAAGTAGTTATTCAACATGAGGAACAATCCAAATGACATTTTGAATCAATTCTTCTACAGACCAAAACAATAAATTTTCTGATGAAAAACGATGACCCGTGACCTGTTGAACTTTCTCCAGATGGTCAGAAATGGGAAGTTTTTAATGTTTTGTTTTTTGACTGTAAATGACTATTGCATGTGAATTAGAACTCTTGGAACTAAAATAAGTGTGTTTATAGTCATTTTAATGCCTGAAATTGGTCGAAATAGAAGCTTCTGAGTAGGAGAAAAAGTCTGTAAAATTGGCGATTTTGGTCACATTGCGGCTTCAAAAAGTAGTTATTTTACATGAGGCACAATCCAAATTACATTTTACCATCAAATTTTATACAGTCCAAAAAAATCAATTTTCTGATGAAAAACGATGACCCGTGACCTGTCGAATTTTCTCCAGATGGTCAGAAATGGTAATTTTTTAATGTTTAAGTTTTTTAATGTAAATGACTATTGCATTTGAATTAGAACTCTTGGAACTAAAGTAAGTGTGTTTAGAGTCATTTTAATGCCTGAAATTGGTCGAAATAGAAGTTCTGAGTAGGAGAAAAAGTCTGTAAAATTGGCGATTTTGGTCACATTGCGGCTTCAAAAAGTAGTTATTTAACATGAGGCACAATCCAAATGACATTTTAAATCAAATTATCTACAGTTCAAAAAATCAATTTTCTAATGAAAAACGATGACCCGTGACCTGTCGAACTTCCTGCAAATGGTCAGAAATGGAAATTTTTTGATGTTTTGTTTTTTTACTGTAAATGACTATTGCATGTGAATTAGAACTCTTGGAACGAAAATAAGTGTGTTTAGAGTCATTTTAATGCCCGAAATTGGTCGAAATAGAAGCTTCTGAGTTGGATAAAAAGTCTGTAAAAATGGCAATTTTGGTCACATTGAGGCTTCAAAAAAGTAGTTATTTAACATGAGGCACAATCCAAATTACATTTTACCATCAAATTTTATACAGTCCAAAAAAATCAATTTTCTGATGAAAAACGATGACCTTTGACCTGTCGAATTTTCTCCAGATGGTCAGAAATGGTAATTTTTTAATGTTTAAGTTTTTTGAATGTAAATGACTATTGCATTTGAATTAGAACTCTTGGAACTAAAATAAGTGTGTTTAGAGTCATTTTAATGCCTGAAATTGGTCAAAATAGAAGCTTCAGAGTAGGAGAAAAAGTCTGTAAAAATGGCAATTTTGGTCACATTGAGGCTTCAAAAAGTAGTTATTCAACATGAGGCACAATCCAAATGACATTTTGAATCAATTTTTCTACAGTCCAAAAAATCAATTTTCTGATGAAAAACGATTACCCGTGACCTGTCGAATTTTCTCCAGATGGTCAGAAATTGTAATTTTTTAATGTTTTGTTTTTTGACTGTAAATGACTATTGCATGTGAATTAGAACTCTTGGAACTAAAATAAGTTTGTTTAGAGTCATTTTAATGCCTGAAATTGGTCGAAATAGAAGCTTCTGAGTAGGATAAAAAGTCTGTAAAAATGGCAATTTTGGTCACATTGAGGCTTCGAAAAGTAGTTATTCAACATGAGGCACAATCCAAATGACATTTTGAATCAATTTTTCTACAGTCCAAAAAATCAATTTTCTGATGAAAAATGATAAACCGTGACCTGTCAAACTCCCTCCAAATGGTCAGGAATTGAAAGTTTTTTAATGTTTTGTTTTTTGACTGTAAATGACTATTGCATGTGAATTAGAACTCTTGGAACTAAAATGAGTGAGTTTAGAGTCATTTTAATGCCTGAAATTGGTCGAAATAGAAGCTTCTGAGTAGGATAAAAAGTCTGTAAAAATTGCATTTTTGGTCACATTGAGGCTTCGAAAAGTAGTTATTCAACATGAGGCACAATCCAAATGACATTTTGAATCAATTTTCTACAGACCAAAAAATCAATTTTCTGATGAAAAACGATGACCCGTGACCTGTCGAACTTCCTCCAAATGGTCAGAAATTGAAAGTTTGTTAATGTTTTGTTTTTTGACTGTAAATGACTATTGCATGTGAATTAGAACTCTTGGAACGAAAATAAGTGTGTTTAGAGTCATTTTAATGCCTGAAATTGGTCGTAATAGAAGCTTCTGAGTAGGATAAAAAGTCTGTAAAAATGGCAATTTTGGTCACATTGAGGCTTCGATAAGTAGTTATTCAACATGAGGCACAATCCAAATGACATTTTGAATCAATTTTTCTACAGTCCAAAAAATCAATTTTCTGATGAAAAACGATGACCCGTGACCTGTCGAATTTTCTCCAGATGGTCAGAAATTGTAATTTTTTAATGTTTTGTTTTTTGACTGTAAATGACTATTGCATGTGAATTAGAACTCTTGGAACTAAAATAAGTTTGTTTAGAGTCATTTTAATGCCTGAAATTGGTCGAAATAGAAGCTTCTGAGTAGGATAAAAAGTCTGTAAAAATGGCAATTTTGGTCACATTGAGGCTTCGAAAAGTAGTTATTCAACATGAGGCACAATCCAAATGACATTTTGAATCAATTTTTCTACAGTCCATAAAATCAATTTTCTGATGAAAAACGATGAGCCGTCACCTGTCGAACTTCCTCCAAATGGTCAGAAATTGAAATTTTTTAATGTTTTGTTTTTTGACTGTAAATGACTATTGCATGTGAATTAGAACTCTTGGAACTCAAATAAGTGTGTTTAGAGTCATTGTAATGCCTGAAATTGGTTGAAATAGAAGCTTCTGAGTAGGAGAAAAAGTCTGTAAAAATGGCAATTTTGGTCACATTGAGGCTTCAAAAAGTAGTTATTCAACATGAGGCACAATCCGAATGACATTTTGAATCAATTTTTCAACAGTCCAAAAAATCAATTTTCTGATGAAAAACGATGACCCGTGACCTGTCGAACTTCCTCCAAATGGTCATATATGGAAATTTTTTATTGTTTTGTTTTTTGACTGTAAATGACTATTGCATGTGAATTAGAACTATTGGAACTAAAACAAGTGTGTTTAGAGTCATTTTAATGCCTGAAATTGGTCGTAATAGAAGCTTCTGAGTAGGATAAAAAGTCTGTAAAAATGGCAATTTTGGTCACATTGAGGCTTCGAAAAGTAGTTATTCAACATGAGGCACAATCCAAATGACATTTTGAATCAATTTTTCTACAGTCCAAAAAATCAATTTTCTGATGAAAAATGATAAACCGTGACCTGTCAAACTCCCTCCAAATGGTCAGGAATTGAAAGTTTTTTAATGTTTTGTTTTTTGACTGTAAATGACTATTGCATGTGAATTAGAACTCTTGGAACTAAAATGAGTGAGTTTAGAGTCATTTTAATGCCTGAAATTGGTCGAAATAGAAGCTTCTGAGTAGGATAAAAAGTCTGTAAAAATTGCATTTTTGGTCACATTGAGGCTTCGAAAAGTAGTTATTCAACATGAGGCACAATCCAAATGACATTTTGAATCAATTTTTCTACAGACCAAAAAATCAATTTTCTGATGAAAAACGATGACCCGTGACCTGTCGAACTTCCTCCAAATGGTCAGAAATTGAAAGTTTGTTAATGTTTTGTTTTTTGACTGTAAATGACTATTGCATGTGAATTAGAACTCTTGGAACGAAAATAAGTGTGTTTAGAGTCATTTTAATGCCTGAAATTGGTCGTAATAGAAGCTTCTGAGTAGGATAAAAAGTCTGTAAAAATGGCAATTTTGGTCACATTGAGGCTTCGATAAGTAGTTATTCAACATGAGGCACAATCCAAATGACATTTTGAATCAATTTTTCTACAGTCCAAAAAATCAATTTTCTGATGAAAAACGATGACCCGTGACCTGTCGAATTTTCTCCAGATGGTCAGAAATTGTAATTTTTTAATGTTTTGTTTTTTGACTGTAAATGACTATTGCATGTGAATTAGAACTCTTGGAACTAAAATAAGTTTGTTTAGAGTCATTTTAATGCCTGAAATTGGTCGAAATAGAAGCTTCTGAGTAGGATAAAAAGTCTGTAAAAATGGCAATTTTGGTCACATTGAGGCTTCGAAAAGTAGTTATTCAACATGAGGCACAATCCAAATGACATTTTGAATCAATTTTTCTACAGTCCATAAAATCAATTTTCTGATGAAAAACGATGAGCCGTCACCTGTCGAACTTCCTCCAAATGGTCAGAAATTGAAATTTTTTAATGTTTTGTTTTTTGACTGTAAATGACTATTGCATGTGAATTAGAACTCTTGGAACTCAAATAAGTGTGTTTAGAGTCATTGTAATGCCTGAAATTGGTTGAAATAGAAGCTTCTGAGTAGGAGAAAAAGTCTGTAAAAATGGCAATTTTGGTCACATTGAGGCTTCAAAAAGTAGTTATTCAACATGAGGCACAATCCGAATGACATTTTGAATCAATTTTTCAACAGTCCAAAAAATCAATTTTCTGATGAAAAACGATGACCCGTGACCTGTCGAACTTCCTCCAAATGGTCATATATGGAAATTTTTTATTGTTTTGTTTTTTGACTGTAAATGACTATTGCATGTGAATTAGAACTATTGGAACTAAAACAAGTGTGTTTAGAGTCATTTTAATGCCTGAAATTGGTCGTAATAGAAGCTTCTGAGTAGGATAAAAAGTCTGTAAAAATGGCAATTTTGGTCACATTGAGGCTTCGAAAAGTAGTTATTCAACATGAGGCACAATCCAAATGACATTTTGAATCAATTTTTCTACAGTCCAAAAAATCAATTTTCTGATGAAAAACGATGACCCGTGACCTGTCGAACTTCCTCCAAATGGTCAGGAATTGAAAGTTTTTTAATGTTTTGTTTTTTGACTGTAAATGACTATTGCATGTGAATTAGAACTCTTGGAACTAAAATAAGTGTGTTTAGAGTCATTGTAATGCCTGAAATTGGTCAAAATAGAAGCTTCTGAGTAGGATAAAAAGTTTGTAAAAATAGAAATTTTGGTCACATTGAGGCTTTGAAAAGTAGTTATTCAACATGAGGCACTATCCAAATGACATTTTGAATCAATTCTTCTACAGACCAAAAAAATCAATTTTCTGATGAAAAACGATGACCCGTGACCTGTTGAACTTTCTCCAGATGGTCAGAAATGGGAATTTTTTAATGTTTTGTTTTTTGACTGTAAATGACTATTGCATGTGAGTTAGAACTCTTGGAACTAAAATAAGTGTGTTTATAGTCATTTTAATGCCTGAAATTGGTCGAAATAGAAGCTTCTGAGTAGGAGAAAAAGTCTGTAAAATTGGCGATTTTGGTCACATTGCGGCTTCAAAAAGTAGTTATTTAACATGAGGCACAATCCAAATTACATTTTACCATCAAATTTTATACAGTCCAAAAAAATCAATTTTCTGATGAAAAACGATGACCCGTGACCTGTCGAATTTTCTCCAGATGGTCAGAAATGGTAATTTTTTAATGTTTAAGTTTTTTTAATGTAAATGACTATTGCATTTGAATTAGAACTCTTGGAACTAAAATAAGTGTGTTTAGAGTCATTTTAATGCCTGAAATTGGTCAAAATAGAAGCATCTGAGTAGGAGAAAAAGTCTGTAAAAATGGCAATTTTGGTCACATTGAGGCTTCAAAAAGTAGTTATTCAACATGAGGCACAATCCAAATGACATTTTGAATCAATTTTTCTACAGTCCAAAAAACCAATTTTCTGATGAAAAACGATTACCCGTGACCTGTCGAATTTTCTCCAGATGGTCAGAAATTGTAATTTTTTAATGTTTTGTTTTTTGACTGTAAATGACTATTGCATGTGGATTAGAACTCTTGGAACTAAAATAAGTGTGTTTAGAGTCATTGTAATGCCTGAAATTGGTTGAAATAGAAGCTTCTGAGTAGGAGAAAAAGCCTGTAAAAATGGCAATTTTGGTCACATTGAGACTTCAAAAAGTAGTTATTCAACATGAGGCACAATCCAAATGACATTTTGAATCAATTTTTCAACAGTCCAAAAAATCAATTTTCTGATGAAAAACGATGACCCGTGACCTGTCGAACTTCCTCCAAATGGTCATATATGGAAATTTTTTATTGTTTTGTTTTTTGACTGTAAATGACTATTGCATGTGAATTAGAACTCTTGAAACTAAAATGAGTGTGTTTAGAGTCATTTTAATGCCTGAAATTGGTCGAAATAGAAGCTTCTGAGTAGGATAAAAAGTCTGTAAAAATGGCAATTTTGGTCACATTGAGGCTTCGAAAAGTAGTTATTCAACATGAGGCACAATCCAAATGACATTTTGAATCAATTTTTCTACAGTCCAAAAAATCAATTTTCTGGTGAAAAACGATGAGCCGTGACCTGTCGAACTTCCTCCAAATGGTCAGAAATTGAAATTTTTTAATGTTTTGTTTTTTGACTGTAAATGACTATTGCATGTGAATTAGAACTCTTGGAACTAAAATAAGTGTGTTTAGAGTCATTTTAATGCCTGAAATTGGTCAAAATAGAAGCTTCTGAGTAGGATAAAAAGTTTGTAAAAATAGAAATTTTGGTCACATTGAGGCTTCGAAAAGTAGTTATTCAACGTGAGGCACTATCCAAATGACATTTTGAATCAATTTTTCTACAGACCAAAAAAATCAATTTTCTGATGAAAAACGATGACCCGTGACCTGTCGAACTTTCTCCAGATGGTCAGAAATGGGAATTTTTTTATGTTTTGTTTTTTGACTGTAAATGACTATTGCATGTGAATTAGAACTCTTGGAACTAAAATAAGTGTGTTTAGAGTCATTGTAATGCCTGAAATTGGTTGAAATAGAAGCTTCTGAGTAGGAGAAAAAGTCTGTAAAAATTGCAATTTTGGTCACATTGAGGCTTCAAAAAGTAGTTATTCAACATGAGGAACAATCCAAATGACATTTTGAATCAAAATTTCTAAAGTCCAAAAAATCAATTTTCTGATGAAATACGATGACCCGTGACCTGTCGAACTTTCTCCAGATGGTCAGAAATGGGAATTTTTTAATGTTTTGTTTTTTGACTGTAAATGACTATTGCATGTGAATTATAACTCTTGGAACTAAAATAAGTGTGTTTATAGTCATTTTAATGCCTGAAATTGGTCGAAATAGAAGCTTCTGATTAGGATAAAAAGTCTGTAAAAATGGCAATTTTGGTCACATTGAGGCTTTGAAAAGTAGTTATTCAACATGAGGCACAATCCAAATGACATTTTGAATAAATTTTTCTACAGTCCAAAAAATCAATTTTCTGATGAAAAACGATGACCCGTGACCTGTCGAACTTCCTCCAAATGGTCATATATGGAAATTTTTTATTGTTTTGTTTTTTGACTGTAAATGACTATTGCATGTGAATTAGAACTCTTGAAACTAAAATGAGTGTGTTTAGAGTCATTTTAATGCCTGAAATTGGTCGAAATAGAAGCTTCTGAGTAGGATAAAAAGTCTGTAAAAATGGCAATTTTGGTCACATTGAGGCTTCGAAAAGTAGTTATTCAACATGAGGCACAATCCAAATGACATTTTGAATCAATTTTTCTACAGTCCAAAAAATCAATTTTCTGGTGAAAAACGATGAGCCGTGACCTGTCGAACTTCCTCCAAATGGTCAGAAATTGAAATTTTTTAATGTTTTGTTTTTTGACTGTAAATGACTATTGCATGTGAATTAGAACTCTTGGAACTAAAATAAGTGTGTTTAGAGTCATTTTAATGCCTGAAATTGGTCAAAATAGAAGCTTCTGAGTAGGATAAAAAGTTTGTAAAAATAGAAATTTTGGTCACATTGAGGCTTCGAAAAGTAGTTATTCAACGTGAGGCACTATCCAAATGACATTTTGAATCAATTTTTCTACAGACCAAAAAAATCAATTTTCTGATGAAAAACGATGACCCGTGACCTGTCGAACTTTCTCCAGATGGTCAGAAATGGGAATTTTTTTATGTTTTGTTTTTTGACTGTAAATGACTATTGCATGTGAATTAGAACTCTTGGAACTAAAATAAGTGTGTTTAGAGTCATTGTAATGCCTGAAATTGGTTGAAATAGAAGCTTCTGAGTAGGAGAAAAAGTCTGTAAAAATTGCAATTTTGGTCACATTGAGGCTTCAAAAAGTAGTTATTCAACATGAGGAACAATCCAAATGACATTTTGAATCAAAATTTCTAAAGTCCAAAAAATCAATTTTCTGATGAAATACGATGACCCGTGACCTGTCGAACTTTCTCCAGATGGTCAGAAATGGGAATTTTTTAATGTTTTGTTTTTTGACTGTAAATGACTATTGCATGTGAATTATAACTCTTGGAACTAAAATAAGTGTGTTTATAGTCATTTTAATGCCTGAAATTGGTCGAAATAGAAGCTTCTGATTAGGATAAAAAGTCTGTAAAAATGGCAATTTTGGTCACATTGAGGCTTTGAAAAGTAGTTATTCAACATGAGGCACAATCCAAATGACATTTTGAATAAATTTTTCTACAGTCCAAAAAGATCAATTTTTTGATGAAAAACGATGACCCGGGACCTGTCGAATTTTCTCCAGATGGTTAGAAATGGTAATATTTTAATGTTTAATGTTTTGACTGTAAATGACTATTGCATGTGAATTATCACTTATGGAACTAAAATAAGTGTGTAGAGTCATTTTAATGCACGAAATTGGTCAAAATAGAAGCTTCTGAGTAGGTGAAAAAGTCTGTAAAAATGGCAATTTTGGTCACATTGAGGCTTCACAAAGTAGTTATTCAACATGAGGCACAATCCAAATGACATTTTGAATCAATTTTTCTAAATACCAAAAAATCAATTTTCTGATGAAAAACGATAACCCGTGACCTGTCGAATTTTCTCCAGATGGTCAGAAATTGTAATTTTTTAATGTTTAATTTTTTGAATGTAAATGACTATTGCATTTGAATTAGAACTCTTGGAACAAAAATAAGTGTGTTTAGAGTCATTTTAATGCCTGAAATTGGTCAAAATAGAAGCTTCTGAGTAGGAGAAAAAGTCTGTAAAAATGGCAATTTTGGTCACATTGAGGCTTCAAAAAGTAGTTATACAACATGAGGCACAATCCAAAGACATTTTAAATCAAATTGTCTACAGTTCAAAAAATCAATTTTCTGATGAAAAACGATAAACCGTGACCTGTCGAACTCCCTCCAGATGGTCAGAAATGGGAATTTTTTAATGTTTTGTTTTTTGACTGTAAATGACTATTGCATGTGAATTAGAACTCTTGGAACTAAAATAAGTGTGTTTATAGTCATTTTAATACCTGAAATTGGTCGAAATAGAAGCTTCTGAGTAGGAGAAAAAGTCTGTAAAATTGGCGATTTTGGTCACATTGCGGCTTCAAAAAGTAGTTATTCAACATGAGGCACAATCCAAATGACATTTTGAATCAATTTTTCTACAGTCCAAAAAATCAATTTTCTGATGAAAAACGATTACCCGTGACCTGTCGAATTTTCTCCAGATGGTCAGAAATTGTAATTTTTTAATGTTTTGTTTTTTGACTGTAAATGACTATTGCATGTGAATTAGAACTCTTGGAACTAAAATAAGTTTGTTTAGAGTCATTTTAATGCCTGAAATTGGTCGAAATAGAAGCTTCTGAGTAGGATAAAAAGTCTGTAAAAATGTCAATTTTGGTCACATTGAGGCTTCGAAAAGTAGTTATTCAACATGAGGCACAATCCAAATGACATTTTGAATCAATTTTTCTACAGTCCAAAAAATCAATTTTCTGATGAAAAACGATAAACCGTGACCTGTCAAACTCCCTCCAAATGGTCATATATGGACATTTTTTATTGTTTTGTTTTTTGACTGTAAATGACTATTGCATGTGAATTAGAACTCTTGGAACTAAAATAAGTTTGTTTAGATTCATTTTAATGCCTGAAATTGGTCGAAATCGAAGCTTCTGAGTAGGACAAAAAGTCTGTAAAAATGCCAATTTTGGTCACATTGCGGCTTCAAAAACTAGTTATTTAACATGAGGCACAATCCAAATTACATTTTACCATCAAATTTTATACAGTCCAAAAAAATCAATTTTCTAATGAAAAACGATGACCCGTGACCTGTCGAACTTCCTGCAAATGGTCAGAAATGGAAATTTTTTGATGTTTTGTTTTTTTACTGTAAATGACTATTGCATGTGAATTAGGACTATTGGAACTAAAATAGGTGTGTATACAGTCATTTTAATGCCTGAAATTGGGCGAAATAGAAGCTTCTGAGTAGGATAAAAAGTCTGTAAAAATGGAAATTTTGGTCACATTGAGGCTTTGAAAAGTAGTTATTCAACATGAGGCACAATCCAAATGACATTTTGAATCAATTTTTCTACAGTCCAAAAAATCAATTTTCTGATGAAAAACGATGACCCGTGACCTGTCGAACTTCCTCCAAATGGTCAGAAATTGAAAGTTTGTTAATGTTTTGTTTTTTGACTGTAAATGACTATTGCATGTGAATTAGAACTCTTGGAACGAAAATAAGTGTGTTTAGAGTCATTTTAATGCCTGAAATTGGTCGAAATAGAAGCTTCTGAGTGGGATAAAAAGTCTGTAAAAATGGCAATTTTGGTCACATTGAGGCTTCGAAAAGTAGTTATTCAACATGAGGCACAATCCAAATGACATTTTGAATCACTTTTTCTACAGACCAAAAAAATCAATTTTCTGATGAAAAACGATGACCCGTGACCTGTTGAACTTTCTCCAGATGGTCAGAAATGGGAATTTTTTAATGTTTTGTTTTTTGACTGTAAATGACTATTGCATGTGAATTAGAACTCTTGGAACTAAAATAAGTGTGTTTATAGTCATTTTAATGCCTGAAATTGGTCGAAATACAAGCTTCTGAGTAGGAGAAAAAGTCTGTAAAATTGGCGATTTTGGTCACATTGCGGCTTCAAAAAGTAGTTATTTAACATGAGGCACAATCCAAATTACATTTTACCATCAAATTTTATACAGTCCAAAAAAATCAATTTTCTGATGAAAAACGATGACCCGTGACCTGTCGAATTTTCTCCAGATGGTCAGAAATGGTAATTTTTTAATGTTTACGTTTTTTGTAATGTAAATGACTATTGCATTTGAATTAGAACTCTTGGAACTAAAATAAGTGTGTTTAGAGTCATTTTAATGCCTGAAATTGGTCAAAATAGAAGCTTCAGAGTAGGAGGAAAAGTCTGTAAAAATGGCAATTTTGGTCACATTGAGGCTTCAAAAAGTAGTTAGTCAACGTGAGGCACAATCCAAATGACATTTTGAATCAATTTTTCTACATTCCAAAAAATCAATTTTCTGATGAAAAACGATTACCCGTGACCTGTCGAATTTTCTCCAGATGGTCAGAAATTGTAATTATTTAATGTTTTGTTTTTTGACTGTAAATGACTATTTTATGTGAATTAGAACTCTTGGAACTAAAATAAGTTTGTTTAGAGTCATTTTAATGCCTGAAATTGGTCGAAATAGAAGCTTCTGAGTAGGATAAAAAGTCTGTAAAAATGGCAATTTTGGTCACATTGAGGCTTCGAAAAGTAGTTATTCAACATGAGGCACAATCCAAATGACATTTTGAATCAATTTTTCTACAGTCCAAAAAATCAATTTTCTGATGAAAAACGATAAACCGTGACCTGTCGAACTCCCTCCAAATGGTCATATATGGACATTTTTTATTGTTTTGTTTTTTGACTGTAAATGACTATTGCATGTGAATTAGAACTCTTGGAACTAAAATAAGTTTGTTTAGTGTCATTTTAATGCCTGAAATTGGTCGAAATCGAAGCTTCTGAGTAGGACAAAAAATCTGTAAAAATGGCAATTTTGGTCACATTGAGGCTTCGAAAAGTAGTTATTCAACATGAGGCACAATCCAAATGACATTTTGAATCAATTTTTCTACAGTCCAAAAAATCAATTTTCTGATGAAAAACGATGAGCCGTCACCTGTCGAACTTCCTCCAAATGGTCAGAAATTGAAATTTTTTAATGTTTTGTTTTTTGACTGTAAATGACTATTGCATGTGAATTAGAACTCTTGGAACTAAAATAAGTGTGTTTAGAGTCATTGTAATGCCTGAAATTGGTTGAAATAGAAGCTTCTGAGTAGGAGAAAAAGTCTGTAAAAATGGCAATTTTGGTCACATTGAGGCTTTGAAAAGTAGTTATTCAACATGAGGCACTATCCAAATGACATTTTGAATCAATTTTTCAACAGTCCAAAAAATCAATTTTCTGATGAAAAACGATGACCCGTGACCTGTCGAACTTCCTCCAAATGGTCATATATGGAAATTTTGTATTGTTTTGTTTTTTGACTGTAAATGACTATTGCATGTGAATTAGAACTCTTGAAACTAAAATGAGTGTGTTTAGAGTCATTTTAATGCCTGAAATTGGTCGAAATAGAAGCTTCTGAGTAGGATAAAAAGTCTGTAAAAATGGCAATTTTGGTCACATTGAGGCTTCGAAAAGTAGTTATTCAACATGAGGCACAATCCAAATGACATTTTGAATCAATTTTTCTACAGTCCAAAAAATCAATTTTCTGGTGAAAAACGATGAGCCGTGACCTGTCGAACTTCCTCCAAATGGTCAGAAATTGAAATTTTTTAATGTTTTGTTTTTTGACTGTAAATGACTATTGCATGTGAATTAGAACTCTTGGAACTAAAATAAGTGTGTTTAGAGTCATTTTAATGCCTGAAATTGGTCAAAATAGAAGCTTCTGAGTAGGATAAAAAGTTTGTAAAAATAGAAATTTTGGTCACATGGAGGCTTCGAAAAGTAGTTATTCATCGTGAGGCACTATCCAAATGACATTTTGAATCAATTTTTCTACAGACCAAAAAAATCAATTTTCTGATGAAAAACGATGACCCGTGACCTGTCGAACTTTCTCCAGATGGTCAGAAATGGGAATTTTTTTATGTTTTGTTTTTTGACTGTAAATGACTATTGCATGTGAATTAGAACTCTTGGAACTAAAATAAGTGTGTTTAGAGTCATTGTAATGCCTGAAATTGGTTGAAATAGAAGCTTCTGAGTAGGAGAAAAAGTCTGTAAAAATTGCAATTTTGGTCACATTGAGGCTTCAAAAAGTAGTTATTCAACATGAGGAACAATCCAAATGACATTTTGAATCAAAATTTCTAAAGTCCAAAAAATCAATTTTCTGATGAAATACGATGACCCGTGACCTGTCGAACTTTCTCCAGATGGTCAGAAATGGGAATTTTTTAATGTTTTGTTTTTTGACTGTAAATGACTATTGCATGTGAATTATAACTCTTGGAACTAAAATAAGTGTGTTTATAGTCATTTTAATGCCTGAAATTGGTCGAAATAGAAGCTTCTGATTAGGATAAAAAGTCTGTAAAAATGGCAATTTTGGTCACATTGAGGCTTTGAAAATTAGTTATTCAACATGAGGCACAATCCAAATGACATTTTGAATAAATTTTTCTACAGTCCAAAAAGATCAATTTTTTGATGAAAAACGATGACCCGGGACCTGTCGAATTTTCTCCAGATGGTTAGAAATGGTAATATTTTAATGTTTAATGTTTTGACTGTAAATGACTATTGCATGTGAATTATCACTTATGGAACTAAAATAAGTGTGTAGAGTCATTTTAATGCACGAAATTGGTCAAAATAGAAGCTTCTGAGTAGGTGAAAAAGTCTGTAAAAATGGCAATTTTGGTCACATTGAGGCTTCACAAAGTAGTTATTCAACATGAGGCACAATCCAAATGACATTTTGAATCAATTTTTCTAAATACCAAAAAATCAATTTTCTGATGAAAAACGATAACCCGTGACCTGTCGAATTTTCTCCAGATGGTCAGAAATTGTAATTTTTTAATGTTTAATTTTTTGAATGTAAATGACTATTGCATTTGAATTAGAACTCTTGGAACAAAAATAAGTGTGTTTAGAGTCATTTTAATGCCTGAAATTGGTCAAAATAGAAGCTTCTGAGTAGGAGAAAAAGTCTGTAAAAATGGCAATTTTGGTCACATTGAGGCTTCAAAAAGTAGTTATACAACATGAGGCACAATCCAAAGACATTTTAAATCAAATTGTCTACAGTTCAAAAAATCAATTTTCTGATGAAAAACGATAAACCGTGACCTGTCGAACTCCCTCCAGATGGTCAGAAATGGGAATTTTTTAATGTTTTGTTTTTTGACTGTAAATGACTATTGCATGTGAATTAGAACTCTTGGAACTAAAATAAGTGTGTTTATAGTCATTTTAATGCCTGAAATTGGTCGAAATACAAGCTTCTGAGTAGGAGAAAAAGTCTGTAAAATTGGCGATTTTGGTCACATTGCGGCTTCAAAAAGTAGTTATTTAACATGAGGCACAATCCAAATTACATTTTACCATCAAATTTTATACAGTCCAAAAAAATCAATTTTCTGATGAAAAACGATGACCCGTGACCTGTCGAATTTTCTCCAGATGGTCAGAAATGGTAATTTTTTAATGTTTAAGTTTTTTGAATGTAAATGACTATTGCATTTGAATTAGAACTCTTGGAACTAAAATAAGTGTGTTTAGAGTCATTTTAATGCCTGAAATTGGTCAAAATAGAAGCTTCAGAGTAGGAGAAAAAGTCTGTAAAAATGGCAATTTTGGTCCCATTGAGGCTTCAAAAAGTAGTTAGTCAACGTGAGGCACAATCCAAATGACATTTTGAATCAATTTTTCTACATTCCAAAAAATCAATTTTCTGATGAAAAACGATTACCCGTGACCTGTCGAATTTTCTCCAGATGGTCAGAAATTGTAATTTTTTAATGTTTTGTTTTTTGACTGTAAATGACTATTGCATGTGAATTAGAACTCTTGGAACTAAAATAAGTTTGTTTAGAGTCATTTTAATGCCTGAAATTGGTCGAAATAGAAGCTTCTGAGTAGGATAAAAAGTCTGTAAAAATGGCAATTTTGGTCACATTGAGGCTTCGAAAAGTAGTTATTCAACATGAGGCACAATCCAAATGACATTTTGAATCAATTTTTCTACAGTCCAAAAAATCAATTTTCTGATGAAAAACGATAAACCGTGACCTGTCGAACTCCCTCCAAATGGTCATATATGGACATTTTTTATTGTTTTGTTTTTTGACTGTAAATGACTATTGCATGTGAATTAGAACTCTTGGAACTAAAATAAGTTTGTTTAGAGTCATTTTAATGCCTGAAATTGGTCGAAATCGAAGCTTCTGAGTAGGACAAAAAATCTGTAAAAATGGCAATTTTGGTCACATTGAGGCTTCGAAAAGTAGTTATTCAACATGAGGCACAATCCAAATGACATTTTGAATCAATTTTTCTACAGTCCAAAAAATCAATTTTCTGATGAAAAACGATGAGCCGTCACCTGTCGAACTTCCTCCAAATGGTCATATATGGAAATTTTTTATTGTTTTGTTTTTTGACTGTAAATGACTATTGCATGTGAATTAGAACTCTTGAAACTAAAATGAGTGTGTTTAGAGTCATTTTAATGCCTGAAATTGGTCGAAATAGAAGCTTCTGAGTAGGATAAAAAGTCTGTAAAAATGGCAATTTTGGTCACATTGAGGCTTCGAAAAGTAGTTATTCAACATGAGGCACAATCCAAATGACATTTTGAATCAATTTTTCTACAGTCCAAAAAATCAATTTTCTGATGAAAAACGATGAGCCGTGACCTGTCGAACTTCCTCCAAATGGTCAGAAATTGAAATTTTTTAATGTTTTGTTTTTTGACTGTAAATGACTATTGCATGTGAATTAGAACTCTTGGAACTAAAATAAGTGTGTTTAGAGTCATTTTAATGCCTGAAATTGGTCAAAATAGAAGCTTCTGAGTAGGATAAAAAGTTTGTAAAAATAGAAATTTTGGTCACATTGAGGCTTCGAAAAGTAGTTATTCAACGTGAGGCACTATCCAAATGACATTTTGAATCAATTTTTCTACAGACCAAAAAAATCAATTTTCTGATGAAAAACGATGACCCGTGACCTGTCGAACTTTCTCCAGATGGTCAGAAATGGGAATTTTTTTATGTTTTGTTTTTTGACTGTAAATGACTATTGCATGTGAATTAGAACTCTTGGAACTAAAATAAGTGTGTTTAGAGTCATTGTAATGCCTGAAATTGGTTGAAATAGAAGCTTCTGAGTAGGAGAAAAAGTCTGTAAAAATTGCAATTTTGGTCACATTGAGGCTTCAAAAAGTAGTTATTCAACATGAGGAACAATCCAAATGACATTTTGAATCAAAATTTCTAAAGTCCAAAAAATCAATTTTCTGATGAAATACGATGACCCGTGACCTGTCGAACTTTCTCCAGATGGTCAGAAATGGGAATTTTTTAATGTTTTGTTTTTTGACTGTAAATGACTATTGCATGTGAATTATAACTCTTGGAACTAAAATAAGTGTGTTTATAGTCATTTTAATGCCTGAAATTGGTCGAAATAGAAGCTTCTGATTAGGATAAAAAGTCTGTAAAAATGGCAATTTTGGTCACATTGAGGCTTTGAAAAGTAGTTATTCAACATGAGGCACAATCCAAATGACATTTTGAATAAATTTTTCTACAGTCCAAAAAAATCAATTTTTTGATGAAAAACGATGACCCGGGACCTGTCGAATTTTCTCCAGATGGTTAGAAATGGTAATATTTTAATGTTTAATGTTTTGACTGTAAATGACTATTGCATGTGAATTATCACTTATGGAACTAAAATAAGTGTGTAGAGTCATTTTAATGCACGAAATTGGTCAAAATAGAAGCTTCTGAGTAGGTGAAAAAGTCTGTAAAAATGGCAATTTTGGTCACATTGAGGCTTCACAAAGTAGTTATTCAACATGAGGCACAATCCAAATGACATTTTGAATCAATTTTTCTAAATACCAAAAAATCAATTTTCTGATGAAAAACGATAACCCGTGACCTGTTGAATTTTCTCCAGATGGTCAGAAATTGTAATTTTTTAATGTTTAATTTTTTGAATGTAAATGACTATTGCATTTGAATTAGAACTCTTGGAACAAAAATAAGTGTGTTTAGAGTCATTTTAATGCCTGAAATTGGTCAAAATAGAAGCTTCTGAGTAGGAGAAAAAGTCTGTAAAAATGGCAATTTTGGTCACATTGAGGCTTCAAAAAGTAGTTATACAACATGAGGCACAATCCAAATGACATTTTTAATCAATTTTTCTACAGTCCAAAAAATCAATTTTCTGATGAAAAACGATGACCCGTGACCTGTCGAACTTCCTCCAAATGGTCATATATGGACATTTTTTATTGTTTTGTTTTGTGACTGTAAATGACTATTGCATGTGAATTAGAACTCTTGGAACTAAAATAAGTGTGTTTATAGTCATTTTAATGCCTGAAATTGGTCGAAATAGAAGCTTCTGAGTAGGAGAAAAAGTCTGTAAAATTGGCGATTTTGGTCACATTGCGGCTTCAAAAAGTAGTTATTTAACATGAGGCACAATCCAAAGACATTTTGAATCAATTTTTCAACAGTCCAAAAAATCAATTTTCTGATGAAAAACGATGACCCGTGACCTGTCGAACTTTCTCCAGATGGTCAGAAATGGGAATTTTTTAATGTTTTGTTTTTTGACTGTAAATGACTATTGCATGTGAATTAGAACTCTTGGAACTAAAATAAGTGTGTTTAGAGTCATTGTAATGCCTGAAATTGGTTGAAATAGAAGCTTCTGAGTAGGAGAAAAAGTCTGTAAAAATTGCAATTTTGGTCACATTGAGGCTTCAAAAAGTAGTTATTCAACATGAGGAACAATCCAAATGACATTTTGAATCAAAATTTCTAAAGTCCAAAAAATCAATTTTCTGATGAAATACGATGACCCGTGACCTGTCGAACCTTCTCCAGATGGTCAGAAATGGGAATGTTTTTAATGTTTTGTTTTTTGACTGTAAATGACTATTGCATGTGAATTATAACTCTTGGAACTAAAATAAGTGTGTTTATAGTCATTTTAATGCCTGAAATTGGTCGAAATAGAAGCTTCTGATTAGGATAAAAAGTCTGTAAAAATGGCAATTTTGGTCACATTGAGGCTTTGAAAAGTAGTTATTCAACATGAGGCACAATCCAAATGACATTTTGAATAAATTTTTCTACAGTCCAAAAAAATCAATTTTTTGATGAAAAACGATGACCCGGGACCTGTCGAATTTTCTCCAGATGGTTAGAAATGGTAATATTTTAATGTTTAATGTTTTGACTGTAAATGACTATTGCATGTGAATTATCACTTATGGAACTAAAATAAGTGTGTAGAGTCATTTTAATGCATGAAATTGGTCAAAATAGAAGCTTCTGAGTAGGTGAAAAAGTCTGTAAAAATGGCAATTTTGGTCACATTGAGGCTTCACAAAGTAGTTATTCAACATGAGGCACAATCCAAATGACATTTTGAATCAATTTTTCTAAATACCAAAAAATCAATTTTCTGATGAAAAACGATAACCCGTGACCTGTCGAATTTTCTCCAGATGGTCAGAAATTGTAATTTTTTAATGTTTAATTTTTTGAATGTAAATGACTATTGCATTTGAATTAGAACTCTTGGAACTAAAATAAGTGTGTTTATAGTCATTTTAATGCCTGAAATTGGTCGAAATAGAAGCTTCTGAGTAGGAGAAAAAGTCTGTAAAATTGGCGATTTTGGTCACATTGCGGCTTCAAAAAGTAGTTATTTAACATGAGGCACAATCCAAAGACATTTTAAATCAAATTGTCTACAGTTCAAAAAATCAATTTTCTAATGAAAAACGATGACCCGTGACCTGTCGAACTTCCTGCAAATGGTCAGAAATGGAAATTTGTTGATGTTTTGTTTTTTTACTGTAAATGACTATTGCATGTGAATTAGGACTATTGGAACTAAAATAGGTGTGTATAGAGTTATTTTAATGCCTGAAATTAGTCAAAATAGAAGCTTCTGAGTAGTATAAAAAGTCTGTAAAAATGGCAATTTTGGTCACATTGAGGCATCGATAAGTAGTTATTCAACATGAGGCACAATCCAAATGACATTTTGAATGAATTTTTCTACAGTCCAAAAAATCAATTTTCTGATGAAAAACGATGACCCGTGACCTGTCGAACTTCCTCCAAATGGTCAGAAATTGAATTTTTTTAATGTTTTGTTTTTTGACTGTAAATGACTAATGCATGTGAATTAGAACTCTTGGAACTAAAATAAGTGTGTTTAGAGTCATTTTAATGCCTGAAATTGGTCAAAATAGAAGCTTCTGAGTAGGATAAAAAGTCTGTAAAAATGGCAATTTTGGTCACATTGAGGCATCGATAAGTAGTTATTCAACATGAGGCACAATCCAAATGACATTTTGAATCAAAATTTCTAAAGTCCAAAAAATCAATTTTCTGATGAAATACGATGACCCGTGACCTGTCGAACTTTCTCCAGATGGTCAGAAATGGGAATTTTTTAATGTTTTGTTTTTTGACTGTAAATGACTATTGCATGTGAATTAGAACTCTTGGAACAAAAATAAGTGTGTTTAGAGTCATTTTAATGCCTGAAATTGGTCAAAATAGAAGCTTCTGAGTAGGAGAAAAAGTCTGTAAAAATGGCAATTTTGGTCACATTGAGGCTTCAAAAAGTAGTTATACAACATGAGGCACAATCCAAATGACATTTTTAATCAATTTTTCTACAGTCCAAAAAATCAATTTTCTGATGAAAAACGATGACCCGTGACCTGTCGAACTTCCTCCAAATGGTCATATATGGACATTTTTTATTGTTTTGTTTTGTGACTGTAAATGACTATTGCATGTGAATTAGAACTCTTGGAACTAAAATAAGTGTGTTTATAGTCATTTTAATGCCTGAAATTGGTCGAAATAGAAGCTTCTGAGTAGGAGAAAAAGTCTGTAAAATTGGCGATTTTGGTCACATTGCGGCTTCAAAAAGTAGTTATTTAACATGAGGCACAATCCAAAGACATTTTAAATCAAATTGTCTACAGTTCAAAAAATCAATTTTCTGATGAAAAACGATGACCCGTGACCTGTTGAACTTTCTCCAGATGGTCAGAAATGGGAAGTTTTTAATGTTTTGTTTTTTGACTGTAAATGACTATTGCATGTGAATTAGAACTCTTGGAACTAAAATAAGTGTGTTTATAGTCATTTTAATGCCTGAAATTGGTCGAAATAGAAGCTTCTGAGTAGGAGAAAAAGTCTGTAAAATTGGCGATTTTGGTCACATTGCGGCTTCAAAAAGTAGTTATTTAACATGAGGCACAATCCAAATTACATTTTACCATCAAATTTTATACAGTCCAAAAAAATCAATTTTCTGATGAAAAACGATGACCCGTGACCTGTCGAATTTTCTCCAGATGGTCAGAAATGGTAATTTGTTAATGTTTAAGTTTTTTGAATGTAAATGACTATTACATTTGAATTAGAACTCTTGGATCTAAAGTAAGTGTGTTTATAGTCATTTTAATGCCTGAAATTGGTCGAAATAGAAGCTTCTGAGTAGGAGAAAAAGTCTGTAAAATTGGCGATTTTGGTCACATTGCGGCTTCAAAAAGTAGTTATTTAACATGAGGCACAATCCAAATGACATTTTAAATCAAATTATCTACAGTTCAAAAAATCAATTTTCTAATGAAAAACGATGACCCGTGACCTGTCGAACTTCCTCCAAGTGGTCAGAAATTGAAAGTTTGTTAATGTTTTGTTTTTTGACTGTAAATGACTATTGCATGTGAATTAGGACTATTGGAACTAAAATGGGTGTGTATACAGTCATTTTAATGCCTGAAATTGGGCGAAATAGAAGCTTCTGAGTAGGATAAAAAGTCTGTAAAAATGGCAATTTTGGTCACATTGAGGCTTCGAAAAGTAGTTATTCAACATGAGGCACAATCCAAATGACATTTTGAATCAATTTTTCTACAGTCCAAAAAATCAATTTTCTGATGAAAAACGATGAGCCGTGACCTGTCGAACTTCCTCCAAATGGTCAGAAATTGAAATTTTTGAATGTTTTGTTTTTTGACTGTAAATGACTATTGCATGTGAATTAGAACTCTTGGAACTAAAATAAGTGTGTTTAGAGTCATTTTAATGCCTGAAATTGGTCAAAATAGAAGCTTCTGAGTAGGATAAAAAGTTTGTGAAAATAGAAATTTTGGTCACATTGAGGCTTCGAAAAGTAGTTATTCAACGTGAGGCACTATCCAAATGACATTTTGAATCAATTTTTCTACAGGCCAAAAAAATCAATTTTCTGATGAAAAACGATGGCCCGTGACCTGTCAAACTTTCTCCAGATGGTCAGAAATGGGAATTTTTTTATGTTTTGTTTTTTGACTGTAAATGACTATTGCATGTGAATTAGAACTCTTGGAACTAAAATAAGTGTGTTTAGAGTCATTGTAATGCCTGAAATTGGTTGAAATAGAAGCTTCTGAGTAGGAGAAAAAGTCTGTAAAAATTGCAATTTTGGTCACATTGAGGCTTCAAAAAGTAGTTATTCAACATGAGGAACAATCCAAATGACATTTTGAATCAATTTTTCTAAATACCAAAAAATCAATTTTCTGATGAAAAACGATAACCCGTGACCTGTCGAATTTTCTCCAGATGGTCAGAAATTGTAATTTTTTAATGTTTAATTTTTTGAATGTAAATGACTATTGCATTTGAATTAGAACTCTTGGAACAAAAATAAGTGTGTTTAGAGTCATTTTAATGCCTGAAATTGGTCAAAATAGAAGCTTCTGAGTAGGAGAAAAAGTCTGTAAAAATGGCAATTTTGGTCACATTGAGGCTTCAAAAAGTAGTTATACAACATGAGGCACAATCCAAATGACATTTTTAATCAATTTTTCTACAGTCCAAAAAATCAATTTTCTGATGAAAAACGATGACCCGTGACCTGTCGAACTTCCTCCAAATGGTCATATATGGACATTTTTTATTGTTTTGTTTTGTGACTGTAAATGACTATTGCATGTGAATTAGAACTCTTGGAACTAAAATAAGTGTGTTTATAGTCATTTTAATGCCTGAAATTGGTCGAAATAGAAGCTTCTGAGTAGGAGAAAAAGTCTGTAAAATTGGCGATTTTGGTCACATTGCGGCTTCAAAAAGTAGTTATTCAACATGAGGAACAATCCAAATGACATTTTGAATCAAAATTTCTAAAGTCCAAAAAATCAATTTTCTGATGAAATACGATGACCCGTGACCTGTCGAACTTTCTCCAGATGGTCAGAAATGGGAATTTTTTAATGTTTTGTTTTTTGACTGTAAATGACTATTGCATGTGAATTATAACTCTTGGAACTAAAATAAGTGTGTTTATAGTCATTTTAATGCCTGAAATTGGTCGAAATAGAAGCTTCTGATTAGGATAAAAAGTCTGTAAAAATGGCAATTTTGGTCACATTGAGGCTTTGAAAAGTAGTTATTCAACATGAGGCACAATCCAAATGACATTTTGAATAAATTTTTCAACAGTCCAAAAAAATCAATTTTTTGATGAAAAACGATGACCCGGGACCTGTCGAATTTTCTCCAGATGGTTAGAAATGGTAATATTTTAATGTTTAATGTTTTGACTGTAAATGACTATTGCATGTGAATTATCACTTATGGAACTAAAATAAGTGTGTAGAGTCATTTTAATGCATGAAATTGGTCAAAATAGAAGCTTCTGAGTAGGTGAAAAAGTCTGTAAAAATGGCAATTTTGGTCACATTGAGGCTTCACAAAGTAGTTATTCAACATGAGGCACAATCCAAATGACATTTTGAATCAATTTTTCTAAATACCAAAAAATCAATTTTCTGATGAAAAACGATAACCCGTGACCTGTCGAATTTTCTCCAGATGGTCAGAAATTGTAATTTTTTAATGTTTAATTTTTTGAATGTAAATGACTATTGCATTTGAATTAGAACTCTTGGAACTAAAATAAGTGTGTTTATAGTCATTTTAATGCCTGAAATTGGTCGAAATAGAAGCTTCTGAGTAGGAGAAAAAGTCTGTAAAATTGGCGATTTTGGTCACATTGCGGCTTCAAAAAGTAGTTATTTAACATGAGGCACAATCCAAAGACATTTTAAATCAAATTGTCTACAGTTCAAAAAATCAATTTTCTAATGAAAAACGATGACCCGTGACCTGTCGAACTTCCTGCAAATGGTCAGAAATGGAAATTTGTTGATGTTTTGTTTTTTTACTGTAAATGACTATTGCTTGTGAATTAGGACTATTGGAACTAAAATAGGTGTGTATAGAGTTATTTTAATGCCTGAAATTAGTCAAAATAGAAGCTTCTGAGTAGTATAAAAAGTCTGTAAAAATGGCAATTTTGGTCACATTGAGGCATCGATAAGTAGTTATTCAACATGAGGCACAATCCAAATGACATTTTGAATGAATTTTTCTACAGTCCAAAAAATCAATTTTCTGATGAAAAACGATGACCCGTGACCTGTCGAACTTCCTCCAAATGGTCAGAAATTGAATTTTTTTAATGTTTTGTTTTTTGACTGTAAATGACTAATGCATGTGAATTAGAACTCTTGGAACTAAAATAAGTGTGTTTAGAGTCATTTTAATGCCTGAAATTGGTCAAAATAGAAGCTTCTGAGTAGGATAAAAAGTCTGTAAAAATGGCAATTTTGGTCACATTGAGGCATCGATAAGTAGTTATTCAACATGAGGCACAATCCAAATGACATTTTGAATCAAAATTTCTAAAGTCCAAAAAAACAATTTTCTGATGAAATACGATGACCCGTGACCTGTCGAACTTCCTCCAAATGGTCAGAAATTGAAATTTTTGAATGTTTTGTTTTTTGACTGTAAATGACTATTGCATGTGAATTAGAACTCTTGGAACTAAAATAAGTGTGTTTAGAGTCATTTTAATGCCTGAAATTGGTCAAAATAGAAGCTTCTGAGTAGGATAAAAAGTTTGTGAAAATAGAAATTTTGGTCACATTGAGGCTTCGAAAAGTAGTTATTCAACGTGAGGCACTATCCAAATGACATTTTGAATCAATTTTTCTACAGGCCAAAAAAATCAATTTTCTGATGAAAAACGATGGCCCGTGACCTGTCAAACTTTCTCCAGATGGTCAGAAATGGGAATTTTTTTATGTTTTGTTTTTTGACTGTAAATGACTATTGCATGTGAATTAGAACTCTTGGAACTAAAATAAGTGTGTTTAGAGTCATTGTAATGCCTGAAATTGGTTGAAATAGAAGCTTCTGAGTAGGAGAAAAAGTCTGTAAAAATTGCAATTTTGGTCACATTGAGGCTTCAAAAAGTAGTTATTCAACATGAGGAACAATCCAAATGACATTTTGAATCAATTTTTCTAAATACCAAAAAATCAATTTTCTGATGAAAAACGATAACCCGTGACCTGTCGAATTTTCTCCAGATGGTCAGAAATTGTAATTTTTTAATGTTTAATTTTTTGAATGTAAATGACTATTGCATTTGAATTAGAACTCTTGGAACAAAAATAAGTGTGTTTAGAGTCATTTTAATGCCTGAAATTGGTCAAAATAGAAGCTTCTGAGTAGGAGAAAAAGTCTGTAAAAATGGCAATTTTGGTCACATTGAGGCTTCAAAAAGTAGTTATACAACATGAGGCACAATCCAAATGACATTTTTAATCAATTTTTCTACAGTCCAAAAAATCAATTTTCTGATGAAAAACGATGACCCGTGACCTGTCGAACTTCCTCCAAATGGTCATATATGGACATTTTTTATTGTTTTGTTTTGTGACTGTAAATGACTATTGCATGTGAATTAGAACTCTTGGAACTAAAATAAGTGTGTTTATAGTCATTTTAATGCCTGAAATTGGTCGAAATAGAAGCTTCTGAGTAGGAGAAAAAGTCTGTAAAATTGGCGATTTTGGTCACATTGCGGCTTCAAAAAGTAGTTATTTAACATGAGGCACAATCCAAAGACATTTTAAATCAAATTGTCTACAGTTCAAAAAATCAATTTTCTAATGAAAAACAATGACCCGTGACCTGTCGAACTTCCTGCAAATGGTCAGAAATGGAAATTTGTTGATGTTTTGTTTTTTTACTGTAAATGACTATTGTATGTGAATTAGGACTATTGGAACTAAAATAGGTGTGTATAGAGTTATTTTAATGCCTGAAATTAGTCAAAATAGAAGCTTCTGAGTAGGATGAAAAGTCTGTAAAAATGGCAATTTTGGTCACATTGAGGCTTCGAAAAGTAGTTATTCAAAATGAGGCACAATCCAAATGACATTTTGAATCAATTTTTCTACAGTCCAAAAAATCAATTTTCTGATGAAAAACGATGAGCCGTGACCTGTCGAACTTCCTCCAAATGGTCAGAAATTGAAATTTTTTAATGTTTTGTTTTTTGACTGTAAATGACTAATGCATGTGAATTAGAACTCTTGGAACTAAAATAAGTGTGTTTAGAGTCATTTTAATGCCTGAAATTGGTCAAAATAGAAGCTTCTGAGTAGGATAAAAAGTCTGTAAAAATGGCAATTTTGGTCACATTGAGGCTTCAAAAAGTAGTTATTCAACATGAGGAACAATCCAAATGACATTTTGAATCAATTTTTCTACAGTCCAAAAAATCAATTTTCTGATGAAAAACGATGAGCCGTGACCTGTCGAACTTCCTCCAAATGGTCAGAAATTGAAATTTTTTAATGTTTTGTTTTTTGACTGTAAATGACTATTGCATGTGAATTAGAACTCTTGGAACTAAAATAAGTGTGTTTAGAGTCATTGTAATGCCTGAAATTGGTTGAAATAGAAGCTTCTGAGTAGGAGAAAAAGTCTGTAAAAATTGCAATTTTGGTCACATTGAGGCTTCAAAAAGTAGTTATTCAACATGAGGAACAATCCAAATGACATTTTGAATCAAAATTTCTAAAGTCCAAAAAATCAATTTTCTGATGAAATACGATGACCCGTGACCTGTCGAACTTTCTCCAGATGGTCAGAAATGGGAATTTTTTAATGTTTTGTTTTTTGACTGTAAATGACTATTGCATGTGAATTATAACTCTTGGAACTAAAATAAGTGTGTTTATAGTCATTATAATGCCTGAAATTGGTCGAAATAGAAGCTTCTGAGTAGGAGAAAAAGTCTGTAAAAATGGCAATTTTGGTCACATTGAGGCTTCAAAAAGTAGTTATTCAACATGAGGCACTATCCAAATGACATTTTGAATCAATTTTTCTACAGTCCAAAAAATCAATGTTCTGATGAAAATCGATGACCCGTGACCTGTCGAATTTTCTCCAGATGGTCAGAAATGGTAATTTTTTAATGTTTAATTTTTTGAATGTAAATGACTATTGCATTTGAATTAGAACTCTTGGAACTAAAATAAGTGTGTTTAGAGTCATTTTAATGCCTGAAATTGGTCAAAATAGAAGCTTCAGAGTAGGAGAAAAAGTCTGTAAAAATGGCAATTTTGGTCACATTGAGGCTTCAAAAAGTAGTTATTCAACATGAGGCACTATCCAAATGACATTTTGAATCCATTTTTCTACAGTCCAAAAAATCAATTTTCTGACGAAAATCGATGACCCGTGACCTGTCGAACTTCCTCCAAATGGTCAGAAATGGAAATTTTTTGATGTTTTGTTTTTTTACTGTAAATGACTATTGCATGTGAATTAGAACTATTGGAACTAAAATAAGTGTGTATAGAGTCATTTTAATGCCTGAAATTTGTCGAAATACAAGCTTCTGAGTAGGATAAAAAGTCTGTAAAAATGGCAATTTTGGTCACATTGAGGATTCGAAAAGTAGTTATTCAACATGAGGCACAATCCAAATGACATTTTGAATAAATTTTTCTACAGTCCAAAAAATCAATTTTTTGATGAAAACGATGACCCGTGACCTGTCGAATTTTCTCCAGATGGTCAGAAATGGTAATATTTTAATGTTTAATTTTTTGAATGTAAATGACTATTGCATGTGAACTATCACTTTTGGAACTAAAAATAAGTGTGTTTAGAGTCATTTTAATGCCTGAAATTGGTCGAAATAGAAGCTTCTGAGTAGGAGAAGAAGTCTGTAAAAATGGCAATTTTGGTCACATTGCGGCTTCAAAAAGTAGTTATTTAACATGAGGCACAATACAAATGACATTTTAAATCAAATTATCTACAGTCCAAAAAATCAATTTTCTAATGAAAAACGATGACCCGTGACCTGTCGAACTTCCTGCAAATGGTCAGAAATGGAAATTTTTTAATGTTTTGTTTTTTGACTGTAAATGACTATTGCATGTGAATTAGAACTATTGGAACTAAACTAAGTGTGTTTAGAGTCATTTTAATGCCTGAAATTGGTTGAAATAGAAGCTTCTGAGTAGGAGAAAAGTCTGTAAAAATGGCAATTTTGGTCACATTGAGGCTTCAAAAGGTAGTTATTCAACATGAGGCACAATCCAAATGACATTTTGAATCAATTTTTCTACAGTCCAAAAAATCAATTTTCTGATGAAAAACGATGACCCGTGACCTGTCGAACATCCTGCAAATGGTCAGAAATAGAAATTTTCAAATGTTTTGTTTTTTGACTGTAAATGACCATGCATATGAATTCGAAATCTTGGAACTAAAATGAGTGTGTTTAGTGTCATTTTATTGCCTGAAATTGGTCGACATAGAAGGTTCTGAGTGGGAGGAAGGTCTGTAAAAATTGCAATTTTGGTCACATTGAGGCTTCAAAAGGTAGTTATTCAACATGAGGCACAATCCAAATGACATTTTGAATCAATTTTTCTACAGTCCAAAAAATCAATTTTCTGATGAAAAACGATGACCCGTGACCTGACGAACTTCCTCCAAATGGTCAGAAATGGAAATTTTTTGATGTTTTGTTTTTTGACTGTAAATGACTATTGCATGTGAATTAGAACTATTGGAACTAAAATAAGTGTGTTTAGAGTCATTTTAATGCCTGAAATTGGTCAAAATAGAAGCTTCTGAGTAGGTGAAAAAGTCTGTAAAAATGGCAATTTTGGTGACATTGAGGCTTCACAAAGTAGTTATTCAACATGAGGCACAATCCAAATGACATTTTGAATCAATTTTTCTAAATTCCAAAAAATCAATTTTCTGATGAAAAACGATGACCTGTCAAATTTTCTCCAGATGGTCAGAAATAGTAATTTTTTAATGTTTAATTTTTTTAATGTATATGACTATTGCATTTGAATTAGAACTCTTGGAACTAAAATAAGTGTGTTTAGAGTCATTTTAATGCCTGAAATTGGTCGAAATAGAAGCTTCTGAGTAGGAGAAAAAGTCCGTAAAAATGGCAATTTTGGTCACATTGAGGCTTAAAAAAGTAGTTATTCAACATGAGGCACAATCCAAATCACAGTTTGAATCAATTTTTCTACAGTCCAAAAAATGAATTTTCTGATGAAAAACGATGACCCGTGACCTGTCGAACTTCCTCCAAATGGTCAGAAATGGATTTTTTTTGATGTTTTGTTTTTTGACTGTAAATGACTATTGCATGTGAATTAGAACTATTGGAACTAAAATAAGTGTGTTTAGAGTCATTTTAATGCCTGAAATTGGTCGAAATAGAAGCTTCTGAGTAGGATAAAAAGTCTGTAAAAATGGCAATTTTGGCCACATTGAGGCTTCGAAAAGTAGTTATTCAACATGAGGCACAATCCAAATGACATTTTGAATCAATTTTTCTACAGTCCAAAAAATCAATTTTCTGGTGAAAAACGATGAACCTTGACCTGTCGAACTTCCTCCAAATGGTCAGAAATTGAAATGTTTTAATGTTTTGTTTTTTGACTGTAAATGACTATTGCATGTGAATTATCACTCTTGGAACTAAAATAAGTGTGTTTAGAGTCATTTTAATGCCTGAAATTGGTCAAAATTCTGAGTAGGAGAAAAAGTCTGTAAAAATGGCAATTTTGGTCACATTGAGGCTTCAAAAAGTAGTTATTCAACATGAGGCACAATCCAAATGACATCTTGAATCAATTTTTCTACAGTCCAAAAAATCAATTTTCTGATGAAAAACGATGAACCGTGACCTGTCGAACTTCCTCCAAATGGTCAGAAATTGAAATGTTTTAATGTTTTGTTTTTTGACTGTAAATGACTATTGCATGTGAATCATCACTCTTGGAACTAAAATAAGTGTGTTTAGAGTCATTTTAATGCCTGAAATTGGTCAAATTTCTGAGTAGGAGAAAAAGTCTGTAAAAATGGCAATTTTGGTCACATTGAGGCTTCAAAAAGTAGTTATTCAACATGAGGCACAATCCAAATGATATTTTGAATCAATTTCTCTACAGTCCAAAAAAATCAATTTTCTGATGAAAAACGATGACCCGTGACCTCTCGAACTTTCTCCAGATGGTCAGAAATGGTAATTTTTAATATTAAATTTTTTGACTGTAAATTACTATTGCATGTGAATTATCACTCTTGGAACTAAAATAAGTGTGTTTAGAGTCATTTTAATGCCTGAAATTGGTCGAAATAGAAGGTTCTGAGTAGGATAAGAAGTCTGTAAAAATGGCGATTTAGTTCACATTGAGGCTTCAAAAAGTAGTTATTCAACATGAGGCACAATCCAAATGACATTTTAAATCAATTTTTCTACAGTCCAAAAAATCAATTTTCTGATGAAAAACGTGACCCGTGACCTGTCGAACTTCCTCCAAATGATAAGAAATGGAAAATTTCTAATGTTTTGTTTTTTGACTGTAAATGACTATTGCATGTGAATTAGAACTATTGGAACTAAAATAAGTGTGTTTAGAGTCATTTTAATGCCTGAATTTGGTCAAAATAGAAGCTTCTGAGTAGGTGAAAAAGTCTGTAAAAATTAGGCCTGGGCGGTAAATTCCGTTCCGTTTGAATAATTTGCGGAATTTGGGTAATTTCGCGATCCGCGGAGAACGCGAAATTGTCCGAAAATCTGCGTTCCGCGACTTCGCGAAATTTTTTGCTTGTTCGCGTTCTCAATATGCGTGTTCGCGAGATATTTCACCCTGAACACGCAAACAGCGATCGCGAACAGGAAAAAAGTATCGCGAACAAGCAATTCCGCGTGTTCGCGGAATTTCTGCGTGTTCGCGGAGATTTTTTACCGTTTCGCGGAGATTTGCGTAACGCGATTCTGCGAATTCCGCCCACCCCTAGTAAAAATGGCAATTTTGGTCACATTGAGGCTTCACAAAGTAGTTATTCAACATAAGGCACAATCCAAATGACATTTTGAATCAATTTTTCTACAGTCCAAAAAATCAATTTTCTGATGAAAAAGGATGACCCGTGACCTGTCGAATTTTCTCCAGATGGTCAGAAATTGTCATTTTTTAATGTTTAATTTTTTTAATGTAAATGACTATTGCATTTGAATTAGAACTCTTGGAACTAAAATAAGTGTGTTTAGAGTCATTTTAATGCCAGAAATTGGTCGAAATAGAAGCTTCTGAGTAGGAGAAAAAGTCCGTAAAAATAGCAATTTTGGTCACATTGAGGCTTCAAAAAGTAGTTATTCAACATAAGGCACAATCCAAATGACATTTTAAATCAATTTTTCTACAGTCCAAAAAATCAATTTTCTGATGAAAAACGATGACCCGTGACCTGTCGAACTTCCTCCAAATGGTCATTAATGGACATTTTTTAATGTTTTGTTTTTTGACTGTAAATGACTATTGCATGTGAATTAGAACTATTGGAACTAAACTAAGTGTGTTTAGAGTCATTTTAATGCCTGAAATTGGTTGAAATAGAAGCTTCTGAGTAGGAGAAAAGTCTGTAAAAATGGCAATTTTGGTCACATTGAGGCTTCAAAAGGTAGTTATTCAACATGAGGCACAATCCAAATGACATTTTGAATCAATTTTTCTACAGTCCAAAAAATCAATTTTCTGATGAAAAACGATGACCCGTGACCTGTCGAACATCCTGCAAATGGTCAGAAATAGAAATTTTCAAATGTTTTGTTTTTTGACTGTAAATGACCATGCATATGAATTCGAAATCTTGGAACTAAAATGAGTGTGTTTAGTGTCATTTTATTGCCTGAAATTGGTCGACATAGAAGGTTCTGAGTGGGAGGAAGGTCTGTAAAAATTGCAATTTTGGTCACATTGAGGCTTCAAAAGGTAGTTATTCAACATGAGGCACAATCCAAATGACATTTTGAATCAATTTTTCTACAGTCCAAAAAATCAATTTTCTGATGAAAAACGATGACCCGTGACCTGACGAACTTCCTCCAAATGGTCAGAAATGGAAATTTTTTGATGTTTTGTTTTTTGACTGTAAATGACTATTGCATGTGAATTAGAACTATTGGAACTAAAATAAGTGTGTTTAGAGTCATTTTAATGCCTGAAATTGGTCAAAATAGAAGCTTCTGAGTAGGTGAAAAAGTCTGTAAAAATGGCAATTTTGGTGACATTGAGGCTTCACAAAGTAGTTATTCAACATGAGGCACAATCCAAATGACATTTTGAATCAATTTTTCTAAATTCCAAAAAATCAATTTTCTGATGAAAAACGATGACCTGTCAAATTTTCTCCAGATGGTCAGAAATAGTAATTTTTTAATGTTTAATTTTTTTAATGTATATGACTATTGCATTTGAATTAGAACTCTTGGAACTAAAATAAGTGTGTTTAGAGTCATTTTAATGCCTGAAATTGGTCGAAATAGAAGCTTCTGAGTAGGAGAAAAAGTCCGTAAAAATGGCAATTTTGGTCACATTGAGGCTTAAAAAAGTAGTTATTCAACATGAGGCACAATCCAAATCACATTTTGAATCAATTTTTCTACAGTCCAAAAAATGAATTTTCTGATGAAAAACGATGACCCGTGACCTGTCGAACTTCCTCCAAATGGTCAGAAATGGATTTTTTTTGATGTTTTGTTTTTTGACTGTAAATGACTATTGCATGTGAATTAGAACTATTGGAACTAAAATAAGTGTGTTTAGAGTCATTTTAATGCCTGAAATTGGTCGAAATAGAAGCTTCTGAGTAGGATAAAAAGTCTGTAAAAATGGCAATTTTGGCCACATTGAGGCTTCGAAAAGTAGTTATTCAACATGAGGCACAATCCAAATGACATTTTGAATCAATTTTTCTACAGTCCAAAAAATCAATTTTCTGATGAAAAACGATGAACCGTGACCTGTCGAACTTCCTCCAAATGGTCAGAAATTGAAATGTTTTAATGTTTTGTTTTTTGACTGTAAATGACTATTGCATGTGAATTATCACTCTTGGAACTAAAATAAGTGTGTTTAGAGTCATTTTAATGCCTGAAATTGGTCAAAATTCTGAGTAGGAGAAAAAGTCTGTAAAAATGGCAATTTTGGTCACATTGAGGCTTCAAAAAGTAGTTATTCAACATGAGGCACAATCCAAATGACATCTTGAATCAATTTTTCTACAGTCCAAAAAATCAATTTTCTGATGAAAAACGATGAACCGTGACCTGTCGAACTTCCTCCAAATGGTCAGAAATTGAAATGTTTTAATGTTTTGTTTTTTGACTGTAAATGACTATTGCATGTGAATTATCACTCTTGGAACTAAAATAAGTGTGTTTAGAGTCATTTTAATGCCTGAAATTGGTCAAATTTCTGAGTAGGAGAAAAAGTCTGTAAAAATGGCAATTTTGGTCACATTGAGGCTTCAAAAAGTAGTTATTCAACATGAGGCACAATCCAAATGATATTTTGAATCAATTTTTCTACAGTCCAAAAAAATCAATTTTCTGATGAAAAACGATGACCCGTGACCTCTCGAACTTTCTCCAGATGGTCAGAAATGGTAATTTTTAATATTAAATTTTTTGACTGTAAATTACTATTGCATGTGAATTATCACTCTTGGAACTAAAATAAGTGTGTTTAGAGTCATTTTAATGCCTGAAATTGGTCGAAATAGAAGGTTCTGAGTAGGATAAGAAGTCTGTAAAAATGGCGATTTAGTTCACATTGAGGCTTCAAAAAGTAGTTATTCAACATGAGGCACAATCCAAATGACATTTTAAATCAATTTTTCTACAGTCCAAAAAATCAATTTTCTGATGAAAAACGTGACCCGTGACCTGTCGAACTTCCTCCAAATGATAAGAAATGGAAAATTTCTAATGTTTTGTTTTTTGACTGTAAATGACTATTGCATGTGAATTAGAACTATTGGAACTAAAATAAGTGTGTTTAGAGTCATTTTAATGCCTGAATTTGGTCAAAATAGAAGCTTCTGAGTAGGTGAAAAAGTCTGTAAAAATTAGGCCTGGGCGGTAAATTCCGTTCCGTTTGAATAATTTGCGGAATTTGGGTAATTTCGCGATCCGCGGAGAACGCGAAATTGTCCGAAAATCTGCGTTCCGCGACTTCGCGAAATTTTTTGCTTGTTCGCGTTCTCAATATGCGTGTTCGCGAGATATTTCACCCTGAACACGCAAACAGCGATCGCGAACAGGAAAAAAGTATCGCGAACAAGCAATTCCGCGTGTTCGCGGAATTTCTGCGTGTTCGCGGAGATTTTTTACCGTTTCGCGGAGATTTGCGTAACGCGATTCTGCGAATTCCGCCCACCCCTAGTAAAAATGGCAATTTTGGTCACATTGAGGCTTCACAAAGTAGTTATTCAACATAAGGCACAATCCAAATGACATTTTGAATCAATTTTTCTACAGTCCAAAAAATCAATTTTCTGATGAAAAAGGATGACCCGTGACCTGTCGAATTTTCTCCAGATGGTCAGAAATTGTCATTTTTTAATGTTTAATTTTTTTAATGTAAATGACTATTGCATTTGAATTAGAACTCTTGGAACTAAAATAAGTGTGTTTAGAGTCATTTTAATGCCAGAAATTGGTCGAAATAGAAGCTTCTGAGTAGGAGAAAAAGTCCGTAAAAATAGCAATTTTGGTCACATTGAGGCTTCAAAAAGTAGTTATTCAACATAAGGCACAATCCAAATGACATTTTAAATCAATTTTTCTACAGTCCAAAAAATCAATTTTCTGATGAAAAACGATGACCCGTGACCTGTCGAACTTCCTCCAAATGGTCATTAATGGACATTTTTTAATGTTTTGTTTTTTGACTGTAAATGACTATTGCATGTGAATTAGAACTCTTGGAACTAAAATAAGTTTGTTTAGAGTCGTTTTAATGCCTGAAATTGGTCGAAATTGAAGCTTCTGAGTAGGAGAAAAAGTCTGTAAAAATTGCAATTTTGGTCACATTGAGGCTTCAAAAAGTAGTTATTTAACATGAGGCACAATCCAAATGACATTTTGAATCAATTTTTCTACAGTCCAAAAAATCAATTTTCTGATGAAAAACGATGACCCGTGACCTGTCGAACTTCCTCCAAATGGTCAGAAATTGAAATTTTTTAACGTTTTGTTTTTTGACTGTAAATGACTATTGCATGTGAATTATCACTCTTGGAACTAAAATAAGTGTGTTTAGAGTCATTTTAATGCCTGAAATTGGTCAAAATTCTGAGTAGGAGAAAAAGTCTGTAAAAATGGCAATTTTGGTCACATTGAGTCTTCAAAAAGTAGTTATTCAACATGAGGCACAATCCAAATGACATTTTGAATCAATTTTTCTACAGTCCAAAAAATCAATTTTCTGATGAAAAACGATGAACCGTGACCTGTCGAACTTCCTCCAAATGGTCAGAAATGGACATTTTTTAATATTTAATTTTTTGACTGTAAATTACTATTGCATGTGAATTATCACTCTTGGAACTAAAATAAGTGTGTTTAGAGTCATTTTAATGCCTGAAATTGGTCAAAATAGAAGCTTCTGAGTAGGATAAAGTCTGTAAAAATTGCAATTTTGGTCACATTGAGGCTTCAAAAAGTAGTTATTCAACATGAGGCACAATCCAAATGATATTTTGAATCAATTTTTCTACAGTCCAAAAAGATCAATTTTCTGATGAAAATCGATGACCCGTGACCTGTCGAACATCCTCCAAATGGTCAGAAATAGAAATTTTCTAATGTTTTGTTTTTTGACTGTAAATGACTATGCATGTGAATTCGAAATCTTGGAACTAAAATAAGTTTGTTTAGAGTCATTTTAATGCCTGAAATTGGTCGAAATAGAAGCTTCTGAGTAGGAGAAAAAGTCTGTAAAAATTGCAATTTTGGTCACATTGATGCTTCAAAAAGTAGTTATTCAACATGAGGCACAATCCAAATGATATTTTGAATCAATTTTTCTACAGTCCAAAAAAATCAATTTTCTGATGAAAAACGATGACCCGTGACCTGTCGAACTTTCTCCAGATGGTCAGAAATGGTAATTTTTAATATTAAATTTTTTGACTGTAAATTACTATTGCATGTGAATTATCACTCTTGGAACTAAAATAAGTGTGTTTAGAGTCATTTTAATGCCTGAAATTGGTCAAAATAGAAGCTTCTGAGTAGGATAAAGTCTGTAAAAATGGCAATTTTGGTCACATTGAGGCTTCGAAAAGTAGTTATTCAACATGAGGCACAATCCAAATGACATTTTAAATCAATTTTTCTACAGTCCAAAAAATCAATTTTCTGATGAAAAACGTGACCCGTGACCTGTCGAACTTCCTCCAAATGATCAGAAATGGAAAATTTCTAATGTTTTGTTTTTTGACTGTAAATGACTATTGCATGTGAATTAGAACTATTGGAACTAAAATAAGTGTGTTTAGAGTCATTTTAATGCCTGAAATTGGTCAAAATAGAAGCTTCTGAGTAGGTGAAAAAGTCTGTAAAAATGGCAATTTTGGTCACATTGAGGCTTCACAAAGTAGTTATTCAACATGAGGCACAATCCAAATGACATTTTGAATCAATTTTTCTAAAGTCCAAAAAATCAATTTTCTGATGAAAAACGATGACCTGTCAAATTTTCTCCAGATGGTCAGAAATAGTAATTTTTTAATGTTTAATTATTTTAATGTAAATGACTATTGCATTTGAATTAGAACTCTTGGAACTAAAATAAGTTTGTTTAGAGTCATTTTAATGCCTGAAATTGGTCGAAATAGAAGCTTCTGAGTAGGAGAAAAAGTCCGTAAAAATGGCAATTTTGGTCACATTGAGGCTTAAAAAAGTAGTTATTCAACATGAGGCACAATCCAAATGACATTTTGAATCAATTTTTCTACAGTCCAAAAAATCAATTTTCTGATGAAAAACGATGACCCCGTGACCTGTCGAACTTCCTCCAAATGGTCAGAAATGGACATTTTTTAATGTTTTGTTTTTTGACTGTAAATGACTATTGCATGTGAATTAGAACTATTGGAACTAAAAAAAGTGTGTTTAGAGTCATTTTATTGCCTGAAATTGGTCCAAATAGAAGCTTCTGAGTAGGATAAAAAGTCTGTAAAAATGGCAATATTGGTCACATTGAGGCTTCGAAAAGTAGTTATTCAACATGAGGCACAATCCAAATGACATTTTGAATCAATTTTTCTACAGACCAAAAAATCAATTTTCTGATGAAAAACGATGACCCGTGACTTGTCGAACTTCCTCCAAATGGTCAGAAATTAAAAATTTTTAATGTTTTGTTTTTTGACTGTAAATGATTATTGCATGTGAATTAGAACTCTTGGAACTAAAATAAGCGTGTTTAGAGTCATTTTAATGCCTGAAATTGGTCGAAATAGAAGCTTCTGAGTAGGAGAAAAAGTCCGTAAAAATGGCAATTTTGGTCACATTGAGGCTTCAGAAAGTAGTTATTCAAATGACATTTTGAATCAATTTTTCTACAGTCAAAAAAAACAATTTTCTGATGAAAAACGATGACCCGTGGCCTGTCGAACTTCCTCCAAATGGTCAGAAATTGAAATTTTATAATGTTTTGTTTTTTGACTGTAAATGACTATTGCATGTGAATTAGAACTCTTGGAACTAAAATAAGTGTGTTTATAGTCATTTTAATGCCTGAAATTGGTCGAAATAGAAGCTTCTGAGTAGGAGAAAAAGTCCGTAAAAATGGCATTTTTGGTCACATTGAGGCTTCAAAAAGTAGTTATTCAACATGAGGCACAATCCAAATGACATTTTGAATCAATTTTTCTACAGTCCCAAAAATCAATTTTCTGATAAAAAACGATGACCCGTGACCTGTCGAATTTTCTCCAGATGGTCAGAAATTGTAATTTTTTAATGTTTAATTTTTTGAATGTAAATGACTATTGCCTTTGAATTAGAACTCTTGGAACTAAAATAGGTGTGTTTAGAGTCATTTTAATGCCTGAAATTGGTCGAAATAGAAGCTTCTGAGTAGGATAAAAAGTCTGTAAAAATGACAATTTTGGTCACATTGAGGCTTTGAAAAGTAGTTATTCAACATGAGGCACAATCCAAATGACATTTTGAATCAATTTTTCTACAGTCCAAAAAATCAATTTTTTGATGAAAAACGATGACCCCTGACCTGTCGAATTTTCTCCAGATGGTCAGAAATCGTAATATTTTAATGTTTAATTTTTTGAATGTAAATGACTATTGCATGTGAATTATCACTTTTGGAACTAAAATAAGTGTGTTTAGAGTCATTGTAATGCCTGAAATTGGTCGAAATAGAAGCTTCTGAGTAGGAGAAAAAGTCTGTAAAAATTGCATTTTTGGTCATATTGAGGCTTCAAAAAGTAGTTATTCAACATGAGGCACAATCCAAACGACATTTTGAATCAATTTTTCTACAGTCCAAAAAATCAATTTTCTGATGAAAAACGATGACCCGTGACCTGTCAAACTTCCTCCAAATGGTCAGAAATGGAAATTTTTTGATGTTTTGTTTTTTTACTGTAAATGACTATTGCATGTGAATTAGAACTCTTGGAACTAAAATAAGTGTGTTTAGAGTCATTTTAATGCCTGAAATTGGTCGAAATAGAAGCTTCTGAGTAGGAGAAAAAGTCTGTAAAAATGGCAATTTTGGTCACATTGAGGCTTCAAAAAGTAGTTATTCAACATGAGGCACAATCCAAATGACATTTTGAATCAATTTTTCTACAGTCCAAAAAATCAATTTTTTGATGAAAAACGATGACCCATGACCTGTCGAACTTCCTCCAAATGGTCAGAAATGGACATTTTCTATTGTTTTGTTTTTTGACTGTAAATGACTATTGCATGTGAATTAGAAATCTTGGATCTAAAATTTGTGTGTTTAGAGTCATTTTATTGCCTGAAATTGGTCGAAATAGAAGCTTTTGAGTAGGAGAAAAGTCTGTAAAAATGACAATTTTGGTCACATTGAGGCTTTAAAAAGTAGTTATTCAACATGAGGCTCAATCCAAATGACATTTTGAATACATTTTTCTACATTCCAAAAAATCAATTATCTGATGAAAATCGATGACCCGTGACCTGTTGAACTTCCTCCAAATGGTCAGAAATGGAAATTTTTTGATGTTTTGTTTTTTTACTGTAAATGACTATTGCATGTGAATTAGAACTATTGGAACTAAAATAAGTGTGTATAGAGTCATTTTAATGCCTGAAATTGGTCGAAATAGAAGCTTCTGAGTAGGATAAAAAGTCTGTAAAAATGGCAATTTTGGTCACATTGAGGCTTCGAAAAGTAGTTATTCAACATGAGGCTCAATCCAAATGACATTTTGAATCAATTTTTCTACAGTCCAAAAAACCAATTTTCTGATGAAAAACGATGACCCGTGACCTGTCGGACTTCCTCCAAATGGTCAGAAATTGACATTTTTTAATGTTTTGTTTTTTGACTGTAAATGACTATTGCATGTGAATTAGAACTCTTGGAACTAAAATAAGTGTGTTTAGAGTCATTTTAATGCCTGAAATTGGTCGAAATAGAAGCTTCGGAGTAGGAGAAAAAGTCTGTAAAAATGGCAATTTTGGTCACATTGTGGCTTCAAAAAGTAGTTATTTAACATGAGGCACAATCCAAATGACAATTTGAATCAATTTTTCTACAGTCCAAAAAATCAATTTTCTGATGAAAAACGATGACCCGTGACCTGTCGCAATTTCTCCAGATGGTCAGAAATTGTAATTTTTTAATATTTAATTTTTTGACTGTAAATTACTATTGCATGTGAATTATTACTCTTGGAACTCAAATAAGTGTGTTTAGAGTCATTTTAATGCCTGAAATTGGTCAAAATAGAAGCTTCTGAGTAGGATAAAAAGTCTGTAAAAATGGCAATTTTGGTCACTTTGAGGCTTTGAAAATTAGTTATTCAACATGAGGCACAATCCAAATGACATTTTGAATCAATTTTTCGACAGTCCAAAAAATCAATTTTTTGATGAAAAACGATGACCCGTGACCTGTCGAATTTTCTCCAGATGGTCAGAAATGGTAATATTTTAATGTTTAAGTTTTTTTAATGTAAATGACTATTGCATGTGAATTATCACTTTTGGAACTAAAAATAAGTGTGTTTAAAGTCATTTTAATGCTTGAAATTGGTCGAAATAAAAGCTTCTGAGTAGGAGAAGAAGTCTGTAAAAATGGCAATTTTGGTCACATTGCGGCTTCAAAAAGTAGTTATTCAACATGAGGCTCAATCCAAATGACATTTTGAATACATTTTTCTACAGTCCAAACAATCAATTTTCTGATGAAAATCGATGACCCGTGACCTGTCGAACTTACTCCAAATGGTCAGAAATGGAAATTTTTTGATGTTTTTTTTTTTTACTGTAAATGACTATTGAATGTGAATTAGAACTATTGGAACTAAAATAAGTGTGTATAGAGTCATTTTAATGCCTGAAATTGGTCGAAATAGAAGCTTCTGAGTAGTATAAAAAGTCTGTAAAAATGGCAATTTTGGTCACATTGAGGCTTCGAAAAGTAGTTATTCAACATGAGGCTCAATCCGAATGACATTTTGTATCAATTTTTCTAAAGTCCAAAAAATCAATTTTCTGATGAAAAACGATGACCCGTGACCTGTCGAATTTTCTCCAGATGGTCAGAAATTGTAATTTTTTAATATTTAATTTTTTGACTGTAAATTACTATTGCATGTGAATTATCACTTTTGGAACTAAAATAAGTGTGTTTAGAGTCATTTTAATGCCTGAAATTGGTCAAAATAGAAGCTTCTGAGTAGAAGAAAAAGTCTGTAAAAATGGCAATTTTGGTCACATTGAGGCTTCAAAAAGTAGTTATTTAACATGAGGCACAATCCAAATGACATTTTGAATCAATTTTTCTACAGTCCAAAAAATCAATTTTCTGATGAAAAACGATGACCCGTGACCTGTCGAACTTCCTACAAATGGTCAGAAATGGACATGTTTTAATGTTTTGTTTTTTGACTGTAAATGACTATTGCATGTGAATTAGAACTCTTGGAACTAAAATAAGTGTGTTTAGAGTCATTTTAATGCCTGAAATTGGTCGAAAAAGAAGCTTCTGAGTAGGATAAAAAGTCTGTAAAAATGGCAATTTTGGTCACATTGAGGATTTGAAAAGTAGTTATTCAACATGAGGCACAATCCAAATGACATTTTGAATCAATTTTTCTACAGTCCAAAAAATCAATTTTTTGATGAAAAACGATGACCCGTGACCTGTCGAATTTTCTCCAGATGGTCAGAAATGGTAATATTTTAATGTTTAATTTTTTTAATGTAAATAACTATTGCATGTGAATTATCACTTTTGGAACTAAAAATAAGTGTGTTTAGAGTCATTTTAATGCCTGAAATTGGTCGAAATAGAAGCTTCTGAGTAGGAGAAGAAGTCTGTAAAAATGGCAATTTTGGTCACATTGAGGCTTTGAAAAGTAGTTATTCAACATGAGGCACAATCCAAATGACATTTTGAATCAATTTTTCTGCAGACCAAAAAATCAATTTTCTGATGAAAAACGATGACCCGTGACCTGTCGAACTTCCTCCAAATGGTCAGAAATTGAAATTTTTTAATGTTTTGTTTTTTGACTGTAAATGACTATTGCATGTGAATTAGAAATTTTGGAACTAAAATTAGTGTGTTTAGAGTCATTTTATTGCCTGAAATTGGTCGACATAGAAGCTTCTGAGTAGGAGAAAAGTCTGTAAAAAATGCAATTTTGGTCACATTGAGGCTTCAAAAAGTAGTTATTCAACATGAGGCACAATCCAAATGATATTTTGAATCAATTTTTCTACAGTCCAAAAAATCAATTTTCTGATGAAAAACGATGACCCGTGACCTGTCGCAATTTCTCCAGATGGTCAGAAATTGTAATTTTTTAATATTTAATTTTTTGACTGTAAATTACTATTGCATGTGAATTATTACTCTTGGAACTCAAATAAGTGTGTTTAGAGTCATTTTAATGCCTGAAATTGGTCAAAATAGAAGCTTCTGAGTAGAAGAAAAAGTCTGTAAAAATGGCAATTTTGGTCACATTGAGGCTTCAAAAAGTAGTTATTCAACATGAGGCACAATCCAAATGACATTTTGAATCAATTTTTCTACAGTCCAAAAAATCAATTTTCTGATGAAAAACGATGACCTGTGACCTGTCGAACTTCCTCCAAATGGTCAGAAATTGACATTTTTTAATGTTTTGTTTTTTTACTGTAAATGACTATTGCATGTGAATTAGAACTCTTGGAACTAAAATAAGTGTGTTTAGAGTAATTTTAATGCCTGAAATTGGTCGAAATAGAAGCTTCGGAGTAGGATAAAAAGTCTGTAAAAATGCTAATTTTGGTCACATTGAGGCTTCAAAAAGTAGTTATTCAACATGAGGCACAATCCAAATGACATTTTGAATCAATTTTTCTACAGTCCAAAAAATCAATTTTCTGATGAAAATCGATGACCCGTGACCTGTCGAACTTCCTCCCAATGGTCAGAAATGGAAATTTTTTGATGTTTTGTTTTTTTACTGTAAATGACTATTGCCTTTGAATTAGAACTCTTGGAACTAAAATAGGTGTGTATAGAGTCATTTCAATGCCTGAAATTGGTCGAAATAGAAGCTTCTGAGTAGGATAAAAAGTCTGTAAAAATGACAATTTTGGTCACATTGAGGCTTTGAAAAGTAGTTATTCAACATGAGGCACAATCCAAATGACATTTTGAATCAATTTTTCTACAGTCCAAAAAATCAATTTTTTGATGAAAAACGATGACCCCTGACCTGTCGAATTTTCTCCAGATGGTCAGAAATCGTAATATTTTAATGTTTAATTTTTGGAATGTAAATGACTATTGCATGTGAATTATCACTTTTGGAACTAAAATAAGTGTGTTTAGAGTCATTGTAATGCCTGAAATTGGTCGAAATAGAAGCTTCTGAGTAGGAGAAAAAGTCTGTAAAAATTGCATTTTTGGTCATATTGAGGCTTCAAAAAGTAGTTATTCAACATGAGGCACAATCCAAACGACATTTTGAATCAATTTTTCTACAGTCCAAAAAATCAATTTTCTGATGAAAAACGATGACCCGTGACCTGTCAAACTTCCTCCAAATGGTCAGAAATGGAAATTTTTTGATGTTTTGTTTTTTTACTGTAAATGACTATTGCATGTGAATTAGAACTCTTGGAACTAAAATAAGTGTGTTTAGAGTCATTTTAATGCCTGAAATTGGTCGAAATAGAAGCTTCTGAGTAGGAGAAAAAGTCTGTAAAAATGGCAATTTTGGTCACATTGAGGCTTCAAAAAGTAGTTATTCAACATGAGGCACAATCCAAATGACATTTTGAATCAATTTTTCTACAGTCCAAAAAATCAATTTTTTGATGAAAAACGATGACCCATGACCTGTCGAACTTCCTCCAAATGGTCAGAAATGGACATTTTCTATTGTTTTGTTTTTTGACTGTAAATGACTATTGCATGTGAATTAGAAATCTTGGATCTAAAATTTGTGTGTTTAGAGTCATTTTATTGCCTGAAATTGGTCGAAATAGAAGCTTTTGAGTAGGAGAAAAGTCTGTAAAAATGACAATTTTGGTCACATTGAGGCTTTAAAAAGTAGTTATTCAACATGAGGCTCAATCCAAATGACATTTTGAATACATTTTTCTACATTCCAAAAAATCAATTATCTGATGAAAATCGATGACCCGTGACCTGTTGAACTTCCTCCAAATGGTCAGAAATGGAAATTTTTTGATGTTTTGTTTTTTTACTGTAAATGACTATTGCATGTGAATTAGAACTATTGGAACTAAAATAAGTGTGTATAGAGTCATTTTAATGCCTGAAATTGGTCGAAATAGAAGCTTCTGAGTAGGATAAAAAGTCTGTAAAAATGGCAATTTTGGTCACATTGAGGCTTCGAAAAGTAGTTATTCAACATGAGGCTCAATCCAAATGACATTTTGAATCAATTTTTCTACAGTCCAAAAAACCAATTTTCTGATGAAAAACGATGACCCGTGACCTGTCGGACTTCCTCCAAATGGTCAGAAATTGACATTTTTTAATGTTTTGTTTTTTGACTGTAAATGACTATTGCATGTGAATTAGAACTCTTGGAACTAAAATAAGTGTGTTTAGAGTCATTTTAATGCCTGAAATTGGTCGAAATAGAAGCTTCGGAGTAGGAGAAAAAGTCTGTAAAAATGGCAATTTTGGTCACATTGTGGCTTCAAAAAGTAGTTATTTAACATGAGGCACAATCCAAATGACAATTTGAATCAATTTTTCTACAGTCCAAAAAATCAATTTTCTGATGAAAAACGATGACCCGTGACCTGTCGCAATTTCTCCAGATGGTCAGAAATTGTAATTTTTTAATATTTAATTTTTTGACTGTAAATTACTATTGCATGTGAATTATTACTCTTGGAACTCAAATAAGTGTGTTTAGAGTCATTTTAATGCCTGAAATTGGTCAAAATAGAAGCTTCTGAGTAGGATAAAAAGTCTGTAAAAATGGCAATTTTGGTCACTTTGAGGCTTTGAAAATTAGTTATTCAACATGAGGCACAATCCAAATGACATTTTGAATCAATTTTTCGACAGTCCAAAAAATCAATTTTTTGATGAAAAACGATGACCCGTGACCTGTCGAATTTTCTCCAGATGGTCAGAAATGGTAATATTTTAATGTTTAAGTTTTTTTAATGTAAATGACTATTGCATGTGAATTATCACTTTTGGAACTAAAAATAAGTGTGTTTAGAGTCATTTTAATGCTTGAAATTGGTCGAAATAAAAGCTTCTGAGTAGGAGAAGAAGTCTGTAAAAATGGCAATTTTGGTCACATTGCGGCTTCAAAAAGTAGTTATTCAACATGAGGCTCAATCCAAATGACATTTTGAATACATTTTTCTACAGTCCAAACAATCAATTTTCTGATGAAAATCGATGACCCGTGACCTGTCGAACTTACTCCAAATGGTCAGAAATGGAAATTTTTTGATGTTTTTTTTTTTTACTGTAAATGACTATTGAATGTGAATTAGAACTATTGGAACTAAAATAAGTGTGTATAGAGTCATTTTAATGCCTGAAATTGGTCGAAATAGAAGCTTCTGAGTAGTATAAAAAGTCTGTAAAAATGGCAATTTTGGTCACATTGAGGCTTCGAAAAGTAGTTATTCAACATGAGGCTCAATCCGAATGACATTTTGTATCAATTTTTCTAAAGTCCAAAAAATCAATTTTCTGATGAAAAACGATGACCCGTGACCTGTCGAATTTTCTCCAGATGGTCAGAAATTGTAATTTTTTAATATTTAATTTTTTGACTGTAAATTACTATTGCATGTGAATTATCACTTTTGGAACTAAAATAAGTGTGTTTAGAGTCATTTTAATGCCTGAAATTGGTCAAAATAGAAGCTTCTGAGTAGAAGAAAAAGTCTGTAAAAATGGCAATTTTGGTCACATTGAGGCTTCAAAAAGTAGTTATTTAACATGAGGCACAATCCAAATGACATTTTGAATCAATTTTTCTACAGTCCAAAAAATCAATTTTCTGATGAAAAACGATGACCCGTGACCTGTCGAACTTCCTACAAATGGTCAGAAATGGACATGTTTTAATGTTTTGTTTTTTGACTGTAAATGACTATTGCATGTGAATTAGAACTCTTGGAACTAAAATAAGTGTGTTTAGAGTCATTTTAATGCCTGAAATTGGTCGAAAAAGAAGCTTCTGAGTAGGATAAAAAGTCTGTAAAAATGGCAATTTTGGTCACATTGAGGCTTTGAAAAGTAGTTATTCAACATGAGGCACAATCCAAATGACATTTTGAATCAATTTTTCTACAGTCCAAAAAATCAATTTTTTGATGAAAAACGATGACCCGTGACCTGTCGAATTTTCTCCAGATGGTCAGAAATGGTAATATTTTAATGTTTAATTTTTTTAATGTAAATAACTATTGCATGTGAATTATCACTTTTGGAACTAAAAATAAGTGTGTTTAGAGTCATTTTAATGCCTGAAATTGGTCGAAATAGAAGCTTCTGAGTAGGAGAAGAAGTCTGTAAAAATGGCAATTTTGGTCACATTGAGGCTTTGAAAAGTAGTTATTCAACATGAGGCACAATCCAAATGACATTTTGAATCAATTTTTCTGCAGACCAAAAAATCAATTTTCTGATGAAAACGATGACCCGTGACCTGTCGAACTTCCTCCAAATGGTCAGAAATTGAAATTTTTTAATGTTTTGTTTTTTGACTGTAAATGACTATTGCATGTGAATTAGAAATTTTGGAACTAAAATTAGTGTGTTTAGAGTCATTTTATTGCCTGAAATTGGTCGACATAGAAGCTTCTGAGTAGGAGAAAAGTCTGTAAAAAATGCAATTTTGGTCACATTGAGGCTTCAAAAAGTAGTTATTCAACATGAGGCACAATCCAAATGATATTTTGAATCAATTTTTCTACAGTCCAAAAAATCAATTTTCTGATGAAAAACGATGACCCGTGACCTGTCGCAATTTCTCCAGATGGTCAGAAATTGTAATTTTTTAATATTTAATTTTTTGACTGTAAATTACTATTGCATGTGAATTATTACTCTTGGAACTCAAATAAGTGTGTTTAGAGTCATTTTAATGCCTGAAATTGGTCAAAATAGAAGCTTCTGAGTAGAAGAAAAAGTCTGTAAAAATGGCAATTTTGGTCACATTGAGGCTTCAAAAAGTAGTTATTCAACATGAGGCACAATCCAAATGACATTTTGAATCAATTTTTCTACAGTCCAAAAAATCAATTTTCTGATGAAAAACGATGACCTGTGACCTGTCGAACTTCCTCCAAATGGTCAGAAATTGACATTTTTTAATGTTTTGTTTTTTTACTGTAAATGACTATTGCATGTGAATTAGAACTCTTGGAACTAAAATAAGTGTGTTTAGAGTAATTTTAATGCCTGAAATTGGTCGAAATAGAAGCTTCGGAGTAGGATAAAAAGTCTGTAAAAATGCTAATTTTGGTCACATTGAGGCTTCAAAAAGTAGTTATTCAACATGAGGCACAATCCAAATGACATTTTGAATCAATTTTTCTACAGTCCAAAAAATCAATTTTCTGATGAAAATCGATGACCCGTGACCTGTCGAACTTCCTCCCAATGGTCAGAAATGGAAATTTTTTGATGTTTTGTTTTTTTACTGTAAATGACTATTGCCTTTGAATTAGAACTCTTGGAACTAAAATAGGTGTGTATAGAGTCATTTCAATGCCTGAAATTGGTCGAAATAGAAGCTTCTGAGTAGGATAAAAAGTCTGTAAAAATGACAATTTTGGTCACATTGAGGCTTTGAAAAGTAGTTATTCAACATGAGGCACAATCCAAATGACATTTTGAATCAATTTTCTACAGTCCAAAAAATCAATTTTTTGATGAAAAACGATGACCCCTGACCTGTCGAATTTTCTCCAGATGGTCAGAAATCGTAATATTTTAATGTTTAATTTTTTGAATGTAAATGACTATTGCATGTGAATTATCACTTTTGGAACTAAAATAAGTGTGTTTAGAGTCATTGTAATGCCTGAAATTGGTCGAAATAGAAGCTTCTGAGTAGGAGAAAAAGTCTGTAAAAATTGCATTTTTGGTCATATTGAGGCTTCAAAAAGTAGTTATTCAACATGAGGCACAATCCAAACGACATTTGAATCAATTTTTCTACAGTCCAAAAAATCAATTTTCTGATGAAAAACGATGACCCGTGACCTGTCAAACTTCCTCCAAATGGTCAGAAATGGAAATTTTTTTGATGTTTTGTTTTTTTACTGTAAATGACTATTGCATGTGAATTAGAACTCTTGGAACTAAAATAAGTGTGTTTAGAGTCATTTTAATGCCTGAAATTGGTCGAAATAGAAGCTTCTGAGTAGGAGAAAAAGTCTGTAAAAATGGCAATTTTGGTCACATTGAGGCTTCAAAAAGTAGTTATTCAACATGAGGCACAATCCAAATGACATTTTGAATCAATTTTTCTACAGTCCAAAAAATCAATTTTTTGATGAAAAACGATGACCCATGACCTGTCGAACTTCCTCCAAATGGTCAGAAATGGACATTTTCTATTGTTTTGTTTTTTGACTGTAAATGACTATTGCATGTGAATTAGAAATCTTGGATCTAAAATTTGTGTGTTTAGAGTCATTTTATTGCCTGAAATTGGTCGAAATAGAAGCTTTTGAGTAGGAGAAAAGTCTGTAAAAATGACAATTTTGGTCACATTGAGGCTTTAAAAAGTAGTTATTCAACATGAGGCTCAATCCAAATGACATTTTGAATACATTTTTCTACATTCCAAAAAATCAATTATCTGATGAAAATCGATGACCCGTGACCTGTTGAACTTCCTCCAAATGGTCAGAAATGGAAATTTTTTGATGTTTTGTTTTTTTACTGTAAATGACTATTGCATGTGAATTAGAACTATTGGAACTAAAATAAGTGTGTATAGAGTCATTTTAATGCCTGAAATTGGTCGAAATAGAAGCTTCTGAGTAGGATAAAAAGTCTGTAAAAATGGCAATTTTGGTCACATTGAGGCTTCGAAAAGTAGTTATTCAACATGAGGCTCAATCCAAATGACATTTTGAATCAATTTTTCTACAGTCCAAAAAACCATTTTCTGATGAAAACGATGACCCGTGACCTGTCGGACTTCCTCCAAATGGTCAGAAATTGACATTTTTTAATGTTTTGTTTTTTGACTGTAAATGACTATTGCATGTGAATTAGAACTCTTGGAACTAAAATAAGTGTGTTTAGAGTCATTTTAATGCCTGAAATTGGTCGAAATAGAAGCTTCGGAGTAGGAGAAAAAGTCTGTAAAAATGGCAATTTTGGTCACATTGTGGCTTCAAAAAGTAGTTATTTAACATGAGGCACAATCCAAATGACAATTTGAATCAATTTTTCTACAGTCCAAAAAATCAATTTTCTGATGAAAAACGATGACCCGTGACCTGTCGCAATTTCTCCAGATGGTCAGAAATTGTAATTTTTTAATATTTAATTTTTTGACTGTAAATTACTATTGCATGTGAATTATTACTCTTGGAACTCAAATAAGTGTGTTTAGAGTCATTTTAATGCCTGAAATTGGTCAAAATAGAAGCTTCTGAGTAGGATAAAAAGTCTGTAAAAATGGCAATTTTGGTCACTTTGAGGCTTTGAAAATTAGTTATTCAACATGAGGCACAATCCAAATGACATTTTGAATCAATTTTTCGACAGTCCAAAAAATCAATTTTTGATGAAAAACGATGACCCGTGACCTGTCGAATTTTCTCCAGATGGTCAGAAATGGTAATATTTTAATGTTTAAGTTTTTTTAATGTAAATGACTATTGCATGTGAATTATCACTTTTGGAACTAAAAATAAGTGTGTTTAGAGTCATTTTAATGCTTGAAATTGGTCGAAATAAAAGCTTCTGAGTAGGAGAAGAAGTCTGTAAAAATGGCAATTTTGGTCACATTGCGGCTTCAAAAAGTAGTTATTCAACATGAGGCTCAATCCAAATGACAT